>NC_134208.1:39965000-40590000 GCF_965140235.1 Caretta caretta
TCGTCTCTTTTCCAAGCTGAAAAGTCCCAGTTTTATTAATTGCTCCTCATACGGAAGCCGTTCCATACCCCTAATTATTTTTGTTGCCCTTTTCTGAACCTTTTCTAATTCAAATATATCTTTTTTGAGATGGGGTGACCACATCTGCATGGAGTATTCAAGATGTGGGTATACCATGGATTTGTAGAGATGCAATATGGTATTTTCTGTCCTATTATCTATCCCTTCCTTAGTGATTCCCAGCATTCTGCTGGAGGATTGGCATAGTGTATCTCACCTACTTGCCAGCCAGCTATACCTGGGAAAGCAGAGCCCAGAGGTCCGGATCTGCCACAGTTATGCCCAGCAGAGGGTTTCCCTATGCCAGGAGACTTCTGTTTTGAGAACGTGTAGCCAGATTACAGGTCTTTCGTACTACCTGAGTGGCACAACGAAGCTGTAACTCATTTAAGAATTTGACCCATTTTATTAAAAACAAAACCAAACTTGCTACTGCAAGTATTTTACATATGCTACTTAGAAGTATGTTTGCCATATTACCCCCACCCCTCTGTTGTTTGTTTGTTTTGTTGTCGTAATCCAAGTTTTATTCATGATCGTTCTATGTGTCTAGCTCTATCTGCTGAACTACAGAAAAAGTAAGTGGCAAGCTAGAACACTGTGTTTAAAAAATGACTACACTTTTGCTGTTTAATGTATATCTGACTAATATACCTTTGGGATATAATAATGCATCTGGAAGGGAACATAACTGCATGGGCACAATAAGAGAGACAAGGTGGGGAAGCTAATATCTTTTTATTGGCCAACTTCTGTTGGTGAGAGAGACAAGCTTTTGAGCCACACCGAGCTCTTCTTCAGGTGTGTGTGTGGCTCGAAAGCTTGTCTCTCTCACCAACAGAAGTTGGTCCAATAAAAGGTATCACCTCACACACCTTGTCCCTGCAATATCCTGGCACTCACAGAGCTACCACTACACTCTCTGGGCACAACAACCTTCTTCTGGTAGGTTTACAAGGTATCAAAGGATCTGTTCACGCTTGTGTGATGTGTGGGACCAACAAATGGGGAAATTGTACGTGGTCGGGTAAGCTTTGACTGCTGAGGTGAGCATGCATTCTTTTTATGTATTTATGTTTTCTCTGTTGCTGTCTGATATGAATAAACCTTTCCACTTACTTAATCTTGAAAAATAATTGAAAAAAACCCCCCAAATATCCATGCGAGATACAATGGGATCATTTATCACTTTACCCAGTCCATAAAGTGGACTGGTTTGTAAATAGACCTTGAATTTCCACCACAATGCAAAGCCAAAGTGTGAAACAACAAACCCTCCCACTCCCTCCACCTACAGCCTTTGTTACAGGGCCTGCAGGCAGGCCACTTTATGCTTTGATCTTGTCAAGCTAAGCAGGTTTGGGTCAGGTCAGCCCATGTATGTCAGATGTTGACAGAACAGCTATCCATGTGTGCTTCAGGAAGTGTTGTGGGTAATTCGGTAAATTGTGGTCTGGTGAAAAATACACTTGGTTTTAGGAGCAACAACTGATCTAAAGATAATGTAGAGGTCAGCATTTATTGTTGTACTATACTGTACTTTTAAAATGTATTGTGCTTTGGAAACAGGGTTAAAAGAAAAGGAGTACTTGTGGCACCTTAGAGACTAACCAATTTATTTGAGCATGAGCTTTCGTGAGCTACAGCTCACTTCATCGGATGCATACCGTGGAAACTGCAGAAGACATTATATACACACAGAGACCATGAAACAATACCTCCTCCCACCCCACTGTCCTGCACTGAAGCACAGTGATCACTCCTGGCCTTAGAATCTATGAATGATATATTTTCTATTTTTCTTACTTTTTCATTAATTTTCTGAGGATCAATATTTTAATTCATATAAATAATATAATTAAACAAATGAATTAGTCATTCAAGGAATTCCTGGTGATATAATATATTGTGCTTCAAGCCAGTGTTAACTAGGGTACAATTTTCAAGAGCAAAGTTTGGGAGACATATTGGAGGAGTTATGCAGCCAGTAATAAAATACCATAAAAGTTTTTTTAAAATTACAGGTGATAATTTTCTTATACCCAGAGTATTGTCAACCCCAAAAACCATGAGTCAGGCTCACCAAAAATGATGAGATTGGCTTTAAAATCATGAGATTATGTAAAAATAATAGATTTGGTGTTCTTTTATTTGCCTTTAGGATGCACTGGGGATCACATTTTGAAGCTTTCTCCACAGCCACAGGGGCTAGAAATTTCATTTTTCTTTAAGAATGAAGGCTGCAATCATCACATAGCCACTTGACTCCAGGAGCTGGGGCTTTTAGGAAAACAATAATTATCATGAGACTCATGACAAAAATCATGAGAGCTGGCAACACTGCGCCCAACATGAGGTAACTTTTTTTTGGTTATAACAGATACAGATGAGTTAATGGAATAAATTAATGGACTGGAAGTCTGTGGGGACGAGTGATCATGACCTGATAACATTCAATGTGGGCAAACAGAGAACAGTCCCAACTCTCAGTTTCCTGGCCTGTGACCCTTCCCACAACCTCTGCTGCTATAACTCTGTAGCTACATTACTGATTTTTGTATTCTCATTGTAGCACCTTGAAATTGCTATGCATTTTTCCTTTGTGCTGAGTTCAGCAGCCATTATATCAGCATGTAAAAGAGGAGACTCACTCACTATACTCTCTCATTGAGACTTTATGTCTTGTTCTTCCTTCATGCAAAATAAAGGAGATAAAATACTGCCTTAGACATCGGAATTACAATCTTTTATCTTTGTGTATGGAAACATAAGACCCTTCCAGGGCATTGTGTCAGTGACTGGGAAGTGGGCGGTTAAGCCCAGTGATTAGAGCAGAAGTCAACCTTTGTGATTAGTACAAGAGTAGGTCGTCAGGATTCAGAGCCCAGGCTCAGGTGATTAGTGCCCAAGGTCAGGACCAGGTTAGTAGGAGTGAGCCAAGGCAGGAGCAGGACTAGGAATAAGCAAGCACAGGAGTGATCACAGCAGTGGGCAAATACTTTGAGCAGCCACTGACCTAGTGCTGCTGCTGGGCTTAAGAGCCAGTCTCCTGACTCTTCCAACCAATCAGGCCATGTAGTCAATCAGGCAGCCTACTATAGGCCAGTTGCGCTCGTTAGGTTGCCCAGAGACTGGCTCTGCTGCAAGCCCTGCTTCTTGATGAATCTCTGTAGAAGTGTGTAGTCCAGGGTAGTCAATTATTTTTTGTCAAGGTCCAAATTTCTTGGTCAAAGTATAGCCAATGTCCAGACGCCAGAGAAACATTTTTCACACCACAATAACAATAATTATAATAAAAAGTAAATAAAAAGATTTAGCGGTCTGTTCAAAAGCATCTGGCAGTCTGAATTTGGCCTGTGGTCCGCCTATTGATTACCCCAGTGTAGTCTAACTGCAACACAACAAATAGGCACGCATAGTAATTGTAAATAGGGGTGCTGTTTGATATTAAACAAAGCATTGGAAATTGCTATTACTGTTAAAATGGGAGCTCCCAGAAGAGATGTGGTTTGCTGTCATTTACTAAATCCCCACTTTCCATTCTGCTCAGTGATGGGAGCACAAAGACAGACTTTCCTGATTAGCCCTCCTGTGACGGTAATGACTCTCATTTCCCTATCCATGCAAATACCATCACAAGATTTTTCAAATGAGTAACTTAGAAAATGAGTAATATTACAGCAGCTCCTGGCAGCAGCTCCCAGATAAGTGTACGTTAACATCTGCAATATTACTCAGCGTCAGTGTTTCGTATCTCAACCATTAAAATTAGCCCTAGGCTGAAATTTAAACAGGTTTTTAGGGTAGCAGAGACATTTTCCCTCCCCACAGCTGATATAAGTCCAACCATTTCTATATAGACTTAAACCAATAAAAGGGTCATTTCAGCTTAGATTGTAAGCACCTGGGGACAGGGATATGAGCTTTTAGTTACCTATAAGGTGCCAAGCTCATTTAAATAATACATAATTTTGTTTGGATTAATATACAGTGAACCCTAAGAGTTACGGACATCTTGGGAATGGAGGTTGTCCGTAACTCTGAAATGTCCATAACTCTGAACAAAGCATAGTTTGGGCTCCAGCAGCTGACACTTCAAGCCGGACTCCACCAGTAGCTGAGCTCCCTCCTCAGTGCTGGCAGTTTCCTTGCAGGCAACCTCTTTCCCTGGGTCGGACTGAGTTTGCAAGCTTGTCCCCCTCCTGGCACGCATGCGTGTGTGTGTGTGTGTGTGAGAGAGAGAGAGAAAGAGAAAACAGCACATCCCTCTCCTGGCTGAGGGCAGAGAGTGGTGAAAGCAGTGCAGTCCCCAGTGCCGCTCCTGCTCTACTGGCTCCAGCTGCCTGGGGCTGGCAGCATCAGCATCTTCACAGCCTAGCTGTAAATGACTGCCCTGCGTGTGGGGGTGGGAACAGGCAGCCCTATCATTAGGATGCAATACAGCCACCGTACAGTATTTGCTTTTTTTGTTTTGTCTCTGCTGCTGCCTGATTGCTTACTTCCGGTTTCACATGATGTCCGGTTGACCAGTCAGTCCATAACTCTGGTGTTTGTATCACTGAGCTTCTACTATAATTATTATGGTAGCACCTAGAAGTCCCAGTCAAGGACCTGTGTGCTAGGTATCATACAAGCACAGAACCAAATGATGGCCTCTGCCCAAAAAGCATCCATGCTTCACTAAACTAAAGAGAGGCTTCATTTATTGATGACAAATGTCAGATTGGCCTATTACATGGCATAAAGTGAGCATGCTATTTTAAATATCTAACCACAGCTGCTTACCCTGGGAAATTGAAAACCCTGAGATTTTCTCTCAGGTGATGCCTTTATCACTCTCCCCACCATCTTACTCAGGACTCTTTCTGCCATTTGAAAAAGGATCACATCAAAAGTATCTTTATTTTCCTAATTAAAAATAAAAATGCCCAAGTAAATCTGGAAGACAGAGCTCAAAAAGTGTTCTTCTAGAACCTATGTGCTCCTTGGGCAAGATCTCTTTCTCCTCTGTTCTATTCAATAACCCTTCTGACAGTTAAAGAATGTTGCCTGCAAATGTTGCCAACCAGAATGTCAGTGGCAGTTGCTGAAAGTGCTGTGGTTTTGTAGAAAAATTCCCTAAACACCTGAGTTTAGGAATGTACATTGCATATCTGGCCAGTGTAAAATCTGCTGCAGTTTAAATGGTACTTGTTAAATGGTACTTGCAGCACTAGATTTATGGGAATTCAGAAGCAAGGGAAAAATGTTTGTGTGATCATTTGCATGTCAGAAACCAGAAAGTTCTTCCACGAATAGCTACTTCAGAATAGCGCTGGTGGCTTTGTTCCAAGAACAAATAGAAAGTTTTAGAGTGTACTTGTGGAGGTACTGAGGGCTTTTTCCTCTCTATGATTTGTAACCCACATTCATGGAAGGCTATTCTCCTTTTTTAGCCACCATCACTTCATTCTGTCCAGATCTCAGTTCAAACGTCAAGTCCACCTTTATCACTTTTTTACTGTTGGATATAAATATTTCACACTACCACAGCTGTGTCTACCCAAGGATTTCAAAGTGTCTTACAGACTGCCTCTCAACACTCTTGTGAGGTAAAGTATTATTGCCATCATTTTAGAAATGAGGAAATTCTTATGTGATTTGCACAAGGTCAAGAGTTTCTCTGGCAAATTACTGGAGAATAGGGTAAGATGGCCAGTTTGGATCATAAAATAATAACTGTGTTTCTGTCCTGATACTTTGCCCATTCTTAGAATGAAATTCAAATTGGGGCACGCCACACAAGTACTGAAATGCCATGAGATAATCTGTGCTCAGTATTTCTCACCAGATGTCCTCTCTCTGCTTCTCCCCTCCAACTCCTTTAACTTATACCCCATGCTTAGGGCATGATAGAACTTGGTGCTTGAATCAAGGTGTCGTGTGTGGAACGTGAAAGGAATGCAGGTGCACCACTCCCACTATGCAGTCCAGTATCTTCAAGGCACTGTCCAGCAGTTGGAATTTTTTTGAAACACTACACTATATCTTCAAGGCCATTAGCTATTTTTGGTCCCTCTTCCTTCCACCAGCCACCCAAACTACAATTCTGCTGAGGAAGGAGGACTTTTTTCTGAAATTAGAAGCCATTTTCCAAATTAGAGACCATTAGGCTGCCAGTGTTTTTCAGGGCTACAGCAATAACTCAGGGAGGTGTCAGTGAGATCCAAACACATTTATCATTTTAAGTATTTTGTCATTGTGAACACCAGTAAATATAGTGTACAAGAAGCCTCCCCTACTCATGTACTTGAGCAAGGGCCAGTCACAATCACAGTACAGGGAATGCTCCCTGCACAAGCTCCCAGGGCAGCCACAGCCCTTCCCTCTGTGTACTGGGAAATGGAATGTGCCTGGTACATTGTGAAGAGCAGTGCCTCAGAGTACCAGGGGGATTGGGATGCTGAGAGAAGCAGAATCCCTCCCCAAGCTCACACTGTGGCACTGTAAATTCCCCACCCCACTCACAACCGCAGCCTCTTGTCCTTATACCAACTGAAGGTTTTAACAAATGTTTTGATATAATGCTTGGTTTAATAGCATCATTTCAATTACCACAGAGGGAGATGACAACTTTAATTAATCCTGGAAATATGGATAAACCTGTTAAAAATGGAATTATTCTCCTGGCTTGACAGTCTCTGTATTTTAAGGGCAAATGATTTATCCGTTTGCTGAGAAGTCTGAACCTGCTAAACCATGTGAAAATGAACCAAATAAGATACTTAAACACTTATCACTTAACAGTGACCAATATTTCAACTTGACCTGAAGTTCAGTGCCTAAATCTGTATTTAGGCACCTAAATACTTATTCTAGGTACCTAAATATGGATTAAGGTTCCTTGAAGTGGGTTTAGGTATCTCATTTTAGGCCCTCATAGTTCAAAATTGGGCCATCTATTCATACTGTTGCACCTCTACCAAGTGCTAGCAAATGCTGGGGGTCTTACAAATCAGCTTCCCAGTGGAGGAGGAATCAGTGACAGAACCTGGGTATAAAACATAGGATATTTTTTACAGTTACACCCTCCATGAACAAAAGTGGTCAGAGGTGGTGAAAATTCCTTCAGGAATTTCAGCCCCACACCACTGCCTGGTTCCCCAGGAGTAACTATGCCTTAAGAATTGACCCTAATCAGACACCAAGGCAGAGAGCAAACTCTCCTGCTGCTCATACAGCTCCCTCTAGCCAGAATTTTGCATTAACAAAGCTAACACCACCACACTTCCCAAGCATGACTTCCCAAGCCTGAATATTTGCTCGCGTGCTAAGAAAAAGAAATTGAAAGACCATGTGTGATACCTGCCTTAATAATATATGTTGAATGTGCCGATGTATAAACAGCCATCTTTAGGACCAGACTAAGAGGGTCCCCATTAAATGGGTGCAAAGAGAGTGGACAAGACAGGGCCAGGAGGGTGCAAAGAGCCCCTGCACAAAGACACAGGTGCAGACTCTGAGTTCAGGGAGCAAGTGGACTGCTCCACCAACATGTCTGCAGTTCCCCTGTGCACTAGCCCACTCAAGGAGAGATTGTACATGATCCCTACCAGATCAGCTGCCTGGAGGAATGCCACAGCTTGGCCCCTGAATGGGCACCTGTTAGAAAAAGACATGGTACCTGGCCTTCTTGAAGAACAACTGTATTGTACAAAGCCTGTGGAACAAATTCTGCTCTTAGACTTTGATCCAATGCCCACTGAAGCCAGTGGAAGAACTTCCAAGGACTTCAGCAGGAGCTAGATCAGGCTCTTAGGGCTGGTCTTCACTATGGGGAGATCGACACTGCTGCAATCAGTGCAGCAGGGATTGAGTTAGCTGGTCTAGTGAAGGCCTGCTAAATTGACGGCAGAGCGCTCTCCGGTCGGTACTCCAGCTCTCCAAGAAGAGTAAGGGAAGTCGACTGGAGAGCGTCTCTCGTTGATGCAGCGCAGTGAAGACACCAGGGTAAGTCGACCTAAGCTACGTTGACTCCACCTAGGTTATTCACATAGCTGAAGTAGCATAACATAGGTCAACTTACCCCCGTAATGAAGACAAGCCTTTAATTACAGCAGTGTTACATTTGGAGCAACTCCATTAACTACACGGGAATTATTTCCGATCTACACCAGTGTAACTGAGAGCTTAATTTGGTCCAGTATCTCAAAATGAAGCTGTATTACTAAATATAGTATTTGGGACACATGCTATTTTATGTTCAGTTATCAAATATTTCTTTGAAAAAAATTAAAGTGAGAGTTGTTCTAATTTTAGTACTGTGCTCTTAGAAGAGGTATGCTATAGATTAATATATGATATTTTGATGTGGTGTAAACACAAGATTATGTTATTTGGGGCAGGCATTGTCTGACCTGATGGATGAACTGAGACCTGGCTGCTATTCCTCTCTCAGCCACTGGCTTGCTGGGTGATCTTGGGAAAGCCATTTCACCTCCCTGTGCATCTGTTTCCCTATCGGTAAAGTGGGGTTAATGATACTGACCTCCTTTGTAAAGCACTTTAAGAGCTACTGATGAAAACAGCAAGGTATTATTATCCTGAGTTAGTATAAATCGATGTAGCTCAATCAAGGTCAAAGGAGCTATGCTGATTAACACCAGCTTTAGGCATGGCCTAAATAATAAGCAGCTAAGAAATAAATCTTGTATATTTTTAAAGTCCTATACTATTACTTCTTTTGTGTGTGTCAGCATTTTGAGAAATGTCACTTTCTCTCACCTGCTAACATTTAATATAGCACACAGCATTTTCTAGGTAGCTTTGCGTAGGACCACATCAGTGTTGTAGTTTAAATTGCAAATATTTCACATGAAAAGAATCAAGGTCGAGGAATGCTCATTTATCATAGAATCATAGGACTGGAAGGGACCTCGAGAGGTCATCTGGTCCAGTCCCCTGCACTCTTGGCAGGACTAAGTATTATTCAGACCATCCTGACAGGTGTTTGTCTGACCTGCTCTTAAACATCTCTAATGATGGAGATTCCACAACCTCCCTCGGCAATTTATTCCAGTGTTTAACCACCCTAACAGGAATTTTTTCCTAATGTCCAACCTAAACCTCCCGTGCTGCAATTTAATCCCATTGCTTCTTGTCCTATCCTCAGCAGTTAAGAACAATAATTTTCTCCTTCCTCCTTGTAACAACCTTTTATGTACTTGAAAACTGTTATCATGTCCCCTCTCAGTCTTCTCTTTTCCAGACTAAACAAACCCAGTTTTTTCAATCTTCCCTCATAGGCCATGTTTTCTAGACCTTTAATCATTTTTGTTGCTCTTCTCTGGACTTCCTCCAATTTGTCCACATCTTTCCTGAAATATGGTGCCCAGAACTGGACACAATACTCCAGTTTAGGCCTAATCAGTGCAGAATAGAGCAGAAGAATTACTTCTCGTGTCTTGCTTACAACACTCCTGCCAATACATCCCAGAATGAGGTCCATTTTTTGGAAACAGTGTTATACTGTTGACTCATATTTAGCTTGTGGTCTACTATGACCCCCAAATCCCTTTCCGCAGTACTCCTTCCTAGGCAGTCATTTCCATTTTGTTTGTGTACAACTGATTGTTCCTTCCTAAGTGGAATACTTTGAATTTGTCGTTATTGAATTTCATCCTATTTACTTCAGACCATTTCTCCAGTTTGTCCAGATCATTTTGAATTATAATCCTATCCTCCAAAGCATTTGCAACCCCTCCCACTTATAAGCAAACTTTATAAGTGTACTCTCTATGCCATTACCTAAATCATTGATGAAGATATTGAACAGAACCGGACCCAGAACTGATCCCTGTGGGACCCCACTCATTATGCCCTTCCAGCATGACTGTAAACCACTGATAACTACTCTCTGGGAATGTCACTGTCCCTTTTCTTTTAAGTATACCATGTAGAAAAAAATATCAGACAACAGTATGTACAAAGACTGTTTCTTGATCACTTTTATTTCAACATTTGTCATTAAATTCTTGTCATGTTTAGCATTAGTTTTCAAGATTGAATCATTTCTGTGCAATGCTGTCTGATTAAATAGTCTAACTTGATCCTTGTACAATTAGACAATGTAAATGCATCATTCCTGATTTGCAAAACTGGTTACCTCCCACCATAAGGATGCTTGTGGAATTAGAAAAGGGTCTAAGAAGAACAATTAGATGTTTAGGTAGAGTAAAACAGATTGGGAGACTGCAAAAACTGGAATTATTTATTATTCCACAGTGGAAGAGTTACAAGGTCTTAACTGAAGCATTCCAAATCAGCAAGGTTGTACTGAAAACTAAGGAGCCCCTCCATTTCTTACCCCGTTCCATAACTTGAGAGTAAAGTGACACTTTATGGAACAAAAAGGTGGTTAGTTTTGGCATGTGCAGTTCTGTGGTTAGTTTCCTGTGGGTCAAGGCTATTTCTGCATTAGATGCATTTTATTGTTGTTGATCAACAAGTTTATTGTCCTGTACCATTCAGGTGTGAGACAATTCCTGAACATAATTCCAAGAATTAGTATATTTTGTCTGTCCATTTATATATTGTATTTTTTTATTCAGTATTATTCAGACATACTAAGCAGACATGATTGCCATTACTCTGAACACTGTGGGGCTGTCCCCGACACAGTGGATCACTCCCCAGACCCATAAATAGGATTTCAGCATGATATCATCAGTTTCTGACATTGTGTCACAGCACAATCATGCTGTGATGCCATCCTGCCAAGGATTGCTTTTTGAACATTGTCACATTGCATAGTGATGTTATGACACTTCATCGCAACATCACAGGGAAGTGAATTTATCCTGCAGGACAAACTACCAAAAGGTGGTAACCTTGTCTATGCATAGTCTGTTTGTTACTGGCCTGCAAATTATTTATGGGTCAGACCAAAACCCAGAGACAGGTTTTAAAATACCATTCCATTGCTTATGAATCTTTCCAGGTGATGTCACAGTTAATTAAGCTACAGCCAACCTCCAACAATCTTCCGGTCAGCCTTCACAACTCTCATTAATCATGAGGTTCAGATAACTAGGCTATCTACAATGGCTGCCCCACTGGGATGCTCATGAGAATGTGATACTTAACTACTGTTATGACCTTGGATTCAAAGAAGTTTGGACAAAGGCCCAAGAACACGTTAGCATTTACTGTTTCTGCGAGATTTTTTCAAGCAACCCTGTGCTAGAGAGAAGAGCCACATAAACCAATTGCTGATCATTAGTTTAGACATTTATTCAGTCCCAAATTGACCAGATGGGCTCTGTCTTGAGTAGGACAGGGCTGTGAGTTAAAGGAGGGCTAGAGAGCAGAGAAAATCTCTCATATTTCCCAGAAAATCCAAACTCCATCAGAAAATCTTTGCCAGATGAGCTGTGAGCTATGCTTTAAGTCTTCTCCCCAGCTGCGCTCACTGTTCACCTTATTTTTTATTACCATGTGAGATCTCTTCTCTTTTTATTCATGTTAGCTATGAGCATGTTAAAATAGTAAATAAAATAAATGCAGTTCTCTTGAATCCTATTTCTGCCCTGAGAAAATTCTATCATTCTGCTTGCAGTTTGGGCTGGTTTCTGTTTTCATCCTAGGTTCTAAAGCATGCCATAATACCTTAGGATGAAGACAAGAGCCTTTTCACATACTAAGCTTTTGTTGCACAGATCTTTTATAGCTTATGGTAAGGAACTGGGTAGAAGAAAAGACATGTCAGAGCTTCAAGCATTGATTGCCAGCTGTGTGATCTTAGACAAGTCACTAAACCATTCCGGGCTCAGTTTGCAAATCTGTACTGGGATATAATAAATTTATACATGGGCAGAACAATATTTCTGCCCTCACTGCTTCAGAGGATTAGCATAAAGCTTATCAATAAGGCCCCAGTCCTGCAAACACGACAATCTTTCACCATAGGCTATTCATATACTTAAAGATAACTACATGTGTTTGTAGGTTTGGGGCCTAACTACTGAGAAGTTCAGATCAATACAAACTCCCAGTGAAGGGCCAGAAACTTGGCCCTAGCTGCTGCCCTGTGTTGGGAGTTTACAGGCACTTAACATGTCTCAGGATCTGGCCCAGTGATGGCAGCAAAGTCCAGTGTCATGTGCATGTCTTCTCATATTTGTGGCTGACTGTTTCACACAATGGAATCGTTGTTCTCTGAAAGAGCAAGCTATCACCAAATGGATTTAGGTTTCACATGGATTTATGTGTCCTTTATTTATTAATTGGGATTTAAATAGACATACCAAAAAGAGAGCTTATCCCGTGCCATAAAAAAATACATGACAAAATCCATTATAGAACCAAAACAGCAACCCATTCCCCACACATCCTGTAGATGCAACAATCAAGCCGCAAAACACATTACAAACCAAAACAAAAAATTTCCCCCTCAAATTCCCAAAAGACTAGGGTGACCAGATTTTATAGGGACAGCCCTGATATTCAGGGCTTTGTCTTATATAGGCACCTATTACTCCCCACCCCCCATCCCGATTTTTCACACTTGCTAACTATTCAACCTGCAAAAGATACTCCGTCCCCAGGTAGCTATTCAGACAGATGGGGTTGGCAGTGTGCCCCAGAGGCCAGGAAATCCAGACTATTTTGGACTAAGCAGTTTAAATGCTCAAAATGTCCTAAAACTCTTGACAAAACAATGACTCAGATGTTGCTATTAATATTGGCCAAATCCTGAATGGTGTCAAGTGTTGACAACTCCCATCAGGTGTTTGTCCATGTAAATGGACATTTAGAGTATGTCTATACTTCAATTAGAAACCCACAGCTGGCTCCTGCCAGCTGACTCAGGCTAAGGGGCTTGGGCTAAGGGGCTGTTTAATTGTGATGTAGACATTCGGGCTCGGGTTGGAAACCAGGCTCTAGGACCCTGTGAGGTGGGAGGGTCCCAAAGCCTGGGGTCCAGCCTGAGCCCAAATGTACACCACAATTAAACAGCCCCTTAGCCTGTGAGCTCCTTAGCCAAAGTCAACTGGCACAGGCTAGCTAGAGATGTCTAAGTTTAGTGTAGAAATAACCTTAGAGCCTAACTGATCAGTCACATGTTCACTTCAGAGGTCTTATGTGGGATATCATTACTTTAGGGCCCTGATGTCAATAGAAATTTCATGAATTTCAGAGATGAAATCCAGCATGTGCTCAAGAGTAGGACTTTGTTTTTAATCAGACAGTCCTGCAGTTGTGGAGAATGTTGCAGATACAGACCTGAATACAAGAGTTCTGTTTTGTTTTTGATTCTCAGTGATGGAAATTCCCCCAGTGCAGCAGTCTCACACAAGGCCCTACTCACCATTTGTGCCCCAGGTAAGCCCTAAATCAAGGGCACCACGTGTTAACTTGTGCATAAGAGCTCAAGTGAGCCTTCCACCCTGGGGTGAATTGTACTGCCTCAGTTTGCCAGCTCTGATACTCATACTTGCAAGTCTATTTTCCTCTGCATGTAAAATGGATTTCTATGTGGCACTTCCCATAGTAAAAATGGGAGTTCTCTGTGTTAAATCTTCCATGCATCAAGAAGAAAATAATATACTGCTTGAATGCAAGTGGATTTTTAGAGAAACAGCTACACTCCTCACTGGATGCCAAAAAACTTCTTGGCAGAAACTTTCCGGTTTGTGGAGCCATTTTTCAGAGAACAAGTTAGGGTCCCATCTTAAAAAGTCATGGGCACCTAATTCAAGGTGCTAATGCCCCAAATATCAACTGAAATCAATAGGAGTTGAACTCTGCAAGTTCAGCCCCTTCATTAGAGCACTGGTGCCAACCAATCCACAAAGGAGCATTGGCCAAAGTGATCCTGGTGGTAACTCCACTCTCGGTAGTTACAGTAAGGAGGAATTTGTCCCACTGTTGTCCAAATAGCTTTGGAATAGACTTCCAGCCAGCCAGAAGTTCCCTGTTCTCAAAACAAAAACAAACGATATAGAGATTTTGCTTAAATATGAGTTCCCGATAATATTGTTCATGAACAAATCAAAGGAGAAGGTGTTAGCATGTTCTCCCCACCAGGTATACATCTATTGCCTTATACATTTGAGAAATACAAAAGCTCCAGACTTTCACGGTGGAAAAAACAGAAAAAGGAATCATGGGACAGATTCTCAGTCAGTGTAACTTGGCACTCCTCCATTACCTTCATTGAGTTATATAGATTTCAATCAGCTGTGGATCTGACCCCTGGTGTACAATTTGCCATTGAAATGCCTTTGAAGTAAAGGTCACATTTGGAATAAGTTATGACTTGTTAGATGCTAATTCTGAGTCAGTTGTAACTGTAATCTGAATGATGCCTGAGTTATTATACAAAAAGTTTCAGGTAGCAGCAGCAGCAGCAGCCCTTAACATTAATTTAGACATGAGTGAAAAGAAAAATGGTCTACAAAATCCCTTCAGCCTTTAAGAACTGAAAAATTAACATATTAAATATATTCCTTGTCTAAAGACATGCGGGCAGCAGGCTGCAATTATCAAGATACATTCAGAGAAGAGGAACATTTGGTGAATCTGAAGAGCATTTTCCACAATGCAACACAAGGTGATTTATATGCCTTTCTGAGGGAGGAAAGGAACTATGGTTCCTTTAACTATGGTTCAATTAAACTATGGTTCAATTAAATAAATTTTCTTTTCATTTAATAACCAACCGAACCCTAGCATTAAAGTTTGACAATATGTTTAAATTTCTTAGTGCTGTCCTCCACATGCTATAGTGGGGGTATGCAGCATAGACCTATCCACCGTAACCGCAATAATTGTTTGGCATCCTGACCCTTTTTTTCAGTACAGCTTGTGCATTGTGGTCACACTTCACACTTTCCAAGAGAAATTGAAAATGCTAGAATTACCTCAGTGGAGTTACACAAAGGATGAATTGGGCCAGCTGTCCCAGACTTCTCAACACCAGAGTCTACCCATGACAACAGGGTTATTTTGGGATAACTTCAACAGCATTAAATAGGCTTCCCTGGAAATTGTGAACGACTGCTGCATCAAATTTTCACAGTCAATACCATGAGAGAAATGCTGAGTACAGGGTATCACATTGGTTGGGAGTGTGGTCCTCTCTCCATATCCCCTATACATATGACATGAATGTGCCACACAATGCTAGTGTCAACCCCTAGTAATATGAGATTCTTCCTGCCCTTCCATATTAGGTCTGCATTTTCAATAACGTTGTGGTGCTAATGTTAAGAATTAGAAGATTGCTCTTTTAAGCTGCTCAGGACATTCACCTTCCATTGATTTCCACAAAAGTTGAGGGTGTTGTGCATCTCACAAAATCAGGTCTAGACCCAGATAGGGTAGAGGTGGTGTAGCCAGTTTCCACAATTTGCATTACAGCATTACAGTAACCCCTGGTTTACAGGATGTGTTGGGGGCAGGAGGGAGGGTGGCCAAAATACTACTGTGCTCCAGTGATCCCTGGCCAACAGACACACCTTTGGGAGCTGTTACAGTCTGGCACAATTTAAAAGCAGACCTGATATTGCTCTTAAGTACATGCAAAGCAGGCACAGAATTGTCCCCTGTCAGAGAGCTACAGCTGTCTCCTTTGCAATCCCCTTCCTCTGCTGCGCCTAGCCAATACTAGCCACAGCTCTGAATCCAGTCCCATGGCTTTTCCATCATCAGTGTCAATGTCACCCTATTCATGAGATGGCACAATACAATTATCAGAATCACCAGACTTGTACCAGTGTCTGCCTTCTGCTGCTTTGACGGCTTGGTCCTTGTGTAGAATTTTCAGTTCAGTTATTATGTATTTAAGGGCAACAGATCTGTGCTATTTGTAAAAACTGTGTAATGATGGAAACAGTGTTTCCTACCCCAAGTCTAATACAACCCTTGAAACTGCTGCCTCTTTCTGAGAGCAATGCATTGTGGGGGCTTTGCATGAGACCATCTTTGCTACTGCTGCTGCCATTCTTCATTCCTTTTTGCAGGTAGTATAAAAATAATAATGTAAACAGTGTTCCTCCCCTAGGCATACTAAGAAATGAAAATGCCTTAGGCCTCTGATACTGTGTTTATATGTGGCCAAACATTCCAAGAATTCTAGCTATGAAAGTAAAGCAATACTTCCAACTTACATATGAAACTATTGCCAGGGAGTCAAATTCAGAGTCACTGAGGAAGGAAAATCCTTAAGGCCTCTCCTGGTGTTTTAGCGTCATAGACATGAGGTAATCTAGTCCATCCCACTGTACTGAGGCAGGACCAAATATACCTAGGCAAGTGTTTTACCAATAGTTCCCCTATGAATTTTTTTTAGCAATGCCCAAGAAGTGAACTAAATGTTCTTTATTCCCAGACTTTACTCAGCAAATAGGAAAACTATAAAACTTTCATTTACCACCTAGTTATTGGTCCTTTCTGCTGACTTATTATTATTACCGTTTTTCCTATGTTTCCAAAAGGACAGAAGCAATCGATAAAGTAAAAATCATGACTAATTGACAAACATAGCACCACAACTCATGTAATTCTCCTTGTAGTTATAGTTCCTCACAGTCTGATCCTCACAATATTTTGTATAAGACAATTAAACTGTTTGTGCATCCTTTCACTTTTCTGTAAGGTCTATTGCTTTTTTTTCTCTTCATTTTCACTTAACACAAAAATGTTCTGTGTTACATACTATTGGGCTTGATGGCTTCTCGATACTGCATCTATCTTAATTTACTTTCATAATTTCACTAGGTATTTCTGTCTTTTAATGCCACCACCTTCATCCCTATCATTCTGACTCATAATCTCGGGAGAGAGGGGGAGTTCACGCCTCCTATTTCCTCGTCTCACAAATCCGGGCCATATCCAATTCCCAGTGCTTTGTCTTCCTCAACATCTCCAAGATCCATCCTTTTCTTTCCATCTCCCCAGCCCAAACACTCCCTATATTGCCCCCCACCATTCCAAACAAAATGGAGCCACTATAGTTATCTTCTTTGTCTATCGATTCAGCCATGTGATTTTCCTCTTTGAATCCCCCCACTGGCTCTCCATCAGGTATTGCATGATATTTAGGCTTCCACTATCAGCTTTAAAAGCTTTATATAATATTGCCCCTCTCTGCTTAGCCGCCCTTATAGAATTTTGTCTCCCCTCTGCTCCACTAGCGTTCCTAGCTTCATCCCTCTATTTTCCAGCTTCTCATATAACCACCTCTCTACCTTTCACCCACACAGTCCCTATGCATGGTATGACTTCCCTGAGCTCATCTGCAAGGCCCCTACCTAGTTCATATTTAAATCAACTTCTGCTGTGTTGCTTACAGTGACTGATTTGTCAAGTATTTACATTGCCTATTATTGTTCCTTTTCTCCATACCCTTTCTCTACTTGCCTGTTTGTCCTTAGACTGTGAGCTCTTAACAGCAGGGACCACCCCTTCCTGAATGTTTGGAAAGCACATGAATGCTACCAGAACCAAATAAATGTATTTTAATTATTATCTGGACATCTCTAGTTCATCTTAATTAGGTGTATTACATATGTATGTATTCATTTCCATGTGCATGCACATGTTGCAATAGCAATGGCCCAGTTCTCCCGTTATTATTATTATTAGCAAATGCACAAGTGGTACAATAAAGATGAAAAAAACCTTCAAAATACAAAATCGAGAGTAGGGAAATAAAACAGGGCTATATAAGTCAAAAAAGAAAAAAATGCGAACAGTGATTGGGTAGGCACGATGTGTGACTTCAGCGGGGCCACCTCTGTCGGAGGCTGACCATTACCAGTCTTCTGCAGAGTTCTTGGAAACTTCCCATATAGCCAATGCCACCGCATTCTTACTTGGATAGGAGTGATGATCCCCAGAATAATCCCTATTCCTAGACTGTGATGGAACCATACAAGAGCAGGCTGGAAAAAATACTCAGCGCTCCAGTGGGTTTTCTTTAGTGAGCACTTCTTATCTTCAGTACTTTTTCTGAACACTCTATCATCTGAATGCTAAAAGAAAAACCACAGACTGAAGCCCGGAAAGGTCTACAGTAAAGATGACTTTAAAATAATATTGTCTACTAACATTTTTCTTAATACAATCTACAGAGGTCATTAAAAAACCTGCACTAAGGAACACAGCCAGGTATGATTTACAAAAATACTTCAAAAATGGCTCTGTCATTTAAAAACATTGATAAATATATTCTAAAGGGTATTCTCCTCTGGATACATAGGAAATTTATGCATATGAGACTAATTCTGTGATGTGCTAAACACCTTCAGTTCCCAATAAAATCTAATGGCCCAGCGCCTCACAGGATTGGGCCCTTAATTTCAATTAGTACTAAAGGGAGTTACCTTCATATATCACCCTTGTATTGCTGGGAAAGTAAGCCCTTAAAGTCCTGGTAAACCAAAAGACATGTTTCTAATGGACCTTCATAATCAACTGAGATGACACAAAGTTTGGCAGTAATTGAATGTAATTTGTAAAATTAATGTTACCAGAAGACAAGTTCTCTATTAGTTTTGCCAACTTTTCTAATTAAAAGAAGTGAGTCATGTTTCACATAAATGTGCTTCTTAGAACATAATTTTACTGACAGATGCAATGAAAAGTACCTGGATTTTAACTGAAAAGTTAAAATAATAATTTCCCACTGCAGTCTCAGGCCCAAATTTCGTACCACCTCTGTGGTCCTAAAACAAAGTAGCCAAGTCTGCAGAAAGCAGCCTGTTGAGCTGCTAGTCGGGGTAAAAGTGGACCAGTATGGGCCAGTACGGCATACTGGTAAGAAGCCGGTACCGGCCCTTCCCCAGCCAATGTTAAAGCACTGCCACCGAAAAGGACCCTCCTTAATGTCGCTGCCCAGAGCCGGGCCCCCATACCGCTCAGAATTTAATATTACTTTCACCCCTGCTGCTAGTCCACAAAGGCCTGAAATTCTTGAATTCCATAGCTAAGGAAGCTGTTCCCAGTTCTGGAAAGCAAACACCTCTCTTTTAGAATGCCTACTTTGGCGATCTCTGGCTATCTGTGGTTAGCCCTACCCAACTGTACTGATTTGCAGACTATGTGCCTGATCTAAAGGCCATTGAAATCAATATAAAGACTCCCATTGACCTCAATGGAATTTGGTTCAGGCCCTAGGATGGGCACACTTTGTGAGAGCCCTGTATTCCAATATGTGGGAGGGAGGGAATGTTTTTGCACAGAGCACTGAATTAGGGATGAGTTTTTAAAAGATACCACTGCTTGCCCCTGGAAAACTACTCTGTATTGCAGTCAGCTGGATACTAGAAAACCTGGGGCCGTGCAACCTGAAGATCATTTGAAGATCTTACATCTTCTCTTTCTCTTTCAAACGAATCATCTATAGGATGTAAATATGTGAATACAACCTACACTTGCTCAGTGGGAGAAGAAAGAAGTTAAATCCTTTGAAATAAAAAAAATAACATTGAATATTCTTAGTGACTAAAATTTGGAACTTGAAATTATTATTCCAACTGTAACTGAATTCTTCAGTTCAGCTTTTATTTTTAATAGGGACAGTTCATAATTTCTAAACTGATCAAGATGTGATCAGGAACACATTCTGTATATCTCTGTCTGTCCACAAATTTTATGAAATATCCAGCTTCTGTTGCTACCAAACAGTAGTTCACATCTATACAATGCATCTTCCCTTGGAAATTTCATACCTTTTTTCAGCAACTGTTCAGCTGCAGTGGTATTGCTAATATGTAAGCTCTATATCTGAGCATACATCCCTTGCCTGTGTCCCTCTCATCATTTTACACTCCTCGGTAATGGCTGCTAAATGACTAACTTGGCTACACCAGAAATGGATAAGAGTACACAGTTTCCAAGAGTTTACAGCATCCAATTCTACATTGCTCTGCACTTTGTATAGTCATTTAGGTCAATCTGGAGTAACTCCATTGACTTCACTGGAGTCACACTGGTGTATGACATCAGAATCTGGCCTTTACACTTTTCAGAATGAATGCAAAATTGACAGAAATAATCTTGGCGAGTGGAGAATTCTTATTTGTGAGGGTGTTGCACTCACATTGCACAGTTGCAAATGGCCACCAAAGGTGCAAAGCAAAGGAAAAGCAGATCATAAGTTATAACTGTTGTGTGAGGATAGTGGGCCACACCAACTGATTCATGTAAGTGAACTAGATGTACTAAGCTTCTTCCCTATTAAGCAGGCAGGTCTTTTATTGGGGGTGTTGAGTAAATAGTTTTTGTTACAGTATAAATATTCTGGGTTACTCACTTAAAAATGCTCAATAGCTGTTCAATTCAACTCTTGCTTAGACTAAAAATTTAGGATTTAGAAAGCATGTTTACTTGTTATTTTCTTAAGATACCTATCTCTGACCTTCATGCCTACCTCTTATAGTCACTTAAAATCTATCTTTCTGTAGTTCATAAATCTGTTTTATATGTTAGGTGTGTTTTGGTTGAAGTGCTTGGGAAATCTAAGCTCAGGCTAACAAGGGCTGATGCACAGCCACTACCCTTTTGTCGGAGTGGTGAACTAGGTAATGAACTGACACTGGCCAGGCTTCTGACCAGTGCAAGATGGTACAGTTTTGGGGTGTCAGGCTGGAGAGCTGGGGGAATTGGCTGGAGCTTCTGTATTGATGGTTTATGAGTGGCTGGGAGATCATTCATGTAACACAGTTGGGTGTGTCCCTGCCTGTGGATATCGGTGGTAAGTACAGAGCCTGTCAGAGGTTTGTATCTTGACATCACAGTGTGAGAGGCAACCCAGGTTGGTGGGTTTGGAGGTCTCAGTGGTCCCACAGTCCAGTTTGCACCCTCAGGACTCCATCATAGATGGGATGGTATTCAAGGCAGCTAGCCAGTCCTGCCACTCACACCGCCACAGCTACACTTCTATTTTTAGCATGCTAGCTAGATCAGAGGTAGTGCTGGTATGTCTACCTGCACTTGGAATTACACCTCCTGCTCCAGTGTAGACTTATCCTAATTCAGAGGGAAGAGTTCCACCTTCAGAGCTTGCTTCTCCTCTTACACCTGTGTAAATAAGCCAGTGGAGTCACATCGATTTTTACAGCAGTGTAAGTAAGAGCAGTGTCATAAATATAAAGGGAAGGGTAAACCCCTTTGAAATCCCTCCTGGCCAGGGGAAAGCTCCTCTCACCTGTAAAGGGTTAAGAAGCTAAAGGTAACCTCGCTGGCACCTGACCAAAATGACCAATGAGGAGACAAGATACTTTCAAAAGCTGGGAGGAGGGAGAGAAACAAAGGGTCTGTGTCTGTCTGTATGCTGCTCTTGCCAGGGACAGAACAGGAATGGAGTCTTAGAACTTTTAGTAAGTAATCTAGCTAGGTATGTGTTAGATTATGATTTCTTTAAATGGCTGAGAAAAGAATTGTGCTGAATAGAATAACTATTTCTGTCTGTGTATCTTTTTTGTAACTTAAGGTTTTGCCTAGAGGGGTTCTCTATGTTTTTGAATCTAATTACCCTGTAAGATATCTACCATCCTGATTTTACAGGGGGGATTTCTTTATTTCTATTTACTTCTATTTTTTATTAAAGTCTTCTTGTAAGAAACTGAATGCTTTTTCATTGTTCTCAGATCCAAGGGTTTGGGTCTGTGGTCACCTATGCAAATTGGTGAGGCTTTTTATCCAACATTTCCCAGGAAAGGGGGGGTGCAAGTGTTGGGAGGATTGTTCATTGTTCTTAAGATCCAAGGGTCTGGGTCTGTAGTCATCTAGGCAAATTGGTGAGGCTTTTTACCAAACCTTGTCCAGGAAGTGGGGTGCAGGGTTTTGGGAAGTATTTTGGGGGGAAAGACGCGTCCAAACAGCTCTTCCCCAGTAACCAGTATTAGTTTGGTGGTGGTAGCGGCCAGTCCAAGGATAACGGGTGTAATATTTTGTACCTTGGGGAAGTTTTGACCTAAGCTGGTAAAGATAAGCTTAGGAGGTTTTTCATGCAGGTCCCCACATCTGTACCCTAGAGTTCAGAGTGGGGGAGGAACCCTGACAAGCAGAAACAGGGTCACTGAATCACCAGCATCTCTTTTTATAGCACCCGTGGCTTCTCCTCCAAATACTGACTAGATCCAAACCACTTGGCTGTTTAAATTTAATAAGATCACAGTTTCAGGTGATATGCAGTAGTTACAAAGCCACTGAAGAAGATACAATGATACCTTGTATTAGTCATAACGTTTTGTTCTATTGTTTTATTCTGTTTTATTCTAAATTAGAAATGTAATCTTTATAGATACTGGCTAAAAGATGTCAAATACTTGGCATTTACAGTGTACTATACCAATACATTCACTTGAGCATCTTATGATGCTTAACAAATCTGAGAATTATACAACTAAGAGCATTTAAGCAACTTGACTAAGGTCAAACAGTGAGTCAGTAGCAGACTTAGGACTAGAATCCATATCCTTGCACATCTAGTTACCTGCCCTAATCACTAGGGGATATTGCCTAACACCAATTACTGTGGGCACATGTTTGCATTGGAAATATAATTTATCCTAGCATCTATACAAACAAAAATTTAATATGTAAGGAGCCTCAGGATATCTTTTCAAATGTCAAGAACACATGTTCATTATAAATACATATGTCAGTCATCGACTGGTGTTAGCTTCAACTGGACTAATTATATAGGTTGCTAGATATGTGTGTGCAGATCTCTGTTCAATAATGGTCAAGCGGTCATAGGGTGCACAATATAATTCTGATGAAATATTAAGGGTGCGCATTGTGACTTTAAAAATTGGAATGATTATCTAAAGAGTTAAAGCTAATAAGTTCTAGTGTTTGTTTGTATGGAAACAGCCCTGTGCAGATTTTCTAGTTAAATGTTTGCATGAGCTCATGTCTGAAAGTCAAGTTATAACTTACTAACAATACAGAAAACCCTTTCTTGTTTCCAGACGAAAGATGGCAGTGCCGTACTTGTCAGACATAGAGGCCTCCAAAATGTCTAACACTCAAGTTATTGTATCCAATATAGAGCTTCTTGTTTTGCTTGAAGCTTAAATGTGAATGTGGTCATGTACAATGTGTTAAGCTGTTTAACTCTGCAGGTAGTTTGCTTTATATTATGCATGCAAATATTCTAAATAGACTATGATCGCTACAGTAGGACTGATTCTCCAGTGCTTTGCAGCTATGTAGTCATTTACATGTGAGCAAAGTGGTCCATAGACACAAGTTGGGGGTGGGGGGAAGGTGCAAGGGAGTAGATTATGGCTCCCTGATCCTGGAGTCAGTTCTATGCCAGCTCTGACCCCTGTCCTGATATCAAGCCAATCTATGTCATCTGACTATGGCCTCTAAGGGGCCATCTACCAGCTGGGGATTACCAGAGCACAGTATGTTCCAGCCACATCCCTGATAAGCTGCTCCATGACCCTGATATACCTCCGATGCTAGGGCTGGGACAGGAGTGATGTAGAACAGAGGGACATAAAAACTATCTATTTGGGGACTAAGTCAGTGTATCCCCTGAAGATCAGTGAACTAGGACTCTGTCAGTCCAGCTAGGAAAGTGAATTTGAGAGTCAAGGGATCTACCCTAGGAACATTTTGGACCTGACTCCCCTCTCACACAGTGGCTCCTGATTTACACAGGCGTAAGTCAGAAAAGAATCATGCTCTTTGACATCCACCCTCAGATGTTCAAATCCAGGGAAGTTAATCAAGGCAACCCATCTGGCCTCAACTCCAGTGGTGGGACATTGGGGAAAAGGTAATCAGAATTCAAACCATGCAGGGCTTTATGGGTCAGTCAACCCTTGTAAGCAGATAAGGAGCCAGTGCAGTCCTGTGCCAGCCACGTAGGGTGTGGGTCCAACCTGCAGATCGCAAGCCAAAGCTCCCTCAGTACTTTTAAAATCTCAAGAAGCAAAACTGGCTGAACTTCAATCCGAGACATTTGCTGAGATATTGCCAATATGTTCTCCTTTCCTTTCACCATAAACATTAGAGTCTAAATCATCAAAGCCCAGCCACAGCCCAGGTGAGTATGTTGTGCACTGGGGAAGTTTGCAGGGAGATGGAGTCCTCCCACATTGTTACTGTAGCCTAAGGTCCCGATTCAACAAAGCACTTAAGCATGTGCTTAAGTCCCATTGACATCAGTGGGACTTTGACATGCTTGAAGTTAAGCATGTGCAGAAGTGCTTTACTGAATCAGGTCCTAAAGGCTGAAGTAGCCCCTGGTGCACCTTCCCCTCCATAGATGCCTGGAGATCCATTCCACCCTGTCCAGACTCCCCAAATTCTCCTTCCCTCTCCAAGCAGGGAAAGGTACCATTTCAGCCTTATCCTGAGCCTTCTGCTCCAATGGGTCAGCCAGCAGAGGGGGGCAAGTGGGCAGGATTCCTCCCATCCCCATCCCCATTATTCACCATCCAGAGAGAATCAAATTGTTCACATCTGGAGGAGCACTGAGAAAAGCTGCTATTATCAGTCAAGCAGAACCAAATAGAGACATGGACTGAAAAATGACAACCCGCATTAAGATTGCTTTTATTCTCTGTGCACTGCTGCCACTGAGAAGCTAACTGCATCTTGCAAATAAGTTTTAGGGAGGGGGCAGGGGAAGAGAGGAGGCTTCAGCATGCTGACATGCCTTCAGAGACAGTTATATAGCCTTGGGAAGCTACTTTTTGCAAAGCAACAATAGTAAGATTTTTTGGATAAAAGCAGACCCATGGACAGCTCTGAGGAAACTGGGGTTGTGAACACACATGTTCAGTTAGATTTGGATTTTAAAGAGCTTTGAATATGGGAAAATGCAATGCAAGTGCTAAGAATTGTTGTTACTGTATATTCTTCAATAAGTCCCCTCACTGGTACCACTAGCATTTGCAATGGTGAGCCTCATAAAGCACTATTGTTAGCTTTTAAGATGGTTCATAGGCTTGTTACCCCAGACAGAGGAATTAAAGCACAGTACTAAGAGTCAGCAATTCCTGCCTTCTAATCTGGGCTTTGTTACAAATGGTCTGTTGCCTTGAGCAGTTCACCTAACCTCTCTGCCTCAGAACCCTCGTCTGTAACAATAAGGATAGAAATATTTATTTGCCCATAGCAAAGCCATGTTGTGAAGATTAATTACTTAAAACCAGGGTCAGACACTCTTGCTCATCCTGACATGTCCTAGTTCAGTTTTAGTAATTATCATCTGCCTACCTAATACTTCCTTTGTTGTTTTAATTGGATACAGTGTCCTTCGCTTCCTGTCCTAATACTGTTGTTGTGTTTCACCCCAGATATGTTTGCATGTCCGTGGTGCTTGCAGTCTTTTCTATATGAAAGAGATATGATCTCATGGTCTGAGCACAGTAACTGTAGCCAGGTGCTCCTGAGTTGTAATTCTGGCTCTGACACTTACCCTCTGTCAAGTTGGGCAAGACACTTAACCTCATTGCCTCGGTTTCTTAGATGCAATTAAGATGACAATACTTTACCTGCTTCACAACAGGGAGGTGAGAATTAGACAAGCATTTTGAAGATGAAAAGTACTATATAAATGCTAAGTATTATTATTAGTACATACACTTTGGAATCCTTAGATACGAAAAACTCTCTCTCTCTCTCTCTCTCTCTATATATATATATATATGTTTGTGTCTAAGCTTTTATAGACTAGACGTTTTTCCTTTTATAGAATTACTAAATAAGTATTGTGGCTATGCAGAATTATATTCACAATGCATTCTACTGTATGATTTTTGCATCAAAAGAATTAAATGGTCCATTTAAATATGAAAAATTTGATCTCCCTATCTTGAAAATACAGTCTCTCATAAAAGCACAAGCACAGATGAGCCCCAAATAAGAATGTCTACTTTATGTTGATGTGTTCACTCATGAGTTGATTTTTCAGCAAACTTGGCCATTTCCCATCACAATAACTTACAAAATAAATGAGATTTATAGGAAATATTTTCTCTGTGTGTGGACTTGGAAGGTTACTCCCACACATTGGTTATCCTCAAGGGAGCCCAGCCTTGCATTCCTCACAGACCCAAATTTCCCAGTGAGTTAAGAAAACAAGCTTATACCAAAATAATATCACGAAACTACCTAGTGTCAACACTCGAGCAGAACTCAGTGCACTTGGCACAGGGCCAAACCTGAACAGTGCTGCAACCCCACAAGCCAGGTCACAATGCCACTCACTCAAACTTGGCTTGGCTGCCCCCAGTGATGGAGGGGTGACCAAGCCAAATTTGAGTGAGTGGCATTGTGATGTGCAGGATCACAGCACCACTCACGTTTGGCCTGGCCACCACTTCATCATGACGAGGGGCAACCAGGCCAAATTTGAGTCTGTGGTGTTACAATCTGGTAATGCCACTCATTCAGGTTTGGCCTATGCCATGTGAGTGTGGGACAGGCGATGGGAGTGAACAGAGCCACTTGGTGGCTGAGATTGCGGGGATCAGGATCAGAACCAGATCAGGAGAAAAGTACTGAGCTAGGGGATGGAGACACCAGTGAGCAGCCAGGAAGGTCTCAGAGGTGTGAGGGCCTAGGGGAGAGTTGTTGGTGGACTATGGGATGAGTGGGAAGTGTTGTGGGAGGGGCGAGTGGGGGATGTTGCGGGGAGGTGGGTGAGTTGTGGGGGTTGTGGTGGGAATGGAGGCTTCTTGGGGGAATTGGGGACTGGGATGTTGGTGGTCAGTGGCAGAAGTTGGGGGCTAGTGGGAGCTGAGGTGTTAGGGACTGCTGTGAGTAGGACGTATGTCAGGGCTTCTGGGATGTGTGGGGCAGCTGTCAGGATAAGTGGGGACTGTTGGAGGGTTGTTGGGGTATATGTGGGGTGAGACGGGCATTCAGGGATCTGTATGGGGCAGGGAGTGGCAGCAGCCGGAGCAGAGCTAGAGCAAGGTTGCAGTGACACTCAGGCTTGGCCCAGCCACCCCTCCATCATGATAGGGGAAGGATGACAGGGCCAAATTGGAGTGGAGGTGGGAGTCCCTCAATTTCCATAATGCACAGGGCCCCAGTCCAGCCCTGCACTTGAGTCTCCCATTGAAGTGGGAGTCATGCACATGCAAATGAGGGTACGCTTATACTCTTAAGGGCCAGATTTTGCCTTACACAGATGAACAGGAGGGAGGAGAAGTATGCAAGGATCCTTCTTCTCCCCACTATGCTCCAGCAACTGGGTAGGGGCCCAGAGATTTCCAGTCCCTCTCCCTGGGATTGCACAGTGCCCCGAATGAGTCAGGGAAGGGAAAGGAGCTGGCAGTGCCCATAGCTTCACTCCTCCTTATCCCTATGAACGGCAAGTGGGGGGGTGACTAGCTGTGAAGGAGGGTGTGAGCTGTACCCCCAAAGGGATGAGGCAATGAGTAAGGCTACGATTTTTTTCACAGAGATTGCGGAAGTCACAGAATCCATGACTTCCAGTGACCTTCGTGACTTCAGCCCACGGCAGCCGGGAACTGCAGGATCCCCTGCCACCTCCCACAGCTCCCAGCTACCGCAGGCAGCAGGGGTCCCTTGTAGATCCAGGCCACTGCAGACGGCGAGGGCACGCTGTAGCTTTGAGCTTCTGCAGGCAGTGGGAGCCCCCAGAGCTCCGAGCAGCCCCCGCAGCTGCCTAGCCACAGTGGGGCGGTGTGGGGACCTTGCAGCTGAGCTCCTCATTTTGTCATGGATATTTTTAGTAAAAGTCAGGGGCAGGTCACGGGCTTGCATGAATTTTTCTTTACTAAAAATATCCGTGACAAAATCTTAGTCTTAGCAATGAGTGTACAGCCTCTATCTATCCTCCCTCACCAAAGACTCTTCCTGAATGGCACAATCCGGCCTGTTACCAAACTCTTCACAGATATTTTTAGTCCTGAATATCTTGATAAGTAGTTTTGTAAATGAAACGTACAATAGATATCTGCTATCCCCTGTTGTAGATTATTATCATTTGATTACTAAGCTGTAAAACGTTATTTGCCATCATTCTATGCATTAACATGCTTTTAAGAGCCAGACACTGGTTCATCCACTGACTTCTACAGGAATTTTAGGTACACAGGCAACTGAGCATCAGACCCTATATCTGGTTCCATAATATTCCAACATTTAAGGGCTAAATTCTGCCTTTACTTGAACCAACAAAACCCCAATAAAGATTGTTTAATGGGAGTAAATAAGGGCATATTTTGACCTAAAGGAAGTATAAACAGCTCAAATATATGACTGGCAGGTCTCAGAATCTCTTTAGGATCTCTAAGCTGATTGCTGAAACATATGGTACTTAAGCCTTATTTTAATTTGTTCTAATTTCATGCAGAAACGATTTTGCAAAACTGGATGATTTTCTACTCAGTTCACTTCTTTACAGCATGTTTATTTTTTCTGGTTTAGTAAATGATTATTTCCAGCGTATGCTGTTGCCATCTAGTGTCAAAACCAAGCAATGTACTTAAATAATATTTTCCATTTATTGTAAAACTAAGTACCCCTATGTATTCCTGTTTTTAGTGCCTCTATTTAATCTAGATCTGTTCTCTTTTGGCCTTGACAGAGGCTATGGATACCTCCCATTAATTCTAATGAGATTTTACAGTTCTGTGTGCACTAAAGGTGAAATCCTGGCCTCATTAAAGTTAATGGGAGTTTTGTCATTGAAGTCACCTTTTAGCAACATCAGCGCAAACGTTTCTCTAAATCGTCTTCCAAAACATTTGTGCTGATGCCACTAAAAGATGACTTCATGAAAGGAGCAGGAGTCTCCAGACTCTCCAGTAGTGAATTGATGAATGAATGTTGCATTTCCCTAATGCTTTTTCATCCTCTGACTTCAGAGTTTTACAACTCCTGAATTGCTGCCACGTCTGGGATGGATTAGAGATGCAATTCTGCCATCACTCAGGCCTCCAGTTATTGTGACTCATTTCATCTTGCTGATGTTGGATATATTTTCTTAACAACCTTTCTGTGAAGGCTGTTTTAATTTATGCCACCTGCTGAAGTTATGGATGTACCAAATACAACTTTTAAAAAATCAGTTCAAAAGCCAGTATTGCTATAAATTAAACAATTGTCTGCAGGGAAATGTACAAAATCTCAAATTGGTTTTAATTTAATAACTCTAGATAACATGAAAATAAAAACATTTACACTCATACTGTTTAAGTCCTATTTAACAATTCTTGACTTCCCCTCTACGGAACTGTAATATATAGCCATAGATTGGAAAACCAGAACGGACTATTATGACCATCTGGTCTGACCTCCTGCGCACATCACAGCTTGCCCAAAATTACTTCTTGCCCGAACTACAGCAGTGGTTCTCAACCAGGGGTACACATACCCCTCAGAGTACACAGAGGTCTTCCAGGGGGTACATCAACTGATCTAGATAGTTGCCTAGTTTTACAACAGGCTACATAAAAAACACTAGTGAAGTCAGTAAAAACTAAAATGTCATACAGACAATGACTTGTTTATACTGCTCTATATACTATGCACTGAAATGTAAGTACAATATTGATATTCCAGTTGATTTATTTTATAATTATGTGGTAAAAATGAGAAAGTAAGCAATATTTAGTAATATTGTGTTGTGACAGTTTTGTATTTTTATCTGGTTTTGTAATCAAGTAGTTTTTAAGTGCCGTGAAACTTGGGGGTACGCAAGATTAATCAGCCTCCTGAAAGGGGTACAGTAGTCCGGAAAGGTTCAGAGCCACTGAACTATAGCGTATCTTTTAGAAAAATATCCAGACTTGATTTTTAAAATGCCAATCATAGAGAATTCACCACAACACTCAATAAATTGTTCTAATGATTAATTATCCTCACTGTTAAAATTTACACTGTATTTACAGTTGGAATTTGTCTGGCTTCAACCATTAGATTGCATTATGCCTTTGACTATCAGACTGAAGAGCTCATTATCAAATTTTTGTTCCCCCTCTGTAGGTACTTAGAAATTGTGATCAAATCACACCTTAACTTTGTCTTTGGTAAACTAATCAGATTGATCTCTTTGAGTCTTTTGCTATAAGGAATGTTTTTTCAAGCCTTTACTCATACTTATGGCTCTTCTCTGGACCTTTTCCAATCTGATTCCAACATCCTTCTTGAATTGCGAACACACAGTATTCCAGTAGCCATTGCACCAGTGCCAAATATAGATATAAAAATAACCTTCTTACTCCTACTTAGATTTGCCTGTTTATACATCAGAGGATTGTATTAGTCCTTTTGGCAACAGCAACACATTAGAAGTTCAATCTGAGGTTCAGCTGATTATCGAATATGACCCCCCTTATCTTTTTCAGAGTCATTGCTTCCTAAACTAGAGTCCCCCCATCCTGTAAGTATGGCCTGCATTCTTTGTTCCTAGATGTACATATTTATATTTGGCTACATTGAAATGCACAGTGTGCTTGCATAGTAGTTTACAAATTTCAGAGTGGTAGCTGTGTTAGTCTGTATCAGCAAAAAGAACTAGGAGTACTTGTGGCACCTTAGAGACAAACAAATTTATTTGAGCATAAGCTTTCATGGACTAAAACCCACTTCATTGGATGCATGCAGTGGAAAATACAGTAAACAGATATATATAGACACAGAGAACATGAAAAAATGGGTGTTGCTATACCCACTATAACGAGAGTGATCAGTTAAGGTGAGCTATTATCAGCAGGAGGAAAAACAAAAACCTTTTGTAGTGATAATCAGGATGGCCCATTTCCAAATTGTCAACTGTTGGAAATGGGCCATCCTGATTATCGCTACAAAAGGTTTTTTTTTGTCTCCTGCCGATAATTGCTCACCTTAACCGAACACTCTCGTTATAGTGGGTATGGACACATCCATTTTTTCATGTTCTGTGTGTATATATTGTGACAGGGTCGGGCCAGATGGCTACAAGACAGTGATAGAAGGCAGATATATTAGCCCCAGGTTAAGTAGGTCCCTTTTCCCTGGGTAAAGTAACAGGGAAGGTTTTTTTTTTTTTTTTTTGAAACAGAAAGAAAGTTTATTGGTAACGCTTACAGAATTACCAAAGGAAACAAAACAACTATGCAACAAAACAACGCAATCAGAAGGTATAACACAGCAGCTTTCAGGAGGGAGAAGTGTTCAGGCTAGCCTGGGCCCAGAGCGGGGGGGCTTCCTCGACACTCGTGGTCTTCCACCCTCCTGAGTTACCTGGTGGCCTAGAGCGGGGGGGCTTCCTCGACACTCGTGGTCTTCCACCCCCTCGAGTTACCTAGTGCCGCGCCCAGTGTCACCGATCCTCCCCCTCCTGAGAGTGCCCGGTAAGATGGGCACGGCTGCGGGGTGGGCGGTTTAGGGGTGGGGGGGTAGACACCCATGTATTATAGGACCCCTCCTAGATGACAGGAATGATGGTATCCACAGCGGCAACGGCTGGGGCTGGCGTCTCTCGCTCTTCCCCTCAATCAAAGGGTCAGACGGAGGGAACCGGACGGGGTCACCAGCAGAGAACCCCAGACAGCGCCCACCGCTCCTCGAAGGCGTCAAGGGAGTCGGTGGACGCCGCCCAGAGAAACTCTGCCCGGATACGTGAATGTACTGAGGATCGGAAAAAGGCCCCACAATCGCAGGACGTTTCATGGGCCAACCTCCTCTCTCTGGTTTTATAAATGGCTGTTTTAGCCAAGGCTAGGAGGAGGTTGACCAGAAGATCCCGCGACTTTGTGGGGCCACGGATGGGAAGTGTATAGATAAAAAGGTGAGGGGAGAAATGAAGCCAGAAGCGTAATAGAATATTTGTGAGGAGCCGGAAAAGGGGCTGCAATCTGGCACACTCTAAATATACATGCGCCAGGGTTTCCCTCACATTACAGAAAGGACAAGTGTCCGGGATGGGGGTAAACCGTGTCAGAAAGACGCCCATGTTCACAGCTCCGTGAAGGAGCCGCCAACTGATGTCCCCGACGGGCCTTGGGACCAAGGTGGAATACAGGCTGGCCCACCGAGGTTGCTCACCCTCCAAAGGTGGCAGGAGGTCCCGCCACTTTGTATCGGGGCGGGACACCAGGGTGGGCGTGAAGGGTGTGAAGCGTAAGTGTATATAAGTATTTCCGTGGTGCAATTTGAAAGCTAACCGGCTGCAGTTCGTGCAGCCGGCTTGCAGTGAAAGGGTGAGGGGTTTGTTGGGATCTACGGGGTAGGGGCCCAATGGAAAGGTCCAGCGGGCCTGGGGTAAGGGATGGGCAGGGTGCGCCCTCGCACAAGGCTCGGCTAACATAAGCCCGAGCAGCGGGGGTCAAGGTGGCCTTCACCTCCTGAAGTACGCGCCGGGGGGTATGGAGGCTGGAGAGCCCCATGCGCCGAGCGAGCGTCAGGGGATCCAGCCAGTCTCTCCTGTCATAGTCCAGGAGGTCTCCGACCCTCGTGACTTCCGCCAGGACCAACCTCTGGCGCACCGAGCGGGACTCCGCCACCTGCACACGGAGCTGGGGGTTGTGTAGCAGGGGCTCCGTGAGGAGATCTGCTCCCACGGTGGCCGCCACGGACCTGGTTGTTAGAAACAGTTTCCAGGTCCGGAGGAGGTCCTGGTAGAAGACCGGCAGCCCGGAGAGGTCTCGCGGAAAACTCCTCGGAGAAAGATAAAAGAGCTGCCGGTCGTATCGAAGCCCTTGGAAACGGCGCAGAAAGGCGTGCGCCAGTATGCTCCACACCGAACTACTTACGCTATAAAAGAGCCTCTGCAGGGCCTGGAGGCGGAAAACGCGGACCTGAGTGTACAGACACTTCAGGCCCTGCCCTCCTTCCTTCAGGGGTAGATGAAGAACTCCAACAGGGGCCCAGTGCATTTCTGACCAGAAGAACTCTAGAATCAATCTCCGGAGGTGGGTCAGGAAACCCGGGGCCGGGGCCAGGGTGTTGAGCCAGTACCAGAGCGTGGACAGGACTAGTTGGTTAAGCACCAGTGCTCTCCCTCGAAGGGAGAGACATCGGAGTAGCCTCGTCCAGCTCCGGATCCGCTCTATCACCCCGCCCTCTAAATTTTGCCAGTTCTCCGGCGGGGAAGGATGCGTGGCGGAAAGGTAAACGCCGAGATAGAGCAGTGGACCCGCACTCCACCGTATGGTCTGAAGTGCGGGTGGGAGGGAGCCTACCTGCCGCCAGTCCCCCGCCGCCAAGCCAGAGCTCTTGACCCAGTTGACTCGGGCGGAGGAGGCTGCCGAATAGATGGCCTGGCATGCCTCCACTCGCGCCAAGTCGCCCGGGTCCTGGACCACAAGGAGTACGTCATCGGCGTACGCCGACAGGACCAGCCGCAGCTCTGGCTCCTGCAGCACCAACCCTGTCATCCTCCTGCGGAGGAGACAGAGGAAAGGCTCGATTGCCAGAGCGTACAACTGGCCCGAGAGGGGGCACCCCTGCCGCACTCCTCGCCCGAAGCTGACCGGTTCAGTCAGGGTCCAGTTGAGCCTAACCAAACACTCCGCGGAGGCATACAGCACCCGGAGAAAACTCACAAACTGAGGTCCGAATCCAAATGCCTGCAGAGTGCTCAGGAGGTACCCATGGTCTACTCTGTCGAACGCCTTCTCCTGATCAAGAGACAGGAGGGCGAACGACAGACCATCTCTCCGCCCGAGTTCCAAAAGGTCTCAGACTAGAAAGAGGTTGTCAAAACTGCTGCGACCCGGGACAGTATAGGTCTGGTCTGGGTGGATCACGTCCACCATCACGGACCCTAGCCTCAGCGAGATTGCTTTCGCTACGATTTTGTAATCCGTGCTAAGGAGTGAGACGGGACGCCAGTTTCGTAGGTCGCGGAGGTCCCCCTTCTTCGGCAGCAAAGCGAGCACCGCTCGCCTGCACGACAGAGGGAGGACCCCGCTCTGCAAGGACTCAGCCCAGATGGTGACTAGGTCTGGGCCGAGAATGTCCCAGAACGCGCGGTAAAACTCCACGGTCAGCCCATCCATGCCCGGAGATTTATTGGTGGGCATGCGACGGAGGGCTTCCGAGAACTCGGCCAGGGTGAGAGGCAGCTCTAGTCGGTCTCGGTCGCCCACGCTGGCCGTGGGGAGTTCCTCCCAGAGCACCTCGCAAGCGTCAGGATCGGTCGGGTCCGGGGAGAAAAGGCTTGTGTAGAAGTCACGGGCCCTCCCACACATCTCCTCCGGATCCATGAGGGGGGTGCCGTCTTCCGCAAGAAGGCAGGTGACGTGTTTCTTGGCCCCCCTCGTTTTCTCCAGGGCATAGAAGAAGCGGGAGCCACGGTCCATCTCCCGAAGGAGGCGGATGCGGGACCGAACGAAGGCACCTCGGGCCCGGTGGTCCTCAAGGGCCCGGAGCTCCTCCCGCTTCTCCCGGCATGCTCCGCAGAGGGACGGGTCCTCGGGATCGGCGGCCAGGCGCCTCTCCATCTCTAAGACCTCCCGTTCCAACTGCTCTAGCGCCGCATTTCGCCGTCGGCTGGTGCCCCGAGTGTAGTCACGGCAGAAGAGCTTGGCGCGCACCTTCCCGAGATCCCACCATCGCCGCACCGAGGGAAAGGCACGCCACTGCTCTCGCCAGGCCAGCCAAAACTCCCGGAAGGACATCACAAAGCTCTCATCCTCCAACAGGCTGTTATTAAAGTGCCAATAGGCCGGCCCCGGTCTCTCTGCACGGAGGGAGACCGTTACGGTGACTAAATGATGATCGGAGAATGGGGCCGGCCGAATGGCAGAGGAGTGGGCCTGTGAAAGATGGAAACGGGATAAGTAAATACGGTCCAACCGAGAGTGGTGTGACCGATGGGCCTCCACCCGGACAAAGGTGAACGTGGAGGTGTCATCTGGGTGATGGTCACGCCAGACGTCCACTAGGGAGTGATGGTCAACTATCCCTTGGAGAATATTCGCAGCGGCCGGACTCTGTTCGGCCCCTGAGCGGTCCCGTTCCTCGAGGGTGGTGTTAAAGTCCCCTCCCAGGACCAGGCACTCGTGCGAATCCAGGGTGCCGAGAAAGTCGGACACCTGCTGATAAAATTGTGGCCGCCTGGAGCTCATTTGCGGGGCATAGATGTTAACAAGATTAACCACGAGCCCTTCCATACAGACTCGAAGTTGCAGCAGGTGGCCCGGCACGGCCTCGTTGACCCCTAGTACCTCAGGCCGTAGGTTGGGGGAGAACAGGGTCGCCACTCCAGCTTGCCAGGTCGCGAAGTGGCTAAAGTATACCCCGTCCCCCCACTCCAGCCGCCACCTGTCCTCGGCAGCCGGGTCCATATGGGTCTCCTGCAGGAAAACTACAGAGTACCTCCCTTCCCAAAGGTAAGAGAGCACCTGGGACCTGCGGAGAGCCATCCTACAGCCCCTGGTATTCAAGGTCGCAATAATAAGAGGCGTCATGCGGAGGGCTGAGGGGGTGGGGGCCTCGTATTGGCGGGGGTGTTCAGGGCCCCCGGCGGGTTGCACAGCAACCCGTGACCCATCCCGTGGGTGAGTAGATCGCGTCGGAAGCTGCGGGCTCGCTCGTAGGCCGCAGCACCGCGCCTTCCTTGCCCCCTGCCCTCCTTTATAAGGGCCCTTGTGACCTGAAGGATTTGATCAAAGTCCCCCCATAGCTGAAGAGCCAGCTGTGCCCTATCGCGGGCGCCACGGGTGTGCTCTAGGAACTTCCGTAGCGCATGCCGCAGCTAATGGGGGGGTGGGGTTACAATTCCCGAGGTGTTCCCTGATGGGCCTCTTAATACAGCCTCGTGGTCCGCTAAGGTGGGTAGACAGGGTGCGGACCACCGACGGGGCGTCTGACAGGCTGGGGTTATTAAATTCATTTCACGCCTTGGGGTGGAGGGGGATGGCAGGGGAAAAATTGCCACTCCTAATGGGTCACGGCTAGAAAGTGCAAAGACTGCTCCCTGGGGGGAATCTGCGAAAGGCGGAAAGGAAATAACCCCAGGGGCGGCATTAACATTGCAGGAGGAGGGGACTTGGGCAGGGGCAGGGGTGGGGGCAGGGGCAGGGGTAAGGCTCTGGGGTGCAGGAGGCAAGCAGCTAAAGGAAAGTGCCTCCTGAGCAGAGTCAAGGGTTAAGGGGTAAGGGAGGGGGCTCCCAATAATGCTAGGTGCTGGCTCCATGGTGGTCTTAGCGGCCATGGCATCAGGTGGTGGACCACCTTCTGCAGGGTGCTCACCCGGGAAGGCAATTAGGGGGAGGGAGCATGGGGAAAGGGAGGCTGGGGTAAGGCTGCCCAGCTCGAGGCCAGCCGGCAGCAGATCATCCCCTCCCTGGGTGACCGGGGTCAAATCTAGGGCCTCAATCTCCGCGTACACGGGGGAGAGGCCAACTCCTGCCACCCCGGGGGTCTCTCCTCTAGGGCCCGCCTCAATGGCCACCTCAGGATCCGCGGGGGGTTCGGGTAGCGTCCAGGCAGAAGGGGCGTCCTCAGAAGTCTCGGAGGGGAGGGTCTCCCGTGGAGGGGGGATTCTGCCCTCCAATGCCAGTCCGTCTTCCCCTCCCGACACCAGCGGATGGATCTCGCTCACGGCCGTGGCGGGAGGCTCGATAGCAGTGCCTCCTTTCCTGGTCTTCCGGGGGGCTTCTGCGTCGGGTGGATGCAGCGGAGCTCGAGCCTTCCGCTTGCCTCGCTTCCCCTGGACTAGGGTCCAGCCCTCCATAGCGTCATCTGGGGGCTGGTTAGCAGGGGTCGTGTCGGGGGGCGGAGGCGATGGTTTAGGGGTTCGGGGAGGTAGCGGTGAGGCAACATGAGGGGTGGGGGTTTCTCCTTGGGGAGGGCCCTCTCCTATACCCGATAATATCCTTGCCCCACCCTCCTCCATAGGCTCTGTTGGATTGGTACTAGCAAGGGTGGAACTCCCTTGCTCGCCCAGGCGTTGTAGGGAAGGTATCTCTTGGGCCCGGACGGGAGCAGCGATGGGTCAAGTAGGAGGAGGGTTGGTTTCAGGTGCTGGGCAGCCAGGGGCGTCGGCAGCGACAGGGCTGATGTCCTGCCGGGTCTCGGGGGTTTCGGGTGCCCCTCCCCCCCGGGCCAAAGGGCAGTCTCTGCGGACATGCCCCGCTGAACGGCAGAGGTAGCACCGGGCCTCTCCGGTAGAATAAAAGACCCGATAGCGGGCTCCCTGGTAGGGGACTAGAAAGGACCCCTCGAGCGCCTCTTCGTCACGCGCCCCTGCCGGTGGTAGAAGCTGCACTTGCCGGCGGAACGAAAAAATGTGACGGAGGGTGGGGTCCTTGCAGCCCAACGGGAGAGGGCTGATGACAGAGACAAGTTTCCCCAGGGTGGAAAGAGCGGGTAACAGGGCAGCATTGGGTAAGAAGGGAGGAACGGAGGTAAGGACGAGGCGAATGCCCAGGTCTTCTAACGGTTCTAGGGGGACAAACACCCTCCCCACCGTCAGGCCCCTCTCTACCGCCTCCTGGGCGGCATCCTCCGAGGCTAAGAAGAAAACGACCTTCCCATACATCTTGGAGGCTGCTACAATAGCCGTGGGTCCTACCACCTTCGCCAACGCCTGCACGTATGTCTCCACGTGACGCCGTGCTTCCTGGTCAAGGCGGGGAAAGGGCCTCGGCCGCTGGTGATGGTGGTGGAGGCGGGGGGGGCGAGATGACGAGGCGGCAGGCAGGGGGGAGCCCGCTGCCGCCCGGGTATACGTCCTGGGGGCCGGGGGAGGGACAATCGCAGAGCTGGTGGAGGGAAATGCAGGGAGGGGCGCCATGGTTGATGACGAGGCTACAGCGGTGGGGGCAGCCCATGCCATGGAGGGCTCAGTGGTTTAAGCGGGGCCCTTTCCTTTCCACCCACCCTGGCCCTTCCGGCGAACCGGGGGGGGTTTTCCTAGAATCTGGGTGGGCGGTGGGTGCAGCAGCAGCAGCAATCACCCTGGTGCCTCCTGCTACCGGTGCCCCAGCAGGGGGGGTGGCAAGTATCTTGACAATAGTGGTAGGGGGGGGATCTTGGGGGTCGGGCAGGGGTGGTGGTGGGGGAGGGACAACTAATTTTATTGAAGCAGTCTCGCCCCTCTCGTTCCCCGCCATTGTGAGCAGGGAGAGACAGGGAGACACCGGAAGGAGGAGGGGGGAGGGGAGAAGCGGAGTAGCCCCTCCTTCCGCTAGGCTGCGGGCGGGGAGGGGGGGAATGCCGAGGGGATTAGACTGGGGGAGGGGGGGAAAAAACAAAATCGGGGTCCGGTAATAGGGGCAAGTTGTGGGATAAGCAATCCGGGGGGGGGGGTGCAGACCCACACACGTTTGTCCAAAGAGTCTCGGTTGGTCGGCTGTTATGTCCGGTCCGGAAGGCAAAGTTCAAAGCGAACAGCTGGATCCGAAGAGAGATGGCAGGTTGCCAGCAGGGACAGACGGCGGGGGGGCCGTGACAGTTGTAATAACGATGGGGGGGTAGGGGCACCGATGGATCGGGGGTGGGGGTCTCCTCGCCACACCCCCTGTGCCGCCACAAACGCAAGTAATCACAGTCAAACTCCCCCCCCACGAGAGTATAATTCAGAAAATTACTCAGTTTTACGGCCCCCTTCACGATGATTTATAGCTCTCCTGGATTATTTCTTCTGTCTGCTGAAATCTTCTTCTCCGGCTGTGTTGGCTGTGTTCCAAGGCTTCCGGCATGTTAAGAATGTTGTAAAGTCCGAGCTGCTGGCAAAACGGCTGGGTCTGGGGGTTTCCACTCCCCCCTCCGGACAGCAAATCGGCAATCTTCCCCGCCCTCCTCCGGGGGCTCAGCTGAGGCAAGTAGCTGCGCCTGAAAGCAGGCGTGGGGGGGGGGGCGGGTGCTGGCAAGCTAAGGGCCAAAGCACGTAGACGGGAAAAAAAACACAAAAAATGAAAAGAAAACAAAAAAAGCATCTGGCCTGGTCGGGGGGGGGACTAAGGCAGGTGCAAAAAGTAAGAAAAATCCGGGCCAGGAGGCTTTAGGAAAGAATAGAAAGCAGATAGCTGAGGAGCAAGCAAAAGACGTTCCGTTTCCCAACAGGGAAGGTTCCAGAACAATCAGGAACTTTCTGGAAACAATTAAGGCAGACAGGCTGATTAGAACACCTTCATCCAATCAAGAAGCTGCTAGAATCAATTAAGATAATCAGGCTAATCAGGGCACCTGGGTTTAAAAAGGAGCTCACTTCAGTTTGTGGTGTGTGTGCAAGGAGCTGGGAGCAAGAGGCACAAGAAGCTGAGAGTGAGAAGGCGTACTACTGGAAGACTGAGGCCATGTCTACACTACCCACTGGATCGGCGGGTAGTGATCGATCTATCAGGGATCAATTTATCACATCTAGTGTAGACGTGATAAATCGATCCCCGATTACCCTACCATCGACTCCGGAACTCCACCATGGCAAGAGGCGGAAGCGGAGTTGACGGGGGAGTGGCGGCCATCGATCCCACGCTGCGAGGACACGAAGTAAGTGATTCTAAGTCGATCTAACATACGTCGACTTCAGCTACACTGTTCTCGTAGCTGAAGTTGCGTATCTTAGATCGATCCCCCCGCCTAGTGTAGACCAGGCCTGAGAAGTACAATCATTATCAGACATCAGAAGGAAGGTCCTGTGGTGAGAATAAAGAAGGTGTTGGGAGGAGGCCATGGGGAAGTGGCCCAAGGAGTTGTAGCTGTCACGCAACTGTTATAGGAGTCACTGTAGACAGCTTCAATCCACAGGGCCCTGGGCTGTAAACCAGAATAGAGGGCAGGCCCGGGTTCCCCCCATCCTCCATCCTCCCAACTCCCTACCTGATACCAGAGGAGTTGACCTGAACTGTGGGTTCCACCAGAGGGGAAAGTCTCTGGCCTGTTCCCCGATCCACTAGGTGGATCAGCAGAGACTGCGGGGATTGTTCTTCTTCCTTTTCCCCATATTGGCCAGTGATGAGGCTAACTGAGTGAACAGCAGATTTGAGCCACAAAAGTGGCCAAACTGAGGGCTGCCGTGAACCTCTGAGGCGAGCAAATCCGCCAATAAGCGCAGGACCCACCAAGGCAGAGAAGGAACTTTGTCACAATATATATTTTCCTACTGTATTTTCCACTCCATGCATCCGATGAACTGGGTTTTAGCTCATGAAAGCTTATGCTCAAATAAATTTGTTAGTCTCTAAGGTGCCAAAAGTACTCCTCGTTCTTTTTGCAATTTACAAAGTATCAGGACCTGTCCTCTTCATTATTTACCACACCCCCACTTTTTGTGTTGTCTGCAAACTTTGTCAGTGATGATTGTATGTTTCCTTCTAGATCACTGATAAAAACATTACATAGTATAGAACCAATCTCTAGAAACACACCCATTTCATTGATTATTCCCCATTTACAATTACATTCTGAGGCCTATACTTTAGCCAGCTTTTAATCCATTTAATGTGTGCCATCTTAATTTTATATCATTGTAATTTCTTAATCAAAATGTTGTCATACCAAGTCAAATGCCTTACAGAAGTCTAAACATATTATGTCAACACTATTACCTTTATCAACCAAACTTTTCATCTCATCAAAAAAAAATATCAAGTTTGACAGGATCTGTTTTCCATAAACCCATCTTGACTGGCATTAATTACATTACCCTCTTTTAATCCTTTATTGATCGAATCCCCTATTAGCCATTTCAATATTTTACCCAGGATCAATATCAGAATGACAAGCCTATAATTAACCAGGTCATCCGGTTTACCTTTTTTGAATATTGGCACAACAGTTTTTTTCCAGTTCTCTGAAACGTCCCCTGTTCCAAGAGTTATTAAAACTCAATATTAACAGTCCAGGGAGCTCTTTGGCCAGCTCTTTCAACAGTCTTGAATGCTAGTTATCTGGACATGCTGATTTCAAAATGTTTAACAGCAACTTCTAAGGTTAACGTCCTCCTGAGTTACTGTTGGAGCGATAAGTGTTTCATCATTATATCATATGCTTCCATCATCTGTTTTTCTTCCCAAATACAGAACAGAAATATTTATTGAACACTTCTGCCTTTTCTGCATTATTGACAATTCTACCTAGGGACTAACTAGCCACTCTTGGTTTTCCAATAATACTTATAAAAATCAAGGGTGTTACAGGAGGTGGAGATAAGAACACTTCTCCCCTGCCCCCAATAGATTCAGATTAGAAGAAGCACTGGAAGTACACAGTGTGTGCTCTCCTGCATCATTCTCCCTTTTTCACTGAGCCCAGAGAGCCCCTAGGTGTGTGCTCTGCAGGGATCTGGATTTGAAATAGGGGAGGATGTTGGGCCAGGGCAGGGCCCAGTGGATGGGGCCACGATCCATAGCACCATCATCCTAGCAAACCCACTGAGTTAGCGTTGACTTTCTCAGCGCGTATTTATCAGCTGATTCCCCTGTAATGGTTAATTCCCTGAGAGGGTTCATGGGCAGCAGTCAGTGGAAGTGCAGCTCCTGGAGGAGCCATGCTGTCAGCCTGCTGGAGACAGCAGGGAGGTGGGAACTATTGTGAAGGTACATAGTTTTCATGTGAATATGCCTCACCTCCACAGACTACAGGAGACACTGGTTTTGAGTGCAAAATTCTCAGTTATCTTGACACAAACCCTCCCCACTGCTGCAGAACAATGGGATAGAAATTCTACAGATGCAGACTCATTGTTCCCTGCCCTTTCCACAGCAATAGCCAGTGTAGGGAATGATATGACTTCTCCTCAGTACCCTTAACAAATTATTAAAGTCACTGGGACAATACCACCACTGGTGTAAGCTGGCAAAACAATTGCACCAAGTTACATCAGCAGTGGAATTGGCCCATTGACTGTCATGGGACTTTATGCTTGACTGAGAACTGCTGGATCAGGCCCAATGTTAATAGACGTCAGCACAGTTCTGCGAATAATGTTTGTTAATTAACTGCTGAGACAGCAGAAGCATCACAAACATTGTTTCTGTCTTGTTTTGGTTTGTTTTTTCGGGGAGTCACATAGGCAGTGCTTCCTCCTTTATAATTTCTTAGGAGTTAGTGCTTTCCTTTGCACTTCCGCAATCCATATGGCTGCTGGGGGTTGGTGTGGCTCCTACTATAACCAGGCAGCTGAGAATCCCCCTGCTCTGGGGAAGATCTGGGTGGGACAGAGCTGAACAGACAGAATCACAGTCTTGTGGTATCCTCCAGCATAGGGGACATGTCATACTGGGTGCATGCCAAAGGTTGCCCGGGAAGGGGCATATTCAAAGCTCTGTTGCTCTCCAGTGATCTCCACATGCATGCAACCCATCTGCCACCATAAACTAGAGTAGCTCTGAGGCTGCTCCGACTTATGGGAGGATTCAGACCAACCCCCAGCAGCCATATGGATTGAGAAAGCACAAAGATGGGCTAACCTTGTCTCCCATCCTCCAGGCACTCTGCTATGCACAGCTTGTCCAGATCCAAGGACTGGAATCAGAAGATCCAGTATGTAGGATCCAGATAACTTCCTTCTTCAGATTTTATTTAAGTTGGATCGAATATCTAAATATAAACATATTCCAAAGCATACAAAAATAGTACCTTGTGATATGCTGACATTTTAGAAACTCAGCATTTGTAACAGAAAATTATCTCTTTAATACAAACGAATACAGGAAAGCAACTACAGACTTTTTAAATTTAACATTGGGAAACTTCTCCTTTATTTTGCTTAAATGCATAGTATCTTTCAAGTTTGTAAATCAAGAAGATGTGATGAATCTAATTATCAATATGTAATTGCTGCATCTTTCCAAAGTTGAAGAATTAATATGATGGTTGAGGTTAACGGTGACAAGTTCTAGTGTAAATGTCAATATGTTCTGTTAAACATATTGATTTAAAAATAAGATGGATCACATACAGCAGAATCCAATTAGGGCCTGATCCTATAGCTGTTACTTAGGCAAAACTCCCGTTAACTTTAATATAGGTTTTCCTTGTTCCAGGACTGCAGAATTGGATCCTCAACCTTAAAGATAATAGCCAAATCAAGAGGATCAGATCTTGCCATCTTTTATCAAGTTGAGTGGTACCTTACTCTATGTGTAGTCTCATATTACTCAGCTCAAGTAAGGATGGCACATCCTGACCCAAAATACAACCCCCCCCCACCCCCCAGCCTTTTCAGAGTTGTACAGGAGGTGCTATGGTGAGAGAAGGAGTGTGTGGGGAAGTTGGTCTGGGGTAGCTTGCCTTTTCTCTGGGTAGGCTGATGAAGAAGAGAATCCACCATGGAACCTAGAGCATGTCTACACTGCAGCTGGGAGCAAGCCTCCCAGGGTGGGTAGACAGATTCACACTAGCTTAGCTCAAGTTAGCATACTAAAAATAGCAGTGTGGACACTGCACCTCCAGCAGAGGCTCAGGCTCCCCACCCGAGCCCGAACCTGTCTGACCCCCTGGGTCCGAGCTCGGTGGCTTGCTCAACTCACCTTACCAGAGCCACAACATCCACACGGCTATTTTTTAGCACACTAGCTCAAGTGAGTCTGTCTGTCTGCACTGGGAGGCACACTCTCATTTGCAGTGTAGACATACTTCCAGAGGCCAACAGACAGCACAGAGGAGATGGGCCATCAACATGAAGTTCCTGAAGCTTCGGGGTTCAGCTGTCAGAGAGAAGCAGGGCAGGTAGACAAGAAGAGAATGGTAAGCCATTAAATGTGGCTTCTGTCCCTCACCTTAGACTGTAAAGATGTGTTTATGCATCCTTTGGGAGTTAAGAATTTAACCAGCACTTTGACAAATGGTATGCTCACTTAATTGGGATGGATACAAGACAAAAAATGTAATGTAATGTATTTCAGTGGCTCTAGACTGTGGGAGAACTGAATATCCAGCTGTGCTAAGTCAGTTTAAATGGCATGCCTGATGCTATCTGCATGCCTATTCACAGTTGTTTATTGGTGTTTGCTAGCATAAATTTCCTACTCTAAGGCAATTTGTTCACTTCATGCTGCTTCTCTGTTCTAATATGGCTGTAAGTGAGTCAGTTTTATCTTAATTTTAAAAAATAATTTAATGTTTTGCACATTGCTGTGTTTTAAAGGAATTAATGAAGTAAGAATGATTATCTCCTAACACTAGGAGCCTCTGACAATGGGATATACTTAACTGGTACATTTTCCTTTCTACCAAGATGTGCCAGGAAAAGGGATTACACTGTATAGGGCCAAGGCAACTGGACTGTCTCCCCTAAAAGTTTCTAAGCTTTCGTTTCCATTTAATAAGATAGCGATTCCATATTTAAAAGCTACATGTAAAAATCAAATTCTAAACGTACCAGTTGAGAGGGAGAGAGAACATATATTCAAGATCAACTGCTATGGACTCCTATTTAGGGCTAGAACGTGAGAATCGTAGAACTGGAGAAATCTCGAGAGGTCATCTAGTCCAGTCCCCTGCACTCATGGGGAATGAGTGTGCCCTGAGCTAGGTGCAGACCAGGGGGCAGACTTGGAGTCACAATTTAGTCCTTGTTTCTGCCTTGCTCCCAGGGTGAAACAAGCTTTTTATCAATGAGTCTTGTCAGCCCTACAGCTTCCACCACTGCTGGTCTAGTGTTGAATTACAAAGTTTACTAGTGTAGATGCAACCCCAGTGTATCTTAGGGCCAGTGAACTGCAAAAATAACCCATCTGTGTGCAATTAAGTTTATTACATCATGAGCCTGATCTTGTTCTACTGAAATCAAGGGCAAGACTTCTACTGACCTCAGTGGGAGTGGGGTAGTTCTTATGAGAATACAAGATGCAAAGTAGTGATCATATTAACACAGTAAGCAAAGAATAAGCAACTAAAACCCAGGGAGTTACAGGTGACTTTTTTATTGGACTCACAATAATAATAAAGCCAGCTTTCTATGCTCTTCAGTAGGCAATGGGAATTTAGAGACTGTAATTAAATGGTGAATGAGTCTGGGAATAAAGACAATAAATGTATTTTGTATTCCAATTTTTAAATGTATATTACTTTAAATGCTTTCTCAATACAGCACTTCCAAAGGGAAACTCTATTACAGCTGCAAGAGTTTATAGGGTTGGTAACCATAAGCTATTACTGTATTTCTGCAGTGAGTTTTGGAGCAGTCTAATTAGCTTCACATAACATAACTCATATCTTATTTGACCTTCAGGTTTTAATTTCATTCTAATTAGAATAATTTATCTTCATGTCTTTCAAAGAGAGACTAAAATTATTCTGAGCTTCTTCACTTTAATACCTTCAAAGCTTATCAGCCACAGGGCTTGTAAGGAACTGCATCTATCAACTTGCTTGTTCTCTCTGTGCTTTCTCATCTCTGGTGAGATTGATATTCCACTAGCGCAACTCTCCTTCTGCAGCACTGCAAGTTACTCCTTAAAAAACAACTTGACAATGTTAATTATAACACATTTTATTTCTTTTAAAGACTAATAGGTGGGTTTATATGAGTGTAAGGCATGGCTTACCTTGCAGATGTAGAGTGCTTTGAGTTACACCAGCCTTCATAGAGCACAGTAGGGAAAGCGCTGCAGTCTGTCCACAGTGACAGCTTCAAGCGCACTGGCATGGCCACATTTGCGGCACTCGCAGCAGCATTGGGAGCGGTGCATTATGGGCAGCTATCCCAGCATGCAAGTGGCTGCAACGTGCTTTTCAAATGGGGGGGGGAGTGGAGTGTGACAGGGAGTGTGTTGTGTGTATGTGGGGGGAGAGAGAGTGGGTTTTTGGGGTGCTCAGAGCATGTCAGCATGCTGTCTTGTAAGTTCAGACAGCATCAGACCCCCCTCCCCCCGGCCTCTCTCTCTCACACACAGCATTCACAGTAATGGTTGCTTTGTCTCGGAGGAGATAAGCAGCTGGCTGTCAGAAACGGAGCTTTCAATGGGCATTTCCGCATTCCTACAGCCGATTCCAAACAGTGACAAGAGTGGCCACTTGATTTACGGGGTTATGGGATGTTTTCGGAGGCTGATCAGAGTGCAGTAAAGCAACACCTCATTCACACTGGTGCCATGGCGCTCCATCGGGGGTGAAGCAAACGTTATTCCACTCGCCGAGGTGGAGTACCAGCAGCGCTGTAGCCGCGGAGTCAGAGCGTTCTATATGCCTTGCCAGTGTGGACGGGTAGTGAGCTAGTGCACCTGGGGCTCCTTTATTGCTCTGTAACTCGCAAGTGTAGCCAAGCCCTTAGTCTCCCACAGCTGTCAGAGATTGTGAGGACAGTGCACTTAGCCCCCAGAGGGAATGAGAACCTCCTTATATTTGCAAGTGAATCCTCTGAGCAACGCCCCTAACAGTGTTGAAGGGCTCAGGACTGAGCTAATCTGCGTCTCATCGTTGGAGGGAAGGCCGACATAACTCCGCACCTCCTGAGAAAGGAGAGAGTAAAAATGGGAGGGAAAGAGGCTGCAAAGTGGTTCAATGGACTCCTGAGTGGTGGGGGATGAAGACAAACTGTATCTGCCTGTCATTGCATACAACAGCAATAATGCATCCTGAAGAGCAGCAATGAAAACTAATCTGAAAGACAGTAAGATCCCTACAATGACAGCACCAGCACTCAGTGCTCCTTTTCCAATGAAATGTCAGTGGTATAAGGGGTTGTCACAAAGCCACTCAATCTGATTTTTTTTAAATTTTAAGGTGAGGTAATAAATATAACCAAGGGTATTTGTTACCTTTCCAATAAAATAAAAATGTTCAGCAGCACAAGTCCAATTTGTTGTCATAAACCTTAGGGATAAGCCATAGAACCTGATTCTATTCCCACCCATCTGATGTAAGACAGGAATAACTGAAGTCAATGGAGCTACATCAGTTGAAGTGAAAGCAGTAAAAGGTTCATAATCATGTATCCCTCCTGCTATGTAGCATTGGCAGCAATGGCCAAATTCAATATTTAGGGGTTCCTCTTAACATTACAAAACAAAACTGGCTCAGACCCCCACCCAGAAATCTTGGAAAACTAAACACCACCCCAGGGTGCCTCTAAGAGGCAATACCTCCCCACTTGCAAGCACTGAGTCCATGCATGACAAAAGAAAACTTCCTAAAAACAGAAGGAAACACGATGTTAATTTGGGAAAACACTGAACAATAACTCAAAAGTAAGTACCAATAATAAAGTAACAATAAGTAAAACACCTGCCCCACTTTATCTTGGGCAGTATCCTTTGCCTCAGTTTCCCATCATCTGTGTCAATGTCCCCTTAACACACCACTTCCCTTTTCCTTCCGCAGCACCCCGGTCATGGTTTGTTGTCTGAGGTCAGCAAAATCCCAGAAGGTAAGAGTGCATTCACAGGGTGGGGGAGTGTCAAGCAATGCCTCTACTGCTGTTACCACTCACTGCTCATGCTGCCTCTGTTACAACGCCATGTTCTGAGGTTCCACCACTTAGCCTAGCTCTTCGGTGATTTCAGCTCTTAATGATTTCAGCAGGTAGTGGGGAACCGCATGGCCACTGCAGCCTCTGTGATGTCTTTCGCTGCAACACTGTCCCAACACCAAGTCTAAGGTTCAGCACCCTAGACCTGTCCATCAGTGATTTCACCTCTAGTTATACCTGAGCAGAAGCCAGAAGTCTAAATTGACTCTGATCAGCACAATCTTTAAAGACTGGAAGGGGAGTGTAGGCAAATGGGCCAAGGATGGTACTCAAACCGAGTTTACACTGCCAGGTAGGAACACCCAGTGCTTAATTTATGCCAGGACTTGCCAGGGCTGAGCCCCGGCACCTCAAGGCTTAGCAGTTCATAGCCCCAGCGCCTCTGGGCTTGCTGCATCAGTTATGAATGTAAAAAAAAGTTGCTTGAGTCCCAGCATCTCTTTCATTACAAATTAAGCACTGGAAAACACCTATCCCTCTGACTTTTGAGTGGTTTTGCAGAGGGAGGGATAGCTCAATGGTTTGAGCATTGGCCTGCTAAACCCAGGGTTGTGAGTTCAATCCTTGAGGGGGGGGCCATTTAGGGATCTAGGGCAAAAATTGGGGATTGGTCCTGCTTTGAGCAGGGGGTTGGACTAGATCCTGAGGTCTCTTCCAACCCTGATATTCTATGGCTACCATACACTAGTGAGAGAAGTTACATTTAAAGTGACCTCCTCAAGTAGAGCATACTAAATCTATTGCACTTAGTCATACAATAAGGATAACAACATTTCATTACCCCCACATCCACAACTAAATTGAATTTTAACCCAAAACAGCCAAAATTGATCACTTTAACAAAGCAGGTCTATCTGTTGATCGCCTAGGTAAAGTAGGTGTGTTTATGCAAATGTGGTCTGCTCCTGGGGTCTTTTCCCCCAGTTCACCAATAGATGACAGGGAAGAGCTCATTCAGCCCCTGATTACAGCTACAAATGTTTTTTTTCATTGTTGTCATTTTGCTTCCTGTCTGATCCTGTTTATCCAAAGAATGATTCTACTGTAACAGATATGGTTACAACCTTTGAGACATTGATAGCATCACTCATAACAATACTTATCCAGTTTGGTTTTATGTTATTCTATTAAGCAATGGTTATTTTAGAAGAGAGATTGCTAAATAGGAAATCTATGATATGTGATATGGCTAGATACTTTAATTATGGCTAGATATAGCAAGTAATACAGTATGAATGGAAATAAATTAAAAATAGTACCTCTTGCAGGGGCTGGAGAACAGGAATTAAAAGTGTGTGACTGTAGGAAGTTGAAGTGATTCCAGGAAATCTTATTTATAGTGCACTGTCTTTGATACATACTTTTTTGTTTTTAATTGTCTCTTTAAAGACAGAGAGATATCAGATCGGAAAGGAGAGGGAGAGAAAGAGGATAAAAGATTATATTTTAAGCACAACCTGACACAATATAGGAACACTCACCACACCACTAAAATCTATTGTCCAGTGTAGACCCTGCTGCTGCCAAAACTGATATAATTTATTTCAGTAAAGACCCCTCAGGAAATCATAATATTTAAACAGGAAAATTACAGAAAGGAAAAGCTTTTAACCCTGCTTCCTCATTACCGTCATCTCCAAAAAGGAAGAAACAATTTCCTAGCCTCCCAAAGAGAAAATCTGTAGTTTCAGACCCTGCAACTCCCAAAAGTAATGGGGTAAAATTGAACACTGCGCTCATTCTCCCATCACAATCACATTCCCCTCTTCCCACTGCTGATAAATTGGCCTCTTATCATTCCACCCCTTCCATCTTGTAATCTAAAGCAACATTTGACACAATTTTACCAGCTGTTAATGCTTTAGAAACACATTTTAAGTCTTTGACCATAAGATAGATTTATTGGTTCAAAGGATGAATTTTTAGAATCAAATGTGTAAAAATCTGGAGGAAGTAGTCAAATCCAATCAAATACTGTGGCTCTAAGACTCTTTATTGGTATCTTGAGAGAAGATAATATTGTACTTTATGTAGGTCACAGGGGAAGCTCCTGCTATGCTTCATAAGCACCAAAACCATTAATCTTAGTAACTTGACTCCCATTGATTTCTCCACTGAATCCAGCCACAGTCCCCCAGCATAGCAATTTTCTAGAAGAATGTATTGCTGCTCTTAAAACACAGTTATTTCAATACAGCATCAATACAGACATTAATCTGGGAAGTTTAAAATTTCTGCTCTAAATCATTTCTCATATCCCATTTTTTTTACTTTGAATTAACCAGTGTTACCATGCACCCTGCCTTTTATCAACCAGTGCGATTTCTGTTAATTTCCCAGTACTTACATTTTAATATGTCTTTCCAGATAAATACTCACTGTACTTAACATTTTCTCTCCAATGTTTTACTCTCAATATTCCTCTCAGCAGGGCTTAAATTCTCACAGAGTATTTTCCAGCGGGGTTGAAAATATTACTCCAGGCAGCTCTGGCTGAATTTAAGCCCTGCCTCTCAGGGAGGAACCAGGGTCCCTAATGCATTACTGACTCACTCTGCTTCACCTTTACTACTATTTCCCTTGCAAGTTGTTGACAATTTACTCTCAGAACAATCATCAGTTCTCAAAAATCTTTGCCCAATACTTACCTCTAAGTTTTCCCACCAGTACAAGTCAACATCCAGCCATAGGTTATTTCTAATAAACCTCCTTTTATACTAAATCCTACCTACACTACTTTTGTTTATGCATCCTTACCAAAAATACTTGCATCTTTTGATAACTCTTAATGCCCCTCAGGACACAATGTTTATTAGGATTTAAAAACAAAAACAAACAAAAAAACCTACAAATCTCTAACTTTCTTTGGTATGTTTGCTGTTACTTATCTTCCTCTTAGACAGCAGTTTCTCTTTTCTTTAAGTAATTTTTTTACCCTAGAAATTTTTTTTGCAATATTTTTATATAAAGTTTAGAATTCCCAGGATACCCCATTTCCCTTGCAGTTTATAACTCTTAGAATTGCAGCACAGATATTTTCAGAATTAGAAATCTATGGAAAACCCCTTTTTACAGCTTTGAAGGGTCCTATTTTGTTGCTGCTTCTTTCATAGAACTCTAATTGAATTCAATAGAAAATCTATGGGCAGAGTGGCGACAATATTGGACCAATGCATTATGAGTAAACTTGGATTTCTTGGGACATATTAGAAATGGGGACAAAGTTTAGACTAGGCAAAGTTTTATTTACGTGTGTGTGAATCCACAGAAAGTTTCAATTAGCAAAGAAAAACTTGACCATAAAATTTAGAAAGAGGAAAGTTGAAATTGACTAGGATAATCAACACAGTAGTATATTTTTTCTTTGTTCATTATTTAATTTTGAAATGTTAACATATGACTTTTCCACTGAATTATATAGAGAAAAGGTGTGTCAAGGGTCTTACCCAAGAAGGGATAGAGGGCATTGCTAACAATCCTGGCAGAGTATCATGGGGCAGCTCTGCCCTGAGCACCCTTCAGAGACAGAACAGGTGCATGCCTGCCTCAGTTTCCTCAGAAACTACACACAGGCTTTCTTGTCTTAATAATACCCCTCTTTTGAGCCAGTTTATTACCAAAATATAGTTCAAATAATCCATAACAAAAGTTCCAAACATAGTCAATTTCTCACACCCAGAGTATATAGTCCTTAAAACTCCACATCCTCTGGTCCAGTGGTGGGCAACCTGCGGTATGTGGGCTGCCAGACAGTTTGTTTACATTTGCACGGCTGCCCGCAGCTCCCAGTGGCCATGGTTTGCTATTCCCGGCCAATGGGAGCTGCAGGAAGTGGCGCGGGTTGCAGAGACGTGCTGGCCGCTGCTTCCCGCAGCTCCCATTGGCTGGGAACAGCGAACCGCAGCCACTGGGAGCTGCGGGTGGCTGTGCAAATGTAAACAAATTGCCTGGAGGCCCGCCAGTGGTTTATTCTGATGGGTCATAGGTTGCCCACCACTGCTGTAGTCCATGAACATAGCATATATCACACTCCTGCATCTTCCCCCACACCTAGGCTCTTCTTCTCCTGTCCTTTTTAAAAGGACCCACCCCATCCTTTCCAGCTGGACTGCAACCCCGCTCCTTCCAGCAGGTACCCCCACAGCCTCTCATCTGTGAGTTCATCCTCACCAGGGGAGCATGCTTCACTCCTGCTGGTCCTCAGATCTCTCTACCTCTCTAGCTCCAGCATGGAGCATCAGCAGGTAAGCCCCTCTGCTGATCCCCTGCCTTCAGCCCTCTCAATCTTAGAAATCAGCAGGGAACTCCCTTTGCTGCTCTCTGGTCTTCAGCCTCTCCCCAGAACCACCTACAGCTTCCTTCAGAGCCCTCCTACAGACTCCTTTTAATTTCAAGTTTGGGATATTAAAGGAATTAGATAAAGAAGCCAGCTGGACTGAAGACCTCAAGGACTTAAATGTGCAGGAAGTTCTGAATTTCTTCAAATCAGCTATACAAAAACTATATGAAATCTGCATCTCAAGCAAGGGAATAAACTTGTAGGGAAAGGCTCCAGACCTAGCTGGATGAATAACCACCCCCAAAAGGTTATTATGAGTAGGCAGAGAGCCTGTTTGGAATTGAAAAAAGGGGTCAGTCAGCAAAGAAAGCCGCATTGTGGAGATTAGGAAATGTAGGAATAAAGTGAGAATTGCTAAAAGTCAAGGAGAATTAGCTCTTGCCAAGGAAATTAAAATAAATAAATTTTTTTTAGTGATATAAATAAAAAGAGAAGACAGAAGGATGAGGTTGGGCAGCTATTACAGTGGAGATAGAAAGGAGATTAAAGATAATCTAAGTATGTCCCCAAAACTAAATGAATACTTTGTCTTAGTTTTCAATAATGACGATGATATGGAATATGTGCATGAAGGCAGTCCAGCTGATGCAAAAGAGTGTCTAGAAATGGAAATTATCACATCTATGGTGGAAGAAAATCTTAATGAGTTTAAAGAGCTTCAACTGGGGGGACTGGATAATTTCCAATTCAGACTACTGAATGAACTGGCACATGGGATTGCTAGTCCAATAGCAAGGATTTTTAATGAATCTATCTTTTGGGGATAGTATGATATGAATGGAGAATGGCTAATGTTGTATCTACATGTAGGAAATGGGGGGTGGGGAGGGAAAGTGATCCAGGCAGTGACAGACCTGTTAGTCTTGCAAGATTTTGCAGTAGTAATGCAAGGTTTTAGAACAAATTGCATGAGAAAGAATACTTAAATGCATAGGAGTAATTGGTAAAGAGAATGTAATGCAACATGGGTTTTCCAAATGTAGATCACACCAGACTAACCTGATCTCCTTCTTTGAGAAAAAAACTGATTTTTTAGATAAGGCAGGTGCAGCAGATCTAATATATTTGGACTTCAGTAAAGCATTTGACACAGTACCACGTGGAGAATTATTAGTTAAATTAGTACAAGCAGTGTAAGATAGGTAAGGATTTGGATAAAGGGGAGAAGGCAATGGGTTGTGCTGAAAGGTGAATTATTGGACTGGAGGGAGGTTAGTAGTGGAGTGCCTCAAGAATCCATCTTGAAACCAATCTAATTCAATATTTTTATTAAGACCTTGGTACAAAAAGTAGGAGTGTGCTAAATAAATTTGCTAATGATACAAAATTGGGAGGCATCATCAAGACTGAGGAGGATCGGAATATTATACAGAAAGATTTGGAAGACCTTGAAGACAGGAGTGACCGAAATGGGTGAAATTCAATAGTACAAAGAGCAAGGTCATGCACTTAGGGCCTAATAATAAGAATTTCTGCAACAAGCTAATCAATAGGAAGCAACAGAGGAGGAGAGAGACCTATGTGTGTGGGTTGATCACAGGATGTCTATGAGCCACCAATGTGATATGTCTGTGAAAAAGGCATATGCGATCCTACGATGTATTAGGCGAGGCATTTCCAATAGATTAGTATTAATGCCATTGTACAAGGCACTGGTAAGACTTCATTTGGAATAGTGTGTACAATTCTGGTCACCCATATTCAAGAATGACTAATTTAAACTAGAACAGGTGCAGAAAAGAGCTACTAGAATGATATGGTGAATGGACAGCCTATCTTATGAGAGGAGTCTGTAAGACTTGGCTTGTTTAGTCTAAGAAAAAGAAAGAGAGGGGATATGACTCCTCTCTATAAATGCATTACAAGGCTAAATGCCAGGGAAGGTGAATTTAAGCTATTTAAGATAAAGGACAATGTTGGCACAAGAGCAAATGGATATAAGCTGGCCATGAACAAATTCAGGTGGGAAATTAGAAGGTTTCTAACCATCAGAGGGATGAGGTTCTGGAATAGCTTCCCAATAGGAATTGTGAGGGAAAACAATCTAATTAATTTTATGATAGAGCTGGACAAATTTATGAGTGCAGTTGTATGACAGGTTTGCTTGTGAAGGTAAGGCGAAGGGCTCAACAGCCCTGGGCTCACTTCCAGTTTATGTCTTATGTTCCTAAAGCTCATGCTTCAGGGTTTCAGCCAGCCACCTACTGGGATCAGGAAGGGATTCTCTCCCAGCACCCATATATTCTGGGAGGGTTTTTTATCTCCTTCCTCTGAAGCATCAGGATGGCCATGGCTGGAAATGGGACAATGGGCAGGGTGGGCCAGGGCTCTGAGGTGGCACTGAGCATTTCTTCTCTCAGGTGCTTGGCTGGCTGGTTCTTGCTCACATGCTCAGGTTTTCGCTGATCACTGTAGGTGAGATTGGAAAGGATTTTTCCCCAATGTCAGACTGGCAGTGACCTTGTGAGTTTTTCACCTTCCTCTGAAATGTATGAGTGCAGGTTACTTACCAGGATTATCTGTATACATCTCACTTAATCATTTCCTTGCCATTATCAAGGACGCAAGCACCCCCTATTCTCTGCCTGTGGCACGCAACAGTGTGGTCTCCTGTGGGTTGTAATATTTTGGTCTCATTTTGGTGTCCGGTTTAGTGTGCGGGTGCTGGGTGGTGTTGGTAGCCTGTGAGAGGAGGTCAGACTGGATGATCTAGTGGTCCCTTCTGGTCTTAAACTCTATGACTCCTGATCTCTGGCAGTTCTCACCTGCCAATCTCTCCCCTCTAGGACCTAGGTGCCCTCTTTGAAGCCCAGTTGGCAGTCAGCTGACCAGTCACAAGTGCACTAGCCTCCCTCTCTCTTAAAGGGCCATTGTCACCCTTATTGTTTTCTTAATCTGTGTGACCCAGAAATATTATGCTATCATAATTTTGGCAGATCGGTAATATAGCATGTTCTGACACGAAGAAACAGTGGCAAGATGACCCTGAGTAAATGGTGCTGATGGGAAGTGTTTGGAAAAGCTGATGCCAGCAGTGAAGAAAAGTTCTGAGGAGCTGGTGTGATAAATTGGAAAAAATACGACAAATATTCTTCGGGACAGTACGGCTTTTGTCCAAGCTTTGTTCTTATACTAGTTTGAGATTTTTCCTGAAAAAAATAACTACCCATGCCAGCAAATCTCCAATTCCTTGGAATAGTGAAAATTTCCTGGATTAGCCACCCTTTTCCAGCTTTCCTAGGAAACCTTATGATATCTGTCTTTATTACTTTCAAGGACTCTGCTGCTGTTTCCTGTTTTCTTGCTGCTCTATCACTTCCTTGTTTCTCACCAACTATAAACATCTCACCTCTTTGTATTGTCTTCATCAATCCCCTGGAGACTGGATTTAGTCCAGGTGCTAAGTAACCAAATCAGCTCATGTTATTTTCTGCAATTTCTCCCCATATTTAAATATAAACATAGGTGAATCAACAGAATCCTTATAATATCAGAGGTGACTGTGTCAAAAGCACTGAGGCTCAGTTAGAAATGTCCCAGGGGCATTCACCGTAGACCTCATTCTCAGAAGCCTGGTCAGAAAAACAGGGTCACTATCCATCTCCATAAATCAGCAGTCAGCCTGATTTTAATGTAATCCTACAGTCTTATCCAAGTTTCAGTGGCAGTTCTGTTGGAGGAGAAGGTATTTGTATTTGGTTTTGTATTTGTATTATTTGTATGTGTAGAGGCTTGTAGGGGCTTTGTGCTGGGAGAGAAGCTGAGCCCTGATTAGGGGGCGGGGTGTCTCTGAGTAGGAATCCTATAAAGGTAGCCAGCCAGTCAGGCAGTGGCACAGGAGCCAGCAAACAGAGCTGTAAACAGGGGAGTTTCAGTGGGAGTTTGTATTGTGGTACTTGTTTGGGGTTGGTTTTTGCTGTGGGTGGTGGTGTTTTGGTGTGGTTTGCGTTTCCCAGATTAACAGGATTTAGGTGGGAAGGTTATGACAGATATAGAGGCAGCAGTGGGAGTGACCCATGTGGTAGAAGACACAATGAAGATGACTGGATGTGGAAGCTGCGGTATGTATACGTTCCTGGAGGGGCTACCTGGTAAGAGTTTTGTCTGCATGAAATGCCGTCTAATAGAGCTGATGGAGGAAAAGATCCGAGGATTGGAGATGCAGGTGGAAACTCTGGTTGAGTTTAGAAGGGGGGTCAAGCGGATTATGGAGCAAAGGCATGAGGCAGCTGAAGGGAAAAGCTCAAACTTGTAGATAGAAGCAGGACAGAAAAATTCTGAGGGGAGACTGCTGGGTGAGGAAAGTGGAAGCATGTGACTAAGAGAACCAGGCAGAGGAAAAGTCAGGCTAGTGAAGGACAAATAGAGCTCAAGAATAGGTTTGCAGAGTTGAAAAATGAAGAAGGGGCTCAGCAGGTGGTCACTGAAGGTGGAAGGACAAGGAAGAAGAGAAGAGCAGCTAGTCCTATAGAAAAAGGGGAAGAGTCAATGGAGACTACACCAAATATGAGTCCAGGAAGATACAGGATGGGTTGAAGAGGATTACAAAGGAGAATAGGAATAGAAAGAACTTGCAGCCTGAGGGAATAGGGGATAGACTGGAGAATAGCACCGTCATCAGGAAAAGGCAGGTCTACATGACTGGGAACTCTTTACTGAGAAGAATAGACAGGCCTGTAACCACAGCTGATCCAGAGAATAGAAGGGTGTGCTGTCTTCCAGGTGCTAAGATTCGGGATGTAGACCTGAGGTTGAAAAGGATCCTAAAGGGAGTGGGAAAGAATCTCCTAATTATCCTTCATGTGGGAACAAATGATACCGGTAGCTTCTTGCTAGAACGTATCAAGGGAGACTAGGCTGGGGAAGACGCTTAAGGAAATCGAGGCTCAGGTGATCTTTAGTGGGATTCTGCCTGTTCCTAGAGAAGGGCAACAAAGGTGTGACAAGATTATGACTATCAACAGATGGCTTAGGCAGTGGTGCTATAGGGAGGACTTTGGGATGTATGGCCACTGAGAGGTGTTCATGGACAGAGGACAGCTCTCTCGGGATGGACTTCATCTGAGTAGGGAAGGAAATAGACATCTAAGATGGATGCTGGCACAACTGATTAAGAGAGCTTTAAACTAGGAATTTGGGAGAGATGGTTGAGAGATGTCCAGGTAATCTCCATGCCGGATTTTAGCATTGAGAGGGAAGAAAACAAAGTAAGAAAGGACACAGCTGTGGGTAGGAGAATGGACATAAGGAGGAAGGGCAGAGAATGGACATAAGGAGGAAGGGCAGTCTAAAAGGTCATACTGGCTGTAGAATGACTGTGCCTAATCGGGTACAGAATGTGAGCGAGGCCAAACATCAAAAATTAAGATGTTTGTACACCAATGCGAGGAGCCTAGGTAACAAAATGGAGGAACTAGAGCTACTGATGCAGGAAGTGAAACCAGATACTATAGGGATAACAGAAACATGGTGGAATAGCATTCATGACTGGACTACAGGTATTGAAGGGTATGTGCTGTTTAGGAAAGACAGAAATAAAGGTAAAGGTGGTGGAGTAGCATTGTATATCAATGATGAGGTAGAATGTAAAGAAATAAGAAGCGATGGAATGGGCTGGATGGATGGAAAGTCCGTCTGGGCAAAAATTACATTGGGGAAGAAAACTACTAGAGCCTCCCCTGGGATAGTGCTTGGGGTGTGCTATAGACCGCCGAGATCTAATTTGGATATGGATAGAGCCCTCTTTAATGTTTTTAATGAAGTAAATACTAATGGAAACTGCGTGATTATGGGAGACTTTAACTTCCCAGGTATAGACTGGAGGACGAGTGCTAGTAATAATAATAGGGCTCAGATTTTCCTAGATGCGATAGCTGATGGATTCCTTCAGCAAGTATCAGGTTTCAGAGTAACAGCCGTGTTAGTCTGTATTCGCAAAAAGAAAAGGAGTACTTGTGGCACCTTAGAGACTAACCAATTTATTTGAGCATGAGCTTTCGTGAGCTACAGCTCACTTCATCGGATGCATACCGTGGAAACTGCAGCATACTTTATATACACACAGAGAATATGAAACAATACCTCCTCCCACCCCACTGTCCTGCTGGTAATAGCTTATCTAAAGTGATCATCAAGTTGGGCCATTTCCAGCACAAATCCAGGTTTTCTCACCCTCCACCCCCCCCCCCACAAATTCACTCTCCTGCTGGTAATAGCCCATCCAAAGTGACAAGTAGTTGCTGAACCGACTAGAGGGGATGCCATTTTAGATTTGGTTTTGGTGAGTAGTGAGGACCTCATAGAAGAAATGGTTGTAGGGGACAACCTTGGTTCAAGTGATCATGAGCTAATTAAGTTCAAACTGAACGGAAGGATAAACAAAAATAAATCTGTGACTAGGGTTTTTGATTTCAAAAGGGCTGACTTTCAAAAATTAAGGAAATTAGTTAGGGAAGTCGATTGGACTGAAGAACTTATGGATCTAAAGGCAGAGGAGGCCTGGGATTACTTTAAATCAAAGCTGCAGAAGCCATCGGAAGCCTGCATCCCAAGAAAGGGGAAAAAAATCATAGGCAGGAGTTGTAGACCAAGCTGGATGAGCAAGCATCTCAGAGAGGTGATTAAGAAAAAACAGAAAGCCTACAGGGAGTGGAAGATGGGAGGGATCAGCAAGGAAAGCTACCTTATTGAGGTCAGAACATGTAGGGATAAAGTGAGACAGGCTAAAAGTCAAGTAGAGTTGGACCTTGCAAAGGGAATTAAAACCAATAGTAAAAGGTTCTATAGCCATATAAATAAGAAGAAAACAAAGAAAGAAGAAGTGGGACCGCTAAACACTGAGGATGGAGTGGAGGTTAAGGATAATCTAGGCATGGCCCAATATCTAAACAAATACTTTGCCTCAGTCTTTAATAAGGCTAATGAGGATCTTAGAGATAATGGTAGCATGACAAATGGGAATGAGGATATGGAGGTAGATATTACCATATCTGAGGTAGAAGAGAAACTCGAACAACTTAATGGTACTAAATCGGGGGGCCCAGATAATCTTCATCCAAGAATATTAAAGGAATTGGCGCATGAAATTACAACCCCATTAGCAAGAATTTTTAACGAATCTGTAAACTCAGGGGTTGTACCGTATGACTGGAGAATTTCTAACATAGTTCCTATTTTTAAGAAAGGGAAAAAAAAATGATCCGGGTAACTACAGGCCTGTTAGTTTGACATTTGTACTATACAAGGTCTTGGAAAAAATTTTGAAGGGGAAAGTAGTTAAGGACATTGAGGTCAATGGTAAATGGGACAAAATACAACATGGTTTTACAAAAGGTAGATCGTGCCAAACCAACCTAATCTCTTCTTTGAGAAAGCAGCAGATTTTGTAGACAAAGGAAACGCAGTGGATCTAATTTACCTAGATTTCAGTAAGCCGTTTGATACTGTGCCACATGGGGAATTATTAGTTAAATTGGAAAAGATGGGGATCAATATGAAAATTGAAAGGTGGATAAGGAATTGGTTACAGGGGAGACTACAGCGGGTGACACTGAAAGGTGAACTGTCAGGCTGGAGGGAGGTTACCAGTAGAGTTCTTCAGGGATCAGTTTTGGGATCAATCTTATTTAATCTTTTTACTACTGACCTTGGCACAAAAAGTGGGAGTGTGCTAATAAAGTTTGCGGATGATACAAAGCTGGGAGGTATTGCCAATTTAGAGAGAGACCAGGATATCATACAGGAAGATCTGGATGACCTTGTAAACTGGAATAACAGTAATAGGATGAAATTTAATAGTGAGAACTGTAAGGTCATGCATTTAGGGATTAATAACAAAAATTTTAGTTATAAGCTGGGGACGCATCAATTAGAAGTAACAGAAGAGGAGAAGAACCTTGGAGTATTGGTCGATCACAGGATGACTATGAGCTGCCAATGTGATATGGCCGTGAAAAAAGCTAATGCGGTCTTGGGATGCATTAGGTGAGGTATTTCCAGTAGAGATAAGGAGGTTTTAGTACCATTATACAAGGCACTGGTGAGACCTCACCTGGAATACTGTGTGTAGTTCTGGTCTCCCATGTTAAAGAAAGATGAATTCAAACTGGAACAGGTACAGAGAAGGGCTACTAGGATGATTCGAGGAACGGAAAACCTGTCTTATGAAAACAGAAAAGAAGTACTTGTGGTACCTTAGAGACTAACAAATTTGTTAGTCTCTAAGGTGCCACAAGTACTCCTTTTCTTTTTGTGAAATACAGACTAACATGGCTGCTACTCTGAAACCTGTCTTATGAAAGGAGACTCAAGGAGCTTGGCTTGTTTAGCCTAACCAAAAGAAGGTTGAGGGGAGATATGATTGCTCTCTATAAATATATTAGAGGGATAAATACCGGAGAGGGAGAGGAATTATTTAAACTCAGTACCAATGTGGACACAAGAACAAATGGATATAAATGGTCATCGGGAAGTTTAGACTTGAAATTTGACGAAAGTTTCTAACCATCAGAGGAGTGAAGTTTTGGAATAGCCATCCAAGGAAAGCAGTGGGGACAAAAGACCTATCTGGCTGTAAGATTTAACTCGATAAGTTTATGGAGGAGATGGTATGATAGGATAACATGATTTTGGCAATTAATTGATCTTTAAATATTCATGGTAAATAGGCCCAATGGCCTGTGATGGGATGTTAGATGGGGTGGGATCTGAGTTACTACAGAGAATTCTTTCCTGGGTATCTGGCTGGTGAATCTTGCCCATATGCTCAGGGTTCAGCTGATCACCATATTTGGGGTCAGGAAGGAATTTTCCTCCAGGGCAGATTGGAAGAGGCCCTGGAGGTTTTTTGCCTTCCTCTGTAGCATAGGGCATGGGTCACTTGCTGGAGGATTCTCTGCTCCTTGAAGTCTTTAAACCATGATTTGAGGACTTCAATAGCTCAGCCAGAGGTGAGAGGTTTATCGCAGGAATGGGTGGGTGAGATTCTGTGGCCTACATTGTGCAGGGGGTCAGACTAGATGATCATAATGGTCCCTTCTGACCTTAATATCTATGAATCTATGACCCAGCAAAACCAAAGGCTCTTGAACTAACAGATCTATTGATTCAGCGTTCCCCACTATAAGCAATGAGCACTCAGTGAAACTGTGGTCCCAAAATGCTTTAGGATTTGATCAAATGTGATGGGTACCAGGAGAAGCCACGAGAGTGGAGGGGTGAACAGTGGAGGTTGGCAATGTGAAGGCCATTCAGGGACTTGGAGAGTAGTAGCTGAAAGAGGGTCAGAGTCTTTCCATACCTTCTCCAATACTGTCAAATTCCTAAATTCCGTCAGCACACCTTAGGGGCGTCGTGCTGTTGTTAAGTGCTGAGGAATGTTGTTGCCGCTGCAGTACTGTTACTGTTCTTGGAGCACTGATGCCAGCTGCACTAGCGGACAGTGCAGCGTGTTAATTCAGCAGAAAGGTCACAGGATCAGTTCAATGGCTAAGGCACTTGGCCAGGTTTATTGTCAACAAAGCACAGTGTTAGTGCCCCATAGGAGCTACAGGTACACTAACACATGTATGCCTGCGACAATGGTACCAGCTCAGTCAGCACACCAGGATGCTGTCCCCTAGTACGCTGGCCAATACTGCCCCTTCTATGACGTCTCCTTTTGTACATTGATACAAACAAGTTACACTCCTTATGTGATTAGTTACCAACCCTACACCTTGCATCTGCTAGTTCAAACAGAACATTCTTATCCATTATCCTGTCATCCTATCCTCGTCTTACAAGGGGTCGGTGTGCTCCTGTCAGTACTGGTTTTACAATAGCACCACAGCGCTGGGCCCAGGCTCCAAAGCGGCCCTGGCCCAGCCCACTCTGCTTGGGCTGCAGTCCAAGGCCCTGTCAGCTCTTCCCCGCTCCCCACCTCCTCCCCCCAAGCGTGCCATGTTCCCGCCCCTCCCCCTCCCAGAGCTTCCTCCACCACCAAACAGCTGTTTTCCAGTGCTCCTGGAAGGAGGGGGAGGAGCGGGGCCACAGCACGCTCTGGGGAGGAGGCGGAGAAGAGGCATGGGGGGGCCTTGGGGAAGGGGGTGGAATCAGGGCAGGGCTGAGCAAAGGCAGGGCCCCCTACACATACCTCCTCCAGCCCCCTGCCGTGAGCCTCTCAGGGCAGGGGGTTGGGGTGGTGCAGGGTGGGGTTGGAAGCACAGAGCACCAAGCACCGCAAGGCCCCAGCTCCCTGCCCTGACTCCTGCACCCCTCTCACACACACCCACAATCCCAGCCCTGACTCCTGCACTCCCCCCCACATCCCCAACCCCACCCTGAGCACCAAACAGGAGCTCCTACACCCCCCCCACATCCCCACCTGCACCCCTTGCACCCAATGGAGCTGCCCCAGGTAAGCGCTCCACACCCCAACCTCCTATCCCAACCCCCTCCCAGACCCTGCACCCCCAGCCCTGAGCCCCCTCCCGCATCCAAAGTCCTGGCCAGACCCCGCACCCCAACGTTTTTTTACATTTTTTTTATAAAGCGCTCTTATCTGAAGCGCTTTACAAAAACTAGTTAGCTAATAGTTTAAACAATATTTGGAAAGACCATTAAGTGGCCCGCCGAGACCCTCTGCGATTTTCAAGTGGTCTGTGGAAAAATAAGTTAGAGTACAAAAACAACCAAGGTACCTCACTTTATTTTCATTTACTTGCTATTACTTATAGGAGGAGGATGAAGAAAAAAAGAATGAAAAACAGGGGCGGGGGGGAGATAAGAGAGAATGTTCTTTTTCTTGGCTGGGTCCCAAGGAGGGGCCCCAAAAATGAAGCTGGGCACAGGGCCCCACTAACTCTAAATCTGCCACTGGGGCTGACCCATTCCCCACAGCTCCCCACGCTGCAGCCAGGGGCTGACGCCCCCCTCCCCGAGCTCCGCATGCCACTGCCAAGATGGGGCTGACCCCCTCCTTCGCTCCAGCTCCCCGCACCACTGCCAGGGGCTGGGGCTGATATCCCACACCACTGCCAGGGGCTGGGGCTGGCCCCTAACCCCGACAAGCTCCATTCTACCTGGGGCTGGGGCTTCCCCCAAGCCCTGCTGCCTGACACCTCATGTTGCCAGCCCCCACACACACGTTCCTCCACACCCCACTAGGGGGGTGCACCAGACTTTTTTGGTAAACTGGGCATTTGTTCAATGGGATAAATGCCCGTTTTTGTCAAAAAAGTCAGGATGGCCAGGACAGAGCTTAAAAAGGTAACTGTCCCAGCCAAACGGGGATGTATGGTCATCCTATCTCCAGGCAAGTGGGTCCTGAGGGAGTCCAGCAAGGGCTGGGGCAGACCCTGGCCTGGCTAATCGTGCCACTCCTGAGAGGCCAGAGTGATTCCCCCCCCGGCACTGGACTGGTCCTGGCCGCGCTGCCAGCTCAGCCTGACAGATGCCGTCACCTTCCAGCAGGGCAGGTGAGTATGGCCAGGGGGCAGGGTGTGAGGGAGTGGGTCTATGGAGGTGTGTGTGGGGGAGCTGCTGGCCAGTGGGGGGTTCTCTTGAGGGGCGGTGGAGAAGGAGTGTGTGTTGGGATGCTGGGAAGAGGGGGGTCTGAGTGGGGAGCTCTGTAGTTGTGGTGGTGGGCTGTGGGAAAATGCATTGGGCAGTAGTGGTGTGGGTGTGGGAGAGGGTGCTGGGCAGCGGTGGTGGTGTGCAGGCCGCTGTGTGGTGGTGTGCATTTGTGGTGGAGGGTCTGTGTGGGGGGCTGCTGGGCATAGCAGTTCGAGGGGACGCTGGGGACAGGGAGTCGGGGGCTGTGGGACATGGCATGGGCCCACCCCCAAGGGGAAGGGGCATGCTGGCAGCACAGGGCTGGGTGGGCCAGTGTTCATCTGTGTCTACAGACACTATATCTAAGACAGAGTATTAGCAAATATTATAAGGAATCAGGCAAATTTTCTAATGCTGATTGGAGCCCTCTTAATTTCTCAAATACCAATAGACTATTCTTATGCTCCCAAACTAAAAATGAATGAGTTATTACATTTGCTTTTCTACATCTCAGGCATTGTGTTCTACATCTTGCCAACATCTTTCAAATACATTTTATTTGAAGACACTTAGACAAATTGTTTTGTAGCTAGGATTTGGCAAAAAAGTATTAGAATTTCAAACATGAACATGATTATCACTGATTTTTTTTCCTATGTCCTATCTCTCAAAAATGACTTTTCTGAAGAATGTCAAATTTAGTCAAAATATTGTCAGATGGTCATAGAACACATATACCAAATTTGAAGCTGAAAGGACTTTTATTGGAATACAAAGATTGCCAAAATTATCTTTAAAATGGAAAGGATGTCTCAACACTAACTATGGTGTTGGCAACAGTCGTTCTATAATAAGAACATTTATTTGGTAAAAGTTTTTGATCCATTTGGATTAAAATCCTGGACACAGAAAAAGTTAAAGTTACTGTCCCAAATAACTAACATTCTTGTGCTAGAACAAATATAATTACCAAAAAAGGCATGTTGTTATAATTCCCACAAATTTATAACTAGGGTTAGAAGGCTGAAGACAAGGGAAAAATACTGTAATAGTTGGCACCAAGTCAAACCTCTTAATTATAGTCTACAATCAAGGAGGAAGGGAGTTGGCACAAATGTGTCACTCCAGCAAGTCAACAATTAGTAGCAGCCACAAACATATTCATTCAACAACTGTGAAAGGAAAAAAGGAAAGCATAAAGCATATTATCCCATAAACAATACGAATTTGCCTGCTTATATTTAAATTTCAAACATATTATTCACTCGGGTCACTCACAGTTCTGCCAAGATTATAACAAAGATACAATTAAGTAATAGCCTGTTCCAGATAATTAAAAAGATAGCATACTATGTGTGCAAGAATATTATATTACTGCTTTCATCACAGTTATTGGATGAAGCATAAAACTATAAAGGGTGCAAACATCTACCTTTCACCTTACCAGTTATTTGGGGTATTTGTTTATTTGGTTATGACTGGGAAGTTTGACGAGAAAAGGTTTGATGTTAGCAGCTTCTCAAAGTTCTCATTTGCAAAAGATTTTTCTGGACATAAAAATTCTACTACAATCAATGGTAGCTTTCTGTGACACCTTGTACCCCATGTTCACCCCTGTTATATGGTTTTGATATATTTTGTGCAAAATTATGCCTTGTGAGGTATCATTTAAAAATACATAATCTGCTGAACATCATTGTCCTGTTAAAAAGTGTGTATCAACACTGTATGTGGAGCTATGCGATTTTATTTATGATTGTTACTGAAATATGCTGTAGTTCTGGGTGATGCCCTCAGAGCATTTTCTCAAAGACGAAGGCATACTGGCACATGAGCTAGGTGCTAAAAGGCCATTAACGGTTTAATCAGAGAGTTATAAACAAAGTATTTACAAATCACCTGAAGGACTGCTGGCAATGCACATATGCAATGGAACTGCTGACCCCATGACCCAGCAAAGACTTTTCCAGTACAAAGGGTCAGAAACAAGAAGGGAGGAAAAAAGGCCTCTGGCCACCTCTCCTCCCCCATCTCTACTCATGACAGCAAGATCACTTGAAAGACAATAGGAGCATCTTTGAACGGGAGGGGAGTGGTCTTAGCTGGAAGGCTTTCCAGTTAGTATGGACTGCTGAAGATTTTTTGGGTGAGAGAAACCTTCTTGCTTTCAAATCTTATTTAGCTTGGTAAAGTTTAGGAATTAAATTACAGTTTTATCTTTTTATTTCCTTTGTAACCAACTCTAAGTTTTATGCCTTAACACTTTAATCACTTAAAATCTATCTATCTCTAATTAATAAACTTGTTCTACTGCTTTATCTAAACCAGTGTGTTTGATTGAAGTGTTTGGGAAATCTCTACTCAGGTTAACAAAGGTTGCATAATCGTTTCCTTTGATGAAATGATGGACTATTAATGAGCTTGCATTGTTCAGTAGTGTGCTGGACAGTACAAGATGTACATTTTTGGGCTGCATGGCTGGGAATAAGAATTTTCAGGGGTCATCTTATAGGTAGTTCATTAGAGGCTGGGACAGCATTCGTGTAACTTATTTGGGACTGACTTTACATGATGGCTGTGAGTGATCAGAACCTGGAGAGGTCTGCTTTTCACTTGCAAAGCAATGTAAAAGGCACCCTGGGCTGGAGAGTTAAAGGGACACAGCAGTTCAGCAGTCCAGATTGTACCCTAGGGGATGTCACACTTACGTACGAGAGACCATGACTCGGTCACATTTATAATATGCAAGCAGAATAAAATCCAGACCAGTAATAAATATACTTGGTGCTTTAATAGGGCCAGCTGCACAAAGCTGAAAACAATTATGAGCCAAATCAGCTGGAAGGAAGAATTTAATCAGAAAAATAAGAATGATAATTGGGAAATGTTTAAGAACACTTTACTAGAAGCCCAAAAATCCACAATCCCAGAATCAAGGAAGAAGGTTGTGCTGGTTAAAAAATTGACCTCATTTAGAGGGAAAGAGAAGACAGGTGTAAAAAAACAAAAAACATACATAATAAATGGAAGACAGGAGAAGCTGATAGTATATAAATCAGAAGTTATTAATTGTAGAAAATTGATAAGGGAAGTCAAGGAACACAAGGCGAAATCAATGCATTACGGAAAATAAGGAGGTTTTTAAATATATTAGGATCAAAAAGAATTCTGACAATGGTATTCATCCCTTACTAGATGGAGATAGTAGAATTATCAACAATAATGCAGAAACGGCAGAGGTGTTCAATACATTTCTGGTCTGCATTTGGGGAAAAAACAGATGATACAGTCTCATCATATAGTGATAATATTCTTTCCATTCCACTAATATCTCTGGAGGATCTTAAACAGAAGTAACTAAAGTTAGACCTTTTAAATCACCAGGTCCAGATAACTTTCATCCAAGAGTCTTAAAAGAGATGGCTGAGGAGCTCACTTGACCATTAATATTGCTTTTCAATAGCAACCAGAGCACTGGAAAGTTCCAGAAGACTGGAAGAAAGCTAAAGTTGTATGAATTTTTTAAAAAAGGTAAATGAGCTGACCCAGGTAATTATAGGCCTGTCAGCCTGACATCGATCCTGGGCAAGATAATGTAGTGACTGATATGACACTCAATTAATAAAGAACTAAATGAGGGTAATGTTATTTGATGTTAATTTACATTGTTTATGGAAAATAGATCCTGTCAAACTAACTTGATATATTTTTTATGAGATTACAAGCTTGGTTGTATGACAGGGTAAGGCCAGGTGGCTACAGGAGAGTGATAGAAGGCAGATATATTAGCCCCAGGTTAAGCAGGTCCCTTTCCCCTGGGTAAGGTAAAAGGGGCCGTTCCAGAACAATCAGGAACTTGCTGGAACCAATTAAGGCAAACAGGCTAATTAGGACACCTGGAGCCAATTAAGAAGCTGCTAGAATCAATTAAAACAGGCAGGCTAATCAGGGCACCTGGTTTAAAAAGGACCTCACTTCAGTCAGTGGGGGGTGCGCAAGGAGCTGAGAGTAAGAGGGTGTGCTGCTGGAGGACTGAGGAGTACAAACGCTGTCTGACTCAGGAGGAAGGTCCTGTGGTGAGGACACAGAAGGTGTTGGGAGGAGGCTATAGGGATGTAGCCCACGGAGTTGTAACTATCACACAGGGTTTACATGAAACACTGTGGACAGCTGTGATTGACAGGGACCTCGGCTGGAACCCGGAGTAGAGAGCGGGCCCGGGTTCCCCCCATCCTCCCAACTCCCTATTGGAAACCGGAGGAGTTGACCTGGACTGTGGGTCCCACAAGAGGGGAAGGTCCCTGGCCTGTCCCCCAACCCACTAGGTGGACCAGCAGAAACTGCGGGGATTGTTTTCCTTCCTTTTCCCCATGCTGGGCAGGGATGAGGTTAGCTGAGTGAACGTCAGGTTTGAGCCACTAGCAAAACTGGCCAAACTGAGCGCTGCCGTTAATCTCTGAGGAAAGCAAATCCTGCAATAAGCGCAGGACCCACCAAGGCAGAGGAGGAACTTTGTCACAGTTGATAAAGGTTACAGTATTGACATACTATATTTAGACTTCTCTAAGGCACTTGACTTGGTACCAAACCACATTTTGATTAAAAAACTATAATGATATAAAATTAACATGCCACATTTTACACGGATTAAAAACTGGCTAACTAATAGTTCTCAAACTATAAAAGTAAACAAGGAATTGTCATTGAGCGGATCTGTTTCCAGTGGGATACCACAGGGATTGGTTCTTGGTGCTACGCTATTTAACATTTTTGGACAAAAACATAAAAATCATCACTGATAAAGTTTGCAGATGACACAAAAATTGGGGGAGTGGTAAATAATGGAGAGGACAGGTGACTGATTCAGAGCGATTTGGATTGCTATGAGGTGCAAGCAAACAACATGCATTTCAATACGGCTAATGTAAATGCACACATCTAGGAACAAAGAATGTAGGCCATATGTACAGGATGGAGGACTCTATTCTGAGATGCAATGACTCTGAAAAAGATTTGGGGGTCGTGGTGCATAATCAGCTGAACATTAACTCCCAGAGTGACAGTGTGGGAATGTGATCCTGGGATGCATAAACAGGGGAATCTCAAGTAGGAGTAGAGAGATTATTTTACCTCTCTATGTGGCACTGGTCCAACCACTGCTGGCATATAATGTCCAGTTCTGGTGTCCACAATTCAAGAAAGATGTTGATAAATTGGAAAGGGTTCAGAAAAGAGTCACAAAAATGACTGAAGGATTGTAATTACTATAGTGATAGACTCAAGGAGCTCACGCTACTTCACTTAACAAAGAGAAGGTTAATGGGTGACTTGATTACAGTCTATAAGTACCTAGATAAGGAACAAATATTTAATAACGGGCTCATCAATCTAGCAGAGAAAGGTATAATAGAATCCAATAGATGGAAGTTGAAGCTGGACCAATTCGAACTGGTAATAAGGAGTAAGTTTTTAATGGTGAGAATAATTAACAATAGTTACCCATTGACAATTTTTAAATCAAAATAGGATGTTTTTTCTAAAAGCTATGATCTAAGAATAATTTTGGGGAAGTTCTATGGACTGTGATATACAGGAGGTCAGACTAGATAATCATAATTGTACCTTCCGGCCCTAAAAATCTATAATTCTCTGAAATGGGACTGGTGCTAATTTCATTTACACCAGTGTGTAAGTCAGTGGAGTTAATCAGTTCTTTTACTTTCTGTAATAACAATACCCCCTGTAATAATAATATCCTCTGGATCCCATCTCTTTCCCTTCACCTCCCATAATATCCAAGGGAATTATGGGTCTGAAGACTAAATATTAGTAATGGCCACTTAATCATTGGCTTCTCTGTTGAGGCATCCACCATTACATCAAATATGAGGGTGATGTTGATGCTAGTCCGCCAGGAACTAAGAGTCAGATCATCAAACTATTTCACATCAGCCACCAAAGATCAACAGCTTTCTATCACTTTTGACATGGGTCACCCCTGGACTGGATTTAGAAAATTATTACTCTTAAAAATTACAGGATTTACAATTTTTACAAAATATTTCATTGATTTTATAAACAATTTAATATAATAATTACAACTTACATAACATTTACAAAGCAGGAAAGAATAATTCTTTCCACTGCAGCCATTATTGGAGGAGGTACTGTGGCCCATGTTATGCAGGAGGTCAGACTAGAATCAGTAGTGCTCAACCTGCAGCTCAATCAGCACACATCTGCAGCCCACATGACATCCTCAGGACCATACAGATAGTATTGGATGCGGCCTCCAATGGTAAATAGGTTGAGAGCCACTGGTCACTAGATGATCATTACAGTTGCTTCTGATCTTAAAATCCATGAATTTATGATCAGACAAAAATGAACAAATACATACAAATTAAAAAGAAAAGGAGTACTTGTGGCATCTGAGAGACTAACAAATTTATTTGAGCATAAGCTTTCATGAGCTACAGCTCACTTCATTGGATGTATGTATTTTCCACTGCATGCATCCGATGAAGTGAGCTGTAGCTCACGAAAGCTTACGCTCAAATAAATTTGCTAGTCTCTAAGGTCCCACAAGTACTCCTTTTCTTTTTGCAGATACAGACTAACACGGCTGCTACTCTGATACAAATTAATGAATTCCTCCGTTATGGTATGCGTAATCCACCTTGTGGAAAAATCCACAGCAAAACAGCACTAACATCTATCCTTTAAAAAATATTAGCATGCTATCTTTGTAACTTTTACTACTTTACTCAGTTGAACAGTATTTTCACAGATAGTTAAAGTATTCCATCAGACATTCAAGTACGTAATAAAACTGTCATGATGAGGAACAGATCCTGTAAATCCTGGCTTACAGAGACCTACTTACATGAGAGATTGCAAAACCAGGCCTGTACACAGTGAGGAGGACCGTATACGTTAAGGATGTGATACCCAGCTCAAGGGGGCATACTCACACTAGCTCTGATTGAAATAGTGTGCTAAAAATATCATGTAGCTGTGGCAGCCTAGCCAGCAGGAGGGCCTAACCACCCTAAGGGAGTGCCTGTCAAAGACACTAAGTACATATTCAGGGTGGCGAGCCCCTTCTGTGGTGCCAGGGCTACATTCTATTTTTAGCATGTTAGCTTGATCAGAATTGACACAAATATGTCTTCTCAAGTTAGGAATAACACCCCATCTTCAAGTATAGATATACACTAAAGTCCTGATTCTGCAATGAGCTCTGTGCAGGCACACTTCTATACCCCTGTGGAGCTCATTGCAAGATTGTGAGCTAGAGCTCTGTATTTCAATGGGACTTCATGAAAATTCAGGGATACTTCCTTTGAGAGTTAGTTGCAGGATTGGGGCCTACTATACTGGTAGATGGAGTAAAGCAGTATTGGCATCCCCAAGTATATGAATCAGTCCCCACAGAAAATATAAGACTGGCTTAACAATGAAATTTTAAAAATATACATTTTGCATGATTTTTAATTACCTTTTGGTTTTTGAGTCTTTGGGCTTCATCTTTTCAATTTTTTCTCCACACCATAAGGGCTAGAAACTCATTTTTGAAACGAAAACTGAGATTCTCACATAATCACATGACTGCAAGAGCTGGGGCATTCAGAAAATCACCACATTCTGTAAAATTTACAACACAGTTGAGTGACTGGCAACACTGGATATATTTTCATATTTGTGTATTTGATTTATTCAATAAATCTAAACATGGTTAGGCATGGGAATGGTAACACAGAATACCCAACTAGGGCTTGGTAGTAGAATGCTAAATTTTACCTGAAAATATTCCATTTATATATCCCTTTCTTGCTTGCGTGTCTCCACTAGTTTGCTTATATAGCTCCAGTTACACATCCTTTTAGTCCTTGTTTTGGATTACACACACACTTGTCAAGCATTCACTATACACAGTCAGTGTTCTGGTGTGCTGAACTGGGGATGGGTACCACAGTGAAAGGACAGCACATGTCAAAGTGCCTAAAGCTCTGGGATGAAGACTGTGGTTGACAACTATGCTCCTCTGTTGCAATGGCACTCTCCACAAGATGGGGTAAAGTTCGTTTGTGTGGTAAACAGAACTTTCTCAGAGCAATGGTTCTCAGCGAGGGGGACGCGTACTCTTGGGGGTACGCAAAGATCTTCCAGAGAGTACATCAACTCATCTAGATAAAAAGCACTACAGAAATCAATACAAACTAAAATTTCACACAATGACTTGTTTATATTGCTCTATACGCTATATACTGACATGTAAGTACAATATTTATATTCACATTAATTTATTTTATAATTATATGGTAAAAATGAGAAAGTAAGCAATTTTTTAATAATAATGCACTGTGACCCTTTTGTATTTTTATGTGTGATTTTGTAAGCAAGTAGTTTTTAAGTGAGGTGAAACTTGGAGGTACAGAAGACAAATCAGACACCTGAAAGGGGTAGTCTGGAAAGGGGTACAGTAGTCTGTCTTAGGGTATGTCTATACTGCAGCTAAGAACGTGTGGCTAGCCCATGCCAGCTGACTCAGGCTCACAGGGCTTGGGCTAAGATGCAAGTTAATTGCAGTGTAGACATTCAGCCTCAGGCTCCAGCCTGAGCTCTCAGACCCTCACAAGGTCCTACAGCCTGGTCTCCAGCCCAAGCTTGAATGTCTACACTGCAGTTACCAGGTGTTACGACCAGGTGGTAACCCTACTCACAGCCCAAGCACCGGCAAGGGTGCCATTTAGATAGGGCAGAGGGGGGCTACTGACCCACCTCCCCCGGAGTTTCATACAAGTGGTGTGCTTCCAGGCAGAGCTCTTAACTGCTCAAAAATAGTGCGGAATATGAGTTCTGCAGAGAGGTGCTTCTCCCAGCTTGTGTCCCTGGGGCAGGGAGTCAGTGTTTTGTTTACAAACAGAGGCAGGGTGATTAAGATAAGACAAGGCTGATAATTAAATTAAGGATCTGGCAGTCCTTAAATGAACCTGTAAAACAGGAATCCCTTGGGGGGAAATGGAGTTGAAGAGAGATACAGCCAAGCCTTCTGAGCCAACGGGGTTACATTCAAAAAAGAGGAATATATGAGGGCCATAAGTGAAAAGAAGGGGCCGAAACCTAGGGAAGGGATAGCAGTGGTATAAAGAAGTTCCCACTCTACCTCTGGTACTTATATAGCCCTATCACTGTAGTATCTGAGCGCCTCACATCACATCCCCTTGGTGAGGCAGAGCAGTTTCCCCAGTGTACAGATGGGGCACTGAGGCACAGAGAGACTAACAGCCAGATTTTCAAAAGTCTTTAGGCACCTAATGGGATTTTCAAAAGTGCCTAAAAGGCTACATGCTTTGTAAACCCCATTAGATACCCTAGCTACATCTTTGAGTGCCTAAAAACATTTTAAACTCTGTCCCTAAGGCACTGACCTGAGGTCATGCAAGAAGTCCATGCAGGGTGGAGGGGAGAATAGAACCCAGGTCTCTGAGGGCTAGCTCCCTATCCACTGGACTAGCCTTTCTCTTGGCTGCATGCTGCGTAAAACAGGCCTCTGATGGATGGGAGAAAAAACAAGAAGGCCAGTTCTCTGGGACTCCAGCACATGGTCCCAGGTGATTGGGAACAATGTCATGGTTGCAGTATCAAAAGCAACAAAGAGGTCAGGAAGGATGAAGAAAGTAAGAGAATGAGAGTCAGATGAGAGGAGAGCACTTAACTGCCAATGGGTGGCAGGTTCTGCCCCAGGCTGAGTTGTACAGCAATGCCTGCTTTGCAATTTTAGATTTTAACTGAAAACCATTTTGTTTTGTCCTTTTTTGTTCTGAGTTTGAGAAAAGGAAGGAATGAGAAAGTGTCGTCTGAGTATCAGATGTAATTATACATCAAATTCTTAGGGTTTCAGCTGTATTCAGGCCAAAGAACAGAAATTTTATCCACAAAGTCCATAAAATCGACCATTATTGTCATGATTTGTGTTATTCACTGGGCACAATCTGTGCGCTCAGCACTGTTCAGAATATGCAAGAAAATGTAGTCCCTGAGCCAATGCATACAAAACGTGTAACTCTGGATAAGATGGCTCAGATATTTAAGTATGAAGTGTACAGTTATTGACCACACATGGTCACTGTGATGTTTATATCTATGAATGGAGGCACTGAGGGCAACAGAAGTTTTACTTGATTAAGGACTAGAAGATTTGACCCTCCAACTTTCTTTCACAGAGGAGCTGCCTAGAGCTCCTGTGCCTGTTTATTTTCCTTTCCTGCCTGCAGTGGCCCTGATATACCTCAGAAGTCTCAATTTTTTCCCCAACTTCAAAACATTGAATTTTCTTGGTGTTTGATTTAAAATATTCTCCTGTGAAAACTGCAACTCAATCACTGCAGTGTTGTGTTTAAGAGCCTTCTGGAAAGTAACTAGCCTTTAAACAGAAAGCAGTGTTGCTAACTCATGATTTTGTCATGAGTCTCATGATAACTGTTTTCCTTAAAGTCCCAGCTGCTGGAGTCAAGTGATATGTAATGATTTCAGCCTTCATTCTTTAAAAAAAAATAATGAAGTTTCTAGCCCTTGTGGCTGTGGAGAAGCTTCAAAATGTGACACCAGTGCACCTTAAAGGCTCAAAAAGCAGAATGTAAATAAAAAGAACACCAAATCTATTATTTTTACATACTCTCATTATTTTAAAGCCAATCTCATGTTTTTTGGTGAGCCTGATTCTTGATTTTTGAACATTTGGGGTTGGCAATACTATGAAAATGACTTGAGAGTGTCAGTTTCACTCCTGCTAAAGTCATTTTCTAGTCTATTATTTGTAGTGGGGTAACACCCCTAGAGCCCCAAGCTGGAGCAGTATAAACTCACAGGGCCTTGCCCCAATAAGATGTTTCCAAAAGTTAAATGATCTATTCCAAGCTTGATGAACTGCAAAAATGTGATAGAAAGTAATCTAGTCTTTTCTACAATTGTTTCAATTGTTCTATTCAAGAGTTAGTAACAAAGTAAAAATATACATTAATTTTTTTAAACTGAACCAGCATCCCTTAAGTGAATTGACACAAGATGTCAGAACATCTTCCTATTAGAGCTGAGTGGGTCTAATATTTATTTAATTTTCTTTCTTATATAGGAATTGGAAATTATTATCTGACAGGAGCACTGTATCTAAGTTATTATCTTAAAAAAAAAAAACAAGAAAGTTTTCAGGTGCCCAACTAGTGTTTGGAATCACAGTTAAAGTTGCCCCGCAATCTGAAATGGTGCCCCAGAGCGCTGGGAGGTCTGGTCAGCTGGCATGGGCCAGCCCTGGGTTTTTAATTGCAGTGCAGACACACCTTTCAGGGCAGGCTTGAGAGCGTGGAACTAGCCACCCCAGGAACTAGGGCCATTCACAAACCTCACCACCTCTTGCTCCAAGCGCATTGCTTTGTCCTGACTTTCTCTAACATAAGTACACAGACAGCAACCTGGATAGTTCAAACCCAGCAAACCGCCCCTACCAAGAGCAACCCCTCCTCTGCGCGCCCAGCTCTCCCGAGCAGGAGCCCAGGCACCAAGCCACGTGCGGGCTGGAAACGAGCCCGAGCAGAAAGGCTCTGGCAACCGGGGTGGCCCGCTACCGCCCCAGCCTTACCGCTAGGGGGCTCAGGGGGAGCCGCTGCCCCACACCAGTCACCCTGGGGCGAGGCCGAGCCTCCAGCTCGCGACCCTAGGGAAGGGGGCTTGGTCTGGTGACGTCACAATGGACCCTTAGAGAACAGACTCCCGCGGTGCCGCGGCTCCTGCTGCCTCAGAACCCGGGACACGCCCCCTGTCCCGCCCAGCCCGCTCACAGAGCGGAGCCGGGCCTCTCCGCCGCCAACCAAAACATTGACATGTGCTTCTCGCGCTCCACAGTCACGTGACGCGGCCGGTTTATCAAGCCCGTGACGTCACAAACGTCGTAACCAATCGAAAATCATACTTCCGGGTAGCAACAAGAGCCGCGGCAAGCGGCCAATCCGCGGGAGCGGGAGGGTGGGGACTTTAGCCTCGCTGTTAGTTCCATCATCAGCCCTGGAGCTGCTTGGGTTCCGTCAGGTGAGCGCTGCGCGCCGCGCTTCCCCGGGCCTGCCGCGGGGCCAGGGCAGCGGGAGCCAGGCCGCGGTTTGCTGGGTAGGGCTGCTGGGGGCGGGGCTGGCGCTGAATGGGGCGGGGGCCTGGGCGGGTTGGAACCAGAGCAGGTGGGGGCTGGGGCAAGAGGGGGCTGGGCTGAGGTGGGGGGGGCTGGAGTAGGAGAGGGAAGGGATCGGGGGCTGGGGCAGGGATTGAGGGGCAGGGATTGTGGGGCTGGGCTGGGACAGGGATTGGGGGGCTGGGATGGGAGGGGCAGGGATCGGGAGGGCTGGGACGGGCAGGAGGGGGCAACGGTGTTGTTTGGATGGGGCTGAACATGGAGAGAGGGTTGCTGGGATCAAGAGGCTGGGGCTGCGCTAGGCTGGGGATGTCTAGAGGAGCAAGGAATAGGATAGCAGTGGGCTGTGTGGTTGGGCAATGTGGGAAGTGAAGGCAGTTGGGGGAACAGATTTTTACCCTAGGTTGCTGGGGGCAGGAGTTGCTGGAGTTAGAAACCGGGTACATTTAGGAGCCTGCAGATTAGGGAAGAGGTGAATTTAGAGGCATAGGCCTAGTGGTCCAGGGTAGGGAGTGGCAGATGGGTTTCTGGGTTTGAGCGAGGCAGCTGTCTGTCATGGGGAGGCATGGGAGACTTGCGATGGAAGGCCATGAAAACTCTGGGGATTCAAGGGAGGATGCTGTATTCCTTGATTACTGAGAAGGAACCAGGGAGTGAGCAGGGCTGGTGATAGAAAATGAGGAGATGGCTTTTCAGCAGGGAAGTCCTCATGGTGCAGAGTCCAGAGTGCTGAACGGGGAGGGATGGAGTAGTGTAGGATCACATCTTTCTAACTTTGTCTGATGAGGGATTTTCTGTTCTGAATGGGACTTTAAGTGCTGTCAGTTTCATGTGTGATGCTTTATCCACCCCACCACAAGCAAAACAATCTCAAAAATGCCTTGCAATTCTTTACTCTGTCAAGATTTCCCATTTCTTTTGAGGAAAGGGCGGAGACCCAAAAAAACCAAGAAACCAACTCTTATTTGTGCTTTCAGTGCTTGGAAACCTAGAAGCTAAACAATATCTGTTTTTTTCTGTAGTGCCAATCACTGCAAATCAAATAACCAAGTTTATTGTAAATTATCTGTTGTGTGAAGTTGGAGGGTAAGTTTTTCAGGGAAAGAGATGTGAGGAAAACAAAAATATAATGGGTCCAACATTCAGAAGTCTAGAGAACTCTATTCTTGCTGTGGTGGTGCAAAGGAGTTTTCTCCGCATGAGGTAATGAGATCATGAAAATCTCACTCTATGTAAGAGGTATGTATAATTGTATAAAGTTCATATGGGCTGGCAGCTCTTAAAACTGGTGAGTTCAGGAATAGCGAAACTTTGTTCAGCTGAGGGCCATGTTAGTAGTTTTCCAGGAGATGAGGAGGATCAAAGCGAAGGCTCAATTCTGCAGCTGGACCATTTTCTAATGTAGGGCCCTGTTGGCTCTAATTTCCTTAAATGCAGCTTCTCTTGTTTTCTGGCATATCTGTAAGAGTTTTGAGCCTGAGATGCTCCAGGAGAGAAGCCAAGTTCATAAAAGCAGATCACTGCATAGCGGGTTATAATCTCCATGGTCTATGTACAGTAATGCCCCACTTAACATCCTCTCACTTAACATTGTTTCAATCTTACATCCGTGGTCAATTACAGAACATGCTCCATTTAAAGTTGTGCAATGCTTCGCTATAACATTGTTTGACTGCCTGCTTTGTCCACAGCTGGCAGTCCCCCTATCAGATCCCCTCCACGTCTCCTCCACCCCACAATGCCTCCCGCCCGCAGGCAGACCCCGTGGATCAGTGCCTTCCCCCTCCTCCCCCTGCCTCCTGCCCGCAGCAATCAGCTGGCTTGCGGCATTCTGTAGGGAGGGGGGAGGAGCAAGGACTCAGCGTGCAGGCTCCCCCTCCCTCCCCTGCCGCCCAAACACCGCAAACCAGCTGATTGCTGCGGGGAGGGGGAGGAGTGAGGACGTGGCGCACCTCCCCTGCCTCCTGTCCTCGGCAATCAGCTGGCTTGCGGCATTTGAGAGGCAGGGGAGGGAGGGAGGGAGGGGGAGCCCGCATGCCAAGTCCTTGCTCCTGATCCCTCCCTACAGAATGCCGCAAACCAGCTGATTGCCGTGGGCAGAAGGCAGGGGAGGGAGCGAGGAGGAGCAAGGACGTGGCATGCAGAGTAAAAATGGGAGGAAAGAAGAGGCGGGTTAAGGGTGGGGGCTTGGGGGAAGGGGTGGAGTGCGTGGGTCGAGGGTTAAGCCCCCCCCTCCCCCACCCCTGGTGCTTGCAGAGTAGGGGAAGCTGCTGGCTGCGCAACATGCTTCTCCTAGCCTACAGCACCTTCAGCCTCCTTGCCTGCCTCATTGTCTCCAGTGCCAGTGGGCTGTGCCTGTGTGGGGTAAGGTGGGGGTACCTCCCAACTTATAGTACTGTACTGTATGACAAAAAAAAGTTTTCCTGGAACTAACCCCCCCCCCCCGTTTACATTCATTCTTATGGGGAAATTGGATTCGCTTAACATCGTTTCACTTAGAATCATAGAATATCAGGGTTGGAAGGAACCTCAGGAGGTCATCTAGTTCAACCCCCTGCTCAAAGCAGGACCAATCCCCAACCAAATCATCCCAGTCAGGGTTTTGTCAAGCCTGACCTTAAAAATATCTAAGGAAGGAGATTCCACCACCTCCCTAGGTAACGCATTCCAGTGTTTCACCACCCTCCTAGTGAAAAAGTTTTTCCTAATATCCAACCTAAACCTCCCCCACTGCAACCTGAGACGATTACTCCTTGTTCTGTCATCAGCTGCCACTGAGAACAGTCTAGATCCATCCTCTTTGGAACCCCCTTTCAGGTAGTTGAAAGCAGCTATCAAATCCCCCCTCATTCTTCTCTTCTGCAGACTAAACAGTCCCAGTTCCCTCAGCCTCTCCTCATAAGTCATGTATTCCAGTCCCCTAATCACTTTTGTTGCCCTCCGCTGGACTCTTTCCAATTTCTCCACATTCTTCTTGTAGTGTGGGGCCCAAAACTGGACACAGTACTCCAGATGAGACCTCACCAATGTCGAATAGAGGGGAATGATCACGTCCCTCGATCTGCTAGCAATGCCCCTACATATACATCCCAAAAAGCCATTGGCCTTCTTGGCAACAAGGGCACACTGTTGACTCATATCCAGCTTCTCGTCCACTGTAACCCCTAGATCCTTTTCTGCAGAACTGCTGCCTAGCTATTCGGTCCCTAGTCTGTAGCGGTACATGGGATTCTTCCGTCCTAAGTGCAGGACTTTGCACTTGTCCTTGTTGAACCTCATCAGATTTCTTTTGGCCCAATCCTCTAATTTATCTAGGGCCCTCTGTATCCTATCCCTACCCTCCAGCGTATCTACCTCTACTCCCAGTTTAGTGTCATCTGCAAATTTGCTGAGTGTGCAATCCACACCATCCTCCAGATCATTTATGAAGATATTGAACAAAACCGGCCCCAGGACCGACCCTTGGGGCACTCCACTTGATACCGGCTGCCAACTAGACATGGAGCTATTGATCACTACCCGTTGAGCCCGACAATCTAGCCAACTTTCTATCCACCTTATAGTCCACTTAAAGTCGCATTTTTCAAGAACATAACTACAACGTTAAGTGAGGAGTTACTGTTTCTCAAATAAAGATGGGTGAGAAGCATGTTTTGCAGCATTTTTAGCTAGAGCTAGACCAGAGGTGGACAAACTACAGCCCGTGAGCCACATCTGCCCCGCAGGACCCTCCTGCCCGGCTCCTGGCCCGGGTGGCTAGTCCCTAGCCCCTCCCCGCTGTTCCCCCTCCCCCACAGCCTCAGCACGCCACGCCGCTGGCACAACGCTCTGGGCGGCCGGGCAGCGCAGTTGCAGAGCTGCGACCTGACCCGGTGCTCTGGGCGGCGTGGTAAGGGGGCAGGGAGCGGGGGGGTTGGATAGAGGGCAGGGGAATTGGGGGGTGGTGGTCAGGGATTGGGGGTGTGGATGGGATTGGGGCGGTCAGAGGGCGGAGAACGGGGGGTTGGATGGGGCAGGGTTTCCAGGGGGCAGTCAGGAAGCAGGGGGGTTGGATGGGGTGGCGGGGGGCAGTCAGGGGCAGAGGTTCTGGGGCAATCAGGGGACAGGGAACAGTGGGTTGTGGATGGGATAGGAGTCCCAGGGGAGCTGTCAGTGGGCGAGAAGCAGGGGGGTCGGATAGGAGGCAGAGGCCAGGCCACGCCTGGCTGTCTGGGGAGACACAGCCTCCCCTAACCAGCCCTCCATACAATTTTGGAAACCCGATGTGGCCTTCAGGCCAAAAAGTTTGCACGCCCCTGAGATAGACAGATATTTTCATCTTGTGCAATATTAAATGTTCTCTTTTTTTAATAGAAAAACAATATTTTTGTTCTCTTTTTTTTTTTTAATAGAAAATTCAGGTCATCATGTGCTAATCTCACATAGTTATTGACTTTCTGTGGCTGTGTCTCACTGTGGCTTTCTCCACAAGAGTTTTATTGCTAATTAAATTAGTTGTTTCCTAGTGATTTTTTGTTTTGTTTTGTTCCACCCGGGAAGTATAAATATGCTTACTTGCCCTAAACATGGGAGGTCATAAAAGTGTAAGAAAGAAAGACCTAAGTGATCCAGATTCTAGATACAAGTTTCTAAAGTTTATGTAGGAGCAGCAAAAGTATTGTCTGATGTGTGCATTTGGCTGCCACTTCCATTAGTATTTTTAAAACCTTCAATCCAGCTATCAGTTTTGTAGGGGTAGAGAAAACATTTACTGAATTTTTATTTCCTAATGAAGACTTTCATTTCAATCCCATTGGTTTGCAGGTCATCTTTAAGGCTATAAAGTAATCAAGAGTTTATTGACCATGTATACTAAGGCATGTTGTTTTGAAGCAGACACAACTTTTATAGGAGTGTTTATGCATAATTGTACTGACTCACTCTGACTGACTCAGTCTCTCAAAGTTCAAGAGCTTAAAAAAAGAAAAATAACTTTTTTTTAAAAGAATTGAATTTATTCGCTATTTTACTAGGGTTTCACTGATAATCAGTTGTTCCATTTTATATCCTTCCTGTTTGATGTAAAATTTGAATGACACAGTTTTAAGTTCGAGTCATAGAATCATAGAATCATAGAATATAAGGGTTGGAAGGGACCCCAGAAGGTCATCTAGTCCAACCCCCTGCTCAAAGCAGGACCAATTCCCAGTTAAATCATCCCAGCCAGGGCTTTGTCAAACCTGACCTTAAAAACCTCTAAGGAAGGAGATTCTACCACCTCCCTAGGTAACGCATTCCAGTGTTTCACCACCCTCATAGTGAAAAAGTTTTTCCTAATATCCAATCTAAACCTCCCCCACTGCAGCTTGAGACCATTACTCCTCGTTCTGTCATCTGATACCATTGAGAACAGTCTAGAGCCATCCTCTTTGGAACCCCCTTTCAGGTAGTTGAAAACAGCTATCAAATCCCCCCTCATTCTTCTCTTCTGCAGGCTAAACAATCCCAGCTCCCTCAGCCTCTCCTCATAACTCATGTGTTCCAGACCCCTAATCATTTTTGTTGCCCTTCGCTGGACTCTCTCCAATTTATCCACATCCTTCTTGAAGTGTGGGGCCCAAAACTGGACACAGTACTCCAGATGAGGCCTCACCAATGTCGAATAGAGGGGAACGATCACGTCCCTCGATCTGCTCGCTATGCCCCTACTTATACACCCCAAAATGCCATTGGCCTTCTTGGCAACAAGGGCACACTGCTGACTCATATCCAGCTTCTCGTCCACTGTCACCCCTAGGTCCTTTTCCGCAGAACTGCTGCCTAGCCATTCGGTCCCTAGTCTGTAGCTGTGCATTGGGTTCTTCCGTCCTAAGTGCAGGACCCTGCACTTATCCTTATTGAACCTCATCAGATTTCTTTTGGCCCAATCCTCCAATTTGTCTAGGTCCTTCTGTATCCTATCCCTCCCCTCCAGCGTATCTACCACTCCTCCCAGTTTAGTATCATCCGCAAATTTGCTGAGAGTGCAATCCACACCATCCTCCAGATCATTTATGAAGATACTGAACAAAACCGGCCCCAGGACCGACCCTTGGGGCACTCCACTTGATACCGGCTGCCAACTAGACATGGAGCCATTGATCACTACCCGTTGAGCCCGACAATCTAGCCAGCTTTCTACCCACCTTGTAGTGCATTCATCCAGCCCATACTTCCTTAACTTGCTGACAAGAATACTGTGGGAGACCGTGTCAAAAGCTTTGCTAAAGTCAAGAAACAATACATCCACTGCTTTCCCTTCATCCACAGAACCAGTAATCTCATCATAGAAGGCGATTAGATTAGTCAGGCATGACCTTCCCTTGGTGAATCCATGCTGGCTGTTCCTGATCACTTTCCTCTCATGCAAGTGCTTCAGGATTGATTCTTTGAGGACCTGCTCCATGATTTTTCCAGGGACTGAAGTGAGGCTGACTGGTCTGTAGTTCCCAGGATCCTCCTTCTTCCCTTTTTTAAAGATTGGCACTACATTAGCCTTTTTCCAGTCATCCGGGACTTCCCCGGTTCGCCACGAGTTTTCAAAGATAATGGCCAATGGCTCTGCAATCACAGCCGCCAGTTCCTTCAGCACTCTCGGATGCAACTCGTCCGGCCCCATGGACTTGTGCACGTCCAGCTTTTCTAAAAAGTCCCTAACCACCTCTATCTCCACAGAGGGCTGGCCATCTCTTCCCCATTTTGTGATGCCCAGCGTAGCAGTCTGGGAGCTGACCTTGTTAGTGAAAACAGAGGCAAAAAAAGCATTGAGTACATTAGCTTTTTCCACATCCTCTGTCACTAGTTTGCCTCCCACATTCAGTAAGGGGCCCACACATTCCTTGGCAAGTGGTGTTCTCGTCCATCCTCCCCGTGGAAGGAAAAGGCCTAGGTAGGGAGCGTCGAATCGTGGAAGTCAACGAATCTGCTCAGAGCTCCGGTACGAAACTGCAGAAAAACCTGAGTGTCTCTGGATTAAGTTTAGAAGTGTGTGCAACAAGAGTGATGTAGTGGTGGGAGTCCTACCCATATACTTGCACACCTGCTTACCTTTATGGATGTGAGGAAGCCCATTGCTTTATATGGGAGGGAGGAGGGAACAAACCTTTACATTTATTTGTGGAGAAAACTATGGTAATCCCAGAAGCCAGTGCAGCCCTTTGTCATCTTTAGAGTCTTTAATATCAATACTTCTGCTGCCAATAAAGGAAATAAGTTAAACATTAAAAAGAGAGTTCAATTTCTTCTTTTTTAAAACAATGTGATGCTAGTAGTAACTAATCAAGCCCTATACAAGATCACAAAGCAATACTTGAATCTCTCTGTATTGAATTTCTTTGCTGCCTTAACATTCCCATTCATGTTCTTAAATGTCTTCATAACTTTAGTGGGACTATTCACATGCATTCCATCCAGTCTGTAATGACTTTTGATGCTCTGAACTCCTCCCATGTTGTCAGTATCTTTCTGGTAATGAGATGCCCAAAAACAAACATTAACTGGTGATTATTTTGTCTATGTTCCAGTTCTTTCTGTAGCACTTAACACATTGACTTAATGTAGCCGGATCTATTTTTTTTCCTTTGACACTCTAGTGGCATAGCTCAGATGGTGACTGTCACAAACACCTGAACGCCAGATATTTGATAAGAAGGATAAAACAGCCTTTTATAGGAACAACATTGCCTTCAGTGCAGCACAATGTATGCAGTTTAAAGAAATGACTGAAACACTGCCTTGGAGAGAGATGTACTCCTGTGGACAGATTTAAAAATTGAAGTTCACCTACTAGAAGCTGCAAGTGAAGAAACAGGAGAAATTAAAGGCAGAACTAAAAGTAGGAACATTGACATTAATACAAGATGGTTTGAACATGAGAAGCATCCTGATTAAGGCTTCTGATTGTCCTATTTAATGCTATTGATTTTAGGGTTTCCAGCCCTCCAGGATTGTCGTGGAGTCTCCAAGAATTAAAGAGTAATCTTTAATTGAAGATTATGTCATGTGATGAAATCTCCAGGAACCTCCAACCAAAATTGGCAGCCCTAATTGACTTTCTCTCTCTCCCAAAAAACAAAAAACAAACAAAAAAACCCTACAGAGTATTGTGTCTAGATTACCATTAAGGAATCTAGGAAAATATAATTGCAGCTTATGCCATTTGCACAACCTATACTATGAAGTTGTTCAGCACACTATTTAACACTCATGGAGGAAAATATGGGTAACGCCTCCTGCATAGAACAGTTTAATATTTTCAGCCAAAACATTTTCCCATTAGAAAAATGAAGGGTGTTTTATTAAACAAATTTGAGGTCTATGATCCCCTGCAAAAATTAGGAAACATCAAAATGGAAATTTTTCACTTGGAATTGAAATTTTTTGTTTGGTTTTCAGGTTTTGAAAATCAAATTTATTTTTTTTAGCGTTTTGGACTTTGTCTTTTCCGTTTCTCACCTTTCTTTTTGTTTTCTTTCCTACTGAAAACAATAAAATGAAATCTAGACTTTTTTTCTTTTTGCCATTCTATAAATTTTCAAACCTTTTCCAAAGTTGGAGAAATTAGTGGCAAAAGGAAAAATGAAACAGAGTAAATTTGCCACTCTGTCAAAGAAAGAGAGAAAAACAAATCCAATATTTAGAAAATTCATTTTTTTTTTCAAAAGTATTTTGTTTAAAATTTTGGAATAAAGAAATTGTTCCATGTCTCAAAACTCTTTTTCATTTTTTTACCAGATCTCTATAACAGATTGTAGAATTTTAAAAATATAAAATAAATATAACCCATCATCAGCCTCATGTTTAATTGACCGAATAAAGATATTAATGGCTCAATTTCCTTATGACACATTAGAACTCTCAGGATGATTGTGTCTCTGTACTAGTATCCGGCTATCATAAGTGTATTGCAATTTATATGAAGGGGCTTTGATCACAGCTCACATTAAACAGCAACGAGCTCTACAGAGAACTACTGCATTTAAAAACATAGCCAAAGGATGTTTTGGAGCACCTTACAATTTGCTAATGCTACTGTGGGACTCTCAATTGAAATTTGGCTTGATCTGGTTAACAATGAAGAACTGGAAGTATATATGACAACACTGAAAATATATTAGGAAAAGGCGTTGAACTTTTCTATTACTTAGCCAACATGACTGATCTCATAATAAGAGACTAAAATGTGGTGTCTGGAGCATAATCCTGAGTAGAACTGGCCAAAATTATTTGGTCAAAACAAAAAAAAAAAAAAAAGAGAACTTTGGAAATGTCAAACCAAACATCAAAATGAAACATTTCAAATTTGGGGGCTAGATGTTTAAGAGCATATAGGCATCATTCACAAAACCCAACAAGGAGGAGATGGTGCTACCCTCTTAATACCCAGTAGCCCAGTGGTTAGGGAACTGATGTGGGAGACCCAGATTCAGGTCCACACTCTGGAGCAGGGACTTGAACCCAAGCCCCCCCACTTAGGGTGCATAGTTCCTTCAACCAATTTGGTGCAAAATTGTATAAGCAAATTCATGGAAGCCAGGAGAGATGAATTATAATTGTCAGTTTTACAAAATCTGCACTTCTGTCCAGCCATTTAGGGCATGTTTACGCTCCCCCGCAGTGTGGACTAAGACAGGGATGGCCAACCTGAGCCTGAGAAGGAGCCAGAATTTACCAATGTACATTGCCAAGGAGCCACAGTAATATGTCAGCAGCTCCCCATCAGCTCCCCCACCCACCTTCCCCCAGTGCCTCCCACCTACCAGCAGCCCCGCCAATCAGCACCTACCCCTCCCTCCCCACACCTCCCAATCAGCTGTATCGGCGTGCAGGAGGCTCTGCGGGAAAGGAAGGAGAAGCGAGGGCACTGCAGGCTGAGGGGAGGGGGCGGGGCCTGTGGCAGAACCAGGGATTGAGCAGTGAGCACCTTGCGGCACACTGAAAAGTTGGCACCTGTAGTTCCAGCCTCAGAGTCAGTGCCTATTCAAGGAGCCACATATTAACTTCTGAAGGGCCGCATGTGGTTCCGGAGCCACAGGTTGGCCACCCCTGGACTAAGGGGATGTGAATAGCTGTGCACGCAAAAGTGCTGCACTCCCCTCTGGCACTGGAAGTGCAAACTTAAATGTCCCAAGGGGACCACACAGAGGAATTACAGTGCAGCTCTTTGGTGCGCACTGCTGTTCACACCTTCTTAGTCCAAACTGTGGGATAGTGTAGACATGATATTAGTATTTAATTGACTGGGAACTCCTGTGTTTCACTTAAAGTTCACAAACGTTTTATTTTGAATAGTATACCTTTCTTTGTATGTCTCAGGAATAAACATCCACTGAATCACATAGTGTCTTTTGTTCATAAATCTTTCATAGATTTTTCACTTTTTTTTTTAATATGGGGAGGTGGAAAATTCCCAAGATTTATTAGCATGTAGTTTTCCATTTTTTGTTTTTGTTTCTAATTTCTTTTTATTGTATTGTATCCTCACGTGTAGTAACTCCAATTTACTATCTTTCATGAAGTTCTCTTACTTCCAGAACAGAAATGATCTCTGACCTAACAATCTCCTGTTCATGCATTTTACACATGAAGGAAACACTTCATTTCTTACTGCAGGTATTTTGAAGGGAACCTGGGGTTGAGAGAGGTGGGATTTGGGTGTGTGCCCTCTTGCTGATTTATTAAATAACTGAGTTTAAAAAGTCCCCCTCAATTTTCAAACATATGTGCTGCATTTGTGCCTTAGAAATATCATGAATGTCATGTTTAATCTTGCCTGTTTTCTGGAGCGAGAACTTGGAAAATCAAGAATTGTAGATTGGAAACTCACTAATTCCTTAACAGAAGGAGCTTTTGTATCTTTAACAAGTTTTTCTTTCATCTTTTTGACTTGTTTGCATTAAATACATGTTAACAAAACAGCTCTTAAATTATCTGAATAAAAATCATTTCCTTTCTCAATTTAATCAGCTTTCAGTTCTCTTGTATCTTTGTCAAACTTACTAGTTCTCCCTCTCTTTCAGAATTCTAGGGGGGGGGGAAGGTACATGACTCCTGAATTTCTAATGCAGTAAAAAGTTTGTTTTATAAAATTGCAGGTCATCCTTTTATGCATCACAAAGGAGAAAAAAGGAACAGCTTTTTCTTTGCCAGACACTGTTAACTGTAGAAACCTAATTTTTCCAAAACTTGATTGCCCTGTTTAAAATGGGGGAAGGTGGAGTAATGAATTAGGAAGTGTGAGGGAGTTTCTGAAACATTTCCAGGAATATTTAAATTTAAAATATACCTGTCACGAATAAACTACTTATTGCTTATAGGGAAACCATGCCATTTTTGGGCCAAGACTGGAGATCTCCAGGATGGAGATGGATTAAAACAGAAGATGGTTGGAAAAGATGTGACTCCTTCAGTCCAGAACTTGAGGATGAGAGCAGCCAGCTCAACAACATCAGTCACACTGTGTAAGTTTCAGAACAAAGATTAATAAAATTCAACCAGGAAGTAGGAGGGATTGTGTTCATAGTTTAAAGTTTGCTGTAACAGGGTGTGTCTTATTCAAACTGAAACTTTTTTTGTGTTCCGCACGTTCTTCTCATCTGCACTTATTAGCAATGCAGAGCTGTAATCACAAGCACCTTGGACAGGGAATGTCAATCAGCATTTTGATGAGAGGAAATTATTTGAAACTCCAACTTTGGTGGGGGGGGCAGGGAAGAGGCTCACTTGATATGTGATTAATTCTTATATTCAAAATTTATAGTCTCCTAGAATAATGGGAAAACATTACCATAACTTTTAATCAATATTTTAAGGAAGATGATATGATTATCTAGAGTGTAGCAATAATACAAGGTAGTTGGTAAAATTTACTTTTTTTTTTTTTAAGTAACATCTGTCCACCTTGCGGTGATGTTCACTTGCCAAATGGCTGCTCTAGATATCTTAGTAAACTTGGATAATTTACGTACTTAATAGTATATTACAATATATTACAACTTTTGCAAGACTTCTAGTATTTTCATGTGTCGGGACAAGGTGGAATAGGGTGTTAGTTTAGCATCTCTGGAAAACTGGGGTCAAATTTAGCCACTGTTACAAGTGAAAGTTGATGGCCTCATAATAGTCCTTATTGGAATGTTGCCCAGATCAGAACTGCCAGGCAATATGTCATGAATGGCAATTTTCTCTTAGAGCAGTGGTTCTCAACTCTGGTCCACCGCTTGTTCAGGGAAAGCCCCTGGCACGCCGGGCTGGTTTGTTTACCTGCTGCGTCCACAGGTTCGGCCGATCGTGGCTCCCACTGGCCGCGGTTCGCCGCTCCAGGCCAATGGGGGCTGCAGAAAGCGGCGCAGGCTGAGGGATGTGCTGGCCACCCTTCCCGCAGCCCCCATTGGCCTAGAGCGGTGAACCGCGGTCAGTGGGAGCCGCGATCGGCCGAACCTGCAGATGCGGCAGGTAAACAAACTGGCCCGGCGCGCCAGGGGCTTTCCCTGAACAAGCGGTGGACCAGAGTTGAGAACCACTGTCTTAGGGAGACAATGTGGTTGAGATAATATCTTTTATTGGACCAACTTCTGTTGGTGAGAGAGACAAGCCTTTGAGCTACACAGAGTTCTTCCTCTGACCTGAAGCTTGTCTCTCTCACCAACAGAAGTTGATCCAATGAAAGATATTACCTCACCCAGCTTGTCTCTCTCTAATATCCTGGGACTGACATGGCTACAACTACAGTCTTCTCTTAGGACAGTAATTGAAATGTATTCTACGTAGGAGCACTACAGATTAAGATGCTTTAATAGTGCAGTGTGAAGCTTTCAGAACTCTTGCCCACATTCAGTCTGATTCTAGGTACCATTGTTTGTATCTGACTTATTTACCAAAGTCATCCTCAGACATCACTGATAGGGTTTTCAGGATTCAAATGTTAGGCATTAAAACCCTGGTCCACCAACTTCAGTGGTAGCCGGAAGACTTTCTGTTAACTTTAACTGGCATTTGATCAGACCCTAATTTAAAGCTGCCACCTTGTGCCTTTAACCCATACGCAAACATCATTGATATTACTGGAAATTCTCTGCAATGAGTCAAGCATGCATTTGGCTCTTGAGATCCATTGAGAAATAAACCTGTTTAATGTGTTAGTTAATTTGAGAGTGGAATAATATATATTGCAAATTTTAGTAAACTTTTATGGAATAAATGATCTGTCTTTCTGTAGTTCTGTTCCTGCTGAATTTATATTCGTTCCTTTCCCCCAAAATTAGTCGGAGGAAAGTGCTCTTGGTTAGGACCTGCAGTGTAACCAGTTTACCATCCTGAGGAAAGGGAGCATACAGTGTTCAAGTCGTTAGTTCATTGAAAACGGCAATTAATGTACGAATGAGCACAGTATGTTAATTGATTTGGGTGTGGAAAAAATAACTGAAAAGGTGATTTATTAGCAAATACGGAAAACCTTGTGTCGATGTGCACCCTGTGCTCTAAAAATGCCTCAACTGGTTGTGTTTCAGACTAGCAGCCGGGTTAGTCTGTCTCCGCAAGAAGAAAAGGAGGCCCTGTGGCACCTTAGAGACGAACCAATTGATTTGAGCATGAGCTTTCCTGAGCTACAGCTCACTTCATCGATGAAGTAGTGAGCTGTAGCTCGTGAAAGCTCATGCTCTGATAAATTGGTTCGTCTCTAAGGTGCCACAGGTCCTCCTTTTCTTTTTTCAATTGGTCATGTGCAAAATGCAATCCTAAATTGTTGAGTGACCAAAGAGTGAGTTCTGTGCCCATCTCTTTTAAACCCATCTTGAGACTTGCCTACATCTCAGACGCTGCTGCTTTCTACATACCATCCTTCTCTCTGTGCTTATCTATCACAGACCTTTCTGGTTTTTCAGACAGTTTCCCTAGCATGAGTGTGAAAGGCTCCTTTTCTGTAACTGCTCTTGTTGTCTGGAACAGTATTCGGTTATCCTTTCATCTTATCAACTCTTGCCTTCAGATATCTTCTGAAACAGATCCTTGCTCCTTTGCCTATATCCCTTAAATAATAGTTGCAGTTGAAAAATAAAAACAGGAGACTTAACTCTGTGGCATTTTGTGAAAGAGTATATGTAAAGTTATGTAATTGTTATGACCTACTTGTAGAGATTTCTTTGTGTTAACTTAATGGAAGTTTCTTAGTACTATACATATGAATTATACGTTTCTGTTCTTGTAAGCAAACATTTAAATTGTCAAGGACTTTGTTCTGTTTGTATCTTCATATTTTATTTGATTCCAGTGTTGACTGGAAAAAAAACCTTAATTTCTCTTTTTGTACTTAGTTTCCTCTTCACAGTTAGGAAATGGTCCAGCTTGAGCTCTTAGAAGTCTATTGATCTTGAAATTCTATAGCTTTCTTTTCAAAGGAACTAATCTGCTGCTATTTGAAACATTTTTTCTTGAGTATCTGTTAAACTTAACATTAAACTAGATATCGTTACAGAAGGATAATTTTAAGTTTTTAAATTTCTAAACAGATGCTGTGGTGAATTAGGACACTTCCAAGTGATTGCATATGAAATACTTAGAGTTACTGTGGACTTTGCATCTGTTCTGTAATAATTTGTTGAATTCCCTTTAAACTTGAATGTCCATCTATAGAATTCCATTCTCACTGTTAAACACCGTATATGTAATTATTTGTGCAACATGAAACCATACATCCATTTTTGCTTACTGGTTCTACTATAGCACTCTAAGCTCCTTTGAAACAAAAAAAAAATACAGAAATTGAATGACAACTAATCCCATCAACCCCTTTTTACTTTAGAAAATGGAATGTAGCACTGAATGAGGAAGAATAAAGCTTGATAAAATGTGGGACAATTAATTTCAGCTAATGGAAGTAGCATGTTGTAAGTGGTCCTTGAGTAGTATTATATTATACTGCATCCATGAATGTGCTGTGTGCTTTCTTTATAAAGGGACAACTGTGCTTAGCAGTCTAACTGTTCCTTTGCAGTCTGTGTAAGTGGGTAGGCAAGAGCTATACTTCTCATTTTAGACAGGTTTCTAACAAGTCTATTAAAAAAAAAAGTCTATTCTCCAAAAGTGGATTTACCAAAATTTTTTTTAAAAAGTCTACAATAACACTAATTATAGTACTTGGAAGTTTGCTGGCTTTGGGGAACAGCAATTTCAAATAAGAACTTTTTGTTGCTTTTTATCTATAAAATTCAAACATAGTCTTTCAAGGACAGTTACTATGTAATGGTAATGGACTATTTCCTTAGGCTTAAACTGCAGTAAAAGGTAATTGTGATGCTATTTCCCTCTCTCTAAAATCCATCACTGGGAGAGGAATGGAAGTGTGTGCGGGTGAGTGAAGTTGTTTAACTTGCTTTGTGAGTCTGTTTCTGTGACTTGAATTTCTGCAGGGCAAAAGCTAAACATAGTTTTTGCTGTGTAGGACAATATTTCTGGTGTTAAAAAGATCTTCATCTAAAAGCTTCCAGTGTCCTGTGTTAGGTCACTTTGATAAAAGACAGTTTAACACTCAATGCTGGATTTAACTAGTATCAACAAATAGCTATGGATTGATGTAATTTAATGTTTGCCTTTTAATGCCTAATGCACTTTTACTTGCCCTGGTGACTTACAACGTCTAGGCTATTGCTGATGCTTCTTACATCTAAACTGACAATGAAAAATAGATTCATATGGCAAACTCAGCTGTTTTAATATAAATGAATACTCATGAGTGGTATAAGGCTTGTATACACTTTTTCTGTCAAAGAGTGATGCTGGGGAAATAAAAGCAATTTTACTCATTGTTGAGCTTCAGTGCCCTATAGCATTGGTTCTCAATCTAGGGCCGCCGCTTGTTGAGGGAAAGCCCCTGGTGGGCCGGGCCAGTTTGTTTACCTGCCGCATCCGCAGGTTGGGCCGATCGCGGCTCCCGCTGGCTGCGGTTTGCTGCTCCAGGCCAGTGGGGGCTGTGGGAAGCGACGTGGGCCGAGGGATGTGCTGGTTGCCCTTCCCGCAGCCCCCATTGGCCTGGAGCGGCGAACCGCAGCCAGTGGGAGCCGCGATCAGCCGAACCTGCGGACGCAGCAGGTAAACAAACCGGCCCGGCCCATCAGGGGCTTTCCCTGAACAAGCGGCAGCCCTAATTTGAGAACCACTGACCTATAGCTTTAGCGATTCTGTTTATCTACACAAGGTTGGCTGCCTTCACAGTGAAAACAATCTTAGTTATCAGTGTTTTGTAAAAGTAAGCACTCTTGCTTATCTTTATGTCTTTGTATGGTTAGTGTTGCTGTTTCCTCTAGTTATCTGCTGACCTGGAAAGAAAAGCCTTACTTTAAGAAACTGCTTTGACTTTATGCTGGGCTCTGGAGTTTTTTTCTCAGCTTAAAAAAAAAGATTTTTTAATGTACAGGTGAGTAGTTTTTTTCTTTGGTTCATTGGCTTTTTTTAAAAAAAAATATATAAATGTGATAAAAAGAGGAATGGGAGCTGGAGGGACTCTTAATTTTTTGCTTCTTGAGAGTATATTAAGTATGTAAAACCATTGCAAAACAGCATGATCAGAGCTTCTAATATAGTTCTTCAGATAATCTTCTTGGGTCACCCTCTTATCACTGGACTATATATACATCATTTAAGGTTGTGACAATTTGGGGAATCTGTTTATGTAGGACTTATGAATTGTGGTGGTAATTGTACTGTTAAATGCCTCTATGCAGATGTGAAATCCACCATTTGGTGACACCTGTAGCATGTCTCTCCCAGACTACGTACAGTGGTGGATTGTTAGTCTGTAATGGTCACCTATTTAGGTGGAAGCACTTTGGTACAATGGGTTGGCTGAAGCCTAGGAGAACCAGTTCAACCATTTTTCTCTGCAGGAGGGTGGAGAAGTGGAGAGAAGAAAATTCACAGCAGTTACAACAAAGGAACCAGGTGCTGGTGGTGAGACATATAACTATAAACTCAAGAGATTCACTGAGACAGGAAGCTTTGTGCAGGAGATGGGAAGAAATTGGTATGCTTTTGTGGGAGGGTTGTGTGCGTTTGCGGAACCAGTCAAGGTAGATAAAGCTAGCTGACCTAGGAACGCTCCATGATTTTGGAGAGACCCATGAGCTGCAGGAAAAGGATCCCAAACACTGCAGAAAGCTCTGGCCAGGCCCAAAGAACTCTCTAGAGTGGTAAGGAACCTGAAGCAGGGAAAAACACACGGGTGTGTTCATTTTTTTTTTTTTATAGATCTGTATATTTGTTATGCCACATAAGTGAAGAGTAATGATATTTGATGATCTTGTACAATGTCTGTCTGTTTGCTTTCACTATTTTGTACCGCTGAAGAGGTAAACTGCAAACCAGAAGAGGAGATTCTGAGAAACACTCAAAAACTGCTGGGGAAGGTAATGGGAAGACAACACTAGTTGCAGGGCCTTAGGCAATTGGACTGCAGGATTTCCACTATAAAGAGTGGTGTCAGACATGAGGTCTGCACCTGGAGTGCAGGCCTAGAGGCTCAAAGCCTGGGACAGTGCCTAAGACAGGGTTCTCAAACTGGGCGTTGTGACCCCTTAGGGGGTTGCAAGGTTATTACATGGCGGGGGGTAGCGAGCTGTCAGCATCCACCTGCAAACCCCGGTTCACCTCTAGCATTTATAATAGTGTTAAATATAAAAAATATGTTTTAATTTATAAGGGGGTATATAATATATAATCAGAGGCTTACTGTGTGAAAGGAATCACCAGTACAAAAATTTGAGAACAACTGGTCAAAGCTCTGCCTAACAGCATCAAGCTAGGGGCAGGTGGGATTCAGGGTTGGATCTCCTCACAGCAGTCTGGCAAGTGTCCAGGTGGGGGAGCACAACGAAATCCGTGGCAGGTATTCAAATGTCTATCAATAAGGTAGATATTTTATTGGATCTATTTATTTGTAAATGCCTTTACTCTCTTACTTGTGTAATTTAAACAAAGAGATTTTTTATTTGTGTTTTGACATTAATGTATAATATTACATTTCCAGTTTCTTGACTGGCTGAAGCAGTCTCATATGATTTACTATTCAACATTATTGGCTGTAAAATAAGTGAGTAATTAAATAAATCAGGCAATAAATTCTGCACTTGATCAGAATTCCTCCTTTTAAAGTTGAAAGTTATCTGATATGTATTGTGTCTCTCATTTGATCACGCCCCAAGAAGGATTTACTACCTTAAAAGTAAATACAACTACTGTTTTTTCTTAAGCCGTAGTTATATAAAAACTAGCCTTCAGTCAGAAATTTCCCTTCTGCAAAATAACTCTCTAAGTCTTTGTTTTGGGGGAATTGTATCACCGTCTTGCTAAGTTTTCTGTGCCTTAGACATAATTGTAACACCTTTGCTTTAAAATAAATCACAATTTAGCACAATACATATGTGCTGTAATTCGTGTTAACATGTATTCAAATAGTGGATGAAACACTTAGATCAAGGCATAAAAATGTGCATTGTGTTACAAAGTAAAGAGGTTTGTATTAGCATTTTGTTCTTTGCATTTAGCAGAGCAGATAAAACTTTTTTTGTAAAAATTTATTTGAAAAATCAAAATTTGGAAAAATTCAGCTCTAGGGTCTACAGTGTTTTTTCTCCTAACACCCTATTGACAGTTCTTTCATTAATTGTAGAGAAGATAAAAATAATCCAGGATTTGGGGGGATATAAAACTTGCTTTAGTTGTTAACCAAACACTTCAACTGTTTTTTTGGCAGGGAAGCTTAACTGTGTAGTGAATTACTGTTCAAGAATAGACTTTAAGGTCCATTATGGTACATGTTTCTATATTACTGTTATACTCTCACTACCTGGTGTGTGTATATATATATATACACACACGTGCGCACGCGCACACACACAAAGATAGTATGTGAAAGTCAAAATACATCACTAAAATTAATTTCCCACCTCAACAAAAGCATGGTGATTTTTAAAAAAATGATTTTCCTGTTTTGGTTACTTCATAGGGACGTATTGGTGCAGACATACATTGTTGAGGATAATGATAGCATTTTGCAATTAGACTGCTATCCCTCCAAACCCACCCCACCCCCAAAAATCTCTAGTACAATAGCACTTTCCTCAATATTGTAGAGAGAGCCTAAAATAACTAATGTTGTGATCCTAGTCAGATAATCTCTGCTACAACGATCACTTCACTGAAAGCTTTGCTAAATTGTAGCAGTGGCGTTTCAGTTGTATACTGTGTTTCTGTGACATTTAGTAAATGGAAAAAACGTATTCTCATCAGTTTTTGCTGCAAGAGGTCATGTTCCCTTAGAGTGCCAAAGCTTGTTACTGGCCTTCCTCAAAATAATATATGTGAATGGAAGAAAAGGGAAGTTGATAGTAATGAGAAACTAAGAATTCTAAAAAATGTATAAAGGAAGCAAATGGACACAAAGATATCTATGGTTGGTAGAATTAAAAACAAATAAGGAGTTCAAGTGTATTAGAAATAAAAAGAATCCTAACAATAGTATTGGTCTATTACTATATGGAAATCATAGAATTATCAATAATAATGCAGAAAAGTCTGAAAGGGTCAATAAATATTTCTCTTTATTTGGTGGGGGGTGGGGGGGTATGTAGTCATATCTGATATATATCTGATATCACTCTTTCCATTCCACTAGTATCTCAGCAGGATGTTAAACAGCAGCTACCAAAGTTAGACGTTTTTAAAATCAGCAGGTCTGGTAACTTGTGTCCAAGAGTTTTAAAAGAGCAGGCTGAGGAGCTTACTGGACCTTAATGTTGCTTTCACTAAGTCTTGGAACACCAGGGAAGTTCCAGAAGATTGGAAGAAATCTAATGTTGTGCTAATGTTTAAAAAAGGTAAACAGGATGACCCAGGTAATTATAGGCCTGTCAGTATGACATTGATCCCAATCAAGATAATGGAGCAGCTGATATGAGATTTGATTAAGAAATAAAGGAGAATATATAATTAATGCCAGTCTGCATGGGTTTATGAAAAAACAGATCCTGTCAAACTAACTTGTTACCTTTTTTTTATGATAAAGGAAACTGTGTGTTAATTTTAATATACTTAGATTTCTGTAAGGCATTTGATTCGGTACTGCATGACATTATGGTTAAAAAAGCTAGAATGATATAAAATTAACTTGGCACACATTAAATGGATTAAAAACTGGCTAATTCATAGATCTCAAAATGTAGTTGTAAAAGGGGAATCATCTTTAAATGGTGTGGTATTAAGGATGTTGACATTGGTTCTTGGCCATACGCTGCTTAACATTTTTACTAATGACCTGGGAGGAAACATAAAATCATCATTGATAAAGTTTGCAAATGACTCAAAAATTGGGGGAGTGGCAAATAATGAAGATGACAGGTATCTTACACAGAGCAATCTGGATCACTAGGTAAGCTGGGTGCAATAAAACAATGTGTTTTAGTATGACTAAAAATAAATGCCTACATCTAGGGACAAAGAATGTAGGCCGTGCTTTCAGGACAGGATACTCTGTCCTGGGAAGCAGTGACTGTGAAAAAGATTTGGAGGTCATGGTGGATAATCAGCTGAACATGAACTTCCAATGCAGTGCTGTGGATAATGCAATCCTTGGATCCATAAATGGGTATCTCAAGTTGGAGTAGAGAAGTTATTTTACCTCAGTATTTAGCACCGGTGCAGCCACCGCTCGAATACTGTGTCCCGTTCAGGTATCCACAATTTAAGAAAGATGTTGCTAAATTGGAGAGATTTCAGAGAAAAGTCACAAAAAAGATTAAAGGATTAGAAAACATGCTTTATAGCGATAGATTGAGCTTCTTCCATCTATGTAGCTTAACAAGGAGAACAAGAAGAAGTGACTTGATTACAGTTTATAAGTACCTACATGGGGAACAAATATTTAATAATGGGCTCTTCAGTCTAACAGAGAAAGATATAACCTCGTTCCAATGGCTGGAAGTTGAAACTAGACAAATTCAGACTGGATATAAGCTATGCATTTTTAACAGTGAGGGTAATTAATCATTGAAACAATTTTCCCAAGAGTCATATGCTCCAGGAACACAGTGGTTCTTTCTGGTCTTGGAATCTGAGAACCTTGATATACTGCAGTGGTTTCCAGACTGTAGTCCATCAGCCAGTGGTGATCTATGCGCACACAATAGCGGTTTGAAGAAAGGTGCTTGATCATATGATGCTGGCTCCTCATTAGTTTCTCCTCCTAAATTACACTTTTAAAAGTTTTAAATATGTTCTTAATATTAATTTCCTATGGAAGTTATTACTGTATTTGAAACAAGAATACTACACAATCATGAAAATGAGAGAGGAGGTGCTGAACATGACAATTTCTCTGCTAAGATCCCTGCTGTGGTAATATTTGGGGACCACCTGACATAATGTTCTCTTTAAATTGTGAATTTCCAATTGACAGAGTGAGGTGCAAGCCCTCTATAGTTAAATATTTATCATTAGATGGTTCTTTAATTAAATGTATGTTTATTTCAGCATCTTAGCTGATGATGATGATGATGATGAAGAAATATACAGAACTGAAGATTGTGAATTTGCAGCCAAGAAAAGGAAAAAAGACCATTTTCGGAATAAATCAAAATCACAATGTAAGACTAGATTGCTTTTAGTTCTAGTTTGGAGGATGTTTCATAACTTTAAAGTATTTAAATATTTCTATAAAGCTTACTCATAAGGGCATAATTCACTAATCCTTATTAGTACTGCTTCTACAAACACTCAGTATTAATAATGCATACATAAACGATACAGCTTTTCTAAACTACTCTATCATTAATCAGCGAGCATGAGATCTTGATGATCCTAATGAAAATACATTTGTGAATTGTGATACCATTCTAATAATCAGAGTCTACTGATGCTGCTTTTACTTTCTTTTTCTGTTTTTTTTCTTTAAACTGAGGTTCTTCTGAATATGTAAACTTACTTTTTAGTTACTGTCTTTATAAGTTTAAGCTAATCTTATATGTAATTTTAATTCAACTTGTCGGTAGTGAAACAGCTCTTGGAAAAATGAATTTTTATTGAATTTTTTTTCTTTACTTTTAATCACAGCATCTAGAGTACTTAGTGATTTAAAAAAAAACTGTGGGGGGATACATTTATTCACAATCCTTGAAGACACAGATCATGGAGAGACAGGGGCATACAGAACACTGAGGGTGGAGGTAGGAGGCACAAATTGCTCAGGGTTGAGGGGACAACACGGGGGAACCCCAGGGCACAGAATATTCAGGGGAGACAGCAGAATATGTGCACAGAATGAGGGTGGGGTCCTGTAAAACATGCGATCATGTAATTAAAACTGTATCCTAATGTATACTCACAAGAGGACAGAACATAGGTTGCTGGTGCAGCCTAAAATCTGGAGTTTCCTTACTTTGAATGCTTGGCTTTGCAACCTAAATAGTTTTCTTTTTGCTTAGTTTTTTGTATGTGTAATTTACGACATAGGATAAAATTTTATCCAAGTGCCTAAGTCACTTAGGTACTTTTGGAACGGTTTATCCATCAGCTGTTTCAAACTTTTGTAAGTAGCCTTCATTAAAACTATCTTAAAACCCCCTCTCATTTGCAAAGAGTTTTATTAAGAATGATACATTTGTGTAACTTTTTATTTAATAAATATTACCCAATGTGCTGAAAGTTAAAATTGTTACATTAATTTATTTGTTTTTAGGTTTTTATCGTGAAAAATGGATCTATGTTCACAAAGAAAGCACCAGAGAAGTAAGTGTCCTGTGCTGTCTTGCAGTCCTTATTTGCTGCCTGATTACATGTGGTGTTTAAGTACACATCTTAAACCTTATCTTCACTGCATGCTAACCTCATACTCAGCTCTGGGTGCCCCCCCACCCCCAAACACATTCAGACAATCTTACAGTGGGGCAGCCATCACACTCTGAACAATAGGGCAGACCACAAGGTAGTTTTTAGCACATGTTTCTACCACAAGGTCAATGTAGTTAAAACAAGGGTATCTGTAGCTGCTCAACAATTGAGATATCCTAGTCCTTCAATTAATTCCCATAAGCCCATTGGGTACCTGTTCATGTGTTCTACCTTTCCATCTCTCTGTGCCCTGAGCCCTGACCAGAGATGGTCTCCCTTCACTTCCCTCTGCTCAGGAAAGTGCATAGTCCCACCCTGCTTGCAGTTTCCCCAGCTATTCTATCCCCAGTGTTTGAAACAGCAGAACAATGGCCCCTAAGAAGCATGCGTATTGGCATGCAGCCTCCTGGCCTTATGAACGCACCAGAATCTTGCTGCAGCTTTGGGCTGAAGTAAACCAAACCCCCATCTTTAACTGTACAAAGAGGAATGTCAAACTGTACAAAAGGTATGTCTGAGGAGTTGCTGGCTGATCACGGGATTGAGCAGACCAAACAGCAGTGCAGAGAGAGAATACAGGGGCTCGAGGTGAACTCCTGGAAGACCAGGAAAAAGAATAAGAAGTGTGGTAATGCCCCAGCAACATGTTCATTTTACAGTGAAATGGGCTGTGTTCTGAGCAGCCCTGTGAGTGCGGAGACCTGTTTCAGCACGGACTCATATGTGGAGCTAGGAGGGGTGAGGGTTCAGAATTTGGATGTCCATGGAGATATGACCTAGCCCAGCCAGCAAGGAGAGGGAGAGGCAGAGATGTGGATGGCTATAGTCTCATCCACAAGCTTGTGTCCGATTCACAAGAGATGTTCCCTTAAACATCCCTAGAAGAGCACAGTGTGGTAGAGAGTATCCACACTGAAGAAGTAGGGGAGAACTCAGCATCTTATCTGATTACCAACAGATCTGCAACAGTCTGAAGTTGGCAGTTTATAAAGGGCAATAGAAACGCTCTTCTAAACCACTATTCGTTCTCACATCTGGGTGCTCTGTCTCTTAAATGCCAGGGAAGCACCTTACTCAGTTCCATGAATGTGTGGTTCTTCATGTGAAAGTTCTGGGCTCATGGCTAGTCATCCCATGTTTCCGTCATAATGTGCTTGTGTTCCTACTGTGACAGACTCAGACCAGAAAGATATAAGAGAATAGTGGAGGGCCAGTATATCAGCCTCAGAATGAGCAGGTCCCTGTTCCCAGGATAGCCAAACAAAAGCTACTCCAGGCCAATCAAGACACCTGACGCCAATTTAAACTAGTTAAGGTCATTAGGCTAATGCCGGCACCTGACCTCAATTAACTGGCAAAGAGGCAGTTAGGCTAATGGAGACAGCTGGAACCAATTAAGGTCCCACTCATACTGCTTAAAAGCTCTCCTTTCCAGTTTTCTCGGGAGAAGCCCAGGTGAAAGGGGCTGGAGGAGAGGAAGTATTGTTGAGTCCTGAGGTAAGGGTGAAGCTTGGAAAAGGGGACCACGGGGAAGTGGCCCAGGGAATCAAAGCAGCATCAGTGGTGAAGGGAAAGCCGCCAACAGCTGCTACCATTAGGGTACCTGCACTGGAACCCGAAGTAGAGGGCGGGCCCGGGTTCTCCCCTTCTCCCCTCCCCATGATCTACAGAGATCCCCTTGAGAGGGGAAGCAGACTTTGGTCCAGGAGGGAGGACAAACTGCACCTACTGACCTCTAAGGAGCAACAGAGACTGTGGGTATTCCACCTTCCCACCTCCCATACTGGCCTGTGATGAAAGTAGCTCAATAAGCTGTGACCTTTGCTGCTATACAGGGAAAGGGAGATCATATTGAGGGCCTTAGCGCACTTCTGAGGCCACTGAATCCGCCTGGAGGCATGGGACCCACCAATACAGGCTCGGAGCTTTGTCATACTACCCAGAAGTAGTGGTCTGTGTAAAGTTCTGGCTTCATGGCTAAGGCTACATTTTCATCACGGGTATTTTTAGTAAAAGTCATGGACAGGTCATGGGCAGTAAACAGAAATTCATGGTCCATGTCCTGTTCATGACTTTTACTATATACCCCTAACTAAAACTTCGGTGGGAGGGAGGGGGCCTGCGGGTGCTCTGGGGGGAGGGTGTGTTCCTGGGGTCCCACGAGTCCTCTGGGGAGATGGTCAGGGGGGCTGTGGGTGCTCTGGGGGGGAAGGATCCAGGCCGTGTGATGCTGGGAGGGGAGGGTTGGCAGGGCTAGCAGGCTCCCTACCTGTCTCCACATGTCCCTGCAGCTCCTAGGCAGCGGAAGGGCCAGGGGGATCAACACACTGCTCCCAACACAAGCGCCATCTGCGCAACTCCCATTGGCTGGGAACTGCAGCCAATGGGAGCTGTGGGGGTGGGGCTTGTTGGCAAGGGCAGCACGTGGGGCCCCCTGGTCTCTCCACTTAGGAGCTGCAGGGCCATGACTATGGGAGCTGGGGAGCCCTGCACCCCCCCTCGCCCATAGCCCCCTCCCACACACCCAAACTGTTACTGCTGCAGAAGTCACGGAGGTCACAGAAAGTCATGGAATCCGTGACCTCTGTGACAGCCTCGCAGCCTTACTCATGGCTAGTCATCCCATGTTTCCATCATCATGTGCTCCCACCAGTGTGTGGGTGTGTTCCTACACAGAAGTTGGGATTATCTGCCATTTAAAAACAACATCGTCTCAGTCCATGTCCACTTGGCCATGTCCAATTGCTTGTATGCTACTTCTGACTGCATGTTGCTACCTCAATTTCCTCTAGCCCCAAAACAGCCTCTGAAATCCCTGCCCACATCTCCTAGCAGCTAGTGCAGAGGCACAAAAACAAAACATTGCATCCATAAAAAACAGTAGTTCTTGGCCGTGGTGATTAGGGAGCCAAACGGCACACCACTACATCAGCTTGATTACTGCTTGGTTACTGCCAGTAAATGAATTTTGTGGGCCTAGACCATTTCCTCCCACAGTCCCAAGAGTGAACAGACAAGTTGTCCTACAGCACCCTGCACAGAGTGACACAATCTCAAGATACGAGCCAAGATAATTGTATTGCTTGTTACTGCTACATACAATGACAGTACAGACACGGGACATGACAGCAATGTACTGATGTCCACAATGATTGTGTAGTAGTGAGGTAGGCTACCAGGCACTTACAAGCACATGTTTACTTATCCCATGGCTTGCACATATTCCTGCTGAAATTATGCGCCACTGCAAAATGCAGATTTTGTGCAGAATTAATGTTCCTCATAGAATTTTATTTTTCATGCAGAATTTGTGAGTTCCACCAAATTGTTTCCATTTTCCAGTTTTGCATGTTTCAGATGTATTAGTTATGTATACACGTAACGTCTGTACGCACATGAGCCTGAACCATGTATACGGCCAGGTCCATACAAACACACTTATGTGCACACTTGCCCCAACACATACACACTACCCGAGTTCTCCATTTCCCCATGGCTAACCACCACTATCCTACAACTAAACTACTGCTAACTCACCAACCCCCCTTCCTGCCTCAGTAGCTTGGCCCTAAAACCTTACAATACACACAGAAGTTTGAATTTGAACAGGACATGACAGACAGACACAAAACAGTCCGTAAGGATGCTAGCACCCCCTTAGGCCAGGACGTTACAGTACATTTGTGTAATGACTTTGTTTAAATGAAATATTTAATTTCACTGAAATAGAAGATAACAGTCAACAAAGATACACCAATTTCTGTAATAATATGCCTTGTAAGGAATCTATTTGTCAAAAAAACATTTCCTGAATCTCTTTTGTTGTCTCTGTTGTTACAGACATACTTGCTAACAGGTATTTTGAAATAAATTACCAAAATTGAAACTGGTGTGATTAAATTGTGTTATTTTGACAAATAAAATATGCAGAATTTTAAAGTATTGTGCACAGAATTTTTTATTTTTGCCTCAGAATTCTCCCCGGAGTATTCACATGGAATGAAGATAAGGCCTTACTAATGTGTGGCATTTTAGTTTTTAGTTCAAAATGGAGCGGTTGTAATTTCCTCATCTTTTCTATCGAAGACAGGGATCGGCAACCTTTGACACGTGGCCCGCCAGGGTAAGGCAGGCCAGTTTGTTTACCTGCCATGTTCGCAGGTTCAGTTGATCGCAGCTCCCAGTGGCCGCAGTTCGCTGTTCTAGGCCAATGGGGGCTGCGGGAAGCAGCACAGACCAATGAATGTGCAGGCCACCGCTTTCTGCAGCCCTCATTGGCCCTGGCAGGCCGCGGGCCAAAGGTTGCCGATTCCTGCTCTAAGAAATCAATGAATGCTTGGCCTAGATTCAGGAAAGTATCCCTGTTCCATAAGGGTGCTTAGGCATAAGTTTAACTCTAAGTACATGCTTAAGAGCTTTCTTGATTCAGAACATTAGTGATGATTAAATGAACCATTTTTTTCTTTGTTTGCTCTTAAAGTATGTTTTCTTCTTTTTCAAGAGACATGGCTATTGCACATTGGGAGAAGCTTTTAATCGCTTAGATTTTTCAAGTGCAATTCAGGACATCAGAAGGTTCAATTATGTGGTCAAAGTAAGCTGTTTATATTATATATTTCATAAATGTTTTGCTGGTTTGTCTAGTATAATTATACATTGGCAATATGCAACTACATAAATAAGCTGTTTGCATAAAAATATGCATTTAAAAATATATATAAAAATACCCAAGTTCTGAAGTAAACTTTTATTTTTGTGTGTTGAAAACTGATTTATTATACTGTGAAACGCCTCAGACTGCAGAAGGAAGAAAATAGGCCAATAACTCTTTTCTGATGGCTTTTCAGAGAAACATTGATGGTAACTTCAGTAGTTACTTTTTTGCATTATAAAAAATTCATAAAACAGCAAATTAAGACCCCACTATTAATATTCTGCAAAATAAACTATAATACATGTTTGTTTAACTTATTTTCACAACTGCAATTTTAATAATTTTTGATAATGCATTATGAATTAGAAAATTTTCTGTAGCGTATTGTTTTTTTAAAACAACGAAGTGTGAGTGCTATGAGTAGGGTTGCCAGGTGTCTGGTTTTCGACGGGAACGTCTGTCCGAAAAGGGAACCTAGCAGAGTCTGGTCAGCACAGCTGACCGGGCACTAAAAGTCCACTTGGCCGCAGTAACTGGTCTCTGCTGCTAGGGGGTGGGAAGAGGAGCTGTCGTGGCTGGAGCCACATAGAAGAGCTTGCTCTCTGCTCAGCTGCTGATGCCTGACAGAGTGGTGGCTTGTTTCCAGACCAGGTTCCAAGAGGTAGGTCCCGCCACCCAGGGGGAGGAGGGATCCTGTCCACCCCCATTCTGTCCCAGCATGCCCTGATTGCCCGAGCCCTAACCCCTTGCTACAGGAACCAACCCCCCCCCCCCAGCTCCTTGCTCTAAGGATCGCCCACCGCTGTGCCCCGATTTTGCAGGTGGGCAGGTTCCATGTCAGCTCCTCCCAGCCTGACTCTGCAGGCAGCAGGTGCATCCCATGAGAGGGGGGGAGTGAGCAAAATGCGGGGGTGGAGAGTGAGCAACTGAGGGAGGGGGGTGAGGGTGAGCAGAGGGCAGGGCCTTGGGGGAAGAAACAGGGTAGGGGTGGAGCAAAGGGGTTCAGTTTTCTGTACTTAGAAAGTTGACAACCCTAGCTATGAGGTGTCATTACACCACTCTGTCAATCTTTGCTGCAGCACATGCTTTATAAGATAAAGGCAGGCATTTAGTGAGATAAGTGGTATTCCCTTTCTACTATTATTATTTCCTCTAAAACTTTGGGAACAGCACCCAGATTTTTAAAAATCTTCTAGCCTGTCCATCTTCCAAAAATGACTTTAATGAGACGCTGTTCTTGCCATGTTTATCTTCGTCTATTTCACAAATGACAGAACAGGGCAAAGTTTTAGAGAAGCAATTTCTCAACACCTTTTAGTGATTGCTTCTTGGAACAATTTGTTCTAGAGCATCTAACAAGAGAGGCTAGCCTTAACTTAGTTTTAAGTAACACACTGTTATCTAGATTCAAAAGCCAAGGGGCAGATAGTGTACTATAAAGTGACAGTGACATTAAACTTGAAAAAGTGAGGTTTCAGTCAAATGAGAAGGTTAGTCAAAAAGGCCCTGAAGTAAAAATAAAGAAATTTAAATCCTTGGTGAATGCAGGGATGGTACTCAAAAACAGTAACAATCTCAGAAAATGTTTACTGCGAGAAAGTGAAGAGTATTTAAACGAATATGGCTAAATGACAGTGCTCAAGAGGCTACTTGAGCAAACAGAAATACTTCAAAACTTGGAAATCTGACCGTAGTAAAGCCAATAAACAGGCGCATAAATTACAGCAGCCAATAAGAGATGGAACTAGAAGGCCCAAAATGGATTTCAAAGAACAAACAGCTAAAGATAAAAACGAAGAGACACTTTAAAAAAAAATATCAAAAGCAGGAAGCCTGCAGAAGAATCAGTATGTCCACTGAATCATCAATAGTTGAAGGGGACAATTAAGGATGATAAGGACATTTCTTTGCCTCAATCTTCACCACCGAGAATGCTAGAGAACTTCTTAGTCAGGACCTGTTCTTTACTTGTAATAAAGATGATCTATTCAGACGTGTCAGAATAGATGTTGGAGCAAATTGTTGATTTAAAAAAGAGTAAGTTACCAGGCCCAAATGGTAAACCAAGAGTTCTGAAGAAGTCCGTCTAAGTAGAAGTAGCTGAGCTGTTAACAAAAACATGCAATAATTAAAAATAGACACTGTTCAGAGGATTGTAGGGTATCAAGCTTTTAAAAAAAAAAAAAAAAAAAGCAGAAGCTCCAGAGGTTGATCCAGTGAATTTACAGTCTAGTAAGCCTTACATATGTACCTGTCAGATTGGTTGAAACAATAATTTAGCAAAAGATTAACAAAGTACATGGAAGATCATGATATAATAAAGTCTAAGCAGCTGGGTCTCCGCACACAACTAATCAAAGAACATGTCAAAAGTAGTAAATAAAGGAGAACTGGTTGGCATTATAAGCAGTGCAACCAGATCTGCCTTAGTTAAGGTTACATAATTCTTCCCATTTATAGAACCTGTTTTCAGTGGCTTATAGCTTTTCCAGAATTTAACTGTATGCTGAAGGGGAGAGACAAGACTGGGACTGATTCAGGAGGGTTCAGGTTTGGTGGGTGGAACAGTGGCACAATGATCTGTGCCCATTCCCCTCCATAACCTGGAATAGAACCCAAGATTCCTTAGTATTATCATTCCTCTGTCAACAAATCTCTCTGAAAGCCTCTGGCAAAGTGTGTGTCCCAATTCTTCTCCACTACTGGACTACTGTAACGGGGCCAGCACCCGCCTCTCATGCATGCCCCCTTTTTTGTCTGGCTGATAGTGCCTGCAAACACAGTTCTTTTCATGTCTTCTTGTGGATGGCCCCCTTTCTCTCGGTTAGGTGTGAGCCTGCTTTTCTTTTTTGGTCTTACATCAGGCTGGCACCTGCTTCTTGCGAGCATCACCCCCAGCTGCTAGTTCTCTCGGCGGGCCTTCGGCTGCTCAGTCCTCTGGCTGAGCCACACCCTGTCCCCCCCTTCCAATTTATAAAGTCCAAGTTCTTTCTCGGCCCTGGTATGGAGCCATAGCTCTAAGTCTTCTTCCCAGAGGCACTGCCTTCTTCAACCACCCAGTCAGGGCCCATCTCAGCTGGTGTCCTTTGCAGCAGCGCTCCCTGGGCTCTGTCTGAAACCAGACCAGCAGGGCCCATCTCAGTGCTGCCTGGTCTGGCTGGGTCCTGGGCTCAGCCTGCCTTATCAAGCTCCAGCAACTGAAGGCTCTGCTTGCTGCTTGCCTTTTAATGGTCCCTTCTGGCCCCTTATTGGTCGCTCCAGCAGCCCCTCTGATTGGCCGCTTTTCTGCAGCCACTCTAGACTCCCTGGAGGACTTCTTGCTGTTCTATTCTGGGACAGGGTGACGCAGGCGGCAAGGCAGATTTGGGGTGGCGGTTCTTCCACTCAGTCTTTTCTCATGTCCCCCTTAGTCACGTTGTACTCCGCTTGGGCTACCTCTGCCTCTGGCTCACTTCGGCCTCTGCTCAATAAATAATTAAAATCTTGCCTGTTTTCCATGGCTGCATCTGCCTCTGGTCCTCCTTTGACCTCTGCCTCTGGCCTCACACAATAAAACAGTTAAAAGCTTGCAGTAAAACAGTTAAAAGCTTGCCCCAGTAAAACAGTTGTATCTGACCTGACCCCTTTTGGAGAAGTTCGGTCTGAAGATCCCACTTTTGCTACCATAATGTAACGGAGTCAGCACCTGCCTCTCATGTGTGCCCCCTTTTTTTGGCCGATAGTGCCTGCAAACACAATTCTAGGCTGCCTGGAGAACTTTCCGCTGCTCTGTTCTGGGTTAGGGTGATGCAGGGCCGTGAGTCCTTGAGCAGGGGGCCTCTGGACCTAGTCCACCCTGCCATAACTACACAGGAGGACAGCCTACTACTATCGATTTACTCCATTAGCTCAAGTGTTAGAGGTCTGTGCTGTGGATCTAAAGGTTCCAGCCCTGCTACTGACCCATTTCGGTATGAGTATGATGCAATGTGATATTTGTTTTTTCAATTTTCTTTGTTAAAAATCTAGGAAACTATATTCAAAAGTATTACGTTAAAAGTTGGCACAGTCAACCTTAATTGCAGCGTTTCTTAATCTGAGTGCTTGAATTGTAATCTTAATATTTCTGATGTAGTTTTTGTGTATAACCATTTCTTCAGATTTCCAAAAAGCGATTGACAAGGTCACAAATAGGAGGCTACTAAGGAAGTGAAGTAGTCACAGGGTGACAGGCAACATATTGTCATGGATTAAAAACTAGCTGGGAGAGAGAAAGCAAAAAGAGTAAAATTAAATGGTCAATTTTCATCATGGCAGAAGGTTCCCAGCAGGGTATCTCAAGGTTCCATTCTAGGTTCTGTGATTAATGCATTTATTAATGATCTGGAAATGGCAGCAAGTAATGAAATAGTAACATTTGCAAATGTTACTAATAGGACTGTCAAGCGATTAATCGCATGATTAAAAAAAGTAATTGCCCAATTAATTGCAATGTTAAACAGTAACAGAATACCATTTATTTAAATATTTATGGATGTTTTCTACATTTTCAAATATATTCATTTCAATTACAACACATAATGCAAAGTGACAGTGCTCACTTTATATTTGTTTTTGTTTACAAATATTTGCACTGTAAAAAAACAAAAGAAATCGTATTTTTCAATTCACCTAATACAAGTACTGTAGTGCAATCTCATTATTATGAAAGTTGAACTTACAAATGTAGACTTATGTACAAAAAATAACTGCATTCAAAAAATAAAGGAATGTAAAACTTTAGAGCCTAGAAGTCCACTCAGTTCTATTTCTTGTTCAGCCAATCACGCAGACAAACACGTTTGTTTACATTTGGAGGAGATAATGCTCCCTGCTTCTTGTTCACAGTGTCACCCGAAAGGTGAGAACAGGTGTTCTCATGGCACTGTTGTAGCCAGCGACGCAAGATATTTACATGCCAGATGCGCTAAAGATTCATATGACCCTCATGCTTCAACCACCATTCTAGAGGACATTCGTGCATGCAGATGACAGGCTCTGCTCAATAACAATCCAAAGCAGTGCAGACTGACGCATGTTCATTTTCATCATCTGAGTCAGATGCCACCAGCAGAAAGTTGATTTTCTCTTTTGGTGGTTTGGGTTCTGTAGTTCCCGCATCGGAGTGTTGCTCTTTTAAGACTTCTGAAAGCATGCTCCACACCTGTCAAGGTTCCTTCCCCACTCTGAACTCTAGGGTACAGATGTGGGGACCTGCATGAAAGACCCCGTAAGCTTATTCTTACCAGCTTAGGTTAAAAGCTGCCACCACCAAAGTGTTACACAAAGAATAACAGGGGAAGTGCCCACTTGGAAACGTCTTCCCCCCCCCCCCCAATGCTCCCCCAAGCACTACACCCCCTTTCCTGGGGAAGGCTTGATAAAAATCCTCACCAGTTTGCATAGGTGAACACAGACCCAACCCCTTGGATCTTAAGAACAATGAAAAAGCAATGAGGTTCTTAAAAGAAGAATTTTAATTGAAGAAAAAGTAAAAGAATCACCTCTTTAAAATCAGGATGGTAAATACCTTACAGGGTAATCAGATTCAAAACATAGAGAATCTCTCTAGGCAAAACCTTATGTTACAAAAAGACACAAAAACAGGAATATACATTCCATTCAGCACAACTTATTTTATCAGCCATTTAAACAAAACAGAATCTAACACATATCTAACTAGATTGCTTACTAACTCTTAACAGGAGTTCTGACCTGCATTCTTGCTCTGGTCCCGGCAAAAGCATCACGCAGACAGACAGGACCCTTTGTCCCCGCCCTCCCCACTAGCTTTGAAAGTATCTTGTCTCCTCATTGGTCATTTTGGTCAGGTGCCTGTGAGGTTATCTTAGCTTCTTAACCCTTTACAGGTGAAAGGGTTTTTCCTCTGGCCAGGAGGAATTTAAAGGTGTTTACCCTTCCCTTTATATTTATGACAACACCTCATCCCTCTCAGATTTTGGAAGGCACTACAGATTCTGAAACCTGGGGTCGAGCGATGTAGCTATCTTTAGAAATCTCACATTAGTACCTTCTTTGCATATTGTCAAATCTGGAGCGAAAGTGTTCTTAAAATGAACATGTGCTGAGTCATCATCCGAGACTACTATAATATGAACTATATGACAGAATGCAGGTAAAATAGAGCCGGAGACAGACAATTCTCCTCCAAGGAGTTCAGTCACAAATTTAATCAACACATTATTTTTTTTAATGAGTGTCATCAGCATGAAAGCATGTCCTCTAGAATGGTGGCCAAAGCATGAAGGGGCATATGAATATTTAGCATATCTGGCACATAAATACTTGCAGTGCCGGCTACAAGAGTGCCATGCGAACGCCTGATCTCACTTTCTGGTGACATTGTAAATAAGAAGTGGGTAACATTATCTCCTGAAAACGTAAACAAACTTGTTTGTCTTAGCGATTGGCTGAATGAGAAGTAGGACTGAGTGGACTTGAAGGCTCTAAAGTTTCTCTGTGTGTTTCAGGGCAGATGGTTGTGGGGAAATTGGGACGGGGGGTGCATTGGAATCACCCTGCAAGTTGTAATGAAGACTGATGAAGACCAGGGGCAGCTGTTTTGTTATAAGTAGGCTGCTGTGGTCAGTCTTGCATCAGGGCTGTACAGCACATAGACTCAGGGAACTACGTACATGCTTGTCAGCTGGCTATTGGTGTCCGGGATGTGAGCCATAGCAGAAGACCACAGCAGGCAGTTATATAACCTCTCACTGGTCTGGACTGTGTCCAGCCCTCTCCTGGAACACACAGAGAAATAATAATGTTTGATGCTTTTTTAAAGAGACCAAAGTACAGCTTATCACTTTAACTGGAGTTAACAATCACTTAAATTCAAATACAGCACTAGGTTGGTTTAGATTAAAAGTGAAACAAGTTCATTAACAAAAGGACCTGGGTTAAGTGATACAAAGTAGAAAATATTGGAGGTAGAACAGGTTACAAACAAACCAAAGTTAAAATATGCTTTCTAATGGCTAAGACCGTCCTTAAAAAGCTACAGACTTTGCTCAAGGTAGTTTTCTCACTAGTCGTTCTTTGAGCAGGCACTCTGGCCAGGACCCAACAAATGGAACACAGACTGCTTGGTTTCTTTTTCTCCTGCGAGGTAAGATAAAGATGGAGTCTCTATCTGTCCCTTACATTCCCAACAGAATTTTTTTTTGTCTTGAAAGTCAGGAAGGTCTCCTAGGAATTCAGTCTCCTATGTCTCTCTGTGGTGCAGGAGCCATGCTAATTCTCCATCTCCCGAGGTCAGTCTCAGGATGTTCCCTGCTGGTTTAGCTTGATGGCTTTGTTTATTGCTAATATGTAAATTGAGGTAAACCCACATTTCTTTGTCTAGGACAAACCTGTTTATTGCCTCTTCCCAGGCTAGACCGCCTGGTTTTAAACACATTCTAGTAACATCACACAGAGAGAATTCATAACTTTGCATACAATGTTACATATATTTTTACAATGATGATATTGACTACTGTGATATTAATTTTCAAATGATACCCCACAACACATATTTTGTACAAATATCATTGCAGTAGTGTGTAGCAGGTGAATACAGAGATATTCTGTCCTTTTGTGACCCAAGGTAAAAGTATATAAAATAAATAATAGAGAGATGGTAATTAGAAACCTAGGCTTTTGCTGTCTCATAACACAAGAACAAAGGAATATTGGATTAAGGTAAGAGTTGGGGAAGTAAAAAAACAATAAAAAGAAATACTTTTTCACATAACCTGTAATTAAGTTGTGGAACTCTCAGCCACAGGAAGTTGTTGCGGCCAAGAACTTATCAAGGCTCAGATGGGATTGGATATTTATATGGATATCAAGAATATCCAAAATAGTGATATTTTATGATAAATTTTGGAAGGGGTATTATACCTCATGCTTCAGTGCTTAGGCCTATCTTTTAACTATTGGAAATCAAAAAAAGACCTAATGCAGGGGGGCAGATTACCCCACATCTTCCTGTTGCAGATTTCTTACATCTTCTACTGAAGCTTCTGGTGTTGGCCTCTCTTGGAGACAGAATAGTGGACTAGATGAACCTCAGTTCTGATTCAGTATGACAGTTCCTATGTTGCAGTCTTCTTCTGTTGTCCAAGAGTAACATTTAGTTGTTAATAGACCTAATGCTGACTATGTTTATACAGTGTGTTTGTAACATACTTCTGTTTGCTGTGTCAAGTTAAAGCAGTATGATATAATTCAAGAATTTCTTCCATTGCCATGTGGAACGAAGTAACTCTTCTGAGGCCCCAGTTCAGCTCTGTGCGAGTGCCTGTATTATGGCTAAGTGTAAACAAACACAGAACAGTCATCTGGCTTTTTTGTTGCGAAATCAGTAATAAAATCAGAAAAGATAACTGTGAGAAACAGCATTTTCCAACCAGAGCTGCAACTCTCTCAATTAAGACTTTATTTCCAAAATAATTAATATGGGCAAAGTTCTTGTCCTGACATGAGGATGGTGAGCAGAATGTGCAGGAAAGATTTTTTGTCCAGAAGGGGAAGACACCATTCTTTATGGTTAGGGTTACCAACCCTCCTGGTTTCGCCAGGAGTCTCCCGGAATCAGGCTCTATATCCCAGAGGCTACTGAAGCCAAACCGGGAGATTTTAGGCTGCTAAAAGTCTGGCAGTGCAGCAGGGCTAAGGCAGGCTCCCTGGCTGCCCTGGCTCCATGCCGCTCCGGAAGCGGCTGGCACATCCCTGCGGCCCCTGGGAGGCACAGGGGACTCCACACGTTTCCCGCACCCGCAAGTGTCGCTGCCACAGATCCCGATGCCACTGTTCCTGGCCAAGGGGAGCTACGGAGTCAGCGCTCAGGGCTGGGGCAGCGCACAGAGACCCCCTGGCCCCACCTCCACCTAGGAGCCACTGCTAGATGTGCCAGGTGCTTCCAGGAGCAGCGTGGAGCCAGGGCAGGCTGTACCACTGACCAGGAGCTACGTGAGGTAAGTGCCACACGGCCGGGGCCTGGACCTGTCATCCCCTTCCACACTCCAGCCCCCACCTCGGAGGCCCCTTCTGCACCCAAACTCCCTTCCAGAGCCCGCATCCCCTCCTGTACCCCTACCCCAGCCTGGAGCCTTCTCCTGCGCCCAAACTCCGTCCCAGAACCCACACCGCTCACCTCCTCCATCCCAATCCCCTGCCCCAGTCCTGAGCCCCCTCCTGCACCCAAACTCCCTCCCAGAGTTTGCACCCCCTGCCCCAGGCTTAGCCCAGAGCCCCCTTCCATACTCCGAACCCCTCGGCCGCAGCCCAGAGTCCACACCCCAACCGCCTGCCTCAGCCCGGTGAAAGTGAGTGAGGGTGTGGGAAAGCGAGCAACAGAGGGAGGGGGGATGGAATGAGCAGAGCGGGGCCTCAGAAAAGGGGCAGGACACGAGTGGGGCCTCAAGGAAGGGGTGGGGCAGGCAAGAGAGTTTGAGTTTGTGTGATTAGACGGTTGGCAAACCTATTTATGGTGTGGGGAATGACACTTGTTTTGTTGAAAAATTGTAAAAGCCCCTTTCTGGATGTCTCCGGGCTCTCAATAAAAACAAAATCACAGTGCAAGTTTCTCCATTCCTTTCTTAGGTCTATTGTAACAACATTGGAATCCCCCAACAGTCAGTGATGTCTGCAAATCGCTGCAATGTTTGTAAAAGGGTCAATCAATTATGAAGCTCATACTGTGTAGGAAAGCTTAGAGTTTCATTTTCCTTCACTTATATGCACCATTCTGCAGTGGAATTTATAGGAGTGTCTAGAAAAATGTTTTAAAATCTCATCCTAAATACATCTTTTAAGTTCTTGTGCTCTGTGCTTTTGGATTCCTAAAAAACTGCCACATCTTGTGGATTTGCATTCAGTGGTGTCGAAGGAAGGAGAGAAGAAGCAGTCAGCCGTTAGCTCAGCAGATAGTGGTTGTTCTGGTCTAGGATTTGCTGAGTCTCTTATCTCCATAGCTGGTCACCACAAATTGCCTGCACATTTGCTGCAGCAAGGTCCAAAGGCTTCATGTGGATTTGCTTGAAATAAAATAATTCCCAATTATCAGTTGCTCACAGTTCCAATTTTATCTAAATTGAGTTAGTGTTTCATGAAGTGGCATTAGATCTCCTTTTTCTTCCCCTTAGGTGCCAGAAGGGTATTCTCTATCTCTGTTGTTTTTTTAACTCCTACTTAATGACCTAATGCATCTCCCCTTTGGTAGGATCTTATCTTCTCTGAGAAGGAGCTGGAGATTAATATTTTAGGAGCATAAATGTAAGCCCCATTAAAAAAACTACAGTCCTAATCTGTACTAAAAATCCCCAGCAAACCTAGCAGTCTATTCCCCCTACTTCTCAAGCAAATATTTAGTAGAGTTTTGTAGTGAGGTTTTATAATAAAGTCTTATGACATCACTTATATTTGTAAAATATGCTTTAATACATTATGCAGTAACAAAACAACCACCATAGTCCAGAACAATAAAATGTATTTTTATATGTACTTTAAAAGCTTTAATGCATTTTATTTGTTCACCTTCAAAATGGCAATGGGCTTCCCATTTATTAGCACCAATTAGGAAGGTACTATAGTATAGAATAAAACTCTCTGTACGGCTTTTCAAGGGATTGGGAATACCACCTTTGAAGTGTGAGATCCTGGAAAATGATTGATTGAGCTTTGCTGAAATTGTCCAGGCCCAAGTTCAAAAAGTTCTCTTTCATAATGTGACTTAACTACAGTGTAGTCAGAAAGAATTGACCTTGGATCTCCTTTTTAAAGTAATGAAATTAAAATGGCTGAGCACACTTAGTGCACATGAGTTAAACGTCAGCTTGTGAGTGCTGGAAATTGCAACCTCTACTTTTTTCCTTTAGGAAAAAGTCTATCTAAACAAGCTCTTTATATGCATATTCTATGCATATGCATATTCTTTATATGCATATTCTCTTCTATTATGAATACCGAAAACTGATGAGAAATTAAGAGAATCAGTAGAGTGAGTAGCAAACTACCTAGTTTTCCCATTGTAGTATTGGTAGGAGATGAGTGTGAATTCAATCAACTCATCTAGAAAGCTGATCTGTAAAAGTATTTTAATATAGTGATTGCAGCTGTGAATAAGTCTTTTGTTTTTGTTCTGATGTCTCACTATGCAAATAAGTTATTTGTGCTAGTATCAAAATTCTGTACTGTCTCATTTCCATCTCCAACTTCTGATTTATCATTAATGTAGGCCCCAACATCTAACTTCTTATTTTCTACGTTACCTTTAATGCAATTTGATATTCATTGTGACAAAATGCATTTTTTTTCTTAGACGTGCCTTCTGTTCTTTGTAACAGAACTGCCTAAGAGCTCAGTGGAAATGGGTTTTAATGGTGTCACTTGCACCAGGATTTCCTTTGCATGCATTCAAATTGAAGCTCCTTTATACTGCTTAAGGGCTCAGAGCAGCCTATCTCTTTGTCCAGGAGATAGCACACTCTTCAGCTTCAAAACAAGGGAAGGCTACAACTTTAAAGAAAGAAGAAGAAAAAAAACACAGAGGGGAAAAATCGCTCCTGACTTTTTAAAAGCTGGACATTCATGTGCAGAAGGACTTTGATCATCTCTGGCTGCATCCCCTTTCAGGCCAACTCCAACCCTTCTTCTCACCACCCACCTATCATTGAGAGTTTCTTAGAGGGAATTCTGTGGGCTGCCATGCAACTGCATTCTGGCCTTTCCGACAACAGTTTTCCCTAGCCTGAGGGGTGGAGACCGTTTGAGCTGAAATAGGAGGAAAATAACAGCAAGTCTCATCATTTGTAGAAGTGAGAAAATCAGTCAGTAGCTATGATTGTTATCTTCAAATACTAACTGTACACTAAGGTCAAAAGCAAAGTTCTCCATCTGCATTTCAGTGTGCTCTAGATCAGCACCAGACTCACCTGTGTTTCAAGAGATGGGGTTTAATTCTTAGAATATTATTGCAAATTTCTCAAATTAATATTTATTTATGAATATTCATATCCATTTTGGCTTCTATTCAAGTACTGTATAACTTGTGGTAATATGATTATATGCACACCATTCATCATCAGATTACTGCAGTTATCTTTTCCTGGGGCTGAAGGTGGAAGCAATGCTGGGGCCTCCAGTTCATGAGGAATGTGGCAGCTTCCCTCTTGAGCAGGATGCACCATGATGAGCGCATCATGCCCATGCTCCAGTCAGTATACTGACTACCATTTTGTATTCAAAACCTGATCCTCAAATCTTTCAATGAGCCAGGACCCATACATATCAGAGTCCACATCTCCATCCATGAACCTCCAAGACAGCGGCCTTTACTATCTCCCTGTAGCTTACAAAGACTGTGATGGAATATGTGAGAGCAGAGATGAAGTATTCTCAGTGAAGTGGCTAGCTGTGAAACAAGCGTCCAGAGGAGACTGGACATCAGCCTGGCCACATTTGTGCATGCTACAAGACCCTTTGAAAGAGCTTTCTCACATTATCAGTATGGTTTGGTCTGTTTTTTTTAAATCAAGATATGTAACCAGAGTGGACATCCTATACCTAGGGAAGGTAAAAGAGCAGTAGATTCTGTACTAATTGAGCCTACAGGTTTATTCTAAGTGTGAGTTCAACTGTAAAAAGTGAGGTATAAGTTCATAAGATGTCACAACAGCCTATTACAAATGTTGATGGGAAAAGATATGAAAGGGAGACAGACTGAATTAGTACAAACAAAAGGCCTGCTGACAGAACCAAGGACTGCTAAAATCATGCATGGTGAATAAAAGAACTGTGGAACCAGAAAGCATCAAAACTAGTGTGTCAGAAACTAGCCTTAAATGGTGGACAAAATAATTAGGGGATGGGCTATTCCACCCACCATTCCCTTTTAGGATCCTTAAAGAAAAAGACTTTGGGAGAAAAATTGGCTACTGGAATGAGCTTCACCGTCATGGCTGCTACCTCCACTGCCACCTGGGACCTCAGGCCTTCATCTTCCTGAGAGATGTCCTATCCAGACCAGGCTAGAGAGAGACACCCATATGACACTGCCACCTCTGCCTGAATCTCAGTCACCACCTGGGATGTGAGACTTTGTCTCCCCCAGCCCACATGTATCCTTTTTCTCCCCCCGCTTATTTTTTCTCTTTCCTACCTTCCCTCCTTTTTCCTTCTGTTTAATAAGAGTCTGGTTTATCTGGCCAAGACTGTATATTATATAATACTGCTGTAAGCCTGTGACCAGGAATGAGCAACTAAGAGCAATACCCTAAAGAGCCTGATGCTGGTTTATGTTTTGCATGTCTCGCAATGGTGATAAGACTGAGCCCTGGTCTACACTGGGGGGTGGGGGTGGAATCGATCTAAGTTACGCAACTTCAGCTACGTGAATAACGTAGCTGAAGTCGACGTACTTAGATGGACTTACCGTGGTGTCTTCACCGCGGTGAGTCGACTGCTGCCGCTCCCCAGTCAACTCTGCCTGCGCCTCTCACAGCACTGGAGTACAGGAGTCGACGGGAGAGTGCTTGGGGGGGTCGATTTATCGCGTCTAGACTAGACGCGATAAATCGATCCCCACTGGATCGATTGCTGCCTGCCGATCCGGCGGGTAGTGAAGACATACTCTGTGAGCTCTACGTGTGTTTCTCCAGCAGTGAGGTTGCAAATGAGAATCATTTCAGAGGCAGAAGCTGCATCTTCTGTCCTTGCTGTTCCTTTCTCTAGACTTTAACAGCAACAATGACAGCTTCAGCCCATCTCAGGTAACTTCTTTTCCCAAAAACTACAGCTTTGCAAATCTGCAGATATCCACTTATATTCACAGATCTCCACATCCGGGGATGTGGATATCCACAGATCGGATGCAGATACAAATTACATATCCGTGCAGGGCTCTATCAGAAAGGATTGTTATTGCCATCTTTAATACCATGTAAAAAAGACAGTCAAACACAGGGTATATTATTCTTCTGAAAGCTTTCTGCAGCTATAGAGAAAGGGAAGTTGTTAAAATGAAAGCCTTATGTAATACTCTACATTTCAAAAGCTTTAACTGTTTTTCCTTCTTTTCTATAACTTTAGTAAAAAGTTTAAAGGATATTTAATTTTTTTTTTTTTTGCTACGGTACTATGCAGGCTGAGGTCTCTGCGTACCAAATCCTGAACCTTGTTTAAACTATTATGAATGTTGGATAATGAATATTAAAAAGGGAAAAAATTATAACCATCAGTGTACATGCTCTGTCAGAAAACTTAACGCTTAAAGCAAGTTTTGAATTATGCGCCCTTTGCATTTGTACATGGTAGCTTTTCTAAGAACTGAGGTGAAGAGAAGAATTACCCCAGGAGCTGCAAGAAATGTAACTATATTTTACTAATCTTACTGTGGATTTTTTTTTGAAGTCTATGTGGTAGTAACCTCAGAAATATAATTAATATTTGTACAGTACACTGAAAATGTATGTCTCAATATGAATTACTAATGGGAGGTTATTTAAATAATGGAACCTTATGTACACTTTCAGTTTTCTTTAATTTATATCCTTTTTTCTCTCCCTAGAACTGTAGCTACTAATGTTTTCATAAGCCAAAACTGTGATGCTACAGTCTTTCATAGAAGAATATCTATTTAAAGCATGCGCGATTTTTATAGTCCTTCATTCTAATGTTAATTTTTTCTGATTTAGTTGTTGCAGTTAATTGCAAAATCTCAGCTAACCTCACTGAGTGGTGCAGCACAGAAGAACTACTTCAATATTTTGGACAAAATTGTACGAAAGGGTATGTTCGTGGTTCATTAGCATTGACTGAGTTACTTTTTCTGACCTTTCAGTTAGTTTCATTATTTTTATATGTACTGCTTTATGTCACAAAACAAAGGTAATGGCATATTTAATTAGTGGAAATCTAATATACTTTTTAACCAGTTTCTTAACATTGAAGAATATCATTCAAAACAAATGTATAAAGTGAAATCAGAGATTATCCTTCACAGTCAGAAGTTCATGGTTTCTCTTTTACTATTCTGTACTCTTTGTCAAATCTAAAATTTCTTAGTTCTGAACAAAATTATTCCTGTTTTTATTAACATGAATACCTGTGTATGTCTTTTTTTAAAGATTCCTTTACATGATGAACTAAAACATTTTAGTCCAAATTTGCCAAGTTACCCAACAGAGGTATGCAAGAAACTGCAATTATTCCCGGTGTGTATAATAAGAAAACTGGGCTCTTGCATATTAATGTTGGAAAATGTTGGGTTTTTTTAAAGGTGACCATTGTATTTGGAAGACATTTAATACTATCTACTGAAAATAGGAAATCCACTTGAAAAACTAAGATGCAGCATTAATTTTATTAACGCATGGCACAAAGTGTTGCACTGATGCCTTGATAGCAGTATTGTCTTAAGCATCAATCCTGCATCTGTGGGACCTCCCAGGGCAAATTCCATTGTGGGATCAGGACATTTAGTTTGGAAGTGAAACCACTGCTCAGCTGCAGTTTGAGTTAGTTCAGATAGGGAAATGTCAATAACTTGGGTTAATGGTAACAAATCAAAAGAGTACCTCTTATTTTTCTTTTCCAGTTTTGGAAGACCAACACAATCCACGCTTAATCAAAGATCTTCTTCAGGATCTGAGTTCTACTCTCTGTATACTGATTAGGGGAGTAGGGAAATCTGTGTTGGTGGGGAACATCAATATTTGGATTTGCCGATTAGAAACTATCCTTACATGGCAACAACAGCTAAAAAATCTTCAGATGAACAAGGTATATTAAATTTGTTAAATCAGAAATATGAGGTAAAGAGGGAGAAGGTGCTTTGAATACTGGCTTTTAATCTGTGTACAAGCAAAGTTTTAAATATGTCTAAAGCCACTTTTACTTGACTTCATTAGTTATTCAGCACAAATGATGACATAAAGATATAAAATTAAAGTTAAATTTTTTCACACTCACTAAGTATTTTAATATCCTTTTTTTGTGAAAAGCACAACAGTAATTTTAGCAACATGCATTAACTGACTCCTGACGGATGTTCACAGACTTGATTTTCTGATAGCCCAACCATAAATTTCAAAACGGATAGCTCGCTGTCGACCTTAATCTGACTATTTAGAGATAATTATTCACTGGTCAGAGACATACGATAACTCTACCTTAGTAAGGAGAGACAGGCCTGAAATCCAAGATTAGAGAGGGACCAAAAAAACATGACTAAAGCATTGAAGTAGCGATTCCAAAGCTTTGCAATCCAACAGGGTTTTTTTCTATGAAACTAGGTAACTTATGGACTTCTGGAAGCTTTAAAAGTTTGGACCTGGGTCACAGCTTTTTTTTTTTAGCATACTGTAGGGGGCGACAGAGGGTTAGGAGAGGAAGCGAAGGGAGGTACTGAGACTTGGTGAGGGGAGTAGGAGGAAGGGCAGTCAGCTGCAGGCTAGGAAGGAGAGTCCCAGGTGTTTCTCTCTGCTTCCGGGCTCTTGCCTCCACCAGTCCACTCCTCCCTCAGGTGTGCGCAAGCTTACTTAGGGGTGGAGTACTAGCCCCCCATCTCACCCAGTTCCACTACCCACCCCAATACTGTGTCCATCACTTTAAGCATTTACAATGGCAATTTTTGAAAATAAGATGTCTGAAGTTTCTAAGGGTCTATGTGATAATCATGGGGGATACACATTTATTTAAAAAATCTTTTTTTTAACTTAAATCACATTGTTTTGGTTTAAATCGGATTTAAATTGAATACATTTTTCTTTTTAAAAATAAACCTGTTTAGAACTAAATTTGAAAGAGACTACATATGTTAAGATCTACATTTATTATAATCTCTTTAAATCATTTAAATAAATAATATTTAACAGCACACATTTGCTAGTGAAGTTTTAAAGAAAGTGAAACCACCAGACTGGTAGAAGTCACTGGCTAAGCACCTAGGACAGGGATCAGCAATCTTTGGTATGCGGCCTATCAGGGAAATCCGCTGGCAGGTCAGGACGGTTTGTGTACCTGCAATGTCCGCAGGTTCGACTGATTGCAGCTCCCACTGGCCGCGGTTCGCTGTTCCAGGCCAATGGGGGCTGCAGGAAGCAGCAGCCAACACATCCCTCTGTCTTGTTACTTTATCATTCTGCCCTGAATAAATCACAACAAATTTTGAAATAGAAGATAGATCACGAAAAAAAAAAGGGAAATTCAGCCTTGAAGATATTTGTCACGTGGCCAACAAACTAAAACACCATCCTTGCTTGACAGATAACAGGTGCTTGACTTGTTATTTCCTTTATTTTATGTCAGTAACTTCCACTGAGTGATTTTTCTTTAGTTATGTATTACAAATGCAAGATTGGAGTCATTATGTTCACAGGTGCCTGAGCATGATGATCTCTCAAAAACTATACACAAGATGTCACTACAGAAAGTATATTCTATAAGCAAGACTAATGAGTGTAATGAACTAAATTGTGGCATTAAGCTAGAGCTAGACCCAGCTACCCTAGGGGGTGCAGTTGTTGTAATAAGATTGCATATGTTCCCTTTGCATCTGGTCAGCCCCACTAGGTGGGGTCACTGTCATCCCTTGCACAAAACACTGACAGCAGTGCTAGCTCTATATAGTCCCTAACCATGTCTCTTGTTGTGCCCAGCCCCCTTTCATTAGGTTCAAGTAGAGGAAAGGGAGAGGCACTTTTTACATCTCCCATGCCCCTGCTGCAAGGAAGAGAACCTCTCTAATCCCCACCCTAGGTGCTGCTGCACAGAGACCCCATAGAAGAGGACTCTGGTCAGGTATACATACTCCCTTGGGTCGCCCACTCTATATTTGCTCTCCTGTCAGTGTGGCAGAATCACTATTTCATCTGTTGGGAGGCTCTGCAGAGGTGGGATTTGTCCTACTCTCTTCCCTCTGACTTTTACATTCCATATCTATGTATTGCACATCTGTTGAATAATTGACATAAACTTCATTGCTTAATTTTAACAGTGGTTTCTCTGACTCTTTAACTAAAGTTTTTAGAGTGTGCATTTTTCTGAAAGTTGGTGTTGTATGCAACTGTTAACTAATTTTCAGACTGCATATTTTGGATTTTTTATTTTTATTTTTATTTTTTTGCTTTTAATTTCCAAAGCTTTTTCATCCAAAGCATAACTTTACGTTCTAAGAATTTTCATTCACTTAACACCAGAAAAACTAAGAGCTGCAAAACCACATTATTCAACTTCTGTTCCTTGAGATATTTAATTTTCAATAACAAACTTGGAGAATAATCTAACAAACGTTGAAAACCAAATGATCAAAATATCAAACTGGCAAAAAGAACCAAAACAGGTCCATATTTTTTCAGGGAAACACACATACATACATATAATTATAAAATATATAAAATTTTAAAAAGTGAAATAAAAATAACTGAGGTAGCTATATTGGTTTAAACCTAAAATTGAAAACCCTTCTTATGTTATACTAACAACTCCGTGCAGTTAAAAGTTAACTCTTTTTTTTCAGCAAGTCAACAATGGTCTCACGCTCAGCGATCTTCCTCTGCATATGCTGAATAACATTTTATACAGGTTCTCAGATGGCTGGGACATTATTACCCTAGGTCAAGTGACCCCAACACTGTACATGCTCAGTGAAGACAGGCAGTTATGGAAAAAACTTTGCCAGTACCATTTTGCAGAAAAACAGGTAACGAGAGAGAGTTGTGTGTGTTAAATCTGATACTGATGACCTCAGTATGAATTCCTCAGTGACTTTGCCCTTGTTTTCACATTGAACCATAGCAATGTGGGTAACGGGAAAGTGATGTTTTTTTAGAGGCGGTGTCTACCCTCAGTTCCCATTGATTTCTGTGAGAAATGTGCTCTGTACATCAACCCAAGAGACTCTATCCGGATGTTTCCCGTGCAGTGGAGGGGAGGGCAGTGGAGGCAATGTCTACACTAAGCTTTTTTTCCTCCATATTTCCCATAATTTCTGCCAACTGTGGCAGATTGGACTTTTAAAGCTTTAGTATATGCATTTTAGATGCCAAGGTAATAGGTATTTCAAGCTAAGATTTTTCATAAATTATACAAGTCTGAACAGTCAGTCATGATCTTCTAGATTATATTTCTCTACCTAGACTATTATGAGTGGATTTTCTTGCATACAAGTAACTTTTACCACGCATTTATTAGTCTCAGAGTTTACCTGATAACATTGATATTCATGACCATCTGGACTTGAACCTACCCATTCTTTAAACTCCCACTAGCGGGGTGTGTGTGTATATGTGTACACATATACCATTGCCCTTTAACACACAAGGCTAAGAGTCTGAGCTGCTTTCCAAACAACTGTCAAAGAAAATCCAGTACTGGTTGGAAGTGAGTCAGAATAGCCTCTTCCTGTTACATTGTATGAACTCTAAGGCCTTAGACTAAACTTAGAAAAATTGACCCTTCCACTCCTACTAGTCAAAGAGGAGAATAGTGTAGAACAGGGATCGGCAACCTTTGGCACCGGGCCCCTCAGGGAAATCTGCTGACAGGCTGGGATGATTTGTTTACTTCCCGTGTACACAGGTTCAGCCGATCGCAGCTCCCACTGACCACGGTTTGCTGTTCCGGGCTAATGGGAGCTGCAGGAAACAGCGGCCAGCACATCCCTTGGCCCACGTCGCTTCCCGCAGCCCCCATTGGCCTGGAACAGCGAACCGCGGCTAGTGGGAGCTGCGATTGACTGTATACCACTGAGCTCAAAATGGATCTTAACTAATAAATAAATGGTGATTGTTTCACAAGAGAGGGATGGAAGGAGTCTCAAACTGACATGGCACCTTGGCAAAAGATGCAAAGGCAGGGGAATAGAAGTAGTACTCCAAAGGAGAGCTCAGGAGGGGTAAATGTAGGCCATGAGAGCAGGCATAGGAAGAAGTAGGCAGGGTGGGGTTGAGCATTTTGAATTTGATGTACAAGGACAGGGAATTTTGAGGAGGGGAAGAGGAGAAGGATTTTGAACAACGATCACAATGGCTGGAGAGGAAGCTGTTATCTTAAGATTATATAAGAAATAAAAATCACTCCAGCACATCAGTGTAGCATGTCAGATACAGGATCTCTAAATACTCGTGTAAAAATACTTCTGTAAAAAAAGTCTCTCTGAACTCTAACATGTAGTTTCCAAGCAGCTTTTAAGTGGACTAATAACCTAACTGAATCTGTAGGGGTTTTGGGCAGCTATTTAACTGTAATTTGCCTCATGTTAAAAATGTGTCACTTTACAAGCAGCAGTAAGACCTTAACCTTCACCAGTAGCAACCACATTGATCTGAAGGATTCTTGCACTGTTGCTTGGAAAAATTAGGCAGTACATCTATCCATGTGCTTCAATGTCCCATGCTTCCAAAAAAGATATACAAAGCATGTGCAAGTAAGACTAACATGCATTTATTTAAAATTAAAAGAAAAGAATTATTTAAGTTTCTAATAATTGTGTAAAAGGCCTTAATTGTGAAAAATATGTAGCCTAAGACTACATTTATAAAGTCTAAAGCCTTGGTTGCTTTGCCTGTACTTTACAGGGGAGTATTTTACAGCTACAGTCCTTACAATAAGCCACTAGTTGTAATACATGATCATCTTTCATCAGTTTATAAGTGAAGAAAATATTCAGTGCAATTTTTTTCTATATAGCCCTTAAAATAGTACTCATATGCAACAAGAGAATTATTAACTTGGCTCTTTCAAGTCAATGGAGTTGCCCCAATGATGAGTATGGCCCAGCGTAGCTTAACAAATCTGTAGTTTCTGTTTTGTATTGATCTACCTAACTTAGTTGGCTTGGGAAGGCCTCAAATATTTAGAGGGGTACAGGCTAGAATATGGTATAAATCACCTTTATATGGATGGGTCTCTAAAACTGTACTTCAGAGTTTCAAGTTGACACTCCATGAAGTTGTGTATATGAGTCAGAATATTAGCCTGAGAGAGCCCCATTTATAAAATAATTTATCTTGAACTATTCTTTTATACTTCAGCCTTTGATTGGCTTGATTACTTTCTGCTAACAATTTAAATTAAAATATTAATTTTATGTTCAGTTCTGTAGGCATTTGATCCTGTCGGAAAAAGGTCACATTGACTGGAAGCTGATGTACTTTGCACTTCAGAAATGTTATCCAATAAAGGAACAATATGGGGACACATTACATTTTTGTCGACATTGTAGTATTCTGTTTTGGAAGGTAAGAACTGGAAATGTATAATTTAATATTAGAAAATACTTTGAGAGTTAGCTACTGAAAAAAATATCGTTGACTGGGGAAATGTTAGTGTTGTATAATTGTGTGCCATCTCAGGTGAAAAGTAATTGGGCCGTAAATCAAACTAAGTAAAGTGGTCGCACCTACATAGGTTGGTGTGTTGTTCCAAAAGAGGTTTCCAGCCAAAATGAGAAATCAAAAGTTCAATTCTGTGCTATTTATAGTTTTAAAATCTGTACCAGAAATTGATACTCTGTGTTTTTAGAAAGAAAGATGATTAGAGTGTTACTCCCTACCTTCCAGCAACCTTTTTGTTACACAGCTGTAATGCACTAATGCTCAGGGATGTGGGGGAAGCAGGCAAAGGACTAGCTTCAACATTATGGCAGCCAATAAAAAGGATCAATAGTAAAAACATTTTACCACAGTATTTCCACAGCAGTGATGTAATATTTTACATGGTTTAGTAACCAGCTGTGTCTTGTGAAAAGCATTGAAGAACTTGTTAGAAATGATCTTTCTAAACATACATTTTGTGTTTCCCTTATCTTGCTGTTTGGTAGTAAGTATATTTGGCCTTGAAGGAGGATCTTGGGTAATCTGTTTCTTAACTCTCACCTGAAGTCATAATAATCCTATTTTGGTTTAACATTTGATGGCTGGAAAAGTGGATTAGATGCCTCTTTCTGACTGACTTCAATTTGCAGCCCAAAGACTACAGTAGATTATGATTTTAAATGGAAAATAAGAAGCAAGAGTTGCTTGGAAACCTTGAAAAATCTTCTCCTGAGAAATCATTTTGCTTTTATACATTATATTTTGTTGTTTTTCCATTATTCTGAAATTCTAAAGACATTTACATGAAAGCAAGACTGTGTAAGATTTATTTTCTGCTCTTTCCTCCCTCTCCTCCCAAAGAAGATAATTCTTCCTGTGTGACTATGGGTCCTCTGCATGACTTTGTAATTTGTCCAGTGAGGAGTAATAGCATGTATGCCAATAGCAATGTATGAATCATGTCATTCTGAATGTGAATATCCTTGTTATCTTGTCTGTACCTGCAGACCTTAATAATTACATCAGCAGTACAAAAACATGCAGTCAGTATAGGCGTCTGCTTTAAAAAAGTCTGGACAAACTATTGATGTATAGTTCTTTCACTTCTGATAAAGGTTTGCTAGGGAATAAAAGCTGTCCATTGCAGTAGAGACTGTCCTGTAACTTGCTACCTAAGTCAGTAGGAGACAGTTTTCCCTTGATAAAATGTCGATGGTTACATGACTATGCAGTTATGAGAGAGTTGGGTTTTTCAATTCTTGTGTATACTAGTTCTCTTTCTAATTTCTAAAGGCTTTTGTTGCTGGGGTATTCCTGTGTAAGGGGATAACTGGATACTGTTTGACATTTTGCCTCCATTCAGATGTTTGCTACTGTTGTGCTTCACAGTGTAGTGCATTTAATGCTGGGAAAGACCAAATTCATGGTATTCCTAAGAGTCTGGAGCTTAAGTTCAAGGATCATGGGGGAGTATAGGAGGAAGCAGAAATGCCACGTACATGGATAGAATGGCTAGATACTAAGAATTGTGGAGTATTCCATGCAAGTGTATTTATTGATTCCTTCCTCCTATGGTAGGAGTTCTGAGTGCTGTTCTGCAGATCAATTCCCAGACAGGAGTAACAATAATTTCTTGCTGGCACTGGCACTAGTGATTGCTGTTGCAAGACTTCATATACAGAAGTGCGTTGTTTGATTGGGCTGACTGTGGATTTTCATAACTTCTTTCAGATAGTTTTTAAATTGTTCTCAGATTAAGGAGTGGCTTTAGTTTTCAGGCTCTCAGAAAAAGCGGATATGGGAATGTGACAAAAATCTTCACCTTTTTAAAATAATTACTAAAGTTTGATGGTAGTGGGGAACTAATTCTTTCTCTATGCAAAGTGGTCTAACAGCTCAGCTTAGTGCTACTAACTCTGTTTTGGTGGGACTTTTTATTGTTGTGTTTGTTAGCTTAAGGTGGCTAGGTCAAAGAAGGAGGAGGGCGGGGAGGGTTGCATTTGGTTCTTAAGGTACTGAAGTTTGTTGGCACCCTGATCTCATGAGGGAGCAGGTTCAAAATTCATGGTCCTATGGGCAAAAAACCTACATCTTCTGCATGTTTCACTTTGATGTTTCCAGTTCCACTGGAATGTAGGTTTGATGGGAGGTCATGATCATGCAGGATGGAGAGATCCTGTTGGTAACTTGTGACAGCCACATCAAGACATTTGAAGCAGTGGATGAAAACCTTGAATCCAAGGGGAGCAAGAGCAGAAGGCAGAGCACTGAGCAACCATTGTGGCTGAGCACAGAGGCTAAGGTGTTCTGAACCAGTAGTAGCTTTTTTATTTGGTGGGTTTTGGACTTGGGTGCAGAGGATTACAGTAGTCAAGCTTCAAGGTGATGAACATGCCAATCATGGGTACGATCCCCTGGGGGACTAACATGAAGGGGAAAGGAGTCCAGGAGAGTTGGCTGTATTTCAAGGAATCCCTGTTGAGGTTACAGGGACAAACCATCCCGATGAGTCGAAAGAATAGTAAATATGGCAGGCGACCAGCTTGGCTTAACGGTGAAATCCTAGCTCATCTTAAACATAAAAAAGAAGCTTACAAGAAGTGGAAGTTTGGACATATGACCAGGGAAGAGTATAAAAATATTGCTCGGGCATGTAGGAATGAAATCAGGAGGGCCAAATCGCACCTGGAGCTGCAGCTAGCAAGAGATGTCAAGAGTAACAAGAAGAGTTTCTTCAGGTATGTTGGCAACAAGAAGAAAGCCAAGGAAAGTGTGGGCCCCTTACTGAATGAGGGAGGCAACCTAGTGACAGAGGATGTGGAAAAAGCTAATGTGCTCAATGCTTTCTTTGCCTCTGTCTTCACTAACAAGGACAGCTCCCAGACTGCTGCGCTGGGCATCACAACATGGGGAGTAGATGGCCAGCCCTCTGTGGAGAAAAAGGTGGTTAGGGACTATTTAGAAAAGCTGGATGTGCACAAGTCCATGGGGCCGGACGAGTTGCATCCGAGAGTGCTAAAGGAATTGGCGGCTGTGATTGCAGAGCCATTGGCCATTATCTTTGAAAACTTGTGGCGAACGGGGGAAGTCCCAGATGACTGGAAAAAGGCTAATGTAGTGCCAATCTTTAAAAAAGGGAAAAAGGAGGATCCTGGGAACTACAGGCCAGTCAGCCTCACCTCAGTCCCCAGAAAAATCATGGAGCAGGTCCTCAAGGAATCAATCCTGAAGCACTTACATGAGAGGAAAGTGATCAGGAACAGTCAGCATGGATTCACCAAGGGAAGGTCATGCCTGACTAATCTAATCGCCTTCTATGATGAGATTACTGGTTCTGTGGATGAAGGGAAAGCAGTGGATGTATTTTTTCTTGACTTTAGCAAAGCTTTTGACACGGTCTCCCACAGTATTCTTGTCAGCAAGTTAAAGAAGTATGGGCTGGATGAATGCACTATAAGGTGGGTAGAAAGTTGGCTAGATTGTCGGGCTCAACGGGTAGTGATCAATGGCTCCATGTCTAGTTGGCAGCCGGTGTCAAGTGGAGAGCCCCAGGGGTCGGTCCTGGGACTGGTTTTGTTCAATATTTTCATAAATGATCTGGAGGATGGTGTGGATTGCACTCTCAGCAAATTTGCGGATGATACTAAACTGGGAGGAGTGGTAGATACGCTGGAGGGCAGGGATAGGATACAGAGGGACCTAGACAAATTGGAGGATTGGGCCAAAAGAAATCTGATGAGGTTCAATAAGGATAAGTGCAGGGTCCTGCACTTAGGACGGAAGAACCCAATGCACAGCTACAGACTAGGGACCGAATGGCTAGGCAGCAGTTCTGCGGAAAAGGACCTAGGGGTGACAGTGGACGAGAAGCTGGATATGAGTCAGCAGTGTGCCCTTGCTGCCAAGAAGGCCAATGGCATTTTGGGATGTATAAGTAGGGGCATAGCGAGCAGATCGAGGGACGTGATCGTTCCCCTATATTCGACATTGGTGAGGCCTCATCTGGAGTACTGTGTCCAGTTTTGGGCCCCACACTACAAGAAGGATGTGGATAAATTGGAGAGAGTCCAGCGAAGGGCAACAAAAATGATTAGAGGTCTGGAACACATGAGTTATGAGGAGCGGCTGAGGGAACTGGGATTGTTTAGTCTGCAGAAGAGAAGAATGAGGGGGGATTTGATAGCTGCTTTCAACTACCTGAGAGGTGGTTCCAGAGAGGATGGTTCTAGACTATTCTCAGTGGTAGAAGAGGACAGGACAAGGAGTAATGGTCTCAAGTTGCAGTGGGGGAGGTTTAGGTTGGATATTAGGAAAAACGTTTTCACTAGGAGGGTGATGAAACACTGGAATGCGTTACCTAGGGAGGTGGTAGAATCTCCTTCCTTAGAAGTTTTTAAGGTCAGGCTTGACTAAGCCCTGGCTGGGATGATTTAATTGGGGATTGGTCCTGCTTTGAGCAGGGGGTTGGACTAGATGACCTCCTGAGGTCCCTTCCAACCCTGATATTCTATGATTCTATGATTGGACACCATGGCTAAATCTGAATAGGTTTCCCACCAGCTATGAATGAAGAAGGAGGTTTTTGCAGCAGTGGCAGTTTTGGCCTCCACAGGCCCAGTGGCCAGTGAGGCTATGAACTAGAACTATCTGAAAGCAAATGCCCTCAAAGGAAGATGGTGATATAAAAATAGTGAGTTTTTTGGAGTGTTTCTGTCATTCCACCAGCATCATTTCAGTCTTTCCAGGATTCCGCTTCAGCCAGCTGCATTTCCTCCAGTTGCTGATGTCAGCCGAGCACTTGGGTCACTGGGAGAATGTGCTGTTTGTCTCTGATATGAAGGTGCTGTAAAGTTGAGTGTCTTCTGTGTATTGTGCACCTTTTTAATAACTCCTCCAACCAGCCAGCGTACCGAAGCTAATACTTTTTTCTTGTAGGAAGTGTAGTATGACTGTTAGTGACTCAGAATCTCTGGTTTACATCATCCAAAAGATGGTAGCTGTAGCAGAACACACACACACAAACACACACACCTTCAAAACTTTGTTGTGCGTTATTGGTTCAGCACTAAACCTGAGAGAAGAGGGCAACTTACTGAATTACCAGGGAGCATGGATCAGCATTCATGTCGCACTCCCGGTCAGAATCAGAGAGGTAGCTGTGTTAGTCTGGATCTGTAAAAGTGGCAAAGAGTCCTGTGGCACCTTATAGACTAGCAGACATATTGGAGCATAAGCTTTCGTGGGTGAATACCCATTTCGTCGGATGCATATAGTGGAAATTTCCAGAGGCAGCTATAAATATGCAAGCAAGAATCAGGCTAGGGATAACGAGGGAGGATGAGGCTGGCTTCTAGCAGTTGAGGTGAAGAGAAGGAGGGAGGAAGGAGAAACTGCTTTTGTAGTTGGTTAGCCATTCACAGTCTCTGTTTAATCCTGAGCTTATGATGTCAAATTCGCAAATGAACTGAAGCTCGGCAGTTTCTCTTTGAAGTCTGGTCCTGAAGGTTTTTTGCTGCAGGATGGCTACCTTTAAATCTGCTAGTGTGTGTCCAGGGAGGTTGAAGTGTTCTCCTACAGGTTTTTGTATATTGCCATTCCTAATATCTGATTTGTGTCCATTTATCCTTTTACGTAGGGACTGTCCAGTTTGGTCGATGTACATAGCAGAGGGGCATTGCTGGCACATGATGGCATAGATTACATTGGTGGACATGCAGGTGAATGAATCAGTGATGGTGTGGCTGTTCTGGCTAGGTCCTGTGATGGTGTCGCTGGTGTAGATACGTGGACAGAGTTGGCATTGAGGTTTGTTGAATGGATTGGTTCCTGAGTTAGAGTTACTATGGTGCGGTGTGTAGTTGCTGGTGAGAATATGCTTCAGGTTGGCGGGTTGTCTGTGGGCGAGGACTGGCCTGCCTCCCAAGGCCTGTGAAACTGAGGGATCGTTGTCCAGGATGGGTTGTAGATCACTGATGATGCGTTGGAGAGGTTTTAGATGAGGACTGTACGTGATGGCTAGGGGAGTTCTGTTGGTTTCTTTCTTGGGCTTGTCTTGCAGCAGGAGGCTACTGGGTACACGTCTGGCTTTGTTGATCTGTTTCCTTACTTCCTCATGTGGGTATCGTAGTTTTGAGAATGCTTAGTGAAGATCTTGTAAGTGTTGGTCTCTGTCTGAGGGGTTGGAGCAAATGCGGTTGTACCTCAGCACCTGGCTGTAGACAATGGATCGTGTGGTGTGTCTGGGATGGAAGCTGGAGGCATGAAGGTAGGCATAGCAGTCGGTGGGTTTTCGGTATAGGGTGGTGGTACGTGACCGTCACTTATTTGCACCGTGGTGTCTAGGAAGTGGACCTTCCGTGTAGATTGGTCCAGGCTGAGGTTGATGGTGGGGTGGAACCTATTGAAATCATGGGGGAATTCTTCCAGGGTTTCCTTCCCCTGGGTCTAGATGATGAAGATGTCAGCAATGTAGCATAGGTAGAGAAGGGGCGTGAGTGGATGAGAGCTGAGGAAGTGTTGTTCCAGGTCAGCCATAAAAGTATTGGCATATTGTGGGGCTATGCGGGTGCCCATAGCGGTGCCACTGGTCTGGAGGTATATTTTGTCACCAAATTTGAAATCATTGTGCGTGAGGATAAAGTTACAGAGCTCAGCAACCAGTTGTGCTGTGGCATCATAAGGGATACTGTTCTTGGCAGCTTGTATTCCATCTGTGTGTGGTATGTTTGTGTAGAGAGCTTTTACATCCATGGTGTCTAGGATGGTGTTTTCTGGAAGATCACCAATGCATTGTAAAAAGAAAAGGAGTACTTAGAAACTAACTACAAATGCATTGTCGTTTTCTCAGGAAATCAGTGGTGTCACGAAGATAGCTGGGAGTGCTGGTGGCGTAGGGTTTGAGTAGACAGTCCACATATCCGGACAGTCCTTCAGTGAGAGTGCCAATGTCTGAGATGACAGGGTGTCCAGGATTTCCGGGTTTGTGGATCTTGGGTAGTAGATAGAATAACCCTGGTTGGGGATCTAAGGGTATGTTGATTTGTTCCTGTGTTAGTGTAGGGAGTGTCCTGAGTAGATGGTGCGGTTTCTTAGTGTATTCCTCCATGGGATCTGAGGAAAGCGGCCTGTAGAATTTGGTATTGGAGAGTTGTCTGGCAGCCTCCTTTTGGTAGTCAGACCTGTTCATGATGACAATAGCACCTCCTTTATCAGTCTCTGATTATAATGTCAGGGTTGTTTCTGAGGCTGTGGATGGCATTGCGTTCTGCACGACTTAAGTTATGAGGCAAGCGATGTTGTTTTTTCCACAACTTCTGCCTGTGCACGTCAGCGGAAGCATCCTATGTATAGGTCCAGACTGTCATTTCGACCCTCAGGAGGAGTCCATGTGGAGTTGTTCTTCTTGTGCTGTTGATGGGAGGGTATCTGTGTATCAGTGTGCTGTTCAGTGTTACCTTGAAAGTATTCTTTGAGTCGGAGACGGCGAAAGTAGGCTTCCAGATCACCGCAGAACTATATCATGTTTGTGGGGGTGGCGGGGCAGAAAGAGAGTCCCCGAGATAGGACAGACTCTTCTTCTGGGCTGAGTGTGTAGCTGGGTAGATTGACGATATTGCTGGGTGAGTTGGGGTATCACTGTTGTGGCCCCATGTGGCAGGTAGGATTTTAGACAGCTTACAGTCCTTTTTCCTTTGTAGAGAGGTGAAGCATGTAATGTAGATCTCCTGTCTTATTTTAGTAAAGTCCGTTCGTATGGAAGGTTGGTTATTTATGAGAGTCTCCAGGTTGGAGAGCTCTTTTTTGACGTTTTCCTGTTTGCTGTATAGGATGCTGATCAGGTGCTTCCTCAGTTTCTTTGATAGTGTGTGGCATAATCTCTCACTGTGATCTGTGCAATATGTAGATAGCAATGGATTTTTCACCTTCAGTCCATTTGGTATGACCAGGTGGACCCGGTCAGTATGCAGCCCAAGCAGGGGAAGCTAATGATCCAACCAGAGGACCAAATTCAGTGGTGCCTCAGGTGACACGTGACCAAGATTCATGTTGCACATACACTAAGAAGACTGAATTACCATTCCAGTACTCAGAACAAATTTGTTAAAATAAATTTGTTAGTCTCTAAGGTGCCACAGTTCCTCCTTTTCTCATTCCAGTACTGTGACCATGCCTTATCCTGCTGACTTGAGGGATCCAGTAGAAGTGGTATGGCTGCAGAGTTAATAAACACATTTCTCCAAATGCAAATTTAGTAATCTTTGTGACACCATAATCACCTCCATAGCAACTGATCGTGATATCAGATAGGATTATGATTTCTGGTGTGGAATAAGCATGGATGTCTTTTGGGATTAGTGATAAGATATGGAGGTTTATCTCCTCTACAGCATTGGAATGTGAACCACATCAATACCATCTGACAAATGTTTGATAGTGCTGAAATAATTAGTGGTGTTACTTCATATTAAATGGATGATTTCTACACTATAAGTGGCACCCTTGTTGGCAGAGATGCCTGCCAAAGGCTTGATCAGCATGGAGCCTGAATTGCCTTCTTGCTCAGACCCTTTCACAAGCTTTTTAACCAATAAAAGAGAAATCAACCAAGGGAAATGAAACTTTTGGTCTTGTCATCTCTGATGAGACTTTGTGCTCTTTGGAAACAGCTATCTTAACTGGAAAAAGAGGTATACCAGTTTAAATATATTAATGGTAGTAACCCAAGTTGTGACAAACTCTCTGTTAGGGGTCAGTGTGGTACATGGTTTTAACTTGGTGTCAATAAATTGCATACAGTACAGTGGTTGGCTAATATCATTATAGTATCTGTAATTAACACCTATTTTTTCCAAACTGAAAATTGATCCTTTACAATGCTTTTGGACACGTTTTCTAAATGTTTGATTTATTCTGGAACTTTAAAATTTCCATGTGTTTTATTTTTTTAAAGGAAAAACGCTAGCTAGTTACTTTAAATTTTGTGGGGGCAGAGGGGAACTGATAAGAGTTTGTTAAATTATATATTATCAGTACATACTATGAAGAAAATAAAGGAAGATGTTTTCTAATTGGATACCAATAATTCAAAATCTGGTCATTTTTTTAAAAGTTCAAAGTAATTTTGGACCCTTTGCTCTTTTTTTGTTTTTGTTTTACAGTTGTTTTCCTATCTTAAAACAAAAAAGTTGTTTTATCTCCTGTTATGTGAAAAACTCACACACAAAGGAGAATAGCTGACTATACATGGAAACAGTGACACACACACACACAGACAGTAAAGAAAATTTTCTCACTTTTCAGTTTTTCAGTCATTCAGTTCTAGTAATCATAGCTGTTATTTGTAACAATAGTTTTAAAAAACCTTCAGACAGCAATGTATAGGGTTTTTTTATTGATAGCATTCCTTTAAAACAGATGATCATAGAAAACTTAAATACAGAAGTGAAATCATTACTAACTACTTCATAGGAGGTGTGGTAATATATAAAAGAACATCTTGTACTCTTTAATATTAAAAGAGGAAATGAATATAGCGCACACTCAACACCTCAAATGACACTTTGAGAAGTGATTTTTCAAAAAAAGACTGATCATTTTTAATATAGACTAACTATGTAATTACTCAGTGGAGTAAAAATGCTGGCATCTAGTACTATTAAGTGATGCATCTTTGTGAGCGCTTTTTGTTTATATCATAACTCTTCCATACTATTATGTGGTGTCACCAATGTGGGTAAATTTCTTCCATTGCTAACTGGATAATACATTTCAGCAGGTCTAGAGCTGGACATGACTGATGGAATATTTGTCCTTCTTTAATGGTAATTTTTTCAACGGTAAACAGATCATTGAAGCACTATGCAGTGACTAAAAGCTATTTCAAGCAGATGATGCGCTCTAACACCTGTTCTTACTCCTCTGAGTTTTCGCAGTAGTTTGTTATGTGGGCTTTGTTTGCCAACGGATTAAAATAATCTAGTGCAGAATATTCCTATGGCAAATCATATACTAAGCTTCTTATTCCAAATGACTTCCAGTCCAATAAATCTTAATGTTTCCTCTCTTTTACTTTATTGCACTCCTTCCTGCTTCTTCCTTCATGATCCCAAAGGACTACCACCTTGCTTTGTTATTCAAGGTATTTCATATGTGTTTCATCCCTGCTTTTATCGATGCTGATTCTGTAATGTTGAAGTGAACAAGATGTTCAATTGTAATTGATGTTTCGGTTTGTCATGATGGGCTAAGAACAAGCTATTTCTGCAGCTGTTGACACTATTTAGATACTGTAATCTTCCAAGCTCAGCTTTGCACTTTTTGCTGTTGTTGCTATTTTTATTGCAGTGTTCCTCACTGTACTGTTTCAACTCAAGGCACTAAATTCAGCCTCTGATGTAAGCAGGTGCAGCTGTCACTGAACTCAGAAATTTATGCCCTCTTACACGAAGGATGAATTTTGCACAAAGTAGGCATTAATGGCTGTTTCCACATTCTAATGGATTTAGTTCAGCACTGAAATCTGAGAACAGTAAAGGCAACATCACAGAATTCTGTCTCTGCAGTATGAAACAAAGGTACTGGAATTGCTTTTACCCCACTGAATAATTTAATGACACTTTAACCTGTTTTACTCGAAGACCTTCTACAAATAGTAGTTTTTTAAAAAAGACCTCTTGTGATTGGAGGAAAAGGAAATGATGACATTGCTTTCTGAATGAGACATTTACAGAAAAGAATTACACATTAGAGCACTGGAGGCCTATGGTTGTCATGGGAACTTCATAATTTGCAATGAAGCTGAAATTTTGAGAAGAAAACAATAATATTTATCATTCGGTGCTCCTTGTAGGCAGTGCACATTTTCTTTCAACTTACATTTATTTTGATCTAGTTAAATAGATTTCTTGAAATTCAATTGGAAGTGAATCATTATGCATGAGCAAGATTTTAAATCAAAATAACTCTCAGAAGCAAGAGCATTCAGATTCACCAGCGGATATGCAATGCCTTACCTCTGATAAAAACATGCATATAGCTCTTCAAATCCATAACGCTCTTCCATAGTAATATTGCTATCTGGGTTTAAAAAACAAAAATGGATTTTAGTTGATTGTTCTTCAGACTTCTCTTCCTGACTGAAAGGAGGAGTTTGGGAAGGTGTTTTTCATGCTGTTGTGACGAACAAAACAGACAACACCTGACAGGCTGTGGCTTAGAATTACATTTAGAAAGACTGTGGAGGGCAACAAAACTAACTCTTCTCCAGGAATCTAGCTCTGGTAGGCAGAGGTCCCAGAAGCTGGGAAATGAGTTCTGGTGGCAATGGGGAGAAGGTGGGTGCTAGCTGGCTAGTTACAGTATCTGATTTCCAGGGAGAAAGACTCCTCTGCCATTGCAGTTTGTAGAAGAGCCCTTCTCAAGAGAATAAGTGAGGTTCAGCTTTCATCCGTTCCAAGCCCTTGGCATCTTTCTGGGCTGACTGCAGCATCTCCTATCCTCCCTGTCTCTGAAGGCAATTCAGTTAGGGACCTTATTGTGAGATGTTCACTTTTTTATCAGCTTTTCTCCCTGCTTCCCATGTCATTAAAAGAGCACCCTGCTCTCAGACTCTGTCCTTAGACAGTAAGCAAAAGAAGGGACATAAATAATCTTCATTTTAAAATCTCATTTAACACTTTTTTTCTTTAAACCTAGACTAAGGTATTTATTTTTAGAGAATGAGACTCTCCCTTTCAAAAGTTCCATGGCATCTAGACTGCCATTTAAAATGGATGCTTCATCCTTAGCTTGCACTATTGTGCCTACATATGTGTGCTTCCATCCCTAGATTTTAAGGACTTGAATTCAGAGCTCCCATTTTTAAGTTCTTGCTTTCTGTGAAATACAGTTCCATTTTTTCCTCATTGAAATGTCAGTGGAATACTTCCATTGACAGCAGTGGTGTGTAACGTTAATGGTAGAGGCTGTATGATTTCTTTACTGTGTTTTTATCTTCTTTGAGCCTTTCTGCTCAACACACTGGATTTATGGTTATACGTAGCAAGTACACTAAAAAGCAGGTGTTTATGAGCTTTATGAACATTGTCTTTTAAGATATTTACTCACCTCACTATCCAGACTTGTTCAGGACTTTGTGCTTACTGCAGCTATAGCATTTCCTTCTGATAATGGTTGTTACAGGTTACAAAAGGCATGTGAGCATTTAATCATAAAATTAATTCAAATCCTAAATGTTTTTCAGCAATACAAGAGCCTCATGCTGAGGCTAGGCTCTCAATAACATTAGTTTTAAAGCAAAACCAGATGGCTCAGTGGGATAGCATTGACGGAGCCTTTCAACTTGAAGTCACAATTTAAACCCTGACCAGTCCAGTATAGATCAAAAGTCAGTGACTGAAAATGCCATATGCAAAACAAACTGGAGATCTGTCAGCCATTCCTCCAGTGTCACAACTGGCTGTATCTGTGGAGAAACTGAGAATTGGGTGCGAATTACACTCTCCTCACCCCTGCTACAAATATTCTGCCTAGAACAAGGACCACAGCAGTGCAGGAAGCTTGCTCTGCTGCTGCCCTTCTTTTGTGTGTGTGTGTGTGGGGGGGGGACATATGGGAAATGGGACATCAACCTTGTATCTTCCCAAATAATTAAATACAGTACAGTGGGGGGGGGTGTGAGGAGGAGTGATCCAATTTCTATGATTTTTCCACTGTTATGAAAGCTTGCATTTTAAAGTGTCAAATTTAGCAAGCCTTTGCTAGGATATTTTAGACTTGTTGAATCTAATCACCGAAAATAAGTATGCATGATAAAATACTGAAGGTATGATTGGCATTTTATGCATGCTTAGTATATGTTTGAGTATTTGCAAGAGATATTAACCAAAATGCACATAACTTTAAAACACACTCTGTCTCACATTCCTTCTGAATGCTGTTGGCATTTTATGTTGGTACAGTGAAATATAAGAAAATAGTAAAATAACCATGGCAGGGAAGGAGTTCTTAAAAACTACCCAGAAGCGTGCATGTTGGTCTCCTTACAGCTCAAAGCATGGAAATTAGGACGTGGCCCAGTTTAATTACAACTGATACATTTTGACAGTTTTTGTTTTCAGTTTCCTATCATCCTTCTTCTGAAAGTAATTTTTCAGAAGATAAAGGAAATGTTGAAATGGAAAAACTAAAAGAGCACAGCTTGTTGGCTGTGAGTTAGAAGCAGCGTGGGGATCCGCAATAAAAATAGCTGCTTTCACCTCTGTCTCCTGTTCCAGTTTATGCTGCCACACAAGGCTTTTTGTCCACAGTTTACCACTTAAGCATTAAGAGTGTTAAGTCTTTAAAACTCAAAAGTAATGCTATTGAAATGATAAATGACAAGCATTGCGTACTCCTTGAGAGGTTTCAGAGTAGCAGCTGTGTTAGTCTGTATTCGCAAAAAGAAAAGGAGGACTTGTGACACCTTAGAGACTAACCAATTTATTTGAGCAGAAGCTTTCGTGGGCTACAGCTCACTTCATCTTATGCTCAGATAAATTTGTTAGTCTCTAAGGTGCCACAAGTACTCCTTTTCTTTTTACTCCTTGAGAGTTTCTCCTAAATGGATATATGTGGCAATCCCCACGGCCTTTTAAGCCTCTTGGCAGGCAGACGAAAGGGCCTTTTCCCCACTACAAATACAGCTCGCTCCACCACAAGAACTATGTTGTAACTGGTTCCTTCAAATCCATGGTATTTTTAGAGGGGAAGAGCCCTGAGTTTCCTGCCCTAGCTTCCCAACAGATCTGAGGAACAATTTGAAGTAGCCTTCAATGACTTGACCACTTCCTCCCTTGCAGAAGAGGACAGTAAGTAGCACTGAAAATCTTTAGAACTGGAGTCCATTGCAGGAGAATCTAATTCTGCAGCATTTTCCACTTGCAAAGTTCCACATTGCTCCTGCTCTTACTTCTTTAAAAATAAAATGTTACAACCCCACCCCTCCCCCCCAATAGTTAATACTAGAAGGGGAAAGTGGGAGGGGGAAACAGCTAGGAAAAAAGTAAAACAAGAAACAGATGTCTCCTGTATTTCTGTTCCTTCACGTGTAACCATGTTTGTTGTAGGGATTGTCTTGTTGAGCACACAGCTAGCACTAAAGTGAGAAAAGATGGGGAGTGGAGGGGATAATTATTTAGGGAGGAAGAATTAAAAAGAAACAGAAGAAGTGCTACTGTACAGTTCTCCAAGAATAATATTGCTCCAAAACGTATTGGTCCACCAGCCATGTCAGATAAACAATTGGGCATTCGGATTGATAAAATGTAAATGCTGCTACTTTTATTTAGCTGTCCCTACAGTTTTCTCTCCATTTCCTTTCCCCAGTCATTTTGCCTTAAGAATGTTAACCATACTGCCTGTGGGTTTATGTTACTGTTTGCATGTGTGTGTGTAAAGCCAATATTGTAATGTATGGTATCCAATCCCGAAGCTCTAATTAAAGTTCTTCTCCCATTTATTTGTGTACTCTCTCCTCTCTATAATGATCTGCCCAAAAGTGAGTTAAGGCATATCACCTAAAATACTAATCCATACCCACGCCAGCTCTGGCCATTAGTGCAACTCCCACCACCACTGCCTTAGCACTTCTCTCTTTCCCTTCCAAGCCATTCAAAGTGTCACCGCCAAAATTATACTCCTTGCTGGTTGATCAGACCATATCATTTCCCTTTCTGAATCACTTCACTGGCTTTGCCTTGGCCCTCACGTCAAGATTAAACCTCTCAACCTTGCTTTCGGAGTCCCACACAACTGTCTACCTGTAGATCTAATCACTTATTGTATTTCCCATTCTCTCTTCCAGTGCCACCAGCCTTGCAAACCCCTACTTTCCATGCTGTAACCCCCTACTTTCATGGTGGGTCATCCCTATTCCAGTGTGCAATCCCGCCCCCTTCCCACCCCCCTTTCATATCCATCGTAAAGGTCCACATTTTCCTTAAGGCCTAAAGCCAGGCAACATTAAAGAGTAAGGATCTAAGGTAACTATTTCCTCCTCACAACCCAGTGCATCTTTTCTGCTTTCAAGTTTGCTGGAGTACAGGCTGTCTCTGTCTGTTTTATACAGGTCCAAAAGCCCTTGGGACAAAGGGAGAGGGAATGTGGAGAAGCTTGTTCTATGATTTCTTGTTTGTATCACAGCAGTGCCTAGAAACCCCAATCAGGGCTTGGAGCCCCATTGTGTTGCTGTATAGGCACGATGTACACATAACAAAAGAGATAGTCATTGTCCCAAGGAGCTTCCAATCTAAGTAACTATATGTTCTTGGCAATTTTTTCTTGGGAAGGGCCTTGTAGGCTTTGAACCAGAGTTCCAGAAGGCCAGTGACTTAAAAAACTGGTCTAGTCAGTTGTCCAGCTACTTAATTTGTCTTTTTAAAATGTAAAACTGAGGTGTGAATTCTTGCAGTTCTTTTCTTTTAAAATCAATTCTCAGCAGCTTTTTGTTTTTGTGAGTATTTTTTTAAAGGAGAAAATAACTTTTTTCCCTCCTCTTAATTTTGCTAGGATACAGGGCATCCCTGCACAGCCAATGATCCAGACACCTGTTTCATGCCAGTTTCTCCACAGCACTTCATTGATCTCTTCAAATTTTAAGAGGTGCAATGGCCTTGTTTTCGTTCTTATTTTTGGTCATCTTTGTGAAGAATCATGCAGTATGTATTATGCTTTGTGTGCAGTATCTTTTTAAATGTACTTCATAGTAAAAAGGGATGTCTAGGAGGGAGGGGGGAAATTGGAGAGGTGTATTCCAAATGCTGTTGTGTGCAGAAATGAACTGAAGAGGAATAAATATCTCCAATGAAGACACATTCTGTAGGCATGTCTACAAAAGGCTCTTTTGAATCCAAGAAAGAGTACATTTTTAGTCCTGCCTTTAAGTCCATTTTGTACTGATTTAACATTTCATTAAGCCTGTTGAGACTTGGGGGAGAGAGTTGTTGGAAGGGCTATTCTTGGAGTGACCAAAAGCAATTTGTCTTAATCCTTCACTCTTTTTATGCCACCATTTTCCAAGTACTTACATACACTTTGCACATTTATAAATATTCATCTGATACCTTTTTGGACTCCTTCATAAATATCAAGTCAGTTACCAAGTTGGCATTAATCATTGTGAGTTTGTGTGTGAATAAAATATAGAGTTGTGATTATCTGTTGTTGAACCTGTTATGAAGGAAACCAACCTCTGTACATACATTATGCAAAATATTTATTTTCTTAAAAGGTATTTTATTAACTACATCAAACCTGTTTAAAGACATCCTAAATAATATGGGAGGCTGTTCAGTGGCTGCTGAAGAATGATGGATTTTCCCAATGGTAGCCGCTGTCTTTTATTTTTATTTAATTTTTATTTTACATTTGATGTTAAACTATTGCAGAAGGACTTTTAGACATCCTCAAGAAAGGACACATTACTGAGCAGAAAATTAATACAGCACGTTGCTAGGCCTCTGGTACAGTGGTGGTATTATATTGTTCTAGTAACTGAGGCTCTGAGCTGGAAATTCTTTGCACTAAAAGGTCGCTTGTTGATCTGGAGCACCTCCTGCTGACTAACCCCATAGAGATGTGAATTCTGCAGGAAGCTACCTTCTTATACCTTGTAAATTACAGAGGAGGGGAGGGGCGCTGTCCAGAGACAGGAAGAAATAACAAAGTTATTCACAAAGTTTTTTGGAGAGATAATTTACCAACTGTGTAATGTAAAGACAAAACATATTATATATCACACTGCTTGTTTTGAATCTAGTTTTGTACACAATGTAATAAATCATGTTTTACCTATTATTCTCTAGCAATTTCTTTTGCATTTAGAAATGAGTCTGTTTGAATTTATAGCACTGGCTTCTGTGTCCATCACCAATACAGGTTAGCATTTGTTAACCGAACAAGAAAAATGTAGATATCTACTGTTCTCCTATCATTTTTAATTTATATTAACAGAGCCAGACCTTTAGCACGGGTGGATTGTGCAGGAAAGAGAATATTTAAGTGCTTGAAAAGAAAAGTTAGCTCTTTACGGTAAGGGAACTGTTCTTCCCTGGATTTCATACTGCTGCCATGTCCTTATCGATGCCCATGAGAAAGGTAACAAACCTTTTTGCCCTAAAGCTGAAATAAATAAAAATCAGATGTTGAGCTCATAAGAGTCCCTCCTCGATGCAGTTGGTTTTGGGGTTGTGTTGGTGTTTGTTTTGAGTCTAACATTTAACTTGGGATGCTTGGGAGGACGGTAAGGAAGCAGGGTTTACTGTTCGTGCAGAATGCAGCTGCCACCTCCTCTACAGGACAGACCACCATCCACACACAACCTCCGGGCTCCAATTACGCCACTGCACTAGTGTGCTTCTGTTGCCAGTTCTAGTAACCCTCTCTCCATGCACATGCTGTCAAGCCAATTGTGTTCTCTGAGACAGTGCAGTTTAGTAAGACCAGGGTAAAGCATATAAGAAGCAGAGCTTAAGGGCTTAAATGTTGGGCCCATTAAAGTCAATGGGAGTTTTGCCATTGACTTCATAGGCTACAGGATTTTTCACAAAACCATCTCATTAAGGGATTTGACTATGAATCAGGTCCCCAAGAAAGTCAGATCCTCTGACCACTTTTAGGACATAAGACAAGGGTCTCCTTTTTCAGAAAGCTTTCACACCATAGCTGGCATGATTTAACTAAAGCAGCCCTTCGTGTAACAAAAGAAGGGACAAGAGGAGGGGACGGTCGTAGAGGGATGCGCTAAACCAATCTGCATTAAGGTAGAGACTACAGCGTTGGGAGATACAGCAAAACCCTAAGAGCTATTATATGGTCCAGGTATTCAAGCTGATTCATTCACTTTACTCGTTCTGCAGTACTTTATTCTCTGCCCCTTCTAATATTGGTGAATTTGTAGCCCTTGATCCTTGAAGCTCCTTTGTTCAAATACTTTTGGCTTAGTCTAAGGTAAGGGAGATTTTTTTTCTAGAGGTGGTCACCCTAACTTTAGCTGGCTTGGGATTGTGTTTTGTTTTTTTGGGGGGGGGGGGGGCTCAATTCACATTTCAAAGGCAAAAGTAGAGACCCTGTCATTCGATTAGAGCATTAGCACAAATTATAACAAACGTGTGCTCTGGCCTCTGGCGCATTGCATAGTAAATATTTATTTATTAAATGTTTCACCATACTTGACATGCTACAGTACTGCACAGATTATCTGACCTCACACTAGCTGCCTGCTTACTTTGCACAGCGCTTTCAGCTGAGGTGCCCAATGCGTTACAAAAGTTGAGTAAATCTCACACTTATAGATTACATCACTAGTGCCTGTACACATGTCCATGCATGTGATCATGCCAGAAGCCCCCTACTTTCCACCGCTAAACCCTGGAAACATGTAGCTGAATGTAAGTACAGGGTAAGTTAGCATGCTTGAGGGGGTGTACGTAAGGACCCATCTTGGATTGTGGCATGGCCCTATACATGTGCCAGGGGGCTGGGTGGATAGAGGCAATGGGCATGTACCTGATTCTGCATTTCCATAGTCCTCCAATACCCACAGGGCACTGAAATCTTTTCTGTCTGTCCTTTACCCTATCTATAAAGATCCCTGTCTGTTGCCCCATTTTCACCAGTAGTAGCAAGCTGTGCTGACCACACCAGAGCAGTTCTCCACTGCACTTTTTTTTTTTAACCAGTACACATGAACATGGAGCCTGTTCTGAGAGCAGCCACCTGGCCCACTGACCACACCCAGGCCCCATCAGTGTGTGGCTGGGGTACAGCATCCTCTACAACTTTCCCCGGAGCAACAGGAACATACACTTGTACCTGGAGATTTCATGCTGCAGGTGGGCATACAGTGGACTCTGGCCCAATGATGGGAACATATCAAGCACATGAGGCTCTTATACAGGGCAGTAAAGACTCCAAAAGTCACTCCGGGAAGGCTCCTTGTTCATACCCCTTCTATGATGAGCTGGACCAGGTGCCATCCAGGGCTGCCAGGGCAGTGCCTAAAGTTGCTCACACACACACACCCCCAACACTGCCAGCCTCATTGCTGGGATGCCAATGGAGGCCAGGGTGAGGTGGCAACAGGGACCATGAAGGAAGTTGTGGAAGACTTGCAGGACATGGAGCCCGTGACTCTGCCCCCTCTACCCAAAGAAGCTGGTTGACAAAATCCACACACACCCTGCCCCCGCCAAACCTGAACCACAGCAAGACCCAAGGCTGGTGAGTTAGAATGGACTGCCCCACCCTCCCTGCCAATATCCCCTCTTACTCTGGTGCTATAGTCCTGATTTTAATCCCAGCTCCCTACTGCACTTCCATCTTTACAGGTTCCCTGAGCAAAACACAGCTATAAATCAATCATTTTATTGATTGCCAGTTAGCCATTATGCATTTTGCAGAAGCAATAAAGCCGAGCAACAAACAATCTTTGTTCATTTCTCACCCAACATGCAGGCACTGATGGTTCTGGTGCTGTGTGGATCAGAGGAAGAGGGAGTGGGTTTAGAAAGATTCCCAGTTGGAGATGGTTCATTATAGAAAACTTATGGTTGTTTATCTAAAGTTAGCAACAGCTCTCTTTTGTCCCTTGGAAGATTATACAGTTTCAGTTCTCTCAGCCAACCCCAAATATACTGTCCCCTTACATCAGAAACCACAGAGAATGGAGGTGAAGTTGAGGTGGCAGATACAGGTTAGACGCAGGAAAGCGAAGGGAAAACTTTTTGGTTGTCTGAGGAAAAGTTAGTCACAGCGATCCTTTCTCACTTGGAAGACAACAGAATTTTTACCATTCCTGAGTATGTCATTGCCCCACCCTGAGACATGCTACAGGAAATGGGGCTCAGGGCAGGACCCTGCCTGGCAGCTGCATAAACCCAAGAGGATGTCCCTTTGCAGAGGAGAGGCAAGAGTGATTTGGTGCTGACCTGAAACATCAGGGTACAAAAATAAAGTTGTACTGTGTCTTTTTCTTTCTCTGTTTAATTCATCATTGTTAGGCAGGCACAGGGCAAGGTTTTGTGGTGATGCCAGGGTGGAGGAGGGTGTGTGTGCGCATTGTTCATGGTTCATATTTCCCTTTCCATCAAAGCTCCGTATGCTAGCTGAGAATATAGTCAAGTTCCAGTTGACTTGACTCCCAGTTCCGGAAGTATATACAACAAACTTTTGTTGTAGCAGAAACTCCAGCTGCATCCTGAGCTTCAATGGAAGTGCAAATCATTTTGGTCCATTGTTATAGATGACCAAACCCCTCCATTCAGTAATAGGTAGAGGGGTGCTTTGTAGTATATAGGTCTGTTTGTTTGCCTGGGATAGAATTTTGATACTCTTCTACTGATATGTGTAGACAAAGACACTGTGATGTTGCTTCTGCCTAGTCAGATGGATTTGTTAATACAATGGGAATAGATAAGAGCAGTTAAAGTGTTACTCAGAGCACACTTTAAGATTGCCTCAACACCTATCAAAGCAAAAGCAAGCAACCAGTTGGGAGGGGCAAAGGGACTTGTAGGGGAGGTATAAAACACTAAAAGACCAAAGAAATGCCTGTCCCTGACCTGGAGCACAAACTCACTCCTTACCCCTCCCACTGGGTACAAAAGAGGTGGGATGAAGACCCCAGACCCAAAATGGAACATGACCCTAAGTTGTAAGGGGTGGGACCGGGAGCATGACTCCTTGGGGGGGGGGGGGGGACGAGACACTGGGAAACAAGGCTCTGCGGAGTCAAGAGTTATGGAACACGTTTGCTGGAAACTAACCTCAATAAACATTGCATTGTCTACACTTCAGACTTCTGGTTTTCTGCTTTCTGTCTGCGTGACAAGAAGCAGGGGAGAGTGTGAAAGGAAAGCCCTCTAACATTGCCCCTTAGTAGAAACATCTCTCTGGCATAGGTTTCCTCCACAGAAGTGGAATGCCACTTCTCTTTTCAGCCTGGGTACCTTGAAAACATGCTATGTTCTCCAAAGGTTGCCCAGCCTAAAAAAAAAATAAGAAATTGCAAACTGGTAATTTAGCCCCTGGAAGGAACTGTCACCCACACCCCACCCCACCCCTTGACACACTATGGAAATTCATAAAACATTAGTATATGTATCTTACCCTTTGTAGCCACTGCTCTTTCCTCATGGGCTGCAAAAGTCTGAAAATCCAGAGTAGTCTAACAGTTGCAGCTCTGGAATGCTGAAAAGTATCAACATTGTGGCCTTTCACAGCAAACTTATGTGGGGGAATTTCTTGGCTTCTTCCAAAGGACAAAAAATAATGCTGCCCTTGTCTTTGGATTGGCAGGATGTCTGGCTCCCACGAGGAAAACCATTCCACCAGGTGGGCAGGAGCAGCACCGTAGAGGGAGGAGTATCTTGAAGGACCTGTTAATTGGCATGGACAGGAGAAACCAGGACCAGTCTAGGTGCCATAGGGCATGGGAGGTTCAGGCTTTTCAGCAGAAAGAGACACTGATGCATCAGTTTATAGGGCAGGTGTTACACCATAGGAAACAGGAGCATGCTATAATGGAAAGACTGATAGAACTGGGGCCCTAATGCGTTGGGGGTCCACCTGCTACCATAGCCACTGCATCTTCCTTAAATTACCACCACCACCTCCTCCTCCTCCTCCCAGTCCACCCCCTGAGCAACCTGGAGGAGCCTGCAGGATTTCCAGGACCACACCCTCCACTGGCACCCTAAACCAGGAGGAGAACAATGAGCCAAGAGGACTCCCTGAACCCCACCAAGTGCCCAAACCCAATCCCCAGACAGGAGATGTCTCTGTTTGTCCCCAATCATTCCCCCCTTGTCGGGCGAGAGCAAAGAGATAGGTACAGAGACATCAAAATTTGGCTGTTGCTCAAGGAGTCAGTCCCCGTTATGTTTTGCTGGTTTACATTGCCTTTTAAAAATATTTCAATTACACATTCTGTACAGTACTTTTAATAGATGTTATACTTTCCTTAACCTGTTTGTGGAGCCTCCTTCACTGTGATGAATGTAAGATGTTTTCAGGTTCAGGATTGGGTCACAGGAATCACAACACACGAACTGGAATAGTGCAACTGTCTGGTACCATCACAGTGCAAGCATGATTTTGCCCATCCCACACTGACAACTCCCACCCGCTCCTCCCCGAGGTTAGGAAATAGCCACAGTACCAAGGATACAAGGGAGGAATGGTGAAAGTGTGGTTAGTGTTATGTGCTTACAGAGAGCACTGCTAGCTTTAAATCAACAGAACTCACAGCACTAAAAATAGGTAGAGAAATGTCTTTATGGCTTGATTCACATGCAGGAAACAAAGCACAGTCCAAGTAACAATACAGGCCTCTGCCATTACCCTGTGATAAATAGCCCCTCTTCCCCCCTCCCCCCAAACTCTAAGCAGTTTCAATTCTGGGATGAGTGCTCCATAACATCTGCTAAGTGCAGGTAGCACGGCTGTAAAGAATGGTTTAAAAAACAGATCTCCATAAAGCAAATGTTGATAAGGTCCTTGGGAGAGATTGAGTGCTCCCGATACCAGAGGTTTGGAAACAAGTGTGAAAAGCTAAGATGAAAGCTCTGCACAATGACTGCAGTACAACTCACCCACCACCCTGCACAGCACTAACCCAACACTAAGATGATAACACAGTGGAGATTCCCTGTTATAATGGTCTGTGATTTGTGAACTGTCACAGGAACGAAGGGCTAATGATCTCCAGCTACAAGTGAACAAGACCATGTAGCCCCACAAGTACGTGCAATGTTCCATCAGGTGCTTTTCCAGCAGCTGCGTAGTGGGTGACACTTTGCCTCAGCACAGGTAGATGTCATCCTCTGCCTCCCTGCTGTGCCAAGATATGTGCATATATGGCATCTCTGATTTCCCTTGCCTTCTGGGACCCAGGACCAGCATGCATGTAGGTGAGATCTAGCTGCCTGTACAGAGTTTGTAAACCCGACTTGTCCTGTGCCCACACAGGAGGCAAGCAATTCCTTTTACCTTCACAAACATTATGGGGAGTGCAGCAGGCAACAGTTATATGAATGTCACTGGCCACGCTGGCATCCAGACATGTGGACAGCACCACTGAGATTTCAGCCTACAAAACTCATATTCCACAATCATTCTGCAGCTATTGCATTTGTAACTAAATTCTCTTTTCCCAGATTCAGTCATGTTGGGGTTTCACAAGCCAAGTTAGGAACAGGTATGTAGGATTCCAAAATAACAGTTGGCACAGATATGCCGTAGAGAACCAAATCATTTCTGAGACAAAGTTCCTTCTTAAAGTAAAAACGGCAAAGAGTCCTGTGGCACCTTATAGACTAACAGATGTATTGGAGCATAAACTTTCATGGGTGAATACCCACTTCATTAGATGCGTATAGTGGAAATTTCCAGAGGCAGCTATAAATATGCAAGCAAGAATCAGGCTAGGGATAACGAGGGAGGATGAGGCCGGCTTCTAGCAGTTGAGGTGAAGAGAAGGAGGGAGGAAGGAGAAACTGCTTTTGCAGTTGGTTAGCCATTCACAGTCTCTGTTTAATCCTGAGCTGATGATGTCAAATTTGCAAATGAACTGAAGCTCAGCAGTTTCTCTTTGAAGTCTGGTCCTGAAGGTTTTTTGCTGCAGGATGGCTACCTTTAAATCTGCTACTGTGTGTCCAGGGAGGTTGAAGTGTTCTCCTACAGGTTTTTGTATATTGCCATTCCTAATATCTGATTTGTGTCCATTTATCCTTTTACGTAGGGACTGTCCAGTTTGGCCAATGTACATAGAGGGGCATTGCTAGCACATGATGGCGTAGATTACATTGGTGGACATGCAGGTGAATGAACCGGTGATGGTGTGGCTGATCTGGTTAGGTCCTGTGATGGTGTCGCTGGTGTAGATACGTGGACAGAGTTGGCATCGAGGTTTGTTGAATGGATTGGTTCCTGAGTTAGAGTTACTATGGTGCGGTGTGTAGTTGCTGGTGAGAATATGCTTCAGGTTGGCGGATTGTCTGTGGGCGAGGACTGGCCTGCCTCCCAAGGCCTGTGAAACTGAGGGATCGTTGTCCAGGATGGGTTGTAGATCACTGATGATGCGTTGGAGAGGTTTTAGATGAGGACTGTACGTGATGGCCAGGGAAGTTCTGTTGGTTTCTTTCTTGGGCTTGTCTTGCAGCAGGAGGCTTCTGGGCACACGTCTGGCTCTGTTGATCTGTTTCCTTATTTCCTCATGTGGGTATCGTAGTTTTGAGAATGCTTGGTGAAGATCTTGTAGGTGTTGGTCTCTGTCTGAGGGGTTGGAGCAAATGCGGTTGTACCTCAGCACCTGGCTGTAGCTTATGCTCAAATAAATTGGTTAGTCTCTAAGGTGCCACAAGTACTCCTTTTCTTTTGGCTTTAGACAATGGATCATGTGGTATGTCCGGGATGGAAGCTGAAGGCATGAAGGTAGGCATAGCGGTCTGTGGGTTTTTGGTATAGGGTGGTGTTAACGTGACCGTCACTTATTTGCACCGTGGTGTCTAGGAAGTGAACCTTCCGTGTAGATTGGTCCAGGCTGAGGTTGATGGTGGGGTGGAAGCTATTGAAATCGTGGTGGAATTCTTCCAGGGTTTCCTTCCCACTGCTCTAGCTGATGAAGATGTCATCAATGTAGCGTAGGTAGAGAAGGGGCGTGAGTGGACGAGAGCTGAGGAAGCATTGTTCCATGTCAGCCATAAAAATGTTGGCATATTGTGGGGCTATGCGGGTGCCCATAGCGGTGCCACTGGTCTGGAGGTATATTTTGTTACCAATTTTGAAATAATTGTGCGTGAGGATAAAGTCACAGAGCTCAGCAACCAGTTTTCTGTGGCATCATCAGGGATACTGTTCCTGACAGCTTGTATTCCATCTGTGTGTGGGATGTTTGTCTAGAGAGCCTCTTCATCAATGATGGCTAGGGTTGTGTTTTCTGGAAGATCATCAATGCATTGTAGTTTTCTCAGGAAATCAGTGAGGTCACAGAGATAGCTGGGAGTGCTGATGACGTTGGGTCTCAGTAGAGAGTCCACATATCCAGATGGTCCTTCAGTGAGAGTGCCAATGCCAGAGATGATGGGGCGTCCAGGATTTCCGGGTTTGTGGATCTTGGGTAGTAGATAGATCCCCAACCGGGGTCATTCTAAGGGAATGTTGATTTGTTCCTGTGTTAGTGTAGGGAGTGTCCTGAGTAGATGGTGCGGTTTTTTAGTGTATTCCTCAGTGGGATCTGAGGAAAGTGGCCTGAAGAATTTGGCATTGGAGAGTTGTCTGGCAGCCTCCTTTTGGTAGTCAGACCTGTTCATGATGACAACAGCACCTCCTTTATCAGCCTCTGATTATAATGTCAGGGTTGTTTCTGAGGCTGTGGATGGCATTGCATTCTGCACGACTTAAGTTATGAGGCAAGCGATGTTGTTTTTTCCACAATTTCTGCCTGTGCACGTCAGCGAAAGCATCCTACGTATAGGTCCAGACTGTCATTTCAACCCTCAGGAGAAGTCCATGTGGAGTTGTTCTTCTTGTGCTGTTGGTCGGAGGGTATCAGTGTTCTGTTCAGTGATACCTTGAAAGTATTTTTGAGTTGGAGATGGTGAAAGTAGGCTGCAGATCACAGCAGAACTGTATCATGTTTGTGGGGGTAGCGGGCAGAAAGAGAGTCCCCAAGATTGGACAGACTTCTTCCGGGCTGAGTGTGTAGCTGGTTAGATTGACAATATTTCTGGGTGAGTTAGGGGTTGTGGCCCCATGTGACAGGTAGGATTTATGCTCCAATATGTCTGTTAGTCTATAAGGTACCACAGGACTCTTTGCCGCTTTTACAGATCCAGACTAACACAGCTACCCCTGTGATACTTCTTGAAGTACAATCCAGATCTCCTCAGCACCCTGGCATCATTAAACTCTCCAGTGTTTCCCGCGTAGGAACTGATGAATCTGCCTCTGTGGTCCATTAACCCTTGCCGAGCGAGTGAATGGTAATCATTTAGGTTCACATACTCACTCGCCCCTTTTGGCGGGCACAGTATTGGGATGTGGGCGCTATCAATGGCAGAGTTTGGAAACCTGATCCTCTGTAATTGAGCTATTAGATCTGGAACTCTGCTTATGGCAACCACCCATGGGTAGATCAGTGTTAATTGTCTTGCAAACCTGCACAATCCTGACCCTGATAATGGAATTTCCAACCCTGAAGTGGTTTGCAATGGACTGGCAGTTGTATGATGTTGCCAGCTTCCATGCAGCAATAGCTACCCACTTCTGAACCGGTATGGCTTCTCTGAATCGAGATCTCTTGCACTAGAGTCGTGGTGCGAGCTCCTCATACAGCTCCATGAAGGTCTGGTTTCTCATTCAGAAGTTCTGAAGCCACTGCTGGTCATTCCAGGCGTCAGGGACGGTGCTCTGGAACAGCTCTGGAACAGTCCCTGGGAGGACCCCTTCAGTGTGACAGACCCCCTTAGGATCTCACTCTTTCACTAGGGTAAGCCTATTGGCTTCATCACCTCCTTGGATTGAACCTCCACGCCTTCGTCACCCCTGCTTCACACAGGGAGCTCCCGTCAGTGAGTCCACCTCAGATGGACACCTGAGAGATACTTCTACATTCAAAGGCAGCAATGCCCCACACCTTCGGCATCTGCAGTGACTCTCAGCCAGCATTGTAAAAGCAGTAGGGTTTATTAGATGTCTGGAACACAACCTAGAAAGTCCTTGGTTAGCATAGAGAAAAAAGTCACAGCACGGTCCATTCTGATTACCAAAAGTCTCAGCCAAGTGGTGTCCATCCTTGGCTCCCTCTCTGTCCTCTTTGTTCAAATTCCCAGGCCAGTCCCCACCTCAGTTCTTTGTTCCCAGCAGGTCAAACACAGCAGGCTTTCTGCAGAGGGGTGGACCATCCATGGTCTTTAATTGTGAGGTAGCAAATGTCCTGGAGGTTGGCTTTGCCACTGTCTTCATGGACTCTCCAATGACATGGGCCCCAAACTTGAGACAGCCGGACATCAGCTACATCTGTGTAGTAGCCTGCCTGAGAGTAAACAGCCTTTTTCCACTCCTTCGGGTGGAAAATGCAGGATATAGGCGAAACTGAGGTACACAATACTCATACAAAATATTTACAAAAAAATTCCCACTGTGTGACAACAGGGTTCCAAAATGACGTGATCCCACTACACCGTGCTCGTTCTCCTGCACCAGAAGCAACGGTCCACCCTGGGCAGTACCAGTATTCACCAGCTCATCTTGGGAGCCAGATGAATGGTCATTCACCCTCGAAGTCAGCCACCTTGGATGTGTCAGAAATTCCAATCAGCATGTTGCTGATCACCTACGCTGCTGCATAAACATTGTCTCACAACAAGAAGCAGGAGCAAAACCAGATCATTATCCAATTGCTATGTCTTCCACCCAGTTTGGCAGGAGGGACATGTGAGCAGGAACTCTCATAAACAAATGTGTGATGGTCGAAGGGAAGGGGGGCGGGGGGGGAATAGTACCAACACCACAAAGCAATTAAATTTGATGCACTAAACCTTGGGATACCATCCCTAAAATGGTAGTGCTGATGTCACATAATAATAGTGGCAGTATGGACGCAGGTATACATATAAATATAGTGTTATACCCATTTCTAGCACAGCATATGTGGACAAACTGCAGGGGGAAGGGAACATGAGCAAGGATGCATACGATCAAGTAACCAAACATATGTGCCAATGTAGGCATAGCCATAGGGAGGTATGATAGTATCATACTTTCCTATGGCCTATTTTAAAGATGGGTAAACTGAGCCAGTTAGTAGCAGAGTAAACTAGAGCTCCCAGCTCTCAGTCTAACTATTGGGCCATGCTGTATCTCCTACACAGGCTATATATGGCCTCTCTCATGTGAAGCACATATACTTGTCTAATTGTCTTTCAGTCACTCTGATAATAACACTTAGCTAACAAATGGCTTTGAATGTTTTTCTCAGTTTTCTTTCTGTATAAGTTCTGTTTAAAATATGATTAAAACTTGCTCAGGCATCCATTTCTAAGGGATTAGTACACTTTGTGAGTAATTTTAACTTTCAGCTCTAAACCTATGTAAAAATCCCTGAGGCATGCACAAACTGTTACTGCTTAATTATGAGCTTACTTAAAGTTGGATGTATTTAATCTTTATATAGTCTCTTTCCACTTGAATGGTCACTTTTTCTATATTATTCAAAACTAAGTGGTAATGGAGGAAATGTAATTAATTTGCCACAGTCATACTTCTCTGTTTCCATACAATGATCAGATTGTGGATCAAAATTCCTCATTCTCAAAGCATTTTCTTCCACTTTGCTTTAATACCCTTTATCCTGACAAGCATGGGGCAGTGGCTGTGGTTCTCAGACTTTTTCCTCCTGGGATCCACTAATACCACAGACACTTTTGCGTGCACTCCCCTCCTAAAGTGGATTACACAACTGCCCTGCAACAACTATAATACAGTAGTGGACTAGATGAAAAAGTAATATAGGGGCAGTAGCATGGAAAAAGAAGGAAAACAAATTTGTTTTAATACGATGCTTGCTGCTGTTTAGGTATATCCTTCCATTTTGTACCTTGGCTGGGGTACCTTTTCCTCATGTTAAATGTATGGTATTAGGACTGATCTTCTCTCCTTTCCAGGGAGACCATAGCAGGCTTCCCCCTTGATGGAAGCCACTGAGACACTAACAGTAGCAGCTACCAATACTGACTGGTGTAATAGACCCTTCCTGGGCTCCAGAGTCAACAGACTGTACCCAGGGGTGCCTCTTCTTCAAATGCCCTTCAGCATCCAGTCAAGGCATCGAGTTACATCAAGAAGGCTTCAATGGTCCCGGCCTGGAATCCTCTGAAGACTTACCAAATCTCTTCTTCACTACCAGTGCCTAAAGGCTCAGCTAGACTAGGCGGAGCACTCCTGCCAGAGTTGGACGTGCTTGGTACCTGTTCTGAGCAGGAATGTTCCAATAGAGAGCAGCGCACAGGCTCCATGAGTAAGTATTTGAGCCTGGCAGCCCTAGGCTTTTTGGGACAAAGGTTTCAACCCTCTACCAATGTAACATTTGTCACCTATATGTGCCTCCCCCAGACACTTAAGGCAGCTGGGGCAAGGGTCACTCACTGGCATAGGTTTGTCAAAGGAGTGACAGGCCTGGAAGCCAGAAGAAAGCAGCACTAGTCTGCTACCAGACCCAGTACCCAAAGAGGCACTGGAGACCGAGCTTAATTAAGAAATGAACTAAACTTACTCTAGTCACTAAACATATACAAAAAACACTACTCTAGGCAAAACTAACATGACAGGTACTGTATAGACACAAGAAGGGAAGGAAAACTTGCAAATGCAAAGACCATGGGTCCAATAAACATCACTGGCAGTAGGAAAGAACTGAGGGAGGCATGGGCAGCGTGGCCCTTTATACCTGTGTACAGTGGGGTGAGGAAACCCTAAGACGCTCACACTGCTGAAGGAAAAAAACTCTTACAACGGTGCACGAGGTGCACACACACCTACAGTGGAATACACATGCAAACACTCGAAGAAGGTGTCAGAGTAACAGCCGTGTTAGTCTGTATTTGCAAAAAGAAAAGGGGTCCTCGTGGCACCGTCTCTAAGGTGCCACGAGTACTCCTTTTCTTTTTTCGAAGAAGGTGGTAAACTACTCTTAAATGATTTCACTTGACATGTAACAGAGAGCCTGTTTGGATATGCGTTTGAGCCTGTATTATAGCTCTCTCTGACGTATAGAAAAATGGAATATAATTAATATGACATTGTAACAATAAAAAAAAAAGAGCAGTCTCCAATTTTACATTCCGTCTTGCTCCTGTTTCCTTACTCCTCACCATACCTTCCTTCGTTCCTTATGCCAGCACATCCACTCCGTCACTTGTCCTTAACATTCCTTTTTTCCTCCATACCTAGCTTCCACAGTCCTACACAGGTGATGAGTTCAAGGCCTCCACCTCAGTCTTCATATCATTTCTCCAGTTTGTCCAGATCATTTTGAATTTTAATCCCATCTTCCAAAGCACTTGCAACCTCTCCCATCTTGGTATTGTCTGCAAACATATTTATAAGTGTACTCTTTATGCCACTATCTAAATCACTAATGAAGATACTGAACAGAACCAGACCCAGAACTGATCCCTGTAGGAACCCACTAGATATGCCCTTCCAGCTTGACTGTGAACCACTAATAACTACTCTCTGGAAATGGTTTTCTAACCAGTTATGCACCCACCTTATAGTAGCGCGATCCAGATTGTATTTCCCCAGTTGGTGTATGGGAAAGTCATGCGAGACAGTATCAAAAGTCAAGATATACTACATGTATCACTGCCCCTGTATCCACAAGGTTTGTTACCCTGTCAAACAAACCTATTAGGCTGATTTGACATGGTTTGTTCTTGACAAATCCATGTTTTCTGTTACTTATCACCTTATTATATTTAGGTGTTTGCAAACTGATTGCTTCATTATCTTTCCAGGTACTGAATTTAAGCTGACTGGTCTGTAATTCTCCAAGTTGTCTCATTTCCCTTTTTATAGATTGGCACTATAGTTGCCCTTTTCCAGTGCTCTATAACCTCTCCCTTCTTCCATGACTTTTCAAAGATAATTGCTAATGGCTCATATCTCCTCAGTCAGAAATTTACACTTAAATTTCAAGCAAATTACATCTATTTTGGTACATGCTGCAATTTTGTATAACAATCCTATTTATTTTGCAGTTAAGTTTTACTGATCTGTAGTATGAGTTTTATAATCCTTTTAAGAATTTAGGGAAATGAAGGTCCTCATCCTATGAAACAATAGTTTACTTCCTAATGGGAAATGATACTTGATTTGTTTTCCTTTGTTTGCCTCTCTCATATGCTGAAATTACAAGATATTGTCTGAATGTTTAAAAGGTAAAGCATTTACCTTTTACAGGAGTCAACCTGAATGTAAGCCCATCTGCAGGAAGGGGAGATTACTTATCTGTAACTGGAGGTTCTTCTAGATGTGTGATCCTTCTCTATATTCCACTGAGAGTTATGCGCATGCGCCATGACCCCAGAGCCAGAGCTTTTGAAAATAGTATTGTTTGGTGGTCCATGCATGCACCCTTGTATTTCCTCATGGTTTCTCGAGGCAATAAAGGGCAGGGCAAACCACTAGCATCTTCAGTTCCTTCTACACCACAGACTTATCAGATCCGCAGCAGAGGAGGAGGAGGGTGGGATAGGAATACACACTGGGACCACACATCTTGAAGAATCGCCAGTTACAGGTAAGTAACCTCCCCTTCTTTTTCAAGTGATGGTCTCTATTGTAATTCCACACAGGGTGATTGACAAGCAGTACCTAGATACGAGACGGATGCGAGGAAGATGATGGAATCACAGAACAGGGGACCACTGCGCTGAACGAAGCATCTGTCGGGGAATCACATACTAGAGCATACTGGGAGGGAAAGGTCTGTGCCAAACTCCATGTGGCCATCTTGCATATGTCCACAAGTGGCATGTTGCGGAGCATGGCTATAGTTGATGCTTGCACTCTTGTGGAATCCGCTCATATCCCATCTGGTGGGGAACACCCTGACAATTGATAGCAGCGTGTAATGCAGCCTAAGACCCACTTAGAGAGTCTCTGGGTGGAAAGGGCATGTCCTTTAATTATCTCTGCTATGGTGATAAATAGCTTGGGAAACTTATAGAATGGCTTTGTCCTTTGTAGATAAAAGGGCCCTACGCACATCAAGGGAATGAAGCCGCCATTCCTCATTCAAGGCATGTGGTTTTGGAAAGAAGGTTGGCAGATGTACGGGTTGGTTCAGATGGAATTGGGAAACCACCTTTAACAGAAACTTGGGATTCAGTCATAAAGACCTTGTCCACATGAAACGTGGTGGAAGGGTGGGGAGGGTTGTCACCATGGCTCCCAGCTCACCAACCTTCCTCGCTGAGGTAACGGCAATAAGAAAGGGACCTTCATGGAGAGGTGAGAGAGGGCAGGAGGCCAGGGTTCAAAGGGAGAGTTCATTAAACAGGTAAGGACTAGGTTGAGATCCCATTGGGGAGCACTGGGCTGAATGGATGGATATTTATGTAAAAGGCCCTTCCAGAACCAAGTTGTCAAGGGGTGGTTAAAAATCAAATGCCCTTCCACTGGAGGATGGAAAGTGCTGACAGAGCTGAGAGAATGTCCCAGAGTTTTCAGATGGAGGAAATAGTCGAAGAGCATGGGGATGCCCAGGAGGCAAACCATGTTCATTTGGCCTGATACGATCACCTCGTGCAGTCCTTTCAGCTACTGGAGAGGATGTCTTGCACCACCAATGAGCATTCTCATGCTAATGGAGGTGTCCATTCAAAAACCATCCTGTCCGGTGTAGCATCCATGGATCTGGATGACTGAGTCTGCCGTTGTGTTGCATCAGCAACACCGGAAATGGCTAAAGCAGGAGTTGAGGTTGTTTCAACATGTGGAGAAGAGGAGGGAATCAGAATTGGGAAAAACAGAACCAGAATAACTGTCATTTTGTCCTGCTGGAGTTCGTGGAGGGCACAGGGTAGGAGTTGGGGGGGGGGGATATTGTTTGTCCAGTCTGACTAAGTCAGCAACCAGAGTGTTGCCCAATGAGTGGGCACCGAGTCCTCCCCTGGAGCAATACTGGGTGCACTTGGTGTTGGTGTGAGATGCAAAGAGATTTCTGATTGGCGTACCCCAGTGACCAAAGATCTCCATGATTGTAGTGTTGTGCAACTTCCATTTGTGGTCAGTTGCAAAGTTCCTGCTGAAAGAATCTGCAATCACATTCTGGGTGCCTGAAAGGTAGGCTGCTGACAAAAGGATATATTGTTTGATGCACCATACTCAAAGGTGAATCACCTCCATATACAGCACTGGGGGCCTTGTGCCCCCTTGTTTGTTTATGTAGTATACTGTGGTGGTGGTGTGGTGGTGGTGGTATCTGACATGACGAGGATGTGGTGATAGAGGATAGTTGGTAAGAACACGTGACATGCTTTGTGTACTTCCCAAAGTTCAAGAATGTTTATGTGCATCCTGGCCTCTGGCGTGGTCCAGGTGCCTTGTGTCATGTCATCTCCAATGTGAGAGCCCCAGCCTGAGAGTGACGCATCCATTATGACTGTCATGGTCAGCGAGGATAAGAGGAAGGGCATCCCAGACCAGACTTGATCTACCAACAGAGAGAAGAGATGACCTCCAGTGAACATTGAGTATGATGTTCATTGACTGGTACATAGGAGAATAGACTCTTTGCAGCCATAGCTGTAGACAGCAAAGGAATATGCAGGCAAAAGGCATGATATATATGTTCACTGCCATGTGACCTAGGATGGAGAGTCAGGTCCTGGCTGAGACCGAAGGGTTGGAGGTTATCAGGGCTATTTGGTCCAGTAATCAGTTCTTTGGTAGACAAGCTTGTTCAGAGGTCAAATAAATGCAAGCTCATATATATTCCAGGGACCGAGTAAAGTTGATTTTTCACATTGATGCTCACTCCTATGAAGGAGAGGAGTAGAAGAAGCTGGGAGGTTGATGCATGAGCTTCCTATCTGGGACATGCTGCCAGTCTCTAGGTATGGGAAGACAAGCATTCCCTGATGTCACAGATGGGTCCCTACCACAGAGAAAACCTTTGTAAAAACTTGTGGGACAGTGGTAAGTCTGAATGGGAGAACTCTGTATTGGAAGTGTCAATGCCCCACTTTGAATCTCAGGAACCTTCTGTGGGTCGGATGTATGTCAGTATGGAAGTAGGCATCTTGCATGTTGAGAGCCGTAAACTACATGCCTTTTTCTAGTGAGAGAATGATGGCCGCAAGCATGACCATTCAGAATTTCAGCTTCCTAATTGAACAGTTGAGGTGTCAGAGATCCAAGATTGGTCTGCACCCCCTTTCTTTTTGGGTACCAGGAAAGAGTTGGAATAGAACCCTATGCCCCCGAAAGGCTTCAGGGACTGACTTCACTGCTCCTCTCTGTAGAAAGGAGTCTACCTCTAGGTTAAGAATACTGTCATGAGAGGAATCGCTGAGGAGGGTTGGAATGGGAGATGTGGAGGTGTCACCATAAACCTCTAGTGTAGCCACATCAAACGACATCTAAGACCCACTTGTCCATTGTTATAGCGCTCCAAGCTGGTACAAAGTTTGAGATGACCCCCAAAAGATGTGGAGGGTAGAAGCATTGGTATACAGAGTGGCTGACAGCTCTCTAGGCATCATTTTTGCAATGACTGAGTGTGTTCTGCAGAGGTCAACATTGCCAGAACAGGCGGATGGGCTCTGTGAACCTTAGGGTGCTTCTGAGGAGGTTCATAGGCCCATTGGCGGTAGAAGTGAGGAGCTCTATAGCATTGAACTGGTAGTGGGTGATCAAATTTTCTCTTTGGTGCCGGTATATATATATGCCTAAGGTAGCTGTACAGTCTTTTAGAAAGTGTAAGGAACCATCAGTTTTCTTGTCAAAGAGATGGGTTTCGTCAAAGAGAAGGTCCTCAGTTGTGTTCTACACATCTCTAGGGAAACCTGAGGCATGTAACCAGGATTCCTTCCTCATGACAATTCCAGTCACCAATACACGCGAGGACATGTCTGCGGAATCAACTGCAGCCTCAAGTATAGACCTGGCAACCAATTTGCCCTCTTGTAAAATCATTTGGAATCTAGTATAATCCTGCAGAGATAGCTTATCTGCAAATTCTTCCATCCAGCCATAATTTATAAAGTCATACTTGGCCATTAGTACCAAGTAGTTAGAGATCTGGAACTGTAGTCCAGCCAAGGAGAAGACCTTTCAAATCATGAGGTGCAGTCTCTTATCCTACCTGCCTGCCGAGGTAAAGGGTGGGTGGTGGTGTTTGGATTGCGCTGACACAGCCTGTATCACCAAGGAGTTAGGTGGAGGATGTGAGAATATAGAAAACAGAAATTCAGATCTCTTATGGGGGGACATAGTATCTTTCTCGACTCCCTTTGAGGTTGGCATGCACATGGCTGGGGTATGTCACAGAGTGTGCAATGATTGAATGGCCTCATTGATTGAGGGAGTCACCCTTGTGGGTACCGATGCGTGCAGGATATCTAGTGACTGATGCTGACTGTCATCACCTTTTCTAGTGGCTCTCAAGAGCCCTGGCTATCATCCGTAGCAGCTCTTGAAACTGTCAGTAGTCATCTGGTGGAGAGGAAGGTGTCAATGACACGGCAGCATCTGAAGACAACAAAGGGAGTCTCTCCGGATCTGCTGGTACCATCAGAGTTGGGGCTACAGGATGGACCGATTAGCCCATTTCCAAAAGACAAAGGTTGTGGGGGCAAAATGTCCTCCCGAGTTGAACGGGACCACTCTGAAAGCGAATACTGAGGCCATGAGCTCCACTATGACCAACCCACAAAAACAACGAGGAGTCTGGTGGCACCTTAAAGACTAACAGATTTATTTACGCATAAGCTTTCGTGGATTGAGGCCATAAGCTTAAATCATTTTTTACCCACGAAAGCTTATGCGCAAATAAATCTGTTAGTCTTTAAGGTGCCACCAGACTCCTTGTTGTTTTTGTGGATACAGACTAACATGGCTACCCCTCTGATACTAATGACTAACCCAGGTTTCAGAGTAACAGCCGTGTTAGTCTGTATCCACAGAAAGAAAAGGAGTACTTGTGGCACCTTAGAGACTAACCAATTTATTTGAGCATAAGCTTTCATGAGCTACAGCTCACTTCATTGGATGCATACTGTGGAAAGTGTAGATGATCTTTTTATACACACAAAGCATGAAAAAATACCTCCCCCCCCCCACTCTCCTGCTGGTAATAGCTTATCTAAAGTGATCACTCTCCTTACAATGTGTCTGATAATCAAGTTGGGCCACTTCCAGCACAAATTCAGGTTCTCCCCCGCCCCACCCACCCACACACACCCCCACTCTCCTGTTGGTAATAGCTTATCTAAAGTGACCACTCTCCTTACAATGTGTATGATAATCAAGGTGGGCCATTTCCAGCACAAATCCAGAGTTTAAAAAGAATGTCTGGGGGGGCGGGTTAGGAAAAGACAAGGGGAAATAGGTTACCTTGCATAATGACTTAGCTACTCCCAGTCTCTATTCAAGCCTAAGTTAATTGTATCCAATTTGCAAATGAATTCCAATTCAACAGTCTCTCGCTGGAGTCTGGATTTGAAGTTTTTTTGTTGTAATATTGCAACTTTCATGTCTGTAATCGCGTGACCAGAGAGATTGAAGTGTTCTCCGACTGGTTTATTAATGTTATAATTCTTGACATCTGATTTGTGTCCATTTATTCTTTTACGTAGAGACTGTCCAGTTTGACCAATGTACATGGCAGAGGGGCATTGCTGGCACATGATGGCATATATCACATTGGTGGATGTGCAGGTGAACGAGCCTCTGATAGTGTGGCTGATGTTATTAGGCCCTGTGATGGTGTCCCCTGAATAGATATGTGGGCAGTTGGCAACGGGCTTTGAAAGTTGCGATATTACAACAAAAAAACTTCAAATCCAGACTCCAGCGAGAGACTGTTGAATTGGAATTCATTTGCAAATTGGATACAATTAACTTAGGCTTGAATAGAGACTGGGAGTAGCTAAGTCATTATGCAAGGTAACCTATTTCCCCTTGTCTTTTCCTAACCCGCCCCCCCAGACATTCTTGTTAAACCCTGGATTTGTGCTGGAAATGGCCCACCTTGATTATCATACACATTGTAAGGAGAGTGGTCACTTTAGATAAGCTATTACCAGCAGGAGAGTGGGGCGGGGGGGAGGTATTTTTTCATGTTTTGTGTGTATAAAAAGATCTTCTACACTTTCCACAGTATGCATCCGATGAAGTGAGCTGTAGCTCACGAAAGTTTATGCTCAAATAAATTGGTTAGTCTCTAAGGTGCCACAAGTACTCCTTTTCTTTTTATGACTAACCCAGTTGATCCTGCTGTTGTTGAGCCTGTGTCCAAGGAGCCAGATACCAGCTCTGTTGGTAAGGCAATGTGGGGAACTGCTATGGTGCCATTGGAACCCTTCGGTAGTCATGCTTCCAGAATGAGAGCAGTTGGCCATGTTGAATGTTTGTATCCTTAGAGTCAGAGACCTCCACAAATGGAAGCTAACGAAGCCATCAGAACCATATTCAAGTTACAGTAGTTAATTTTCATCTGTATTCTTTACTCTCAGACAGAATGGATTGATTTAAATCAAAGTGATTTAAATCCTGATTTAAAATCAGCAAGCAGGAAACCTTGATTTATGAGGACATATAAATAAGAAGACTGCAACTTTTCAGTTTAGAAAAGATGACTAAGAGGGGATATGATAGAGGTCTATAAAATCATGACTGGTGTGAAGAAAGTAAATAAGGAAGTGTTATTTACTCCTTCTCATAACACAAGCACTAGGGGTCACCAAATGAAATTAATAGGCAGCAGGTTTAAAACAAAAAAAAGGAAGTATTTCTTCACACAATGCAAAGACAACCTGTGGAACTCTTTGCCAGAGGATGTAGTGAAGACCAAGACTAAAACAGGGTTCAAAAAAGAACTAGATAAGTTCATGCAGGGTAAGTCCATCAATGGCTATTACCCAGATCATGCTCTGAAGTGTCCCTAGCCTTTGTTTGCCAGAGGCTGAGAAGGGGCGACAGGGGATTGATCACTTGATGAGGACCTGTTCTCTTCATTCCCTCTGAAGCACCTGGCATTGGCCACTGTCGAAACACAGGATACTGGGCTACATGGACCATTGGTCTGACCCAATATGGCTGTTCTTACGTAAATAATCAATTTTAATCTTTTTTTGCATGTGTATTTGAATAATTTTCCTAAAGAAAGGTTGATTCTTTTTGGTTGGTAACCATCAAAATGTGTTGAATTGAAACTAACTATAGACTTTACACTAAACTTGGTACTTTCTGCTAATCAGGAGGACATACCATGTACATACATTTATTCAGTCTTAATTTTTACAATTTTGTATTATGTTACAAAAATGGTAAATGATGCATTTCTTATTTATTAGATGATTAATTTTTTACTTGTGATTTATGTCAAGCTCGGTTTGGATAGAAATTGGAAGTTCAATTAAAATTATAAAAATAGCATTTAAAACTTTTATTAAACTATCTTAAATGTGTTGGATACAAGAGAATGGTTTGCATTTAAAGCTACCTTATTTATTAAACAAAAGTAGTATTACCTGTATCTAGCTGATCATTTCTGGTCATCATGTCCTTCAAGACTTTAGAATTTGTCAATCTCACCCCCTCACACCTAATTTTTATTCATAGACTGGAAGAGGAAAACAAGCTTTCCTGCTTTTTCAACTCCCAATCAGTTTCTTAACTTTAAATGAACTGAACTACCTGAATAAGTGAAATGAAGACATTGCTCTCAAAAGCTGGTTTAGCACTTTAAAAAAAAAAAAAACCAACAGATTTCATGTGCTTAGCCTGTTCATTAGTTTGGCTTGCTTTAAAACTTTGGCAGCAAGCAGATGTAATCTGGGTCTAAACGAGTTTTCCCCTGACAGCTATCTGGGAGGAGGAGAGACTTCAGGAGCAAACTGTATTTAATACACCTACTTTGCATAAGTGTCCAGCAGACAGGAGCTGTGTAGCTCCAAGTGATCAAGTTTGGCTGGTGTTGGGTTACAAATCACTTTAGTACTGAATGCAGGGGTGGTAAAATATTATCAGTGTTATTGTCTGTATTATATGAATAAAGGGGGGCAGAACTGTGCTTAACCTGTCCCAAACAAGGGGGTTGTCCTCAGTTGAAAGGGTGATTAAGCCAGGGGCTTGAATACCAGATCCCTGTGAAAATAAGAGGAGTGGGGATAGCGAGCCAGAAGGAGTGTCCCCAGTCTGGTGTAACCTGTTCCTCCCCACTTTTCAAAGACAGAGCTAAATAAGCTCCATTAGGAGCCTTTTGTTATTTTAGGTGCTCGAAAGATCTGACAATCACTTGTGGTGGGACCATGTTTCTGTCCAGCGTAAGAGCTGAAGATCACTAAGAGCTGGGTGAAACCTCAAGAAACTGACTTGCAGAGGTCACAGCAGAGAGGCAGGTGGCAAAAGGTGACGGGTGAGTGAAATGGGGAGGCAGAGGGCAGAGCGAGCGGCTGGCAGGGAACCAGCGGAGTGGAACGAGTGGCTGGTAGAGCGGCCAGCCAGAACAAGTGCTCAGAGCAAGCAAGGTGCTTTCTTCCCCTGGTGGGAGGTGAACTCACCCAGATACGCCTCACTGACCAAGGACAACCACTGTGAGTGGGGTATGGTGAGGGAGCAGAGGGGCACAGAATAGGAACTTTTGGTTGTAGAACTCAGGAACATGAGGCAAAAGACACTGCCCCACGCACTCTGGGGTGGGTGTCCTATCACAGTTTTAGGATTATGAATCCTGCTTGTAGAGTTTTCCCTAATTAATGTCAGGTAACTTCTCTCCTTTCATTAGAAGTTTCTTTTCTACTCTCAGATTCTGTGCTTGTGAGTGGGGAAGTATTGCCTCTCAGAGGTGCCCAAGAGTGCTGTGTAATTTTCCCAGGTTACTGGGTGGGGGATCAAGCTGATTCTGTGTTGTATCAATGGAAAGGAGCCCCTAGGTATTGAACTTGGTCCTGGTTACTGCTGGCGCCACCTGGCAGAAGGGTTACACAATTACTGCTTAATTTTTTTATTTATTTAAATTAATATAATAGATTAAATTTAGGCTGTAACACAGGTTATCAATTTCAAAAAATTACTTTAAAATAGATTTTTAAAAGAAAAATATATTTGTATTAAAAAAATCTGATTTTTATAAATCATCAATTTTTATCCACCCTGCTCTCAGCAGCATAAAAGTTTAAACAGACAAGTTCTTGAACCATTTAATAAACTGGTAAAGGTAAGACAATATAATTGTTTTCTTGTGTCTTTCAGTGGATGCCAGAATTTAATGTCTCTGACTTCCCAAATTCTGAAGTAAATAGCCTCTTCCATCTGAGATAGAAGACAAGTCTATCTGAAATTTACTTTACAAGCAGTTCTTCTCCTTCCCTGTGAAACTAGCTCAGAGTTTACATGAGATTAGAGTATACAAATATTTTAGTCACTTTTGCCTGATTTTTCACCACACGCTTCACTGCCCTATTCCTACAGAGAAATCTGAAATTAAAGTAAAATGTACACTATGTTCAATTTCCTTTGTTTCTCAACTTTGTGCTCTTTATCCATTTGTTGATTATCCAGCATGCCATGATAAAGGATACCACTCTTACAATCCTTCTAGTTGTAGCCAGGAAAAACAGTCAGCAAGAACCAGCAAGCAAAAAACCCAAAACAAAACATACAATAAAACCCACTAAACATCTCTCAAGCCTTTGTTATATATCACAATCCCAACAAAATCAGTAACAAGCAAGGAGGAATCAGCATATTGAGATGTCCTTCCTACGTAAAGATAGCATATTACTAACTTTGAAATCTTCAGAATGCAGTAGGGTACCATTCTGCTCTTGCTTTCACAACAGTTATGGAATTATTAACAAACAAGTGAGTATCAGTCAAGACAAGTCAAATTCTCTCACTACAAGAACAGGCAATGCTTCATAGCTAGGATATCTGCTACTTCTAGGAGAATTCAAACGTGCATCATTATATACACATGTATTTGTTTAGACATATCTATTACTTCTTTGAATGAATTCTAAGATGACTCAAGAACCTGAGAGTTACATACAAACACTAATCACATAGCTTTATGGCAAATCAGATCACATATACAGGCATGAATATGGAACAAAAATTATGGAATGAGGCATTTCAGTTCAAATTGATTCTTTATTAAGATGTGAAAATACTATATTTTTGCAAGTGATGCTAATAAATAAAAATACCCAGAAAAAGAACTTTTATTTACCATTAAGTGACTAGTTACAGCTACGGAGAATCTTACTCCCATTAAGTTCAAGACAACAATCATGCAGATTGGCAATGAAAAAGCAATATAAACAATATTTTATTCATTTTGTGCAATCTTAGTATACAATTTTGATGCTATCTTTCTTCTAAACCAGTTCACATAGGATTGAAATGCAATTTCAAAACAAATTTTAAGGGACATATTCTACTCCTGTTCCACACATGGAGTTATGTACAGCATAAGTCCATGAATGTATAGTGTAGCTAAACATTTAAAAAGAAAAAAAATCATAATCTCTGGATAGATATTTAACAAAAAGTCTATGAACATTACAAAAGAAAATGTCACACCACTGTGTTCTCAAAACAGAAATGTTACCAAAGCAGAACAATAAATTATATTAAATTTAATATTTGTCTTTATAATTAAAGAATTATGTCTGAGGAAACCACTTTTTTAAAAACATTTGTATAGCTAAGGAAGTCAGACTTTACATTTACATATCTCAAGTTCCCATTTAGATACAGCTTTCTTTTATAATAAATTTCTGCCTTGAGACTATATCCTTTATTGGAAATTTAAAAACAAAAAATGAAAATTAACTTCTCAGTTCAGCTGTGCATCACAAATACATCATCAAGGTGAAATACAGGCACTTAGCAGTATAATGTGCAAGGCATAACTTTTACTGGTAACAGTATAAACGGAGCTTCCACTGGAGGAAAAAATGGCAACCTTGACTCTTCTCCCCCAGTAAAACATTCAGGGTTCCTAGTAGATTTGCTTCAATCCCTTTATGTTAGCACTAACTGCCAACATGCCACACTTTTGCTCCTGCTCTATAAATGCTTTCCATGAACTGTAGAACAGAGTATCTTTTACAAAAATTAGCAAGGATTTTCTATACTCATGCCCAGGACAGAAGTTTGTATAAACCTGTTTCTTGCCTAAGGTGAACTTGTATTTTTCCTAATGGAGCCAAATAATAATATTACCTAACTCGTATACAGCATAATATAACTCCAGCCCTCTCTCCCCTATTAATTTTTGTAATAATAAATTTACTAACCAAGAGACCCCGTTTTGCAGCAGCTAACCACTGTTGTTCCTTTATATAATTTTAAAACAGTGTCTCGTAACGTTCTATTTTTAAAAAAGACATGCTTTGACACACTGTTTCCATACAGGCAGATCTATATAGCAGATATTTCACTGATTTCAAATGAATATCCATTTGGATACTGCAAACCAGAAGGACATACATCAGTGTATGTGTTGGGGGGCAAATGTGGAGCGGAAAGACAGGCACCAGCAGAAACGTTTAAAGAAAATTGCAAGCATCCTTTTGGTTAGCAGAGACTTCTTGTGAAAAATATATATACAGCAAGACATGCTTAGCATATTAACAGTACATTTTAATTTCTTATAAAAGGTTTTGATTTTGTTTGAAATGGGTATTTGAGCTTCCTACTCATGGTAGTCATATTGCTGTAGAATATATAATATAGAAAGAGTTACAAATGACATATGTTATACTCTATCTAATTTGTAACTTATAATACCAGTTTAACATTCAGGAGAGAAAAATCCTAACATCTGTATTTGATGAAACATTAGGGTTTTTTTTCCCTAAGTGTTAAAGTAGTATTTATACAGTATATATGAAACAAAATGGAAACTGGTTTTAGATCTGATGTTGGACATACTACTAATTATGTCATTAAAATAATGGCATGTTATAAAGAGGCACTTTTAGTGTTTTATATACATCTCACATCTCTAGTGTAAAGTTTCATGCTTTGCCCCTTTTTCACTAAAAATAAAAGTATCAATATAAGATGGAGCCTTATAACAAAAAAGCATTAAAGCTTGTGTGTGTGTGAATGTACTTGCAATTGCTTAGCTATATTGAAAATGCCAAAGGGCATCATCAGATCCTTTCTTACAAAAAATAAACGTAGGACCAAGATTAAACAATTTGAAGGGAACAAGGACCAGCTTTTGTAAAAACAAGAACATTCACCACCTCCATGAGAAGCAATATATCCCTAGATAGAAGGGCAAGGGTTTCAAATATTGAATTCCCTTACATCCAACTGTAATGTTTGCTTTCCTGATGTTTAATAAATATTTATATTTATTCTTAGCATGACAAATTTGTTTTTAAAAACTGCCAACTTTTCACTAAGGACCATTCAGTATAAACTTTGGAAGACTCATTTGGTGTTCTCACATTTCATGTACTGTAACATAGCACATTGTGAAAATGTAGCATCTTGTTTGGACAAACCAGAGAAGCATGTACTCATGCTGAAGATCTGGAAAACGGTGTATCAAATGGAAGCATTGTTGTGGCAAGCTGCAGATCGGCACTGTTACTTAAAGAGACAGAATCAAAAATAAAATCTTGAGTGATCCTTAAGAATCAGAAAACCCAGGACCCCAGGCTCATGGAAGTTCCTACATAAGGCAGTCAAAATTCACAACCTGTATTTTACATTCGCTAAGGAATTACTTTTTTTTTTTCTTTTTGGTAAAACCAACAACCCAACATACTTCAGAGTCTGAATATGAAATATAGGCACAAAATAGGTTCTCCATCTTTTCAGTGTGGAAAACCTAACTATCCAACAATGTAATAAGAAAATGTGAGAAAAAAATCTCTAACAATTTGAATAAAACAAAGTACTGTATAAAGGTGCAATACTGAGCAGATTTAATTTTGGTTTAAATACACATATAAATCATGGAACTTTTCTATTCTTATTTGTAAAGTATTTCACATTATCCGTGTCATTCTAGTTCTTCCCAGTTATCAGTAAGGTTACCTTTGCTCTGTCTTCTAATACTAACCAGCTTTCCCGCTGATTTGATACTCCACCTGGAACTGTTTCCTGAGCTTGCAAGGTTGGTGTATTTTGTGGAGCCTTTGGTCTCATCTTCCCAGCCTGACCAGGATGGATAGTCACTTACAGTATTGCCTGCATCACTGATAGGGTCTCCAGCAGTAATCTGCGGTGGTTCCCACCCTTCAATCTGATCTGGTTTCCTGCTTTGGATGTTCTGTTTTATTGCCAAACTGTCCCAAAATCCAGATTTCTTTTCTGACTTCACATCTTCTTTTAATTTTAAATTAGTGCTAGAGAATAACAAAAACGTATTATTTAAACATTGATGTTTCTCCCCATTAAAAACTTCAAACTCTATTTAAAGGACATTTATTCAAGATAGCAAAAGATAAACTTTCCTAAACTGGTTCTGCCAAATCAACTCAGTAGAAAGAAGTCTGGGGATAATTTTCACACACCAGAGAAATACTCTGACACAAAAAAACAAAGGCATCAATATGAGCATTTGAAATATTTTGCACCAAATTCCATTATCTTTATTGATAAGGAATAGGATTCCTTACTCTATGAATGATCACACTGAAATTAGTGGAATCGCTTGTTAAGTAAAGTGCTACTCAACCTGATACTCTGTACCCCTTTGTACTTAATGCCTTAACTTACCCTTGCACTAAACCAGCGTTTGTATGTGTTTTTTTTAAAAGGAGCCAAGTTTTGAGAGAGTTAAATTTTGTTTTCAACCAAGTTCTAAAGACTTTTTAAAGTGTGTTTATAATCATCAATGTGTGCGGAACACATTGCATCCTAAAAATAATATGTTCCAGTTTTCTTTGAGCAGTTCATAGAGAAAAGTTCAATTATCTAAACTACTTTGTTTGACATAACATATGTATATGAAGTTATGTAATTTCATTTTTCTAATTAAGCAAAGTGTACAATGGTCATTTATAATACTAATGTAACTGTTACATTTCAGTGAAAATCTTGTCCTACAGAAATAGCAATAAGGTCATGCAGTAATTCTCATATATTAAAATTATGTTTGCACTTTATCCAAAGCTGAGCATGCAGACACATTCACTAAGGTTAAGATGTCAGCCCATGATGGTGACCATGCCATGCTAACATATCCAGGCTTCATTACTGTCAGCTTCAGATAGAGCAGCTCGCCAGACTTCTGGTCCCAAGCAAGGTACAGTGATATGATAATCTAGAACAAGCTAAGTGGGTGAACGCAAGACAAATTAGGTGTTACAATTCAACCAAATCTTATGGTTTATATCTTTTTATTACATTATTTTTGAACTATACTTAACAACATTATAGCATTCAATTAGGTAAATTTACCCCAGTGATAAAAGGAAATAACTTACGAAAATGTTTATCATTTGCCAACCAGCTTTAGTATTCGGTCACTGTAATGCTAAGTTTCATACATCAATTGTCACCCTGCCAGGTTATGTCCAAAAATATTTAATGTGCATTGAAATGCTTTTATAGTTACCGGCTTTCCTGAAAAGATTTGTACTATATTGGCCACAACGCATTGCCATAAAAATCACCTTATGAAATCTCTGCTAGCTATATTTCTCTTTCAAAGGAAAGAGGGACCTTTATACAGGGTATTTGAAATATGAATTTAGATTTTCAGCTGTGTATAGGTTAATAAACTTAATATTTGCAGTGTACAGCATTTCAAAATGCAAAATGTCAAGTGTTTATACAAGTAAGTTGTATATAATTAAATAGTAAAACACAGAAGATCGGGTACTAGTGCTGATATATACATAACCTTTGATGTGCAGTGAGTTATGAAGTGAAGCAGATTCAAAGTTTCCATTACCCACTAATAATGCACAAATGTCCTTATTGCAGTTAAAATAAGCCACTGACTATAGTCGGGGAAGAGGGGGTTAAAAAATGAAAACACTGTTTTAATTTCAGTTTGCAACCTCCGAAATAGGGAAATTATTAATACCCCAATTAAACAGAAGTGACTGAATATCAGTACTTTAAGAAATCTTTCCTCTGTTATTAAAACCAAAAATCTGTTTTAGCTATTTTAATCTCATAGACTCATAGATTTTAAGGTCAAAAGGGACCATCATGATCATCTACTCTGACCTCCTGCACCTTGCAGGCCACAGAACCTCACCCACCCACTTCTGCAACAGACCCTAACATCTCTGGCTGAGTTACTGAAGTCCTCAAATCATTAATTAAAGATTTCAAGTTACAGACAATCCACCATTTACATTACTTTAAACCTGCAAGTGACCGGTGCCCCATGTTGCAGATGAAGGCAAAACACCCTCAGGGTCTCTGCCAATCTGAGCCAATGGAAAATTCCTTTCCAACCCCAAATCTAATTAGACCAAGCCATAGATTTCCCAGTGATTTCCTCATTTTTCATAGCATGATCACTTCATTTTCTATAAAATAAAAATAAAAAAATCAAGAGCTGTTTACAGCAAAATTAACCTTAAAGTTCAGTTGTACTCTGAAAACTGATTAAAAATGACCATGTTTTTCCATGTTTACAGAGTCTCAATTTCCATATCATGTGTGCTCGCTTTACAAGTCAGAAGATATTATGCAACTGGCAATTCTACAAACTCAACCTGAGAATCTAGACTTAAGCTGGGTTCTTTCCTTCTCACATTAGCATTCCATAAGTAACCTGGGATCAAAGTGTCTGTGTAACTGTTGTCTTCAGGTGTAACTTGATTGGCCCTGTCACTGGAACTTAGAAAACAATTATACTAAATGAAGCACAAGAGCGAAAGAAAGTTGGATTCTTTCTAAGCTTGCTCTGGAGTGTTATTAAGAATAAAAATAGTCAAAACATTTTTGTTGCTAAACTGAATCTTTATATGCAAGGAACAGATATGATGGATTAGAAAGTACCACTTTACACAGTCCCTTTTCAGTGTCCAACCACATTATAAGGACTTATTTGAGAGATATATTTGAGAGGGTTTTTGTTTTGTTTTTGTGTTTTTTAAAGAAAAAAGTAATACTGGCTTAAAATTTCAGAGTGCTGCTATTGGTTATCCAGCAATTCACTTGCACCCCCAATCAGTTACTTAATTTTGATTTAAACAGAAAAATCAGTCAAAAGCATTAAAAGAAGCTTTGAACTGATTTTTTCCACTACAAAATGAAATTTAGTTGACTCAGAGGAGGAATTACAGGGCAATAGGTATTATACATATAGGCTTGATCACAGTTTAAAGTGCTAAATTATACCTAAGAGGGAAAAAAAATTCAAAAACTTTTAATTACTTTCTACAGTAGCTTCATTCTACAGTAAAAGGCTGTTATTCCAATTATATTTATTGTGGCTGTCCCCCCAGTATGTTCAGGAAATCACCCAGCCTAGTAGAGCAGCCCCTACACATTTTAAGTTCAAAGCTTAAACAAGAGATCAAATTTGAAGAATGCAAATTTAACAGTTTCAAAAATATACACCATTTAGCTTTCTGCAACTTTCAATAGACTAGTATTTTTTTTCTAAATTAGTTCTTTAGACCCTACCTTTACTAACTCCAGTGATCCTGCAGCTATTATCCTCAGCTTGCTGATTTCCTAATTCATTTGCCACTAAGTTTTACTTACCCTTTTGATTTTGGAGACTTGCATTCTGCTAGCAATTGTTGTTCATCATCTTTATTGAACATAGAGGTCACTTCTTTCCAACCCCGAAAACTTGCACTCTGAACCTACACAGGGTAGTAAAAATACCAATGAAAATGCATTACAAACTTACTCCCAGGGCTTGAAAAGCCCACTCCCTTATGGCAAGTATAAATAAATCTTTTCCAGGTAGTTACCATCAGCTTACACAGAATCTCTTTCTCCTCCTTCCCCCCATCTCCCAATCATTCTTCTGAGAGAAAGGCTTTTCTTAAAGACATATCCTGGGCCAGATTCACTGGTCCATTAAAGCTACTTTGCACCTTAAAACCAGCTAAGCTGGCCAGTGAGGACAAAAGTAGTGGCTCCTTTGACACATCTGTGATGGGTTTGGTCATAGAGATCCCCTTGGGACTGTCACTTGATGTGCTGAATTCACCTCTGAGCCCGTTTTCCCTGCCAGCTTGGGACTCCAGAACCCTGCCTTGTTGAGCCAGACACACTAGCCTGCTGCAACACAGACCCAGGGTCTGGGCCACGCCCACAAAGCTGCAGACTGGTGAGCTGTTTTTAGTTAAAGTCTGTCTCCAGCACACAGACACCCAGCTCCCAATGCGATCCAAACCCCAAAAAAATCCATTTTATTCTGTATAAAACTTATACAGGGTAAATCTGTAAATTGTTCTCCTCTATATCACTGATAGAGAGAGATGCACAGCCCAATCCTTTCCCCGGTACAGTCCTTGTTAGTTCAGCAGACATCTCAGGTGATAAGCAGAGGTTCTCTCATAACTGGAGATGGATTTCATTATCAGGTGACATGGTCACATGTCACTGTAAAACCCCTAGTCTCCATTCTTCCTGGTTGGCCCACAGGTACACAGGAAGGCTTTCAAATAACTAAGGACATTTACAACTGATTGTTTCTGGAGCACCCTTAATGGCCTCCATTTAATATGTTTACATCAGTGAAATAAGTTTATATCTTAGTCTCCTAACTCCAGATATAGAAATAATGCATGCAAACAAATAGGATGAACACTGTAAGTAGATTACAAGCTTTCTAATGACAGCATATAAAGGGTGTTTAACATGAAGCATATTCCAGTTATGTCATATTCATAAGCATATTTCCATAAAGCATATAGAGTGCAATGTCACAACCTCCATTCCGCTTTTCTTTTTCTGGCACAATTGGCATACCTAAGGGGTCTCTACATCTGGGCATTCACAGCTACCAGACCCCTTTCTTGGGGCCTGAGGCTATTTTATGCCAGAAACATAACCCAGCAGTCTCATGGCCTTAGGATTTGGGGAAGGCAAAGACAGTTTAAAGCCACCTGTCAGCCTTTCTCCATCTGTGCTGTGGTCCTGCACAGATACACCAAAGACTGGCTCTTAGCCCTCTGGTTGTGAAGATAATCTTCTAAACATGACCACTGTGTAAAATGATGTCTTCCCAAGTCTGCAGACAGACAGCTCCAGTACGGACAGAACCCTAAGGTTTTCAAGCTACGTGCTGGGCAGCTTGTGCTTGAAACAAAGGAAGCACACAGGCCGCATGGCAAAAAGACTATAAAAGGCAGCTGCATCTTCTCCATTTTATCTCCAGTCCTGCTTCTTACCTCTGGAGGAACTTTGCTACATACTGAAGCTCTGAACAAAAGGACTGAATGACCCATTCAAGTTGTGAATGTATTCCAGGGGGACTTTCAAGCCAGCAAACTCACCAATACTGCTAGAAACCTGATATATGGATTTTGAAGTCTTTGTTTGTATGTGACTGTTTTACCATTTAACATCTCTCTTTTTGTTCTTTCGTTATAATAAACCTTTAGTTTTAGACACTAAAGGATTGACTGGCAGCATGGTGTTCTGGCTAAGATCCAGACCTATACTGATCTGGTAATGTGGCTGACCCTTTGAGGTCAGAAGAACATTTTGTATATGTGAGCAGAGTTTTTAAAACAACTTCTCTCTTTACTGGACCTACGTGCTGACTGGGAGCCAGAGAACTGGAATGCAGTAAAGGGGTCTGTGTGGTTTCTTTTTTTGCTTCTTGATAACCAGTGTGGGGAATCAGACGTGGAGTTTGTGACTGGTTGAGGAGAATAACTTCAGTGTTACCCACCAGTCTTGGGAGTATCTGCCCTCCCTTTTGCAACCTGCCCTGACCTTGGCATTTCCAGTGAGGGCTGCCCTAGGCATCCCGAGTCACACAAGGTAGCGAACAAAGTGTCAGAAGAGAGAGAGAGAGAATTATTACAATCGCCTTTTATCTTTTATAATATGATCTAATTATAAATAATTTATTTTTCCTTAGCAAAATGGCAGTCTAACCCATATGAAATCATGCAATCCAACCTAAATTACAAGTGGTTTAAAGAGGAATTGTAGGGATTAAAACAAGAATTTTGCAGATTTAGCTCCAAACTCACTTTTTACCAGTACTATTCCTCAATTCAGAATTGAGATGTGCAGCTGAAACCTCTGCATCCCTAACCTGCCTTGCACTGTTTTGAGAACTCCTCCAGCAATGCTCTAGCATGATAACCCAGAGACCAAAGAACAAAATGTTCCAAAGTTGTAATTTTCCCAGTGAAAGCCTGGTAATCTCTTTTGTGTTTTATTTTCAATTTAAAATATCTAAATTAACTTCACTGAACTTGATACCGATTTGAAGATCTACATTTGGAATAATTAACAGGTCTAGTACTCCAAACCGATAAAATGTATAGGTCTGCAGATGCACTTTAGAGAAAGAATGAACAGCCAATCTCGTATCTGTCATGGTGTTATTCAATAAGAATATAATATCCTCTTCAGAGAGCTATGCCTTTTCAACACATAGCAATTTACATGTTCACAAAAAAAAAGGTGCCTTCAACACAAGCCTGTGCTCTTGGCAGATATAGCGCTATGGTAACAGCTCTGTAGTAGAAGTCTTTCAAAAATTATTTACTATACTTCCCACCCCTTAATGGAAACTTCTAAAGCTTATTCAGAATTTCCAAATTTAAAACTTCCAGTTCAATTTATAGAAGGGTTTTAACATCCAAAACAGCATGAATATAACTTTTACTGAAAGTTAAACATGCTGTACATCGTCTGCGACTAGGACCTCTCTCTCGGTCCTCACACCCAGGCTATATCTAAATCTGGCAGATAGAATGGATAGAAATTTCTTATTTGAATATTAAAAATATAGCAGTAGGTATATACTACCAACCACCACACCAGAATGGTGATGGGTGATTGTGAAATGCTCCAGGAGATTAGAGAGGCTATAAAAATTGAAAACTCAGTAATAATGGCAGATTTCAACTACCACCATATTGACTGGATATGGACGCAGGAATAATATTTCTAGACACCATTACTGACTACTTCTTGGAGAAACTGGTCCTGGAACCCACAAAGGGAGAGGCAATTCTTGATTTAGTCCTAAGTGAGGCACAGGATCTGGTTCACGAGGTAAATATAGATAAACTATTTGGTAATAGCGAGTGTAATATAATTAAATGTAACATCCTTGTGGAGAGGAAAATACCAAAGAAGTCCACCACAGTAGCAATTAACTTCAGAAAGGGGAAACAGAAAAAATGAGGAAGCAAGTTAAACGGAAATTAAAAGTACAGTCACAAAAGTCAAATGACTGCAAGCTGCATGGATAATTTTTAAAAACATTATAGAGACGCAAGTGAAATGTATATCTCCAAATTAAAAAACAATAGTAAGAGGACCATGACTAAACAACAAAGTAAAAGAAGTGATTAGAGGCAAAAAGGCATCCTTTAAAAATTGGAAGTAAAATCCTACGGAGGAAAATAGAAAGAAGCACACACTCTGGCAAGTAAAGTGTACAAGCATAATTAGGAAGGCCAAAAAAGAATCTGAAGAGCAACTAGCCAAAGATTCAAAAACTAACAGCAAAATATATAAGTGTACATCAGAAGCAGGAGGCCCCAAATAATCAGTGGGGCCACTGCACATTTGAGGTGCAAAAGCAGCTCTCAAGGAAGATAAGGCCATTGCAGAGAACCTAAATGAATTCTTTGCATCAGTATTCACTGCAAAGGGTATGAGAGAAATTCCCACATCTGAGCCATTTCTTTCAGGTGACAAATCTGAGGACCTGTCCCAGATTGAGGTATCAGTAGAGAAGGTTTTGGAACAAATTTATAAATTAAATAGTATTATGTCAGGACCAGATGGGATTCACCCAAGAGTTCTGAGGAAACTCAAATATGCAACTGCAGAACTATTACATGTGGTATGTTACTCATCACTTAAATCAATTTCTCTACCAGATGAATGAAGGATACCAACGTGAATGAAGGATACTAACGTGACACCAATATTTTAAAAAGGCTCCAGAGGCAATCCTCGCAATTACAGGCCAGTAAGACTAACTTCAGTCCCAAGCAAATTGGTAGAAACTATAGTAAACTATAAAATTACGAAACACATAGATGAACACAATTTGTTGGGGGAGAAGAGTCAACATGGAAATCATGCCTCACCAATCTACTAGAATTCTTTGAGGGGGTCAACAAACATGTGGACAAGGGTGATCCACTGGATATAGTGTACTTGGACTTTCAGAAAACCTTTAACAAGGTCCCTCACTAAAGGCTCTTAAAACAAACTAAGCAGTCCTGGGATAAGAGGAAAGGTCCTCTCATGGATCAGTAACTGGATAAATGATAGGAAACAAAGGACAGGAATAAATGGTCAGTTTTCAGAATTGAGAGAAGTAAAGAGTGGTGTCCCCCCCAGGGTCTGTTCAATATATTCATAAATGATCTGGAAAAAGGAGTAAACAGCGAGATCTACCCCCAATGAAGATAGATGTAAGAAACCTTTCTGTACAGGTATTACGGCGGAGAATGGTTTGGAAGAGTCATCTGAGGGAAGGGATCAGAAGAAGACCCCATTGACCAGAAGGCATGAGATGCATTGTCCTAGGGATGGGGGTTCCACCACCACCACTCCCAAGAAGAGGAGACAGGTGGTGGTGGTGAGGGACTCCCTACTAAGGGGGACGGAGTCATTCATCCACCATCCAGACCGAGAAACTCGAGAAGCGTGCTGCTTGCCTGGAGCTAGAATTCAGGATGTGACTGAGTGTCTGCAGAGACTGATCAAACCCTCGGACCACTACCCCTTCCTACTTCTCCACATAAGCACCAATGATACTGCCAAGAATGACCTTGAGCAGGTCACTGCAGACTATGTGGCTCTGGGAAGAAGGATAAAGTAGTTTGAGGCGCAAGTCGTGTTCTCATCCATCCTCCCTGTTGAAGGAAAAGGCCCTGGTAGGGGCCATCTAATTGTGGGAGTAAATGTGTGGTTGCACAGGTAGTGTCGGAGAGAGGGCTTTTGATTCTTTGACCATGGGATGTTTTTCTAGGAAGAAGGATTGCTAGGAAGAGATGGGATCCACCTAACAAAGAGAGGGAAGAGCATCTTCACTTGCTTACCTAGTGAGGAGGGCTTTAAACTAGGTTTGCCATGGGATGAAGACCTAAGCCCTGAGGTAAGTGGGATACCTGGAGGAAACACAAGGAGGAGGGTGCAACAGGGGAGGCCTCCTGACACATATTGAGAAAGTAGGGCAATCGGCTAGTTATCTTGTCTGTACACGAACACAAGAAGTCTGGGAAACAAGAGGAAGAACTGGAAGTCCTGGCACAGTCAAGGAACTATGATGTGATTGGAATAACAGAGACTTCGTGGGATAACTCACATGACGGGAGCAATGCCATAGAAGGGTATAAACTGTTCAGGAAGGACAGGTGAGGGAGAAAAGGTGGAGGAGTTGCACTGTATGTAGGAGAACAGTAAGATTGTTCAGAGCTCCAGTATGAAACTGGAGAAAAGCCTGTTGAGAGTCTTTGGGTTAAGTTTAGAGGCGAGAACAACAACAGTGATGTCGTGGTGGGTGTCTGCTATAGACCACCAAACCAGGAGGAAGAAGTAGACAAGACTTTCTTCGGACAACTAACAGAAGTTTCCAATTCACAGGCCCTGGTTCTCATGGGAGACTTCAATCACCCTGACATCTGCTGGGAGAGCAATACAGCAGTGCACAGACAATCCAGGAAGTTTTTGGAGAGTGTTGGGGACAACTTCCTGGTGCAACTACTGGAGGAACCAACCAGGGGCTGTGCTCCTCTTGATCTGCTGCTCACAAACAAGGAAGAATTAGTAGGGGAAGTAGAAGTGGGTGGCAACCTGGGTTGCAGAGACCATGAGATGGTCAAGTTCAAGATCCTGAGAAAAGGAAGAAAGGAGAGCAGCAGAATACGGACCCTGGACTTCACAAAAGCAGACTTTGACTCCCTCAGGGAACTAATGGGCAGGATCCCTGGGAGGCTAATATGAGGGGGAAAGGAGTCCAGGAGAGCTGCCTGTATTTTAAAGAAGCCTTATTGAGGGCACAGGAACAAACCATCCCGATGTGCAGATGGAAAAGCAAATATGGCAGGAAACCAGCTTGGCTTAACAGAGATATCTTCAGTGAGCTTAAACACAAAAAGGAAGCTTACAAGAAGTGGAAACTTGGACAGATGACTAGAGAGGAGAATAAAAATATTGCTCGAGCATGCAGGGGTGAAATCAAGCAGGCCAAAGCACAATTGGATTTTGCAGCTAGCAAGGCATGTGAAGAGTAACAAAAAGGGTTTCTACACATATGTTGGCAACAAGGTGGTGGTCACGGAAAGTGTGGGACCCTTACTGAATGGGAAAGTCAACCTAGTGACAGATGATGTGGAAAAAGCTGAAGTACTCAAAGCTTTTTTTTCCCCTCAGTCTTCACAGACAAGGTCAGCTCCCAGACTGCTGCACTAGGCAGCACAGTATGGGGAGGAGGTGAGCAGCTCTCAGTGGTGAAAGAACAGGTTAAGGACTATTTAGAAAAGTTGGACATGCACAAGTCCATGGGTCCGAATGCAATGCATCCGAAGGTGCTGAGGGAATTGACTGATGCGACTGCAGAGCCATGGACCATTATCTCGTGGCGATCAGGGGAGGTGGCGGATGATTGGGAAAAGGCAAATATAGTGCCCATCTTTTAAAAAGGGAAAAAGGAGAATCTGGGGAACTACAGACCGGTTAGCCTTGCCTCAGTTCCCAGAAAAATCATGGAGTAGGTCCTCAAGGAATCGATTTTGAAGCACTTGGAGGAAAGGAAGTTGATCAGGAACAGTCAACATGAATTCACCAAGGGTAAGTCATGCCTGACCAACCTGATTGCCGTCTATGATGAGATAACTGGTTCTGTGGATATGGGGAAAGCAGTGGACATGATATACCTTAACTTTAGCAAGGCTTTCGATATGACTAAGGGGGAGATGACTGAGGTCTATAAAATCATGAATGGTATGGAGAAAATGAATAAGGAAGAGTTATTTACTCCTCCACATAACACAAGAACCAGTGAACACCCAATGAAATTAACAGGCAGCAGGTTTAAAACAAACAAAACAAAGTACTTTGTCACACAATACACAGTCAACCTGTGGAACTCATTGCCAGGGGATGCTGTGAAGGCCAAAAATATAATTGCGTTAAAAAAGAATTAGGTAAGTTCTTGGAGGATAGGTCCATCAATGGCTATTAGTAGAGATAGTCAGGGATACAACCCTATGGTCTAGGTGTCCCTAGCCTCTAACTGCCAGAAGAGGGAAGTGGATAACAGGGGATGGACTACTCAATGATTGACTGTTCTGTTCATTCCCTTTGAAGCACCAGACATTGATCACTGTTGGAAGACAGAATACTGGGCTAGATGGACCATTGGTCTGACCCAGTATGGACGTTCTTATGTGCTAATCATCTGTAAGATATATCCTTTCCTATGCACAAAACTAAAACTCTCATTCAAGCTCTCACCATTTACATCTCAATTACTGCAACATCCTTCTCTCATCCTTCACACATACAACCTTGCCAGGCTCATGTGCATTCAGAATACTTCTGCAAAGATCATTTCCCGAGCCCATTGCTTTCACCATGTCACCTCTCTCTTTGCCAGAGTCCACTCCCACTCCACCACCCTCTATCACATCAAGCATAAGATGTTTGTTCTCATTTGCAAGACTCTTCCCTACCTACCATCTCTCATTTGTTATATAGAATTCAGCCCTCACCTACAACTGGGCCATGATCTCAGCCTCTATTACCCACTTGTTAAATTTCCTGGAAGCATCTTTGTACTTTCTCCCTTACTGCCCCTCATACTTGGGAGGAGCTCCCGGTTAGGGCTGCCACCTTTCTAATTGCTGGTAACTGGACCCCTGAGCCCTACCCCAAGGCCCCACCCCGCCTCTTCCCCAGACTCCACCCTTCTCACCCTATTCCCCGAAAGCCCCACACATGCTCTGCCTTCCCCGCCAAGGTCTCATCCCCATTGCTCACTCCTCTCTCCCAACGCCACTGGATCATCTCAAGGAGCCTGCCTTCAGGCAAGAGGCAGCCCCTGCTGAGCCGGGGCTGGCATGGGTTAATGACCCCGTACCTCCCTGCCACCCCATGGTAACCAGACTTTTGGTTCGAATGCTATTTAAAACCGAGCACCTGGCAACTCTAAATGGCACCTGGACACAGAAGCCAAAAACTAGACTGTCTGGGTGGCAACCCTATTCCCAGTAAATATCTGCAATACTAACTCATGATTCTCCTTAAAAACCCTCCTCAAAACTCTCCTTTGCCATGATGCCTACAAAAGACTTGACAACAGTTAAGCTGCTGGTGCACTGAGACCACAGCCTATCATGCTCACCAACAGTGTCTTATAGTTTCCTTGTACCTCCCTCCAATAGGAATGTCTGTATCCATCTGTTTCTTTCTTGTCTTTGTAAGCTTTTTGGAGCAGGGAGAGTCTTTTTCTTGTGTGTTTGGGGGGAGGGATAGCTCAGTGGTTTGAGCATGGGCCTGCTAAACCCAGGGTTGCGAGTTCAATCCCTGAGGGGGCCATTTAGAGATCTGGGGCAAAAATTGGGGATTGGTCCTGCTTTGAGCAGGGGGTTGGACTAGATGACCTCCTGAGGTCCCTTCCAACCCTGATATTCTATGAACCTATCAAAATGGGGTCCTGGTCCATCACTAGGGTTCCTAGGTGCTATGATAATACAAATTAATAATAATAGTGTGAGTAAAAGAGGAATCCCTAAAAACCATTAGGATTAAAAAGTTTCATGCGCACACACATACACACAAACTTCATTTAATGACAGTTAAATTTGAATCAGGACACATCTCACCAACTCAAAACCTGAAAAGCATGGAAAAAGTTAATGGTAAAGTCTCTTGTGTTCCTTGCCATTTTCACATTGTCTCGCTCAGCAAAATTCACATCTCGTTCAGTAAAATTCCCCAACCCTCCAAAAGGCCTTCATTTCCACCTCCAACAGAAACCAAAAAAACAACGTGTACTTAAACTTCCTCAAACTCGCACTGTGGCGCAGAACCTTAACAGTGACCTCAAATGCTGTTGCACAGATGCTCTCTCCCCAGTGCTGGTCATTCTCCCCACCGTGCTAACTGTTTTCTCCAAGCCCTTCCCACTCTTCCATCATGCTCTTCCTCCTCACCTTTCCACTGTCTCTCTGTCTAGCTAATTCCTTCCTAACATAACCTCACTGAAAGCACTGAAATAACAAACCAAAAAGTTGTGGAACTAATATGACATTTGCAACCAACTCATTGTGTATTCTGCTTGAAAGTTCTATCCTTTTCTCCTACCCTACATACGACTTTTCTATTTACATTGTAAGTGCTTTGGGGCAGGACTGTCTCTTGTTCTGTATCTGTACAGTGCCTATTACTATGGAAGCCTGTTCTCAATTGAACCCTAGACATTATTGTAATAAACATGATTCATAATTGTATCAACACATTGACTATCACACATTCAATTCATTTGGAAAGTTATTCTACCTTAACTTTGCTGAGATCATTGTTAGAGTGGTGCACTACCATCAGAGTATGACTAAGTTGGAACACATATTGCTTCATATCTCTTGGAAGTAGAAATACAAGGAATTTACAAGGTTTTTTGCCTATCACATTATTTCCATGGTTTTCAGGTTTTGAGCTCACAGGTTGTGTCCCAATGCAACCTTAATTGTCACTAAATGAAGATAGTGTATGTTTATTTCTTAGTGTTTTATATATAAGACACACATTCATTCATACACATGCACAGGGTTGATGAACCTTAGCAGATAGTTCCCCAGGATCAGGGAAATTAGAGAGGGAATTCACAAATGACTGAAATGTGAAAACACCTGCATTTTAATGTGTCAATTTACACATAATAGTTCTTAAAACTACAAATGTGTGTTACAGGGTGTTTTCTCATTATGCGAATTAAATAAAATCAGTTGTTTTTAAAAAGAAAAAAAACTTTGTAAACAACATTTGTCACATACAGCCATAACATCCCTTCACATAGGTCAACAGCAGGATTTGAACATTCAGACCAGAAATCTACCATTTGACCTACGAGAATAATTGCTAGTCTCTACTTAGTTCAGCCACTAGCGTATGATTTTATGCACACTCTCCCAGTGTATACATCTATTTTCTAGACAACAGTAGTATACTGAAGATCAGAAATTCTTAGTTCAGTACCAGGAGAAGAGTGTGGTTTAGCAGTTAGAGTCAGAACAACAAAATGTATTCAACTGCACCTGGATAGCTAGGATTTGAGTCTATCACATTAAAGTTCTGGGTTCTTCACCTGCAGTAACCTGAGGTAACCATTATCATTTATTTCTAAAATAGGTAGCCAGCTCATACATGACTGCTTTCTCAAGCAGTTAAGTGCATGGGAATAAAAGCTGTAGCTGGTCAAAAAAAATTTAGGAAACATTTTGCCAATCAAACCAAAATATTTTGTGGAAACGTATTGGTTTCAACTAAAATTTTGTTGGAAAGGTTTCTCAGGTCGAGGCTGGAATGTCTGGTCTGAGACAAAGAGATCCCTCCAGAATAGCCAAGACACGCATCTCACTTGTCTGATTCAGAGCAGCGACTTTAATCTGCATCTCCCACATCCTAAGTGAGTGCTCCAACTATTCAGCTATTGACTATTCTGCAGTGAGTTGCTCTCATGATTTTCCACAAAAAACAAAACAAAACAAAAATAAGCCCAACATTCTGAAGGTCTCATTCCTCCAATGAGGGAGGAAAACAAATGTCAAAACATCAGCATTTTTTGTTAAACAGAAATTTGTTTTCCCATCAGTCGTAATATAAACCCCAGTAGTACACATGAGATTTAAACTCATGAACTCCTCTTTCAAACCTTCCCCTAAACTACTGGGGAATTTAGTAGAGGAGTGTCACTTTCTACCCACCTCCCTAGGCGTATCATGTTATGTTGTTACTGATAAAAAGGCTTGGTAGAATTTGATTTCTTTTGGTTGCAATTTTGATGGATAATATTAATGTTTATTTTGAGCTTTTTTTTTTTTTACACTATTTTTATCAATTGACATTGTCACAGTGGGGGAAATTATGGGAGGGATCAGACAACTATGATGTAATGACCACAGATGATGAGATTCAAAAAGTTAAGAATTTTATAAAGCTTTAAAATACAAACTGTCAATATCACATGTCAAAAACCACAAATTAAATACTCTTAAATCAAACTTAATTTCTAAAGCAGCATTTTTCTTACTTTGTCTATCTGTAAATTTCAATGACCATTGCTGGAAATATTTTTTAGTAAGTTTGTGTGTATACTGTGAAATCGACATTTACCAATAAAAAACTAATCCTTCCAAGCCTACTGATAAATCTGATAGGTTTGACTTGGTGCATTTCTTTTCAGTTATGGAGAGAAAGTGAAAAATCATGACCCAGATTACCTAACATATAACTGATATGGTATTAACCAGAACATGAAGAGCAGCACATGAAGAAAAGCACAAACCCTAAAGTATTTAGATTTCCAAGGGGTGTCGGAAAAGAGGTAAGACATCCAGTAAAAAATTTAAAAAGGTCATTTTGCAAACCTTATAATTTTCTCTGTAGAAACCCAATTTTCAAAGCACCATGAAAAAGTCATAGTAGTAAAAATTAACTTTGTTAATTTTGTCATTGTAATGACATTTTTACAAAATAAAGGTTTAAAGCTTCAGTTAAACAGAAAAATTCTCACTCAACCTTACCTACGAAGTTATGACCAATGATTTCATAGTTAGTTTGCAAGTCTCCACTGTCAATGTAAAGGTCAGGAGTGGGTATTCCCATCTCTAGAAGTCTCTTTTCCATAAAGTATTTAGAGAGAAAAATCCATTAGATCCCTAATCTCTTTGAGTGTTGTTTCACATCACTGATGAACAGGAAACAATCTAATTTCCACAGCTTATTGGTATCGTTAGCCCAAACTCAGTTATATATTCAAACACTGACCTTTAAAATTAAAGAGATGTAATTTAACAAAGCTATAATTCAACTAAAATCTCTTGTCTGACAAGAATATAGAATACTATTAAAGACTATATTTGCCTGTGATATTAGCCTTTTAGAAAGGTAACTTTAAAGTGGACCCATCAGGGACCAGGATCCATCTTACAGATTGCAGTCAACTGTTCTCATAGAACAAAGCAGAAACTAATGAAGGAGCATCCCTTTGAAGTCCAATACTCACCAATAGAACTAGAGGTATGTGAAGGTCTGACCTATGTTGGCTGGACTCATAAAAGCAAGGAGTGTTCCCTTCAGAGAAAAGCCAGCCACTGCAAGACTCCCCCTTTCCTACCCTATCTGCCATTTTAGGTGATTAAAGGACTGGCCTGCTGTAATGCAGTGTCCCACACAGTCCTCCTCCTGTACTGTTCAAGATCAATAGGACTAATCATTAAAAGTCAACCAACTAGCATCAGGGAAACCATCTTCTCTTTACAGGTTTCTAAGGATCTGAAGCCCTCGGAGCAAATTCCTCCACTTCAGCTGGCCAAAACCCCAGCTCCAGCAGTACTCTACTTTCTGTACCGTGAAAAAGCTACCTTTAATTGGCATAGCTGAAAGTGGAAGCTTGCACAGTCACTTCCACAACAGGAGGCAATCTGCTGCTCCATAGTTGCGTTTCCTCCACTCTGCCAATGTTTCCAATCTCATCACTTATCTGTTAGATTCTCACAGTCTTCTGTGCCCTCTTTCTTACAGCATCCTCTGCACAATACAATCTCCCTGAACTCATCCACAGGCCCCTCCCTATTCTGTCCTCCTTCAAGTCCTTTTTGAAATACCTTCTGTTATGTTGACTATAATGATTCAAGTTGACTTCTATATAAATTGCATATAGATTGCTTCCTATTATTCCTTTTCCTCAGACCTCTCTGTCTACTTATTTGGATCTACTGTTTTCCCTTAAATTATAAGATTCTCAGATGAGGGACTGTCCTCCTTATGCATTTAGAAAGCCCACTTGGTGAGCACTATCAGAAATAAATAACAGCTTTCCACAACTATACGAATATTTACTCAATGTAGTATGACAATGCATATTATGCTAGATTTCTATACTAAGCAGGCACCTTTGTTAGCCAATAAAAAAGAAATGACACAACATAACAACATCCTTCTGAGAAGGAGTAAATCATCACTGAAGAGTCCCTTTTAAGTTAATTTTACTGCCAAAGGTACATAATTCATCATTAAAACTGTGCCAAAGGGTCAGAATGGGCATGAAGAAATGGAAGCTATGAGAATGAGTCACAGTTAAAAGGAAACAGAGCAGGAATTCTGACAGTGGTTAAAAAGGCAACTGAAAAACACAACCTAGAAGTCTGACACATTGAGTACATGATGAACCTCCACTAAAATATTTAAATTAAATTAAACAAAAATAAAAATGAGAGACAATTTGTAAATGTAACTGAAGGCAGGATGGCAGTCATTAAAATATACAGAATAAGGTGTGAGGCAGATGGAGACAAATAAGGTGTCAAAAACAGGAGAGTAAAATATGTTTGGGCTGTTGGGTTTACTACAAAAAATTAATTCCTTTTTAAAGTAAACACTGGTTATAAATCTGACTGTAAACAACCCAGACATTTTCTTCTTCCGCCTGATTACATAGACTCTAAGTGCGGGGAGCTTTGAGAAAACAAGAGAGGGTCTCCCTGCTCTCAGTTCTGGTGCCACAGCAGTCCCTGGCTTTCAAGAGTAACAACTGGAGAAAAGTCTTGCTTGGTCATAGGATAGAGAATATTCTGTGCAGACGGAATCTTCAGAGAATTTAACTGCCAAACTCTTAACACGCCTCTACTTATTTGTGAACTGAGTTTTTCAGAGGTTCATAACTTGACCCAATTTGGCCATATTTTCACTGGAATAGCTTAAGGCACACTTCTGACACTAAGTCAATCCCTTTGCCAAATTCCAGGCCCATTCCCCAACGCATAGATGCACTAGGGCTTTTCAGCAAAGAGCTGTAAGAATTTTTTTCACCTGGGCAAAATAACATATTTTCTACTACCTATGATCTGAGAAATGAGTGGACTGTTTGCACAGAAATTTTTCCACAAAAATTCAGCCTGATACAGATACCTGACGTCGAAATTTTTGCTCCAAATGGTTGAAGTTTGGCAAAGTTATAAGCAACTGAAAACAGGGTCTTATAATGGAAGGTGTCAGGCAACCTTAACTACAAGTGTTGCTAACTCCACTGTCTATAATAAATACATTAGGCTTTATTGCAGGGATGATATAATATAAAATAAATCTCTTATCCAATCTGGAGCTTGCCCCCAGATACCAAAAGACAAGAAAAACATTGTTTCTGGACTCAGCTGCTGACAAAAGGCCGCTCTACTCTGTGGTTTGAGTGGGCTGGAGCTGACCTGGATGTGCTGCAATTTCCAATACACATGGTAAAAAGTGACTTACTTACTTCCCCACAAACCAGTCCACTCCATTTTTTCCAAAACTGGTCTGTTAGTCACAGTGGGAATCACGAAATTCCCTCTCCAACCACACAAAACTTCCAGCTGTGCTTTACTGTCCTTAGTTATATTGATTCAGTACAGGGATTCCGCTATAGCCATGAAGTACATGAATGGCCTCCCAACATGCGTAATTCTTTAACTCTTTATCAAAGATTAAATATTCCAAAGAACCTCACTGCATCACATTTTTAAAAAGTTTAGATTACCCAAATAAAGAACTGAAATGATTCTGCAGACACGAACAGTTGGAGAAAAAGGCAGTTAAGGGAAAAGGCAGGGTTGCCAAAAGATTTCTCTAATGTATCGGTTTAACAAAGTTTGTATGATAATGACAGCTCACTGATTTAGCTGGTGAAATGTTTCCCTGAAACCAAAACAAGGGTTACAAGTCTTTACAAATGATTAAGAAAGTCTATAAAAAGTCCCAAAATAGAAACAATTTTAAAGAATTATTTTTCATTGTTTTGAATTTCCAATATCTGGCCTGAAATCCATTAAAACTTATCTGTGATACAAGGAGTCAATTTTTTCTAGTACCATATTTTATATGAAGTTAAAAAAAAACAGGAAAATTATAGTACATTTTGAACTTATAATTTCAGTAAAAACCATTTTTTTCTTGCGACCCAGTTGAAGAAAATTGTTGATGCCCACGACCCAACAGAGCTGGGGATGAGGGGTTTGCGGTGTGGGAGGGGGTCAGGGCTCCGGACTGGGGGTGTAGGCTCTGGGGTGTGGCTGGGGATGAGGGGTTTGGGGTGCAGGAAGGGGCTCCAGGTTTGGGGGGGCTCAGGGCTGGGGCGGAGGCACGGAGTTGGGGTGTGGGCTTACCTCGGTCAGCTCCTGGTCAGCAGCGCAGCAGGGGTGCAGAGGCAGGGGTCTTGCCTGTCCTGGCACTGCAGACTGCGCTGTGCCCCAGAAGCACAGTAGCAGGTTCAGCTCCTAGGCGGAGGTACACAAGTGGCTCCGCGTGACTCCCGCCCTCAGGCACCATCCCCCACAGCTCCCATTGCGGAGCTGGACCTGCAGCTGGCTGCTTCTAGGGTAGAGCGCAGTATCGGAACAGGTAGGGACAAGCCTTCCTTAGCCAGGTAGCACCACTGACGGGACTTTTAATGGCCCGGTCGGCAGTGCTGACCAAAGCCACTGCGACCCAGTCCCTTCCATTCTGCGACCCAGTTTTGGGTTGCAACCCACGGTTTGAAAACCACTGATCTAACAAAGATGAGGCAAAGAAGTGACTTTCATACATTATTAATAGAAAGTATCCTTTTACACCAATTAAACTATAGTTCAATCACTTTGCTCAATTCATTTGGAATTTCAAAACAAGTTCTTACTTGCAATAATTAAGTTCAACTTCTGATCCTTTAACCTTCAACTCATGCATTTTTAAGAGCGTATGTTCTGGGGAGGTTTAAAGACATACATTTTACTGGCTGCAGAAATTGGTTTAATTTGCTTTTGCTTAAGATGAAAAACAGAGTCCCAAGCCACTTGTGGTCAGAGGGAGAGTCAAACTTGGAAAACAGTACCTATACTATAGTTAAGAAACATCCATTTTACTTTTTATCTTTTATAGCTTGTTATACGTACCCTTTGAAAATTTTCTTAGCCCTCTACTTCAGTTATTCCTTTGGTTCCTTGCTTTTTTTATTTTATTTTAATAGTACTCCAACACTGGAGAAAAAATTAGTAAAAGACTTGAATACAGGTTAAAAATATTTTTCTTAAAAAAAATAAATAAAGAATTAGTACAAAGCCATAGCGAATAAAAGCTCAACTCAGGGGGCAGAAAAGAAATAAGGATTTTCCTAACATGCATTAACAGAAAAATGCATAACATGAAACAAGTTTAATTACTGAAGGAACAAATATTTACCTTTGTTGCAAGTTGTGACACAGAAGACGTAACTTCATCATGAAGAAACTGGTCCTTATTCTTCGGGGGGGGGGGGGCGGAGAAGGGGGGGAAGGAAGAAGAAGGCTACAGTCAGTTATAGCTGAACAATATGGAATACTTGTTTCAGAATATTCATGATGTCTTTATTTTACTCAGCTCATCTCAATGGTAACTTATTATGAAGATATGATATACAACTCAAATGTTTACAAAACTTAATGAAAAATGAAAGATGTAAACAAAATCTCATTCAGATCAATGCCAAGTTGTGTGTCAAAAGTTATAAATAGCCAAACTGTCACAATATATAAAAGTAAAGAAATAAAACTTCCACCAGGGATTCTCTCTACCTCAACATTCTATTGATGTTGTTTTGATCTATATTTGAAGCCTCATTTCGATGACCATGTTTTATACATTACTATCTCATGTATAGAGCTATTTTTTTCCTTGGATGTAATTTTATTAGTTCTCACAAGTTAAGCAAGATAAAGCCTGCTCAACGGGTCAAGCTTGCTCATTATATAGACTGGAGGCTTCCAAGGAAAACCAAAGTACTGCAGGAAGTGGTAGCACATTTCTCTTCAACTCAGAGCTAAAACTATTATCCTATTGGGCCACAAGTATACCATGCTGCCACAGGTACTGTCTTCAGAATGAGACAAAGTATGATCCTAATCACTTGTGCTAACTAGAGACTCTATGCATGTCTTCCTTAACATCCTGCCCAAATTCTATTCTTCTTACCCAAATTCCCCACTATGGGCTATATTCTCCTACTTCAGTTCCTGTCCCTAAATGTGGTGTAGTGTTTCGGGAACCATTACACTGGCTGTTATATCCCAGAGAAAGCTGCATTTTGGAGATAAGTATAGTGATCTCTACAGGAGATCTCCACAACAGTAGCAGACCTAGTTGTTAGAGTACAGGACAACGTCAGGACCTCCTGGGATCACAAAGAACTAAAAAATTACTTGCTGGGGCTTTTGGAAAATCAGTTAGCTAACCAAAATGCAGAGGTTATCTTTAAAATTGGAGAATACTACTACAGATGAGAGTTGAAAGGATTAAAGAGTACTTTACAGTACTTTAATGATGAAAAAAGTGTTATACAAATTCTAAGTATTATTAAATGGTTAATAATTTTCTTTTTAAAAATGTTGAGGCTTTGAAAAGGAGCTATATTAAAAATAAAGTCCCCCCATTTTCACCTCACTCCTTTGTCAGCTCTAAAAGAGTTGGCCCAGTTTACAAGGCCTTACACTCTACTTCATGGCACATCTCTTTTTTGACGTTTAGATGTAATGCTGCATCCAATCAATTCAAAATTTCTGAGAATGCTCTAGGCATCAATGGGGAGAAACCTACTCATTTTGGTGAAAAGTGAAAAAAATAAAAGGAGGAAATGGGGGACCCACAGAGCACCTGGCATCTGGTTAGCAGAGCTACCAGTTTCAGCAACCTCTTTCACTGTCTATAGAGCAAAGAACCAGTTGGTGGCAGCCAGTAAACACAGTCCATCATACCAAGAGGAAGAGGAAAAAGCCAGTTAAACATTTCCCTCCACACTTATTATATCTTTATAAATATATATATTGAACACAGTGATTTCAAGATGATAATTATTACTATTAATGAAACTACGTTCACTGCTATTTTTCTTTCAGCACCACACATTACTAAATGCTTTTATGATTGATAAATAATAGTATATATTTATTTCTCCTATTATTATAAGTGGGAAGGGATTAGAAGGGGTTTTTTTTTATTTTAAAAAAAAGGTTTTATTCTAGAATTTCTCTACCTGCATATTTCATGCTCAGTTTCCTTTACCATGCCAATTTTTCCTATATAATAATTTTTGATGTTCAAATTATTTCAGAATTATTCACTGTAATTTAGGTTTGGATAATGTACAATATTACACTATTTCTTTTCACTTACATGTTGAACTCGTAGGGCTACAGTCTTCTGTTGCTGAACAAGTAACTAAATGCTAATGTTCCATGCATTTGGTAAACTCTGATCAACAACTTAAAAGCAAATTTCCAGGTTTGGCAATAGAATGTCAGTACACACAAGTTTCCACAAGGAAACACAAGTGTCCTTTTGTTGAACATACTGCAAACCATAAAGTACTCAAGGGATTAACTCAATAAGCTACAAACTTTTTTGTATAAAGATTATACTGTTGATCTACTTTTCCTCAGTTTCTCTTGTGGTTAAGTAATAAACTAGCCTCTTTTGATCATTCACTTTTAATAATAAATCTAAGCTGAGAAACCTGGTTAAACACAAAGAATGTACCAAAAGGGGGGGCATACAGGACAAGAGCTGCCCTACTACATAAATGGCAAATTATTAATTATTTCCAATCAGTGCGTCAACCTCATACTATAAGTCTGGATGTCAAAAATCAAAAGCATGAACAAAGTATACAATTTATAGCAAAAAGAAATAATCTGTAAAACGGATTTGGGTAACGATCACTTTTACTGTAAATCCTTTAAATGTAAATTGTTGCTCTCCTGCTCACCTGTCTTAATTATTTCCCCCACAATTGATCAAGGAATTAGGCATTGTAATTTTAAAATGTCTACACTGTGGTGATTACAAGTGTAGGCTAGGTTAAAAACTTGACATATTTAATTTCTCAGGGAAAATAGCAAAGAATATTCCCAGCCTCCCTCCATGCCTGAAAATATGCATAGAAAAAGGGATCTGAAAATCACCCAGGAAACTACAAGCCTGCAAATTAGCCTCTATAGTTGGAAAGATTCCTGAGTCATGGATTACAGATCAAACAGTAAAACAACGATATAGGCCGATCAGAGACCGTCATAACAGATTTAGAAGAGGTGGTCATGCCACCTGATTAACTTCTTCAAAGAAGTGACAACGAGAGCTGTTGCGAAGTAGTAGATAGTTTACTAGAGTTCAAGGTGGCTTTGGTACAGTATCAAAAGAGATACAGAGGGCTAAGTATATTATTAAGGCAGAATTTCTTCTTGTCTGGATTAAGAGTTGGCTTCAAAGACAAAAGGCAATGGTAAATGTATACAGCTTCAGGTACGAAGGAAGCAACAAGAGGTAACCGAGTGACATTGACATTATGCACCATTTTGTTTGTTGTGCATGAATATATCTGGAAAAAGGGACAGTGCAGGCAGGTATACATATTTACAGTCATGAAACTAAGAGGTCAAATCAACATTAGAAGATGAGCGATCGCGTTTAAATGAACACAGAAAGAACTGACGTTGTAAAAGCTTTAGTGACGTATTTCATTTAATATTACAACAACTTCCTGAAATAAAATTAACTTGGGTTGGAGATGAGCACTGTCACATGACTCTCCATACAGATGTTAGAAAAACTAGATCTGCACTTTTCGGAAGATATTTAGAAGGGCTGTGTGTATCAATATTACTCAGCCATAACTCTTTTACGTCTAGGACATAAGGCTACATGTTCAAGTGCAATGCAATGATTTGGATGTATATCCGATGTTGATTACTAAAGGTGCTGCATTGTAAGGTGCCAGCCTTTCGAAAAGTCATAAATCAAAGATCCTTCTGCTAGCCTCCAGTGGATGGGAACTAGAACAGGTGGTCTAATGATAAGATTGCCAAGATTTTAGGCTTCATTTTGTGAGATTCATTTGCCTATTTTTACAGCAAAGTAGCTAAAATCCATTTGGACAGACTATACAATTTTAGACTTACCTATGACTATCACTGATGAAAAATATTAACTAGATTACTTCAGAGGAAGAGCAGATTCAAGATACTCATTAGGGGGTCAACCATTGTTTTCTTATACAAAAAAAAATTCTTTTTCACCCCCAAAGCTATTCATGATCAAAACCTAAAACGTATCTACACTACCAAAATACACCATCTTTAATTGTAATTGTGAATAAAACATGTTGTAACATGCTTTATTCTGCCCACAAATGTGTTTTTTTCCACAGGTAAATATCTAGATTAAAACAACTTTTTTTTTTTCTGTCCATACAGAGCCTAAAAGAAACTACTGTAAAGCAACTGGGTAATAAGCATGTTTTAAAACCATGTTTAAATGTGACTATTTATGTTCAGAAGACTGGCCTATGGAAAGTCATCACAGTTAGATCTCTACCAGCCTGAAAAGCAGTAATCGAAGTCTTACCTTGATCTAGTTATGAAAACCTTGTTTACTGTATGGAATTTTTACAAAAACGTCTGTCAGCACTGATGGACAATTTTTGCAGAAATTCTCTGATGCAGTTGAGGCTCAAGCAGCAGAGCCCCAGTATAGCTGTTTGTTGCCACTTCTGATCATATTCACATTGTCTTAAGTTACATTGTGTTTCCACATCATTTTTGCCTTACATGTTTTCATCTTTGAATGGGAGGCAGCATTGTTTGCTTGAAGTTAGAAAAGAAGACAGAGTAAGGATACAAGAGCTCAATTCCTGACTCTTCCACCTGCTTACTGTGTGTTCTTATGCAAGACACTCAACATATCTGCATTTCAGTTTTCTACATCTATCAAATGGAATTAATACTTGTCTACCTTTGTGAAGTGTTCTAGATTTTTGGATGAAAGACAATAGATATGTGAAAGTATTATTAGACCATGAGTTTAAATAATAATTTTCTGCATTTTCAATTTCCATTCTCCACCTCCACCACTCATGCAATACATCAGTGTGCACATACACAGGACAACACAGCACTGGACAACACAACTACAAACATCTTCTAATCCCCAGACCGTCACATTACTGGTATTGTTTCATTGCTGACAATGAGATTGATGTTTCATCTTCAAGGATCACTTTATGACCTTACTGTGAGGAAAAACAGCAAAAGACTGTTGGAGGGGAAAAGGTGATCAAGCACAGATGCTCACAAACTCTTTAATATGTGGATCACATTTTAATAGAGTGAGTTTCATGGACCACCATCTCTTTCATTCCAGATTGCATGAACCACCTCCTTTCCCATTCACAATTGTGTACTTTACTGTCATTACCACATGCAAGAATATTAACTTTAGTAAGTATTTAATGTATTTTAAACTTTTCAAATGCTGTTTAGCAGATGCAAAGAAGAGAGAGGACCAGCATGTTGTGACCAGAAAATGCTTCATGGACCACAAGTTGAGAACTACTGAATTGGCATACACAATTCCTTTAAGGATATCTCTTCTGCATTTTTCTGCTTGGTTGCTGAGTTTTTTGGTTCACTCTTTCTTAACAAAAGCATCTAGAAGTCTCAAATTCTTTTAAACTATTTGTTTAAATGCCCTTATTTGCGCGCTAATTCCATAGGTTTAATACTTTATGTGAAATATTGTGAAAGTTCTACCTGAATGCCAAAATTGATTGTGATTTCAGTTGACAGACTTTTTCCATCAATATGAGGAGTTTCTTTTTATTAAAAGAGGCAAAGAGTCCTGTGGCACCTTATAGACTAACAGACCTATTGGAGCCACAGGACTCTTTGTCACTTTTACAGATCCAGACTAACACGGCTACCCCTCTGATCTTTTTATTACATATTTTAATTCTTCCCATTATTTTGTGTACTTCTATACTAAGCCACCTCAACCTTCTCAAGTGGAGTTAGGATCAAAAGATCATGTTATTTAGACTTTTCTCATTATAGATGTTTTTTAAAAAGGAACACCATTGAACCATACAAAACAAAGTATTGCTGGTCAGAAAAAGGAATGTGCATGATGCTGGAAGTTCTGACATTTCAAATCAAGATAAAAAGTAAAAATATTAAAATATTTTGTGGAATGGAAATTCTGAAACATTTTGATTTTACCAAACAACATTTTCTGAGGGAACGCTGTTCCATCAAAATTTTTTAGCCACGCTCTACCTAAAAGGTGACATCTCACCCACACAGTAAAGTGCATATTTGTTACATGCCTCCTGATCCAGAAAATAAGCCCTCCAATGCTGAGAATGCAGTCACACCATTTGGAAAGAACACATCATTTGACGCATATATTTATAAGTGCCCAGAGGCATTCTGACAAGACAGACACTCCAGCTGAAAACTCAAAAGCTCTCCCCCATCAGTTCTGGCAACATGAGCCAGTTTAGCATCTGAAAAGAAGTTTTCAAATGCTGAAGCTGAACACACTATTTTGAAGATTTATTATCTAATCCACTGTTTTGTTTGGTATGTTGCTTTTAGTACCAATTTTGATGTTAACATAGGCCTATCTGTACTGTACTTCTATACTAGACCTAATACTGTAGTCCTTTCTCAGGCAAAGCTCCCACTGAACTCTTTGGGAGTTTTATCTAAGTAAGGATGAGAAGATCAGACACTATTTATTTGCTGCAGAATTCATGCACTAGTTTTGTTTAATTAGTCTCCACACGTGAATCTGTAACTTGAGTGTGCAATTATTGGCAAAAGGTTTTTACTCCATTACTAACTTCATTTTTTATTTTAAACCATCATCTTCTACCGAATCCTCAATTGATTAAAAGTTTAACTTAGATGGAAAAGCTTAATTCTCTTTCAGAAATTGGGTATTTTAATTTACTTCCTCTAAGTTATTATTTTATATGTATTACAATAGCACCAAGAGGTCCCAAACAATATGCACTGTACAAACATATAGAAAGACATTAATTAGCTGATTTCTTATGGGCAGTATAGAGGAGGTGAATCTTGAGGAGAGAACTGAAGGAGAAGAGGATAGTGGCTTTATGGATCTGTTAATAGAGCATTCCATGCATAAAGGCCAGCATGGAAGAAGACACTGAAATATTTGTGAAAAGCTGACAAAGTTGGCATGCCTGGGAGCAGAGCAGAAGTGGCACACTAAATGACATGACAAGAGACAAAAGCAGAGTTATGAGGGGCCTTGAACTTAATGTAATGAAGCAGGGGAAGCCAGCTGTGGCCATTGCGGCCTTGAGGGGTACCCCATCCACACCAGTGGAATGACTGACCCAGATAAGGGGGATGTGGGGCACAGGAGGAAGAGAGTGAGATGCACCGGGACATAATGGAGCTTCTCCATCAGCAAACTCAGATGCTGCAGACTCTTGTAGACATTCAGGTTCACTAATCCTGGGCTCGACTCCCATTGCAGTCTGTGAAGAACTGCAGCACAGTACCTCCCTACATGCCACCTCAGCATTCCACATGGCTTCAGCACCCGCATGCCTACCCCTACCACTCCACACCTGGGGAAAAATGGACAACCACAGCTTCGCATATACTGATCCGTGAGAACCACAGTTGATGTATGTGTAGCCATAGTGGACATCAGTGTTCCTTCCTCTTTTCATTAATTAAGGTTCAATTTTTTTAAATTTAAATGTGTTTACTTGTAAGTTCTTCAGGTATTTTTGGAGCTGTTTTTTGTAAGTAAATAAAACTCTTTTGTTTTGAAAGTTATTCGTTGTTGTTGGTTTACAACACATGGTATATAAAGCCTGCTTGCAGTGAAAGTAGTGGTCTTGTACACTCACAACCCATAGGATTAATGCCAAACAATGCAGTCATCATAAACACACAGCAAGCACCCCAATATTAATAGATCCACTGTCAGTGATATATGCACAGATGTGCATCTAGCACCAAACAATTCCTAACAGGCCCCCAAACTGTTAAGCCAGGTTGAGCACAGTACACTGCAGCACATTAATGTGGCTTTCTTTTAAAGCTCTCCTTCAAAGTCTCCCTGAGTATAGCTCTGTGCTAAGTTCTTCTAATAGCCCTTGTGTCTGGCTGTTCAAACACAGCCGACAGCCACTCCACCTCTGCCCTCCAACCCTGCAGCAACTTTTCCCCCTTTGCTTCACAGATATTAAGCAAGACACAACAGGCAGCTATAATCATTGGATATTTCTCGCACTGAGATCCAATCTGGTGAGTAAACAACACCAGTGTCCTTTCAATCTACCAAAAGCTCATTCAATTGTCATTCTACACCTGCTGAACCAGTAGTTGAATCTTTCCTCAGTCCTGTTGAAATGAACGGTGTACAGCTTCATGAGCCAGAAGAGTGAGGGGTAGGCTGGACCCCGCAGGATCGCTATCGGCATTCAAACATTGCCAGTGATAATCCGCAGGTTGTGAAAGAAGGTCCCTGCTTGTAGCTTTTTGAACAGGCCTGTGTTGTTAAAGATGTGAGCATCGTGCACATTTCCTCACCAGTCAACACTAATGTCAGTGAAACATGCACAGTGAGCCACCAACACCTGCACAACTATGAAAAAGTAACCCATTCTGTTGAGGTACTCCGCGGCAAGATACTCTGGGGCCAAAAAAGGGATGTGCATGCTATCAACTGCTCCACCACAGTTCAGGAACCCCATAGATACAAAGCCATCCACTACATCCTGCACACTGCTGAGAATCTCAGTCCTGAGTAGCAGGAGACAATTAATGGCCCTCACGGTGGATTTGCCCGCTCCAAAATGACTTTCCATGGACCAGTAGTAATCTGGCATTGCAAGTTTCCCTAGTGTGATCGCTACTCACTTCTCCACCAGCAGTGCAGCTCTCTGTTTGGTGTCCCTGCACTGGATAGCTGGGGTGAGCTCAGTACACTGATCCAGGAATGTGGCCTTGAGCATCCGAAAGTTCTACAGCCACTACTCATCATCCCAAACCTGCACTATGATGAGATCCCACCAGTCAGTGCTCGTTTCTTGGGCCCAGAAGCAGCTGCTCAGTGAACGCCATCAATAACCTTGAAATAATTCTCACCATGTCCCACAGCAAAACAACTGCCAGGAACAACAACAACTGACATCATGTTCCCTGTGGTTCTTCTTGAAGCTCTGCAAATACCAGAGAAGCATAAATCCTGTGCTTGCAATGCTCATGACAATAGTGCAGAGCTGTGCAGGCTACATGCTTCTGCCAGAGACAGCAGGCAGCGACAAGTCTTACACAGATTCGTGGGAATTTGAAAATTGGCACAAAAATTATGGGACAGAGATATTATGGGATGAAGAACACTGCATTATAGGAAGTTGACCCATTGCTCCCAGTCACCCCTGTGTGACTCAGTTCTGTCCCACCATGCATTGCCAAAACTACTCAAAAGACTGTCCATGGATACCTGTCCATGGTGCACCACACACTCCATCAACACAGCACTCCTCGTGGGTATGCACAATGCCAACAAAAGGAGCCAAGTATGCCTGTGCACAAGCAATGTGCACAAGCACTAACTCTGCCAACATAACTGGTGTCAGCAAAACTTTGTAGTGTAGATATGGCCTCACTGTCAATAGCTGTGATTTTTATGGACTAGAGGGGAGCAATGTAGGCATTAGGGAGGCCATAGAGGGGGGTGGTTACGGTAATCAGGATGGGAGATAAGGGCCTGCAGAAGTTTCTGTTGTCTGGGCAGAAAGAAAAAGGCAGACTTTAGAGATGTTACTGAGTAAGAAGCAACAAGATTTGGACATAGACGAACTGTGCAGTGTAAAGAAAGGAAGAAGTCAAATACAACAGGTGACAGTAAGGATGGTGGTGTTGGCTACTGTGGGAGAAAGCAGGAAGTAGAGGTTTGGGGATAAAGAAAGAGTTATTTTGCAGTGATTTCAAAGAGAAAGAATAATAAGCAGGATTGGACTGAAGTAGACTGATCTACCTCTCTTCTCCTGACCTACAAGTCATCAATGTAAAGATGGTAATAGAAACAATGTGAGCAAATAAGACAGTGTAAAAGGAGGAGAGAAAGGGACAGAAAAAGAGCTCTGTGGGACCTTTATGGAGAGTTGGAGAAAGAAGGAGGACTTACTTAAAGAATTGCCGAAGGAGGGATCAGAGAAGTAGGAGGAGAACCATGAAAGGACAGTCATGAAAGCCAAGGAAAAATAATGTTTCAAGAAAATGTGTACATCTGACAAAGTCAAAACCAGTAGAGTTCAAGAATGATAAGGATGGAATAGACTACTTCAATTTTGGCCAGGAAGAACTTGTCAAGAGAAGTTTTGCTGAATGGAGGAGACCCAGGATGGAATTGCAAAGACAGGAATGAGGCAATGTTGAAAGCGACATAATTTGAGGAAATGGAAAGTGAAGGGGAGAAGTTAGTTGGATTAACATTTACTGCTTTCACTTTTTAACAAAAATAATTAGATTTAATTATAAACAAAATTGAAATACTAATACTTTAGTCCATTCCTGACTTTTAGTAGAGTACCCCAAATCTCTAAATGAAGAACCAAGAATGAAATTAAAGTAGAAATATGACTGGCTTACAGTCTAAATCAGAATGTGCCTGTTAGCAGACTCTTTTCTCTGAAGCAAAAAGACAAAGACCTCATTCTCCAAATCAGTCAACTTAGCCAAACTGTTCATGGAACTTTACTATTTTTTGATCCTTAACATCAAAAACTGATGTCATTGCCCTTATTTGATTTATTTCACTAATATACATCTGAAAGCTTTACTAATTTCTTATCCACTCCTTCAGGGCCTGTGTGAGTTTTATTAATTTAACATGAAAGCTTGTGTCAAAACTGTACCAAAGACTTTTAAACACATTAATTAAAAAGATAACTAAATTTCTGTAGAGCTCAGCTTTGAAATGTTCAGTGAACAGGTCTAAACTGTAACATGAAACATGTCTCTGCATTTCTTTCTATTTGAATATAATAGAAATTAAGATCAAATGAGAACAAGTCAAGGAAGAGGAAATCCAGTATTTCATTTTGTCTTTATTTTCTTCCTTTAATTTAAAAATGAAAATTTAGTTCAATTCTCCCTCCCGCCGATAATATGTAATCAACTATCATACTAAAACAGTCAACAACATATCATGTATTAGAGTTGCATATCATATTGACACATCACTGTCATCTTAAAGTTTCATTTGATTAATATTTTTAAAAGTATAGTATATAACATACATAAGACCTTTAGTCAATGAGCACTTACTCAATATGAATGCCAACGCATTAAGTCCTACAAAAGTACAAAAGAAACGTATTTTCAAGTACAGACAATTGACTACAACTTGAATCACAATGAGTATCTTACAAAGTAAATTTATACTCATCATGCAAAGTTGAAGAGCTCTTTGAAAACATAGTAGAAAGAGCAAGTTAAGGAGAATACATTAGATTTTACTAAATACTTGGGCTCTTTAGTTGTATTAAAATCTACTCATGTATTAATTCTTACTTTAGCCAACAAAGTACATTTTGTGGGCAAAAGGGTTTATACACATAATTAAAGTCATTTTTGTGATTTAAGGAAGAATTGTCTAGTAAAAAGTACATGAAGTCAAATTTATTGTCTGATTAATCTTTCAGAGTTTGTCTTTTCACTCTCGGGAAAGTTTTTAAACAGCGTCAACAACCCAACCCACTTTTGTTATGCAGGCACTTCCATCTTCAGTTAGCTCAAGGATGATGATTCTGTTTTAGGAAACTTTTGAAACTGCATTGGAATGAAAATCTTTTCAACATTTTCATGAAAATGGTGTCAAAATATCCATTTTCTGATCAAAACCTAAGCTTTTTGACTTGGGAAGATAAGGTTAGGTTGGTGTCTGTTAAGGGTATGTCTACACAGCAGCTAGAAGCTCTGATTCCCAATTCAAGCACACATGCTAGCCCTGCTCAAGATAGCAGGATAAAACTGCAGCATGACTGTGGCAGCATGGAAGATGGCTTAGGCCAGCCATCTAACTGCACCCACCAGACTCCCTGCATCTGTAATCAGGAGGTTAGCAAAGAAAATGTGTGTACATCCAAGCAAACAGGAGATCATACCTCTTAGCTGCTATAGTATGGCAGTTAGGGCACTAACCAGCAGTGTAGGAGACCCAGATTCAAGACCCTGCTCTGGATGATTCAAAGCAGTTTCAGATCACTTTGAAGCAAGCAGAATAAGAACTCTGAATCCCCATCTCCCACATCCCAAGCTAGTGGCCTAACCACCAGGCTATAGGGTGAGAGCTTGAGCTCCCTCTCCAAAATACTTTTTCAAAACAGATACATATTTGCAAAATGTTTCAGCTTCAACAAAAAGCATATTTTTACAAGATTTCATTTGGTCTAAAATGTTCTGAGCAGCTCTATTTACAACAATATAGATGTTACTTCATATTATTTTTTAAAGTAAGAAACTATAATAGTTATAAATGTTTTAACACTAATTATGTAAATTGTATGCAGAAGCCTTTGAAAATCCTATTAGACTTGACTTATAAAAATACAGATATCTGATTTTAATGCATGGGGAAAACAATATATCACAAATTCAAAGTGAGATTGAAATGTTCTTGTAACACAACCTGAAAAAATTGATTCTCTTTTAAGAAAGTAGAAGATTAGCGAAAGAAAATGTACATTTAAGGAAAAGGAATAATGATCACATTAAGGGGATCTATTTTGTCATTATGAAAAGTAAGTCTACGCCAAGAAACAATACTGAGCTCTCTCATTTACTTACAAGCATGCAAACAAGTATCTGAATATATGGTCCAGTGGTTGGGCCACAAGACTGATAATTGAAGAGATCCTGGCTCCTAGTTCTTGTTGAACTAACTCTTTGATCAGGGCTAAATATTTATGCTATGTACAGCATGATTAGCCAGGCTGTGCAGTGAGAAGGTAGACATTATTAGGGGGTGAGGACTGAATCACTCTCAAGCAGAATTCATAGCAGAAGCAACTCCACAGCAGTATGTTAGAAGCTTGATCCTGTTCCTACAGAAATTAGTGGCAAAATGCATTTATCTCAATGGTGCATGATCAGGCCCTAAACCATATCAACTCAATCTAATTGGTTGTACAACCTTATTTCCTTAAGACACTTACCTAAATAGTGAGTTGTAAAAATAAAGCATCTTTGTTTTGAGTGATGTTCTATCCAGATAGTTCATTACAATTAAAATAGATTCATCCAAACCAGCCTTAGCTATATACTCTGACAATCCATTTTCTCATTCTCATATAATAAAAGGTTTAAATAAAGGAAATCCTTGTTAACTAAACAAATGTTTTACACTACATTGAATATTTTACTACAATCATCAAAGCTGTTTTGATTTCAACAAACAAGCAATTATAGCTTATATTGATTTACAGACTTCTCTATAATTACTGTACTAATATATAACATAGACTGGGTAAAGCATTTCTAACTACACACCCATGGTAAGTCATCAAGAGTTATTGAATGATTAGCTTGGTATACTCCTGTGCTGGCACACCCCATCCAGTAAAATTAAACTTCAATCAAATGCTGTAATTACAAGGCACTTGCAAAAAAGAATTTATCAAAACTAATAATAGTGGTAAGCCATTAGACTCACAATTACTAATGGAATCAGTAACTATTTTAGTTGTTCTGTTTGACATTTGACTAATACCTCTCCCTTACCCAAACAGAACCTTTACTCCAGCTTGTAAATGTATCTTTGTAGTATTTATGCAATCTTTTGTGTGCTGAGGGATATCTAACAGGGAAAAGTCTTCAAACAACATTGTGTCTACTTTAATAATAGCAACAGCTGCCTCTCTTTAAGTATAAAAACACGCCAGCCATAACCTAAATCCCCCCCTTTTATATTTAATGGGGATCATGCCTTTGGGGATCATTTGTTTGTTGTGTTCAATGGACTAGTTGCAGTGCCTGTGCTTGGGGGTGGGAGAAAGAAAGTACCCTGTGTAGTATCAAGTCATGGGAATGAAGGGCGGCAGGTCCCAGCACTGCAAGAGGACCGTTTTTAAGGAGGGAATCCGAGAATCCCAACAAACAGCAGCAATTTATACCCCCTCTACAAATGCCCCGTCGTTCCCGAGTCACGCCAAGCCTCACCACCCAGTGAGTACAGACAAGTGAGCGGGGGCAGTGGGTCCCACAGAGCGCACGGGGGTGCCGCGATGCTGGACACTCTTGTTATTAACCGAGTCCCCGCTCCGGTTACCTGCGCGGCGGCGGCGCTGGCTGCTGGCTGCGGCTGCGGGTCTCGGAGCCGGGTCTCTTCCTCCTCGGGAGAATCATCCAGGAGAACTTTGCTGCTCTTGTTGAGTTTCCACATGATGGGGCGTGGGGGTGCCGCCTCACTCAGCCCTGGGACAGGGGGGGAAGGGAGTGACTCCGCGGCCCCGGACGCGCCTGCGAGCGCACTCGGGCACTCGCTGCCGGGCGGGCGGGCAGAGCTTCCCCTCCCTCCGGCCCTATACCAGCCCCAACCCCCTCCCCTCTCCTGCCCGCATCCCCGCCCCGCCGGCCCAGGCGGCCCCCTCCACCCGGACCAGTGCCCGGCTCCGTCCTAGGGGGCTGCGCCTTCTCGGGCCCCTCCCGCCGGCCGCTCTGTCCCCTGGTCGCAGCGGCCGCGAGGAGCTCGGCCGGGAAGGTCCCGCCCCCGGCCGGCTGAGCGGTCCGAGCGCGGGGCTGACAGGCCCGGAAGGCGGTGGCCGGGGGAGGGAAATGCCGCTGTCTCTCTGGCCCCTTCTCACCTGTGACCTTCCCCCACCAGAGCCGCGGCCCGGAGCCGCCGAGCGGCCGCTGCCATGTTTGCGAGTGGCGGCGGCGGCGACGAGCGGAGGGAGGGCGGGGGGAGCACGGGCTTTCCGGTCACCACGGCAACCAGGGCGGCTCCGTCCGGCCTCCCACATCCCGCCGGGGCCTACCGGGGGAGAGGGGCGGCCCTCTGCGTGCCCGCCGCCGAGCGCTCGCTGCCCCAGAGCATCCACATATCAACGCTCCCCCTTCACAGTGCCCCACGCACAGAGAGCCTCCCGTCCCTTCACACTATCCCGTGTGATAGACAGCACCCCCATCCTTCACAGCACCCCCACACAGAGCACCCCACTCCTTCACAGCACCCTCAGACCGCCCCCAAACAGACAGCACCCCAGCCCTTAACAGTACCTCACTCTTTCCCAGGACCCCTACAGATAGAGCCCTGGACAGACAGCATCTTACCCCTTCACATCCCTCAGACCACCCCACCACACAGACAGTACCTCTCCCCTTCATAGCATCCCATACTGAGCATGCCACACAGAGCACCCCACCCCATCACAGCACCCACACACAGACAACACCCCGGCCACCCTTTCACAACACCCCCAGACCAACGCCACACAGGCAGCACCTCACCTCTTGACAGCACCCTTGCAGACAGGATCCCACCCCTTCAAAGCACCCGTAGACCAGCCTCAACACAGAAAACACCTGGCCCAGACAGCATAGTATTAGGGGAAACCATTTCACTAGGAGAGTGGTGAAGCACTGCAATGGGTTATCTAGGGGGGTGGTGGAATCTCCATCCTTAGAGGTTTTTAAGGCCCGGCTTGACAAAGTCCTGGCTGGGATGATTTAGTTGCTGTTGGTCCTGCTTTGAGCAGGGGGTTGGACAAGATGACCCCCTGAGGTCTTTTCCAACCCTAATCTATGATTCTATGATCTCACCCCTTTACAGCACCCCCATGCATAGAACACCCTGCACAGAGAGCACACTACCTCTTCACATCACCTCAAACACAGACAGCATCCCACATAGACCGCCCACATACAGGCAGCAGCACGCCACCCCTTCACAACACCTCCATACAGAGCACTACACATAGTGAGCAGGCTACACAGCACCCCTCACACCACCCACACAGAGAGCAACCCCACCCACCAATCCATCCCTTCACAACACCCACACAGAGCACCCCCCACAAAGATCAACTGCACATTACTCGCCACACAGACAAGACCTCTGGGCTACCCTACACACAGAGAGCACTTCACCCTTTCATAGCACCCTACAACACACCCCAACTTCTCATAGCACTCCACACACAAAGCAATCTACACAGAGAGAATTTCTCACAACAGCCTCCACACACAGCACCCCATCCATCACTACCTCCCAAACACAGAGATGGCACCGCTTACAAACCATTCACAGAGACAGCACTCAGCACAGTTCCCCACATGTAGCATGCTATACAGTCAGTTCCCCTTGCCTCCTTTGTAAGGTGCTTTGAGATCCATTGATGAAAAGTACTATATGAAATATCAGTATCATTTTATTATTATATTAGTATGCCACTGCACACAAATACTTTCCCATAGACAGTACCTCACATGCAGTCAGTATCCCCCACAGCATTCCATACATACACGTACAGCAACCCACACAGTCACTACTCTACCCCCCAACCTTACCTGTACACTGTCACTTCCCACTGATCACCCACCACCCATACAATACCCCCACACAGACAACCCCGAGAACAAGTTTCCACAGTACTCTACACCATTGGTTCTCAAACTAGGGCCGCCACTTGTTCAGGGAAAGTCCCTGGCGGGCCGGGCCGGTTTGTTTACCTGCCGCATCTGCAGGTTCGGCTGATCGCGGCTCCCATTGGCCGCGGTTCACTGCTCCAGGCCAATGGGGGCTGCAGGAAGTGGTGTGGGCCGAGGGATGTGCTGGCCGCCCTTCCTGCAGCCCCCATTGGCCTGGAATAGCGAACCACGGCCAGTGGGAGCCGTGATCGGCCGAACCTGCAGACGTGGCAGGTAAACAAACCGGCCCGGCCCACCAGGGGCTTTCCCTGAACAAACGGCGGCCCTAGTTTGAAAACCACTGCTCTACACACAATCACCTCTCACTCGTTGCACACACACAGCATCCCTAACAGTGCCCTCCCCGCTCCACACAGTCACCAATCACCCCACAAACATCACCTTCTACACAAAGTAGCCTCCTTACTCATGCAGGGACTGCACTCCACCCACTGTCCCCACACATGCAATTACCTCCCACTCCTCCCACTAGTTCTTCAACCATCCATAAAGATTTCCAAGACAGAAAATACTCAAATTTCTAATTAGCTGAGCAAAGTGAGATCTTACACTCAACTCAATGGCATTTCTCTGTATGTTCAACCTGGAAATACCAGATTTGATATGTTTAATATTTTATAGATAAAAAATAAGCAGACAAATATCTTTAACTTTTTTCCCCGACAGCATGAGCTAAAGTTTAATGGAAAAGTTTAGTGACAGAAACAGGAGTTTGCCATTGAGCAAAAGAGCAGTGAGTTTTCCTTCAACAGTAATAACAACATTTAACAGTAAATACAATTTTTCCTTTAGATATTCATTCAAATTTCACCCAAAATATCTACTTAACATTTCAAATCAAAATTAAATTTAAAGATCTGAGTAATTATAAAATTTACAAATGTTAACTAAACCTTGGGACAAGTATGTGGGAGAATCTAGGTGACTCATCAGTCTTCCCTGAATTCTGGGAAGGTGGGATCATTATTATTATTTATTCTAATACTTATTTTACATATAGGGAAACTGAGACACTAAAAGATTAAATCCTCTGTGTACTACCAGCCATAGCCTTTTGCAGCACACCTCTCTAGGAGAGAACATCTCTATCTACGCCTGTTCAGCAAGGCTCAGAGGATGGTGTAGGTTCCAGAAACTCCTTACCCTCCAGTACGTCTCCTTGAAAGTTACAGGGTTCTCTTTTCTCTAGGCACATCTGCATGAAATAAGGTTTGGACCCACTGCTTTCTCCAAGAGATGATCCCTGTGGATACAAAGTCCCTTCATGTAAATTAATATTCACCTTTCAAAGGTTGAACAATCAAGCTTAGATACCATAACTAACAAACTAGTCTGCATGTCTGTCCCAGCCAGTTTCTGTATTGTCTTTTTCAAATAGATTGGTATTTTCTTCAATAGAAATTCCCATACAGGCACTCATTTTCCATTGTCATGAATTACAAATTAGGGATGGATGTTTACAGATCTGTCACGGTGCTCTTGGAAGCTGACTGATACCATCTGAGACTGTATGAATTGCTTATCCTTACATGCAATCACACATACCCAGCACATTTACTCACAATGGAGAGTGACAATGTTGCACTCCCTATTGTGCACCATACAAGGGCTTGCAGCATCAAGGCCTAGGTGAGTATATCTGTAGCCTACTTGCTCTACTCTTCTGAACCAATTATAAGTACATATAACAGTGTTTTGCTTAGGGCCCTTTGGGCTGCAATGTACTCCTACCTGCCTATCAGGAAAAGTGGGCATATTTAAGATGGAATGCTGAGTCCCCAAGGCCTGTTACTCAACATGCTGTACATACAAAAGGGGAGTTAGTTTACCTCAATGCCAGTGGATTCTGATCCCACACTGAATCAAAGGTTGCAAATTCAATATAGCTGTATCACATTTTGTGTCATAAAGTAGTGTCTGAATAACATGAACTGAAACCTTAGATGTATCATCATTCTAACCATAGCGCTGATCTGTTCGACTCAAGGTAGGGTTTCTGATTTTTCTAGTTAACTATAATGTATAATTTAAGCATGCGCACACATGCATGCACTTCCCTTAAACCTGCAGTCATAGAATCTGCAGCAATACTGTTTTAGGCCCCAACCTGGAAAATGCACCTGAGGAGTTCCATTGAGTTCAATGGTATTCATATGTGTTAAATTTAAAATGCGTAAGTGTTTGTGGAACTGGGGCCTTACATGTTATAATAGGTTTTCCATTCAAGTCTGCTTTATTTTCTTTTTTATCCCCATCTCCCATAGAACTAAATCTATTAACAGTGTATGGTAAAATTCCTTTCCAAATCCTCCATTAATATTAACTGAAACTTCAGAGGGCTGAAAGACAAAGCACATTTTCAATTATTAAAGACAGATCAGAGTTAGCATGAAAGTTCCCTTTAAAAGAGCAGGCTGGTTTGTAACTGGTTTTTTAGCCTCTTACTCCTCATTCATATCTAAAACTCAAAGGTTAATCAAGTGCAAGAGACAATCGCTAACATTTCCAATTTACATTTAATTATATTATCTCATATTAAAATAGTAGATAATGATTCTTAAGTTATTTAATTTAGTTTTCATTTGATCATATTAGTTGCTATATAAATAAATAGTTATGAATACATGATCCTACAGTTTTAATCTTATGTCTTTCTTCACCCTTTCCCCTCACTGTTGTTTGTTACCCTAACTTGAAACATCATGTCTAAGATTAGGTCCCAACCCTGAAAATACTTATGCATATGCTTAATTTTGCTCTCATGAGTGGACCCACTGGACTACTCACATGACTAAAATTAATCACATGTGTATGTTTTCAGAATTAGAGCCTGGGTCTGGTCTACATTACTTGCTGGATCGGTCCAGCAGGGGTTGATTTATCACATCTAATCTAGACATGATAAATTGACCACCGAGCCCTCTCCCATCAACTCCAGTACTCTACCAAGGCGACAGTCTCAGGTGGAGTCAACGGGAGAGTGTCAACTGTCGACTTATCGCAGTGAAGACACTGCAGTAAGTAGAACTAATCTAAGTACGTCGACTTCAGCTATGTTATTTACATAGGAAGTTGCATAACTTAGATCAATACCCTCCACACACACACACACACACCCTGTGTAGACCAGGCCTTAGACTGCAAACTCTTCAGGGGCAGGGACCTTGAGTTAAATCCTGGTCTCATTGAAGTTAATGGAAAGATTCATATTGACTTCAGTGGAGTCAGGATTTCACCCCTTGCTTTCTGTTTGTTCTGAGATGCCTAGCACACTCTTGGGCAGTATCAATATTTCATATTGATATTTCATGATCCTGTTTCTTTAAACAATTCAGTTTGTTTACAGACTTCTGAAGTTTAGAAACCTTTGGGTTTTTCATCCTCTTTTAAAAGCTAATTATATAAAAATATCAACATTTTTCCGCTGTCCTCCAGATTAGAAAGTGTACCCCATGAACTTGGCTTGCCTGGTATGAAGGGGAGGCCAGACTCCTAAGGGATACACTCAGTTACAGTGTTTTCTCTTTTATCCTGCTACAAGATGGTCTAAAAACTGATTCAGTGGTGGTTATGAGCAGGATGATAGGAAGTGTGAGAAACTGGGACATTTTGTGGGGGGGGGGGAGGGGAAGGGAAGGTGTAGTTGCCTATATAAGACAAAGCCCCTAATATCAGGATGGTCCTGATAATATCGGGACATCTGGTCACCCTAGCAGTGTGACTTATTTCCTAGAATGCATTGGCTTTATAATGTAGGAAGATTGTGTCTGGAGAAATCCCACCAAGACACAATAAATTATGCCTCAAATATTAACTCAAGAAAAAAATATTAAAAATATACCCCTTCCATAGTGAGTGTCCCCTACCAATAATATATAAAAACCCAACTTCTCAAATCATTTCCATACCTCAGAAAAGGAGAAGCTCTTATCTAATTATTAAAGCAAATCATCCACCCTGCCCCCAACATCAGTGAAGTCTTTCTGGAAGTAAAAACCTAGGTCCACAACTGATGAGAAGAGAAGTGGCAATAGCGACTATAAATAGGCTTGGAAAGATTAGATTTTTATCAGTAAATGTTAGTAAAAATCAATTTCACCATACACACTCAAACTAATTCAAAAATATTTTCATCTACAAATAATCAAAATTTACAGATAGGCAAAGTCAGAAAATTGTTGTTTGAAAAATTCTTAGTTTGATTTAAAAGGCTACGTACTTTGTATATTTTGACATTTGATGTTGACAGTTTGTGTGTTAATGTTTATAAAGTTTTAACTTTTTGAATCTCAACATCTATTGTCATTAAATAATTATTTTCTGACACCCCATACTTTCTCACAACTGAAAATTTAAATCAGTAAAATTCAGAAAAAATGCTTAAAATTCATATTTGTGCACAACTGTGAAAATGTAAATCAATAAAAATCTAAAAAAGTTTAAAGATAAATATCAATATCAGTTGAAATTATAAAAAAAAAAATCAAATTTTGTCAAGCCTTGCTATAAAATACTAAATGATCTGATCCACCCACATTAGTAATGTGTCTCCAACTAGGGCAAAGCTTTTGTCACAGGTGAAAATAAAGTAGTAAGTGCAGCCATTAGAAAAAGGAAATACTTCTTAACTTTAACTTCCTAAAACAATAACAAATCAGTGTCAATAGCCTATTGTATTGAATAGGCTGTGTCTCGGGTCCAGCAAGGGATAGGATGTTAAAAAAAATATCATTTACTGTTGCAACATTAAATGGCTAAGCATGATTCAAGGTTTCATGCCAAGTTATTGCTGGCTTATGTCCATTGTAACAACCACCAGTTAAAATCTCTTTAACCCATTATTAAACTCACAGAAAAATAAACAAAATATTTAAAGCATTTCAAGACTAAGAATTAAGGAAAGCTTTCATTTTAACAATTTTCCTTATTCCCTTTAGATGTGCAACGTCTCCATATGGAAAAACTTCTGTTTGACAGTCTCTTTAGACAGCATTATAGATTGTATTAGAAGTTCTTTTTGGAAGAAGAGAGACAACATTCATTTATATGGTCTTGAGCTATTATTATTTTTGAAATTCAATCCTGTTTCCTTTAAGAAAAGATATGCCAAATGGAACAAAAAAAGAATAACAAACACGGAAAATGAAGCTTCTGTCTCTGGTCCTTACTTTCACTTGCATACTAGCTGCTGGGAAAGTGAAGGCAGAGTACAGGGTCATATATACCACAATGAGAACTGACATACTTTTTACCAGCATCAAGCTCTGTAAGGCATTGCTTTGACCTTGGCTTTTTCAACACAGGATCTCAGCAGTGTTCCAAAAGGTGAAGTTGTTTTGGCTGACTAATCCAGATTCTTATTAGATAGAAGGCAAAATGAGAAGGATAAGAAAGAAGACAATTAGGGTAGAGGAAGGAAAATGCCAAACTAGGAATGACAGTCAGAAGCAATGGCTTACATCCCAGGTGTTTTTCAGGATTTAGCTGAAGCCGGTAGAGGTGGTGACATCCCCCATTTTTCTCTCTAATTAGTGTGGTCAAGACCTCTGTCTGAATCGGGACAACAAAGGCCCAGTGGTGTTATGGTAGATCGCAGGATGCCAAGAGATTTCTGGGAGGAGGAGAGCAGGGGGAGTTGCAGCCATTATGGCAAAACTCTTTCCTTCCAATCCATTCATCCCATTGTTCCCTTTCAGGGACCCCCAAATAAGCAATGTCCAAAAAGAGGTGTCAACTTCATCTGATTAAACTTAACCACTCAAAACACATTTTGGTGATTTCAGCTATAAACATTTCCTCCCATTTTTAGAATATTTAAACTTGTCATATCCACTCACGAGTCTGTCAGGAGCTTTAAAGACCCCTTATCACCATTCTTTTAACTTAAACAATCTAGTTCGTACCAGTCTTTCTGTCTCCAACTTCTTCTTACCCTTCTACACAATTTAGTATAATGAGCTGAGTTGGACTTTTGTTGCCTTGAGCAACATAGAATACAGGCCTCTGCACAATAAACTGCTATAATAAATGAAAATTTCTTCCCAACCTCATGGCAGTAATCACAGAAATCATCAAAATGTATGCCTGAAAGGGACTTTGACAGGTCATCTAGTCCAGTCTCCTGCAGGGGACTGGACATTTTCCCATGACGTCCACCTCATGGAAAAATCTAGGATCGTGGGCGATAAGCAGGACAATAACAGGTTTTGGATGGCAACAGAACACAAGTTATGTAAGTCTCCCAAACTCTGAACTCATACTAATAAAAACTTTATATTACATCACACCATCATGTTCTGTTTGTCATATTTGTTTCAGAGAAGCTAATTTAGAAATGATTTAGAGAGTTTTACAATTTTCTATTTGTAACTCTTTTCTTGTAAATCCAGGTTTGTACCAGTATAGTAAAACCACCGCCCACAAGTGAAACAGGCTATACTGGTAAAAAGGCAGCTATGTCTACACTAAGGACGTCAGCGTAGCTATGTTAGTCAGGGATCACACCTGTTCACACCCCTGATTGACATAGGTATGCCTGCAAAAGTCTTGCACAGACATGATATTAAAATGGCTCTTCAAACAGTTCCAATTCTAAAAAATCAGCTTATTAGAAAAATGTTTTTGCTTTTCCTCTAAAAAACTACATTGGCTTAAAGCAAGGTTGAGCAAGGTTTACTCCTGAAGCAGAAACAGTTTTTCTATACATAAAAATGTTATGACTTAAAATCTTGTATCTCACTGCCTTGTCTTACTACAAACAAGCACTTTATTCCTTAAAAAGAAGAGCTTCCCAGCTTCCCACTGGGGCCTTGTTACTTGCGTCTCATACTGGAAGGTCTTAAAATAGGGCTGTCAAGCGATTTAAAAAAATTAATCATGCGATTAGTCACACTGTTAATAATAGAATACCATTTATTTAAATATATTTGGATGTTTTCTACATTTTCAAATATATTGATTTCAATTAGAACACAGAATACAAAGTGTACAGTGCTCATTTTATATTTATTTTTATTACAACCTAATAGAAGTACTGTAGTGCCATCTCTTTATCATGAAAGTTGAATTTATGAATGTAGAATTATGTACAAACAATAACTGCATTCAAAAATAAAACAATGTAAAACTTTAGACCCTACAAGTCCACTCAGTCCTACTTCAGCCAATCACTCAGGCAAACAAGTTGGTTTCAATTAGCAGGAAATAATGCTGCCCAAGTCTTTTTTACAGTATCACCTGAAAGTGAGAACAGGCTTTCACATGGCACTGTTGTCACCGGCATCGCAAGATATTTACATGCTAGATGCGCTAAAGATTCATATGTCCTTTCATGCTTCAGCCACCATTCCAGAAGATGTGTCCATGCTGATGACCGGTTCTGCTTGATAACGACCCAAAGCAGAGTGGACAGATGCATGTTCATTTTCATAATCTGAGTCAGATGCCACCAACAGAAGGTTGATTTGCTTTTCTGGTGATTCGGGTGCTGTAGTTTCTGCATTGGAACGTTGCTCTTTTAAGACATCTGACAGCATTCTCCACACCTCATCCCTCTCAGATTTTGGAAGGTGCTTCAGATTCTTAAAACTTGGGACAAGTGCTGTATCTATCCTTAGAAATCTCACATGGGTACTTTCTTTGCATTTTGTCAAATCTGCTGCGAAAGTGTTCTTAAAACGAACATGTGCTGAGTCATCATCCGAGACTGCTATAACATGAAATACATGTTTCAGAGCAGCAGCCGTGTTAGTCTGTATTCGCAAAAAGAAAAGGAGTACTTGTGGCACCTTAGAGACTAACAAATTTATTTGAGCATAAGATTTCGTGAGCTCACGAATGCTTATGCTCAAATAAATGTGTTAGTCTCTAAGGTGCCACAAGTACTCCTTTTCTTTTTATGAAATACATGGCAGAATGTGGGTAAAATAGAATAGGAGACATACATTCTCCCGCAAGGAGTTCAGTCACAAATTTAATTAACACATTTTTTTTAATGAGCGTCACTCAGGGGTGTAAAAAATCCTAATCCCCAGTGTAGACCGCACTATGTTAACGGAAAGGCTTCTCTCATATACATAGCTACCATCTCTCGGGCAGGTGGAGTTCCTACTCTGACAGGAGAAGCCCTCCCATTGGCATAGGTAGCATCTTCACTGAAGAGCTGCAGCTGCACTCCAGCGTTTTAAGTGTAGACCTGCCTTTAGATAAATAAAAAGTCACTACCAATTGCATTGAGAAATGAGATTTCTACGGAGAATGGAAAAAACATTATGCCATACCATCTACATGGAGAAATTAAGGAAAAGTTTCAGTTTATGTAATTTTCATCTGACATTGATCCAGCTCATTCTCTATTTTCCTCAGTTCAGCCCAGTCAATCGGGAGACAAGAGAGTACAGAGTTAAGGCCCATAATATGTGCCCGTATAATTACTTAGAAATACTGTACAGTAAGTGACACGGAAGTCCAGGAAGGTGATCACAGACTGCAGTAGTGCTGCAGCCTTTGATAAGGGCAGAGTCCTGAGTCAGTGGGAGGGAGAGGGAAGAGAACTATATATACATCTACAAAATTCTTTGCATAGTTATGATTATAAACTAATTTTCTAGTAAGTATGTATAAGATAGCAGTGGTATGCCCCTATATTTTCCTAAAGAATGTAGCACGCCTGTTCATTTTTTTCTCATTTCTTCTAGTGATTCACTGGAATATGACTGTCTCAATCAGAATGTCTTTTTATTGTAAATGACAGACTTTTTAAAGTCCCACTCTTAGAGAGACAGGTTGAAATCCTGGCCTCATTGGAGGCAATGACAAAACTTTCATTGCTTCATTAGGGTCAGATTTCACCCCCAAAATATCTTGATTCAGACAGGAGAGAAAGCTCTTCATGTAGACAAATCTCTAGGTCCATCCATTTAACTCACTCAGATGCTTGAGGAGGTTTACTACTGGGGTTGGTAGGAAGAATGCTTTTGCATAGATGGATTGGGAGAGAAGTTTTTAATATGAGGCTTCCTTATTCTATGCAGTTTGTTGTAATTTTTTTTTTTTGTTATATGCAGTTTAAAAAAACAATGCAACCAGGATGCTTGAGCATTGTACATACATTCATCAATATCAACCCGTAAAAAAAAATATCAACCCGTACTTCTGTTACCAAAGTAAAGTTCAAAGGAGTCAGACCTTCTCTACACCTTAAGCTTAGGCTGACCTAGCCATTTCACTCGGTATGAAAAATTCACCCTCCCAAGAAATGTAATTAAGCCGATTTAAGTCTGGTATAGAGACCACCAAGTTGATGGAAACATTCTTCTCTCAACCCAGCTACCACCTCCTGAGGGGCTGGATTTACTACAACAATGGAAAAATCTCTTCTGTTTCTGAGACAAGCGTCTACGCTACAGCAATGCAGTGGCATAGCCTCAGCTTCACAGCTCTGCCACTATAGTGCGTGTACTACTGAAGTGCCAACTTACCCGAAGATTCATTTGATATGCTTCAAGATATAGATGACAATGAGTAATTCTATTTTCTCCCACTTTCCTCTTGATCACAGCAGTAACTTCAGATCCAAAGTATGAATGGAGACTGTTATATTTGCAACATTTCTCCTGGTGGGAATTGTTTTAAGTGACTCTTAACTAAATGATCAAGATAAGGAACACAGGACATTGACTTCAATGAGTGATGGACCAGACCCCTAGTTTCTGTAGAAAGTCAAGTTAAATGTTGTTAACTTCTTTGCCAAAAAAAGAAGGAAGTGAAAGCTTTCTCATCAGGAGTCAGAGGATCAGAATTTCTGCACCATTCTTCCTGCTTTGGTTTATGAAGCTTGTCTCACGCTGAGTACCCACCCCGATTCTGCTTGACAGACCTCCCATAAGGCTAATCTCCTGCTACAGATGTGTCCAGGCCTCTTCCACTGGCTTCTTCTGTTCCGAGTCTCCCTCTATCCCATTTCTATTCCAGAGTTTACATTTGGTTCCAGTCCCTTTTGTGGGCCACCTATAGTTTTTAATTCCAAGAAAAAAATTACTGACAGGTCTTCACTGATTGTGTATCAGATCACATGTGACAAAGTAGTCTATCACAAAGAATGGCCCTGGGTTTTTGAAGAGATTAAATTGGTTATTTGTGTTCAACTCTCAGTGAACCAGGTGGAAGGGGCTGAACCTTTTACGGGTGGGTCTAAGGAACTATAAAGCTCAGCCACAAGTGGTTTAACTCCAATCTAAGAATTCAGTTTGGGCTGAAACCTGAGAGATTTACTCTGGTTGGGAGTTTGCTTATGTTTAAGGAGCTCAGTTTGGTCTGACGAGCTGGGAGATTTTAGGAAGGGCTGCAATTAGAAGTTTGTATACCTTTCATGGGGAAATTTATACTGGAATATTTCTTATGAAGATCTTACTATAATTTTTATAATTTAAATTATCATATTTCTTTTAGGACCTTGAAATAAAAATGTGTTTTTCTATATTTTAACAGACTCCTGACCTTTCTGAGTCTGATGCATGCTCATACTTCATGGTGTAACAATACTCCATTGACTATCATTTTACAAATAGTAACTTCACAGATGCACTGTATCACTTTTACTCTTCTTCAATATCCCACAACCTGCTGAGATACTTTAGGATTTCCTTAGGAATGGATCCTACACATAATGCCCACATGCCTACTTTTCCATTTTTCCTCTGGTATTCCTGTCTCAAATATTCATAACTTCTGCTGTTGAGGTGCAGTCCCCTGAATTTGCCCTTCCATCTTCACCAACACACCACTACCCATTTTTAAGCAGCAGGCGGTATAGTCAAATTAAATTTGCTGTCTTTCCCATGGTTAACCTGTTGTAGGCTTAGGCAATTTGGGCCAGATTTTAAATGTATTTAGGCATTTTAAAATGCCTGGAATTTAGGGCCCCAAGCTTCAATTGAAATTAATAATTCTTTTGGAAATCTCATTTAGCACCTGTCTTCAATTTTAGGCATCTAAGTATCTTTAAAAATCCACCCCTTTGCTTTTAAAACCATCATTGTCCCTTATCTAAACATCAAATATTGAAATTTCAGAATATTTGTTCTTATCATCTACTTACATCCAAGAAATTCAGATACTTCTGGAAAGTTTGGACATGCACGAAAACTTTTGGAACCAAATCTGAAGTAAGCTCAAACCTTTAAACTTTTAAGATTCACCATCACAAATAGTTATATGTCACCTATAATGCTGTAACATAGGGTTATAATTGTTAAAACCTGTTTTTGTAAATATATGTTCAGATCTTCATGTTCAGCTACCAGTGTGTTGATCCTGAAGTTAAACTGATTTTTTTTTTTTTTTTTGTAATCTCATCCATGCGACCATTTGCCCTTAAACACTTAGTATGTAAAATGCCAATGGACTTAAAAAGCAAATAACATCTGCTATAATCATACTGTGAAACTTTTTGGCTGTGGTCAGTGGCAAAGAAGCAGCTGAGCAGTTCTCCCACTGCCTTTAAAGGCAAATATTTAAGAGTGCTTCAGATGGTATGGGCGAGCTCAGCCATCAACCCCCCTAAAAAGCAACTTAAATACAACAGATCTTAACACTACAGCACTGAAAAGAAAATATTTTTCTTTAGAAAACAAGGCTTGGATTCTAAATGTTATATTACATCATGTCTTTTTTCTATAAGCTAATGAAAATCCAATAGTGCTCTCATTTTAATTATAAATGTTTAAAATACTAGATTTTATATATAACGTTTCAAAACTCAAGAGATGCACTTGTACCTATAAAATGAAACCCTATGTTGGGGAGTTCAGGGAGAGATTGTCCCTTAAGGAGGCACAATCTCTTTGAACTCAATTGTGTGTGAGGAGGTGGGGGGCCGTTGTGTAGGTTGCTTTGGGATACTATGTGTCCAGCTTCCTCAGTGGGCCAGTGTGGCAGGGCAGTGGTTCTCAACAAGGGATACAGGTACACAAAGGTCATCCAAGGCGTACATCAACTCATTTAGATATTTGTCTAGTTTTACAATGGGCTACATAAAAATCACCAGCAAAGTCAGTACAAACTAAAATTTCATACAATGACTTGTTTATACTGCTCTATATACTATACACTGAAATGTAAGTACAATATTTACATTCCAATTGATTTATTTTATAATTATATGGTTAAAAATGAGAAAGTAAGCCATTTTTAGTAATAGTGTGTGCTGTAGGGTGACCAGATGAAACTGACAAAATATCGGGACACATGGGGGAAGCGAAAAAAAAAAAAAAAAGAAAGCGGCCGGAGTTGCCAAGGCAAAAAAAAAAAAAAAAAACGCCGGAGTGGCCAAAGCCGCAATATCGGGACAAATGGCATCCCGACCGGGCATCGGTCAGGATGCGGGACAAAGAACTAAAAATCGGGACGTCTGGTCACCCTATGTGTGCTGTGACACCTTTGTATTTTTGTCTGATTTTGTAAGCAAGTAGTTTTTAAGTGAGGTGAAACTTGAGGGTATGGTATGCAAGACAAATCAGACTCTGAAAGGGTACAGTAGTCTGGAAAGGTTGAGAGCCACTGTGATAGGGGAAGGAGGGATGTCCCTGCTTCCGTCCCACCTCTCCCTGAAGGCTTTTTTGGTGATGCTTGCTCCTAAATGTGCATAGAGGAAGCCGTCCTTGTGTTTCTGCAAACATATAAACTGCAACTGTCCCTGGTCCTTACACAGGGCACACAAGTGGAGGATGCTCCTTGTGCCTTCCCCATACACTCATCAGGAACCAAAAGCAATCTATCTCAGGAGTTATGTATATAATGTGATACACAAAAAATAATGAGTAACTTAGGGGGAAACCTTTGTCACCCATGCAGTGCCCAACGAAACAGGGCTTGCGTAGGCGACCTGCATAAGTGCTCGTCCAACAAACCAATCACCAGGCACTCAGTCCAGATTTTACTGCAGGGTACGTGGTCAGTAGGTGGTTTAGTGCACAGACTCACTGGAGGCACCTACTCCTCCCCTGAACTGTCACCTCCAGGGCACACTAGTAGACACACGTTTCCCTCTGTAGCCCCCTAGCAGTTCCACTGCATCTCTGGTCTTGCATACCTTTGGAAGATTGGGATGGATTTCGCTCTAGGGCAGTTGAAGTTGCTACAGTGTATAAAAACTTACATCCTTTTCTCTGGTGGTTTGAGTTTAGTGTTCCGAAACACTCATTAGAAATATTTATTTTAATTTTTTTATTTGATTACATAATATCTGGGTACATGTACATGAATTACTGGGAAACAATACAATAACTGACTTTAAACTAAATTTAAAGAAACTCCATTATATATACTCCATTATCAAGACCTACAGGGAAAGAATAGTGGATCAGCGGTCTATCTGTGAGGCACGAGGAATCCTGGGGCTAGATGTGCCCTTAGGTACAACCTGAACAAGGTTTGTGATGTAAATTACACCACCACAGGAGTAGCCCCAGAATTCCTGGTGCCTCACAGATAGACCTCTGATGCACTATTCTCTCCCTGCTTCCTCCTTGTTGGAGGTAGGGGGATTAGTAATTTGGTTCCAGCCTCCATCAACAAATTATGACATCCTCATATGTAAATTTTGCAAATGTATTTGGGAAGGAGCTTATATTAAGCGTGCTCGCCATGTATGTGCTCTGTGAGGGAGATTGTGCATCTGGACCCAAGATCTGTGTAGCGCATAGAGGAGTGGATGAGGGTTCTTACTCCCATGCATAAGTGTATAGTCTAAGATGTTAGAGGGCTTTCCCTCAACCCTCCCACTTCCCTGATTCTTGTCATGCAGACAGCAAGCAGCAAAAGACCAGAAGTCCGAAGCGCAGAAAATGCAATGTTTGTTGGGGTTAGTTTCCAAGCAAGCATATTCTGAAGCACTTCACACCAGTCAGGCTTATCTCTATTCCCTGATAGCATCTGTTCCCCAGTGTTCCGTTCCCAGCACTGATGCCGCAGAGCATTTACCCCATGTCCCCCTTCCCAGCTCTGACGCCATAGAGCATTTACCCTGTGTCCCCCTTCCCAGCTCTGATTCCACAGAGCCTTGCCTGTTCCCCATTCCCTATTCCCATTCCCTCATCCTTTGCAAACATGATTCCAATTTCCCTTTCCCCCACTTCCTGTTTGACCCCAGTTTATATAGTAATATTCTTAGCTATACCTTAACCAATCATTTTACTGAAATTTAACTAACCAATCCTAACATATTGTAACATAATTCTCTAACCAATTATATCCCACTACCCTAATTAATTTACACCTAGCAAAATTAATTATACTGCAGACAGAAACAATTAAAGATTAACAGTCAGATTAACAATAGAAAAGTGGGGGCCATAAAGATAAAACATACAGAAATGCGGGTTTCACAACCACAACCATTGATAAGTGATTTCTTGATAGACAGGATGCTTGATAGACAGGATGCTATCAAACTAAGTTTTCTTTAACCATCTTAACATCTGTTTCTTTATCTGGTGGTGATGGGTATTGTCAGGACAGGATTGTATTCCTAACAGCCCCATACCACCTTATTTCAATGTGACTGATTTGGAACTCAAAGATGTGACCATAAGCTTCCCAGCTGTAGCTAAGCAGCAGAGGCAGCCATAAGCTCTTAGCCTAAGAACCAGGCCTCAGACTATCCTAGTGAGAGAAGGGAGACCTGTGATTTCAATTCTTTGTTTTATACCTCTGTAACTAGCTAAGTGATAAAAATACATCTAAGTTCTTAAAGTATAGGCCTTTACAGGCAGGCCTGCATATCTATATTCTAACATAAGGGATTGTTTACATGGAGAAATTTACTTCCATAACTATAATTTTATATAGGTGTGTAATTATACAGCTATAGTTATACCGGTATACTGAACTAGTGTTGGGGCCTGGCGGGCCAGTTTGTTTGAAGAGGACTAAATAAATGCAACCCTTTGCGGGGATTGCTAGAAATACCTGTGGACTGTGAGTTCTTCAAGGGCCAAGAAGAGGGGGAATACAGAGGCAGGGTGCCATAGATAGGGCCCTACCAAATTCTTGGCCATGAAAAAACGTGTCACGGACCATGAAATCTGGTCTTTTGTGTACTTTTACCCTATACTGTAGGGATTTCATGGGGGAGACCAGCGTTTCTCAAATTGGGAGTCCTGACCCAAAAAGGCATTGCAGGGGGATCAAAAGTTTATTTTAGGTAGGTCACGGTATTGCCACCCTTACTTCTGTGCTGCCTTCAGAGCTTGGCAGCTGGAGAGCGGTGGCTGTTGGCCAGGCACCCTGATCTGAAGGCAGCACCCCGCCAGCAGCGCAGAAGAAGGGTGACAATATCATACCATGCCACCCTTACTTCAGCACTGCTGATCGTGGCGGCTCTGCCTTCAGAGCTGGGATCCCGGACAGCAGCCGCTGCCCTCCAGCTGCCCAGCTCTGAAGGCAGGGCTGCCACCAGCAGCTGTGCAGAAGTAAGGGTAGCAGTACCGCAAGCCCCCTTTAAAATAACCTTGTGACTCCCACACAACTCCTTTTTGGGTCAGGACCGCTACAATTACAACACCATGACATTTCAAATTTAAATAGCTGAAATCATGAAATTTACAATATTTAAAATCCTCTGACTGTGAAACTGACCAAAATGGATTGTGAATTTGGTAGGGCCCTAGCCATAGAATGACCTTTGGTCATGAGGGGTGCTTGCCAATGTTACAAATCATCTATAACATATTATTGGCATCTATAAATGCTTAAAACATCTATTAATAATGTATAAATACTTTATAAACTATTTATGTAACCTTACCGTACAAAGTATATATAATGTTGTATGTTTTGACAAGATTATGTACTACCTCCCAGCAAAAGGGAAGGACTGTTTCTTACTTTTACAAAGAAAATTAGTTACAACTTCTAAAAATACCCACCAAGACTGGAGTCACTCACAGCCTGCAAATAACATCCACCTAATAATACAAATGTAAGACAATAGTGAGCATTTCTGAAAGAAACTGCTTTCTTGGTGACATTTTTCACTTTCCATCTGACCAGCAATGCTACTTTGTTGAAATTTGTAATGCAGTGCAAGGGAACATTTCAAGGTATCTTCTCCTTTATTTCCCAAGTAAGAAGCTGAAGTTACAGCATATGTGCAGTGTAATTAAAATTAAAAAGCTAAGCAGAAAAAAATCCCCTCTTTCAGTTGCTTTTCAACTGGTCAATTTTTGCTTGGTGAAAATTATATTATAAAACATGACCCTGTAATAAAATAAACGTTTATTTCTCTTGCAAATTACACCAGCTACTTTATTTTAAGATATTGTATATAATTCTAAAGCAGTTAATACTTAGCATGGCCAATTTGAAACAGTCATTGGAATGTTACCACGTATCTGCAATATAACATTTTAAAGTATTTAAGGGAGGCTTGCAAATTAAGTTCTGAGTCTCATATGCTCTGAATGAAAACTGTTTTGGAGACAAGTGCTTTTCTGATGGAACTTCAATTGCTAAAGAGATGTCAGTTTATCAGTTAATCATAGTTTAACACAATTCCTATGTTAACACATAATCATATATTTATGACCTATGAGGGAAGATTGAAAAAATTTCGTTTGTTTAGTCTGGAAAAGAGAAGACTGAGAGGGGACATGATAACAGTTTTCAAGTACATAAAAGGTTGTTACAAGGAGGAGGGAGAAAAAATGTTCTTTTGAACCTCTGAGGATAGGACAAGAAGCAATGCAGCAAGGGAGGTTTGGGTGGGACATTAGGAAAAAATTCCTAACTATCAGGGCTGTTAAGCACTGGAATAAATTGCCTAGGGAGGTTGTAGAATCTCATTCATTGGAGATTTTTAAGAGCAGGTTAGACAACACCTGTCAGGAATGGTCTAGATCAGAGGTTCTCAAACTGGTCCGCGGACAACCAGTGGTCCGCGAGCACCATTCAGGTGGTCCGCGGATAGTTCCCTTTCAGTTGCGCACCCGGGTGGCCGCACACGAGAGAATGAAGGGCCACCCACCTAATTAGTGGAGCCGCGCAGGTGTGCCTGGACCCTGAAGAAGGGTGCCTATATCCTGGAAAAGAAGCACGGGGGCTGCTGCAGGCAGGGAGAGACCCCCCCTCCTTCCCAGCCCCAGCTCGGGGGCTGCCGCGTTGGGGGAGAGAGGGAAACATCCATCGCATTCAAATGGTAAGACTGCTGATATTAAAATATAAGTTGTGTGCTTTTATTTGTAAAACAAAAAATGTTAATTATTATTAAGGTTTTTTTTATATAGCGCTTTTATCCAAAGCGCTTTACAATAGTTATCTAATGGTACAAACAACATTTGGAAAGATCATTAAGCGATCTGATGAGACCCTCAGCCATTTTCAAGTGATCCAAGAAAAAAAAGTTTGAGAACCACTGGTCTAGATAATTCTTAGTCCTGCCATGACTGCAGAGGACTGGACTAGATGATCTCTCGAGGTCCCTTCCAGTCCTATGATTCTATGATTAACATATAAAACAAACTTAAATTATATTAAGGTTGTGAGAAATGCCTCTGGGCTGCCACAAAAGAGACCTGGTTCCAGCTCATTCTCCACTATCCAGGTCAGTTTAGGCTGGAACCATGGCAAAAGCAGCAAATCCAGCTCATAGAGAGTACCTCATATCATTTTCAAGCAACCCCTTCCTGTCAAACCAGAAATGGCAGAAGAAACTATGTCTAACCCTCAGGATTGGACAGGATGTTCTGAGATTGGGCCTTTGAGGGTGAGAAGGAAGGTAAAAATTATGTAGTGGGGAGGGATCTAATATGTTGCCCAGGAAAAGAGAACCCCTACAAAAAGAACTTTTTTTGCTCCAAATTTCTGTTTGATTTTTAAAGATATTTATCAACCATCCAGATTTTGTTTCTGTTCTAGTATTTCTTGTTGTGTCTTGGAGTCATTTGTAAAGTTGGAATAATACTTACATGTTATGGTTTGCAAGTTTCAAACCCAGGTTGGTAAGGTTAATGGGAGCAGCCACACTCCAGTCTGCCACCTGGCAGCCTGCTAGGAATAGCTTACCTGAGACCCAGGATGCCCAGCCCCAGTGTGAAGCTCTGGGCCAAGGTCCAATGGCAGACTGACTGGCTTGCTGGCCTGCTTAAGCCAGCAACAGACACGTGAGGATGTCTGAAAAACTGAGTTTCCCTCTGCTCAGGACTGTGTGACTTGTGCTTGCTGCTTCCCTGGCTTGATCCCCTAGCATTCCAATGTGCGTTGATTCTTGGCATCTGACTTGTGTTTCCTGACCTCTAATTTGTTTCCTGCTTCTGGCCTACACTGGTTCCTGCATTGTTTTCTGATCTCCAGTTTGTCGCCTGCTTCCAACCTGCCAGTATGCTGACCCAGCTGACTCCTGTCTTGTGACGGTGAGCTCTGGTCTCTGACTGTCCATGATCCAGCTGTGATATTTTGTACCTCTCAGAGGTGTTTTGAATATAAATGAATGGGTCAGATTCATCCCTGGATTGAATTGGGCCCAAAGTTTGAAGACTTTTGAGATCCTTGAATGAAAGGCTTTGTAGAAGTGCAAAGTATTAGTAAGTATTATTATACTGTTAACTGCAGTTATAATCATATTTATACTGTCAGTCTGTTCCTATGAAAAGAATTGTGATGATCCACTTTAATCAAATTCTGTAGACCACAGGCAAAAGGAATTTTGACTGAATGAGGAAGATAGGATTTAGCCATAAGATTTAATGTAAGGTTCATATACTAAAAAAGGAGAAGAGTAACTAGGAAAGAAGGCCAATATTTTCCAGTCTAGGTACTTAAACGTAAGTCTCTAAGTCCATACTTATATTCATTCCATTTAGCTATCTTTCAATAGCTCCAGCTACTATTGTCTTAGGTGGGAGCTGGGGATACTCAGGATCTCTGAAAATTAGGCATGTTGTACTTATTAACCCAGCTATTTCTCAGAAAGATGCATTATAACTGACATGTCTGCTGTGGGTGAGGGACATCTTAGAATCATGCAGCGCCAGAAGGAACCTTAAGTGATCATCTAGTCCATCCCCCAATGCCAACACATTGAACTATAGCTAGACCATCCCTGACAGATGTTTGTCTAACTTGTTCTTAAAAATCACAAATGACAAGGAATCCACAACCTCCCATGATAAGCACTGGAACGGGTTAATTATCCTTATAGTTAGGTTTGACATTATGGAAACTTTCTAAGTCTCTTGTAGTAATAGGCTTAATTTACTTCTCCTACCCTTGGTGGATATGGAGACTAATAGATCGCAGTACTCTTTATAACAGCCCTTAACATATTTGAAGAATGAGGGGGGATTTGATAGCTGCTTTCAACTACCTGAAAGGGGGTTCCAAAGAGGATGGCTCTAGACTGTTCTCAATGGTAGCAGATAACAGAACGAGGAGTAATGGTCTCAAGTTGCAGTGGGGGAGGTTTAGATTGGATATTAGGAAAAACTTTTTCACTAAGGGTGGTGAAACACTGGAATGCGTTACCTAGGGAGGTGGTAGAATCTCCTTCCTTAGAGGTTTTTAAGGTCAGGCTTGACAAAGCCCTGGCTGGGATGATTTAACTGGGAATTGGTCCTGCTTCGAGCAGGGGGTTGGACCAGATGACCTTCTGGGGTCCCTTCCAACCCTGATATTCTATGATTCTATGATTCTAAGACTGTTATCAGGTCCCCTCTCTCGTTTCTCTTCTCTAGACTAAACATGCCTAGTTCTTTCAACCTTTCCTCTTAGGTCATGTTTTCTAAATAATTTTTCTAATAGCAGTTTTTGTTATCCTCTGGACCCTCTCTGGTTTGTCTACATCTTTCTTAATGCGGGGTACCCAAAACTGGACACAGTACTCTCCAGCTGAGGCCTCGCCAGTTCTGAGTAGAATAATTATTTCAGGTGGCTTACATATGACACTCTTGTTAATACACCCCAGAATAACATGTGCCCTTTTCACAACACATCACATTGTTTATTCATTCAGTTTGATCCACTATACCCTCTGCCTCATTACAAGTCTCTGCTGGCAACAGACCATGATGCTGTCACCTGCTGCCATCCACAAGTGGTTTGCTAGTGTGACTATACCTGTATAGACAAACCCTCCCAGTGTAGATGCAACTTCTATGGGAAAAAATGTGATTTTTGCCAGTATGGTTTATACTAGTTCTCCAAATTAAATAAACGACGCTGTTGGAAATGCTTTCTTTGCCAATATAACTGTATCAACACTAGGGCTTTTGCTAGTATTAAAAATCACACCACTAACCAACATCATTATACTGGCAAAAGTTTCTAGTGAAGATGTGACCTTAAATTTTATAACACCATGTAGACGGCAGTCATTTTAACCGTATATTAACATTTCATTTACTAAACAGAATACATTCCTGTATGAATACTCGGTCATTAGTTCAGCCTATAACTTCTGATTGTTAATTTTTGATACATGAAAGAAGGATGTTTCTTTTGATTATTCATTTCTTGGCTCCTTCAAGCTTTCTAACAGAGATGAAACTTACTAAATGAGCCTACACTTGGGAATACAAAAAAAAATCCATCTTCATTGCCAGTGTATTAGCATAAACTGTTAGAAAATTCTAACTAAATTCAGGAGGTGTGCAACTATTTCACAGGAGAAGGGTACAAAATATGAAAAATTCATCCAGCACTATAAGAGGATATACTAGAAAAATATAGAAAACAGACAACTGTAAAATATAAGTCATTTGTGGGGAAGATAAAAATCAGATATACAAAAAGACTTACAGAGAAGTGAGCACTGTTTTTTAATTCCTACTATAAAACTATGTATTGCTCACTACAGAGAACAGGCTGAAAGCTAGAGCTACTCACAAAATGGAAAAACATTTTGCATTTTTCCCTTTTTTGGGTTTTTTGAAATCAAAATTAATATTATAAAAATATTCCAACCAACTGTAGTGAAAACAACCCCCAAGCTTGTCATCTGATAATCACCCCCATATCAAGAACTGTTGTTTTGGGAAGACATGCAGGAGTTTCTCTTCTATGACAGTCTCAAAAAAAAATCAGTTGTATATTTGACAAAGCAGATACAGGTTTCCTTCTTCTGAAAGTGTTAACTTACAAAGCAAACAGCTGTCAGTTCCTCAGTTTCTTCTCCTTCAGTGTGATGTGATATGGGCTCTGTTTACTTTTTCAGACAATATAGGTCTGTTACAGGGCCTCCCTGCCTCCTCTACAGACTCAATAATTTACAGCCACAGTAGCGAAGTTCTTATTTGTGTCACTGTATGTCTGTATTTCTGTAACTACAGTTGAGTGAAAGTTAATGACCATCCCCCTGATTATGCTCCTCTCTTGATTTTTGCGAGAGATCAGCAATAGATATGTTACAAGAAGATTATGTGGATTGTGTCAAATCCTCTGATTTGTGGGTACTGGCAGGAACTGTGCAGCCTGGAGGATGATGCAGAATAAGAGCAGTAGCCATAGCTTGGCAAAATAATGAAATTATGGTAAGACTTCCTCCTTACTGTCCACAACTGAGCTATCATCATTTCTTGGGTGCTCCCATTCAAATTGCTTAGGTCAATGATATATTTATCTTCCTTACTATTTTTAATCTCAGCAGATCTCATGAACAGATGGGGTGGACTGCAAATGTGAGCATAACCTTTGAAGGAAAACACCAATGGCTTTTTTTTTATTTAAAATTTATCTTGGTTTGTACATCAAATGCCGTGGGGTTTGCCTTTCTTTTTTAAAGTAACATTGTAATTAATGCTACAAAAGAGGTAAAGCCACTGCTGAGCTGGAGCTGTCTCATAGGGGCCACTTTGTTAAAGTTGTAGCATCATTTTGACAGAAAAATTGGTCTGATTTCCCTGCCCCTGATAAAGTTCAGCCCTTCCGTACATACCCTTAGTTTACCCTTAGTTTAGTGGAAATGACTTATTGTTCAGACTCATGAGTACACTGAAGCGAACATTTCCTTTGAATGGAACTAGATTGCGACAGGAGCTGAATTTTTTTTAAAAAAAATCCCCAACAAAGGTTCCCCCATATTCCCCTTAAATACCTTCATCCGTTCTCTTGACTTCAGATTTTTCTGACATTATCACTTGTATCTTTAGTATGTTTGTCAGGAACAAAATATAACCTTTTTCAGTCAAAGGACACTTACACTGTTTCTTGTTTAAATGGGAAGCAGTTAGGTTCTCCAATCTCTCAGTCTTCCCTTCTGAAAGCATATGCCACAGGGCTGGTCAGTCAATGATACCAAACCTGCACCCAAAGAGGGCTCATAGGTCATACAAGCTTTACCTCACAGAAGACAGGCTGATATGCTTTCTTTTCCTGATCATATTCCAGCTGCAAGCTATTTTGTGCTGACAGAGCTCACTTAAGCCACCTTAGAGAATTATCACATATGCTTTTGCTCTGGCTGGGGCTCATGGGGTTCTCCCTTTCTCCTTTTAAATGAACGGATCCATCCCCTGTTCTCAGAACTTTTTTTAAAAACACACTATTTATGGGTACATTCGCTGTTGCCTTCCCTTTCCACACCCAGAAACTAGGGTAAAGAAGCTTGGGGCAAGTGGTGATGAAAAGCTCACACCCTGAATTTTAGGCCCTGTAATGAGGGACCCAGAAAAATAGGGAGCTTTTGGGGGGTGGGTGAAGGTGGCTTGGCTTTGAACTGGTCCTGATATGGCCCCTGTATATAGAATTTTATTGTAGGCTACAGGGAAAACATTTTGTTAAAATATTTTCAGTGCATTATTAGGAGATGTGGACACTGACTTACATACAAGTTATTAATCTAGATACGCATCAGTTCAAAAATGAGGAAATACATGTTTAAGAACTGGACATCTGCAATTAAGTTTTCAAGGCTGCTCAGGATGAAAGATGCTCTGGCTTAGGCTCACCCCTGTGTAGGGGTCATTGCACAGCTGCTGCACCTCCCACAAGGAGCCCTGTGAAGGACCTGTGACACTTGGTACATCTACATTGTAGCTAGCAGGTTTGGCTTCCAGCTCAGGTAGACGTACATGCTCTAGCTCTGCTTGAGAACAACCTTGTATGAATTTCAGGTAGTGAGCCTGAGCCATCACCCATGCCACTGTGGCTACATTGCTATTTTTGCCTCACTAGCTCAAGCAGAGCGAGTGTATGTACATCTACTCACACTGGGAATCACACCTCCCAGACATATTGTGTAGACATATCCCCTGACTCATAGCTCCTTCTCTACTTCCTCTCACTCCATGGGGAAGTTATTTACTGCAGTCCTTTACAGTACAGTATCTTTCTTCCTCCCTTGTGCTGTCTTAACACTGCTGGCTCAAGCCATTGGGAGGCAGAACCATGACTCCACCCATTCCATGCTCACCTGCTGAAGCTGTGATGTGGGGAGTGTTACCATGCCTGTGTATGGTGGGGAAGAGGAGAGGGCATCTTACTCCTCAGTGCCAGCCACGTTATATTGACTTATAATCTGGTCCTATGGAAATATTAACAAATACAAGTATCAACTTTCTTTCCTTTTATAGTGTGCCTTCTACAGCTCTTAACTTTCTTCTGGATTCTGCTACTGCAATAGACAAAAATATTCCCTTATGTGTGTATCTTTAACTCAGCCTTTAGTATGATGATACACAGTGCAGAGCAGCTTCTTAGCTGTGAACTGACAGTACCACAATGCAGTACTTGGCATCTCCTGCTCCAGTGCAAGAAGTTCTTGGATCATCTTCTCTAAGGGCTTGTCTGAGTTGGAAACTTACTGAAATAACTATTCCAGAATAATTTTTCCAGAATATTATTTCAGTATAAGCCCCCATGTGGACACTCTTATTCCAGAATAAGTGTGTTTCTTTACAATTTAGCTTAATTTACTTTCCAAGAAAAATCAGAAAAAGAGTATCCATAGGGGGGCTTATAATGAAATAACTACTCCAGAATAATAGCTAGAATAGCTCTTTTGGTAAATTGCCAAGCGTAGACAAATTCTCAGCATTCTGCAACCTGTACTTTACTGGGAAAGGAAAATCCTTTTGCCAAAGAGTCTTACAAAGACAAATGAAAAGCCTTTTAAAATGTTATCCTGAACTGCAGCTGTTGTGACAAATGATCGGTCAATAGGTACTGCACTTTATTTTTGGAGCTTGAAGAAGTGAAAGCAGAATTTTAGCTTGTATTGCATTACTGTATTACTCATTGAGTTGCTTTAATCTTAAATAGGGAAAGATGATTCACTTGTATCTAATGGCAAGGAAAGGAAATGCTTTTTAGAATACTGAAATGATGCATTGGTTTATTTCTCTTGCATTATTTCTGAGGTTTGTCATTACAGTTATAGGGACAGATACTGGGCCTTGTCTCTGAAAGGGACTATAAAGCCAGTTTAACTAACTTTAGGGAATCCTCTGGTGGTACAAAGTAGATGTAACTGGTTCTATGTCCCCTCCCTCCCTAAACATAAGGAGCATGGCCAATGGAGAATTTGTACCTGGAGTTCTCTTGCTTCACTCCAGTGATTCCCAGCTGCTGGAATTACCTCTTGTGGCTTCTGCAGCCAGCTACAAAGTAGAACAGCCCTGAATCTGGAGTTCTGTCAGACCAGAGGATAGGACAGATCATATACAGTACATGTATTTCAAGTGTTGTTCATATCCCAGTAAATACTATGTAACTGGTATGTTTTCCTATAGCCTGTAATACTCAGTTTCATACAGTTTAAAGATAGAGGTCCAAGGTGTTTGCAGGCAGCAAGTTAAGAGGCCTGATATAAAAGGTATGAGTCCCAGGAATGCTGGGAAGACTGAACTTTATTTCTTGGTCCCAGACACATCATCTGGGTCTAGTTTAGAAAGGGTTAATATACGTGCTACATGACAGAAGTCAGCATCCAGCAGTTACTGTTACGAGCCCAAAAGATAGAAAATAACGGTCATATGATTATAGAAATCCTTCTGCTCAGTTTGGCTAATAAAAACCCTCAGTTATTCATAGTACAGGGATCTGCCTGGTGTATAGTTAGTGAAAAATAATTGTTGTTCATTTTATTTTCAGCATCCAAAAGCAAGTATTTTTGGACAGTGAAAAATACTACTACTAACATAGGTTGGTCTGTGACTCCACAGAATTTCTCTGCTTTGATTAGTTGAAACCATACTATTTCAGTATACCCCTGAAGAAACTCTCAGAGTTTGAAATATGCAAGCTTTTTGGTTATAAATAGCAATATTTTGCACATCATCCAAGGACCTGAAAGTAATTTACTACATCAACTAGCATCTTAGAACACCCCTGTGAAGGTTAGATGCGTGAACTGAATCACAGAGAGAGAGGTGACTCGCTCAAGGACACACCAGAAGGTAGCAGCTGAAGCAAGAAGCATGACCCATTTGTCATAGCTCTCTGATCTCTGCTCTAAACACCAGATTGAGTCCCCCTTTCTGGTCTGTCAGGTATATCTGGTCTACTGTAGTCTATATTAGGTATTTACAAGGTGCCTATCAACTTGGAATCAAAAATTATTTAAAAATGCATACTTTCACCAAGCACCATGCTAACAGCCATCAATTGGGAGAAAGGCCTATTCATCATGATTACAGTTCCAAATCACCAATTATCAGGTCTTATTTTCAAAATGGGTGAGGGTATCTACCTTCATTGCTAAGCACCCACAAGATGCCAGAAAAGAGCTAAAGGATATTATCTTAGAAGGCCATTTAGTACCAAAAATATCACTACAAGCTTCCGTGGATGCTTTGGACACAGCAGCTAGATCCATGGCCACCACTGTGATCATGTGCAGAGATTCATGGCTCCAAGCCTCTTGCATTCCAAAAGAAGTGCAAGGCATTACCAAGGTATTGCCAGTTGAGGGAAGAGAATTGCTCAGCATGCATATGGACAATGCACTGCTTTCTCTCAAAGATTCCAAGCCTGTATTCTATTCTTTGGGCATATGTATCACAGCCCTTCACCATAAGCCCTTCAGGTACCAATGTCAGTCTATGCAAAACCCAACTACCTGTCATCCGAATAGATCCTCCAATTATCCACCTAGGGAAAAGCCTATATACTCTCAAAGAACACCACGGTCTTCCTCAACAGTTGGTCACTCCACACCTGCATCCACCTGCTGTAAGGCCATGCATCACCTAGCCATGAGTTTTTGCTGTTAGACTACTGTCTCTGTGAAGTCTGAGGTAGCTTGCCCCTGGCCAAGGCACACTTCAGTCCTACCCTTCCAGGGTGCTATAGTTTTAAAGAAATTGGGAACAAAACAAAAAAAAAAACCCAAACCCCACAACTCATAAAGAGGGTCATCCAATAAACCAACAGTGGGGCTCCACCCTTCCGTTCAGGGCTTCTCTTCACATAGGCCATACTTCAGCCAAGCTTCTAGCAGGAGGCTTGTCCAGCCAATAAGCCAGCTCAGTCTCTGGGCTGCAATCCAGTTTCCCTCACATCAGGAGTAGCAGAACTCTGCTCTCCTTCCTGCACAGCTCTGAACTAGGCTAGATCTCCTCCCTTTAACCCCCCTTTCCAGGTCTGACACCTAGTGAAGGTGGAGCAGGGCATTGCCCATTGGCGCCACAGGCCCTCATTAACCCTCTCATTCCTTTCTTCCAGGAGAGAGAAAAATCCACATCTTGGACTTAGTATATACCTTGACAGAACATAGCCCTTTAGATTCTCTTTCCATCTCTTCACTGCCATCTCTGGTAGTTCAGAGTCGAGCCACCTCCTCCCAGAGAAAATCAAAATGGGCTATGCACTGCATACCACATGGCTGATATACCCCTCTCCTCAGTGTTAAAGTGTACTTCATTAGAGCTCCTGCTGCATGCTTCAGAACTATCTCCATATCTGAAATTTTCAAGACAGCTACATGAAATAACCTGCTGGCTTTCGTTAAACACTATGCCCTTGACCCGGCAGCAAGATCAGATGCTAATTTCAGGAGGGTAGTGCTGCAATAACTTTATAGTTAGTGTCCGGACTACTCAATCTCACCTTCCAGCTTGGGCACTGCATATCAGTCACCCAGAGTGGGAACCACACAGACACATACTTGAAGAGAGAACATTTATGTACTTTATAGTGGATCCATGACCCAGCCTCCATCCTTGCTCTTTTAGAGTCCTTATTATCTGGGATTCTGAATTATCAAGGAAACTGAGGGTTTATTGTGGCTTCTCTGCCCTTTATGCCTTTGGGGGTTGAGAAAGGGTAATGGGGGTCATGCAGATGGTAGGTGCGGCCCAATGGATACTGCTTTTCAAATGAGTCGGATCTTGCATACATGGAGGTTCATGTGAACTTACAGTGGGATCCACATGGATAAAAACATCAGTATAAGGTAAATAATCATTCTTTTATACCAGTACAGCGAGTGGAACAGCCATTTTGTATATTATTTATTGTAATGCAAATAATGTGTTAAAGGTTGCCAGCGGGAGTGTCTTTGGACCTCACTGAAGCTGACGTGCATGCCAGCCGGCTTTCATTCAGGATAAATGAAGAAGCAATTAAACTTATTTATAGCTGAAACGATAGAAACCAATGCCCAAAACACTAGACCAGGTGGGAAGGCCTAAGCATAAAGTAACTCAGGGAGAACAGTGGGGACTTCCCTGAAACTGACTGAAAATGCAGGGCTTGGGGCATTGATTGGATTGTAGCTGTTTCTGTCTGTGAGTGTCAGAAGCGGAAAGAAATCGGAAAGCTAGGAGAAAGCTAAAGAAGCACTGATAGCATGGTCCTGAGAGGAAGCAGCAACTGAGCTGCTTGGGGCATAGGGCTGGATTTCTGAACAACAAAACTGCCTCCTATTTGTTCCCAATATGCTCAGGGAAAGAGGGCCTTGTGTCCATTCCTCGCAAATAAACAGGATTGCACCAAAAAAAAAAATCTGACTCTATCATCAATATTTTGTCCTAACAGAACCAACCGAGCTACACCCCAAATATTGGGTAGCCACTTGGCCCAAGGGTCAACAAAAATACTATCCATCAACATAATGACAGGCATGATACTTGCCTTCTGAGTAAAGGACACAGCTTGAGAGACCAGAGAAGGCTTGATCCAAATCTTACTTGCCTCAGGTTTTCACCAGGGTAATTCCAAAATGTTCAGTGGAGTCATTCCTGATTTACACTAATGTAATTGACAGCAGAATCAGACCAAGAAGACCTAATGAAACAAAGGAATAAGTTATTCAGTAATTGAATTCAGCAAAAGCCCCCATCAGAGCAGAATAAAGGAAGTGATCTACTTATCATTGTTTGTTAAGTAATCAGGGTTGTGTTTGTATATAGACAGTCTTAGACAAAGAAACTCTGGTTTCAACCAACCCTGTAATACGAAGGTGTCTGTGGGCTTCAGAATGAAGGAACTAACATTAGCTTTCTGGGTTCTCACTAAAATCCCCAGAAACAATTCTCGGTTAGGTATAGTAGATCATCTGAATGGAAGTGGTTCTGATCTCTTCTAATTCTTCCTTCTTTCTCCTCTGTACTCCTCTCTCTCCCCATGCCACCTCACTCTTGTAATATTATTTATAACCGTTTTTTCAGATTACATTCCAGTACTGGCAGTTGCCCATCCCTCTTTGAAGAGCATCGCTATGAATCTCAGAACCTTTGGACTCAAGGCTTTCTTTTCTTTGCTCATTTCAGACATACTGATTCAGTGCAGCAGAAGAGGAAAACTGGTGATCAGATATAGAACAGAGCAAACTTTGCCACAGCCAGATTCAGAAAAATCATCATCTTCCTGTGTATCTCACCTGCTGTGCTGTGCAGATCCAGTTGCAAAATGCAATGAGGAGGTTACAAGAAATCTCATTGTCTTCCACATCAAGCACAAACGTCTTGTCATCACCTTCAGTGATCTGCACAGTTCTGTGCCTGTCTATATCTACTCTAATCTATTTCTGCTCTTTAACTCACTCCTTCTGCTCTGCCAAGTCCGTATTTCTATTACCTTTGGATCCATCACCCACTTTTCTCTTCTCACCTTTTTTCACACTGCCCCTTATTTCTTCCTCTCTGGGTACACCAGATAGCCTCCCTCTCTTCCTCCAGATCTCTTCTTGAAACACATTTCTTCCATGGAACCTATAGTACAAGCTTTAATCAATTTTATGCTGTCATGTATATTGTTTTCAGCTTTGCTTTGTGATAGATCCATCTCCTGGACATGTTGTACTTTGTTGGTCTGAATTGGTTGGTTAAATTTTAGTTGGCTCTTCCTTTGTGTTTTGTATAGCAGCAAGCACATAATCACGACAAGCTGATTACAAAATTGCCAATCTGAGGTATACTGTGCTCTCCAGAGGACAAGCTTCTGGAGAACAATCTTACCATGAAAATGCAAGGGTACTCTCACTCCTGGATGAAGAAATGTGATCCAATGAGAATGTTACATGTGTACTTAATTCTGGTTCTGTGGGAAAATGTTCTCTTTAATTACAAAAAAAAGAGATTTAAATGATTTTGCATGTCTCAATAAACCTGATTAAACAAACTCTGCTGCCAGTTTGTCAATCTGCCAACTTTCGCATTATGCTCCAAATACAAACCCTAAAATGGACATTCGGCATATTCATAATGTAAACCTTACCTAGACAAAACATGCCAACATGCAGAATGCTAGTAATTCTACCTTTACAATGGAAGCTTATTGGAGCATGGCCTTACTATGAAGTAAGATAAGTAACTTTAAACAAACCTATTGTATGCTGTTGAAAATGCTTCTTATATATTTATTTCTTAACTTAAAATGTATAACATTTTTTAAAAAAAAACTTTGCAGTACCAGATAGTAATAGGGAAAATATAAGGCGAGGCTTAGCCTTAAGGCTAGCTCCTTTCTTTAGCCTGCAGTCTTACTGTCTCAGGCTGAAGAACTCTCACAAGATAAGCAGGCTTGAGCCTTGTTAGTATTTCAATGATGGACTTCCCAGGAAACCCCATGTTGCTGTAGATCTTAGTGACTCCTCCTTCATTGGAACTGAATGAAAGTCCTAACATGGTGCAAGGGCCAAGAGCACTGTGCTGCTAGGAGTACTGTGATTCAGATGAGATGAAAAGCTGGAGGTCCTGACCATTTGCAGTCATTTCATATCCCATGGAACTTTTTGGACTTATGTGTCCATTTTGACCAAATTCTAATTTGGGTAGTTACATTCTGCCCTGAGTCTGCTCTAATTTACACAGCGGTATGACCTGGCTCCTGGAAGCCCTGGGGATCAGGACAGCAGAAAGATGCTTAAAGCCACTTGTTCAATTCCCTCTTCTTAGTGGAATTCTAGCACACCTGAGGATCTGGTCAGAGGAGTTAATACACTGAAAAAATATCAGACCTTATGCATTTTTTGGCACCATGCTCATCAGAGGCTATGCAAATATAACAACGATGCCAGAGTAAGACATTACATTGCTGTTAGATGGGGCATATAGCACTAAGCTTTAATGGCAGTATGAAACAAGGCATAAAGACAAGAGTCAGTGAAGTATACAAATAAAGCCTTAGGCCTTGATTGTGAACCACTGACATCAATGGGAGTTTTGCAACTGGCTCAAGTGGGTGCAGGATCAAATTCTTCATGCAGGAGAGTGGGAGATCAGAGGTATTATTATATGAGCATTTGCAGAGCACCATTAATTTTTATTTTGAGAAATTATACTGTGGTGTCTAGTTCTTTTTCCGGGCTGGTTTTTCAGTTATATGTTAAAGATGTTATTTAAGATGCTGTTGTTAAGGAAATAACAGTGGATATGAAAGCACAAAGCTTCCATTTCTTTTAATGACATCCTGCTGCGAATCACTGACCTTGACATTTCTGTCTCCATGTTTATTTTTTCTTTGGGGAATACTTTGAATTCCTAAGCAATAATGTGGACTAAGATTAAATACCAAGCAAAGATTTCTAAAGGTGGCTCTTTTACTGAGAACGTGGATTTTATTATGTTTCCCAGGGAGATAAAAGATTCATAGCCTAAGAAAAGTAATATGCACTCTTCACTTTGCTATTTGTCACAACTGTGAAGACACTTTACTAAAGTAAAGGAAGAGCTGATTAGACTGAGTAGTTAGAGGGGTAAAAAAAATTTCTCAGAATGAATGTGCTTTTTAAACTTCCAGACACTAATACCAGACACTGGGATTCTCTAATTGATAAAGCAGAATATTCAGAAGGCACTGAAAAAGGAAGGATATGTATTGCCCTAAAGATTTTCTAGAAGACCAATACTTCACAGGTTGGAATTTTCAGAAATAGCATCAGTCAACCAAACCCAGGAACAAATTTCCAGTTTGCCAAAAAGAATGAGCATTTGCCATTTTCTAACCACACTGACACTTAGCTGATCAGACCAGTGATATTTGTTTGTTTTGTTTTCTAAAATTGTCCTCTATGGTTCTCCATAATCTGGCCTTTATTTATTATTAGAGTCTTCAGTTTATTAATTGAAAAAGATAGCTGTCTTTACTTAAGAGACTACCTTGATATTTTTCTTACTGCTTTTATAATAGCAAGATTTTTATATAAAAAAATCAATACATGAAATAGTTTCCTCCTCCCTGATTTCTAGAAACATCTCAAACTTTTCTCTTTTTTTCAAATGAGCCTAAAGGGACTCAACACACAGGACTGGCTACATTTTTGTAATGTTTCCTTAACAGCAGTAGAATGCACTTAAATCCAAATCCAAAGCCCATTGAAGGACTGTCCTTGACTTCAATGAACTTTAGATCAGGCCCATATACTTGTAGATCAATGAGTTTGACTACTAACTAAGGGCTTGTCTACACTGGCAAGTTTCTGCGCAGTAAAGTGGCTTTTTTGCACTCAAACTGCAGACGTGTGCACACTGCCAAGCCTCTTTGTGCACAGAAACTCCTCAGTTGCAGGACTGCAAAAAAACCACCTCAACGAGAGTCGTAAGGCTATTTGCACAGGGGCTCCAGTGTTCTATGCCAGTGTAGACACTTGATTGCTTCCTGTGCTGTAATTGGCCTCTGGAGCTGTCCCATAATGCCTCAAGTGACCGCTCTGCTCGCTGTTTTGAACTCGGCTGCCCTGGAGACATGCGCCCCGCCCCTTTCAAAGCACCATTTCTGACAGCCCTTGTGTGCTGTCCTGATCTTGCTTCCTGCCCCTGTCTGAACTTACAAGACAGCATGCTGACACAGTCTCTGTGCCCCAAAACACACTGTCTCTCTCGCCCCCTCCACATACACACACACACACACACCGCCCCAATCACTTCAGTTGAAAAGCAGCTGGCAAAGTAGTAGGATCAGTACCGGGTTTATGGTGCCATAGCGCCGAGCCCAGAGTCAGAGGAGCCCCGGCCAGTCCGATCCCCAGGCCTGCTGGGCCAGCCAGGAAAGCTGCCCCCGCCCCTGTTCCGCCCTGCCTCTTCCCACCCCTGCTCCGCCAGAGCCCTGACCCCATTCCACCCCTTCCCCTGAGCAAATCCCAGTGGACTGCAGCAGGGGTCGGGCGCGCCCTGCAGTCACGGGGCGGTGGGAAGTGGAGCGACCCGACCTCAGCCCACTCCATGCTGCCAGTGAGTGCTGGGGGGCAGTTCCCCCTGTCCCCCAGTCCCAAGGCTGGGAGTGAGGGGAGCAGAGCAGAGCAGGCTGGGTTACTTCACTTCCCGGTGCCCCGTGACTGCAGGGTCGGGCCCCCCTGCACTCACCGGGTGGCGGGAACTGGAGTGACCCGGCCCCAGCCCGCTCCGCTGGCTCCCAGCCGCGCCGCCAGTGAGGGCTGGGGGGTGGTTCCCCCTTGCTCCCCAAGTCCCAAGGCTGGGAGCCAGGGGAGCAGAGCAGAGCGGGCTGGGGCTGGGTCACTTCACTTCCCGCTGCCCCATGAGTGCAGGGTCGGGGCCGACCTGCAATCACCAGGCGGCAGGAAGTGGAGCGACCCGGCACCAGCCTGCTTCTCTGGCTCATGCTTGGGGGCAGTTTTCCCCCTGACCCCCAAGCCTGGGGGGGGAGATGGAGTGGTGGGGAAGGGGCATGGGATGGGGAAGCGGGGGAAGGAAGGGGGTGGGATGAGCAGGAGATGGAGTGGTGAGGAAGGGGCATGGGATGGGGAAGCGAGGGCCCAGCATGTGGATCCGCTTGGCAGCAGCTGGGGCTCCCCTGTTAAGCAGGCCCATCAAACCCTCATCCTGACAAGCCCCACCTCCCCTGCATCTGTACCACCCCAAGGAGCCCCCCCCGACACCCTCCCCACTGACCTCCAACCACTACACCTGGACCCTCACCCAACTGAACCCCACCTCCCCTGCACCCAGCTCCCCCTCCCCCTGCCGAGCTCCAACCAGTTTCACTTGGTACCCCCTGCAGACTCCCATTGCCCCTGCACCTGGAACCTCCCTGTGCATCCAGATCCCCAACTGAGCTGCCTGCACCCAGACTACCTCTTACCCCCTCCCCCCACAGAACCCTATTACCCCCATCTGGATCCCCCCCACACTAAGTCCCTCTGCACTTGGATCCTGCTCCCAGGCTGAGCCTCCCTGCCCACATCTGGTGTGCCTGGCATAGGGTGTTTCTGTGGCAGGCATGGCCCTTGTGCAGTGTAAGGGTCAGGTTCAGCCTCATTGCCAAGTCCCTGTCCTGGGGGGGCGGGGCAGGCTGCAGGGTATTCTCCCACCTCCATGCAGCCAGCAGCCTGTGCTCCCCACTACCATGGTGGAGCTTCCACATTTATTTATTGTTAAAAAAATTGCAGAATTTTAAAATATTATGCACAGAATTTGATGCAGAATTCCCTCAGGAATATGGGGTGCTGTACAGTTGTGATGGTGGGACTGTGAAGGGGGTGTTGGACATTAGGGGATCTGTGGGTGGGGTAGTTGGGCAGGGGGTATGGTGTGCAGGGTGCTGTGCAGTTGTGGTGGAAGGTCAGCGGGAGGGGTCTCTGGGAGTGGGTGCTGGGCATAGCATGTCCATTGGCATTGGGCATAGGGATCTGTGGGGGAGGTCTCTGGTGAAGGGGTGCTGGGCATAAGGGCAGGGCACTGGGCAGGGGGGCAGTGTGGAAGGGGCAGGCTGGCAGCGCAGGGCTGGGTGGGCCAGTGTGCGCCTAGCAGTTGTGGGTTTGTAAACAGTGCCCTTGTGCTGGGCTGAGTGGGGCTCTCACGCTGCTCTGCACCACATTGCCTCCAACCGGCCCCTCGCTCTGCCGACTGCCCCCCATCACATGCCCTATTTCCCCAATGGAGGCCGATAAATATGTATGGTGCTGGGCTCACAAAAAGTTAATCCGGCCTGAGTAGATGCCCATGGAACAATGGGACTGGGAAACCTGCATCATGTGATGTTGTGCCTGCCCCATAAGGCATTGCAAACCCCTCCCAAAGCACCCTGCGGCCAGTTGCACAGTGGGATAGCTACCACAAGGCACTGCTCTCTTTGCCATTGCAAAAGCTGCTAATGTGGATGCGCTCCAGCGTCACAAGGAGCGCAGTGTGGACACGCAACAGCGGTTTAATTCCAGCGGTTTAATAAAAGTGGTATAACTTGTGATGCAAAAACTTTGCCAGTGTAGACATACCCTATCTGTTCCAACTCCTGCATCTCTCTCATTACAGTTATAAGATCTGGGAGACAAAAGCCTGCTTGCCCTTCTCTATATCAATACATGAATAAGGGTAGACAAAATTAGGAGGAAAGATTCTTCCTATTGACTGTAAGTAAGTGCCATTTGCACAACTTTCTCAAGGTCAAAGGGCAAAAACCAGGAGGTGGCATTTGTACAGATTATGTACATTATGGGCCAGATTTTGACACCCCCCTCACAATGAATAATACCAGGTAGTTTCACTGAGGTCAATAAGGCTCCTGGAAGTGTAATGTACTATTAAATGTGAGTAAGAGTGTCAGAATCTGGACTTATACAAACTGACTTATGTCAATGCTGGGTTTATTTAGAAATTGACATTTTTCAAAAATCATGGGGTCCTTTTTGATTACAAGGGACACATTTCAACAATTTTAACGTTCTCTGATAACGAGATAATGGCATATTTTGTAAAAAACCTGATGTTCAAACAAGTACCATTTCTCATCCAGCAGCACCGAAGTCAAAGTGTCTACCAAACTGCCTCAGACAAAACAGCCATTTTTCACAAACGCTGCAACAAGTTTTAGGTTCCATATGGCATGAGCTGGAAAGATCTGTATTGGTTATGTTATGAGAAATAAATAAAATTAGGTAGTGATAGAACCTGAAACACCAGCTAAAAAAGCCACATTAATAAAAAAAATACATAAACCTATCAAGAGAAGCCGGAGGAGATTAAAGGGTGTTAGTGAATAAAGGATGGAGGCTCATAGCTACTAAAAAGCAGAAATTCATTATAGATCATCTTGTCCCTGGATATCCTTAATATAGGAGATCCTGCTAATGGTTTTCTCTTAAGAATTTGTCCCCCCAAATCCATCTTATAACTGAATCCCAGTCACATGTCTGTACTTCACTACCAGGCTCTTTTTCTTAGCCTCAAGATGATACGGTTGCAATGTGCATGTATGTGGCTTTTATGCTAGGAGAGATGCCTTTCTGTATTTCACTTGCCTATCTACCTGTAAAAAGCATAAAATGGAGAACAGCATTTTATACCCAATCAATGTCTCAGAATGGGGCTTATGCTGGCTCAGCACACTAATGTCCTATTGACTATCCTAGGGTCGACTCTATTTTCAGTGCCACCTGAGTACCCCAGACCTCAATCACGCTGACTGTGGAAGAAATTCTTCAGACAAAAAGAACAGTTGCTTCTAAGGGCAGAGGAAGCAATGGGAAAACCAGGGCAGACTTTTGGTCAGACAGCATTTTGTTTGTCCAAGCCCATTCTTCCCAGAGAAGAATGGAGGTATTTCAAGAGACCTAAGTTTCAGTTTGGAGTTTTACATGGGGAAGTGGCCAAATTATTGGCAATGTGTAAGTTTTAAGATGACAAACGAACTCTATTGCTTGCATCAGTGGACACAACCCCACTGAAATCACATTTGTGCCTACTTAGATCAACAGTGAATTTGGCCCAATAAATCTAAATATCTAAAATGGCAAATGTATGGGTCAGATTTTTCAAGGAGTTGCCGAAGTGAAACTTGTTTGCACGCAGAGGTGGTTGACGTGACATGCTTTCTACAGAGGACCCCACTTAACAAGCATAGCACGGGAGAGGCCTTGATTCCTTGAGCTGTAAGAACCTCATACGGGTGGGATTTCAAAAAGAGCTTAGCATTGGCCGAACTCTGATCCCACTGAAGTCAATGAAATTTTCACCATTTACTTCGCTGAGGTAGGCCACTGCTGAGTGCTTTTGAAAACTCTTCTCCGTCCACACCACCCCTTCGCTCCCTTAATAATACTGCACATTTCATTGCATGCTTTTCAAAGACACGTAAATTTTTTTCAAAGCCAGAAGGGACCATTGTGATCATGGGGTCTGACCTCCTGAATAACCATGGGCAGAACCATCCAATGACTTTTGCCTCAAGGCCCACAGCTTCTGCCTGGGTTCAAGTATATCTTCTAGAAAGATACCAATCTTGATTGAAAGAATTTGAGTGACAGAGAATTCACCACATCCCCAGGTAAACTGTTCCAATGGTTAATCACCCTCAGAGTTGAAAGTTTTAATCTGATTTTTAGTCTGAATTTATCTAGTGTCAGCTTCCAGCCATTAGATTTCGTTTCACCTTCCTCTGCTGTTTAAAGAGCCAGAGAGACAAGGTGGGTGAGATAATATCTTTTAATGGCTCCATCCACCCACATGCACGCACCCCCACCCTAAGGAAGGAAATTCTTTCTTTCTGTTTTTAATTCTCATCTCAAACAATTGATATGGTGTATTTACATGCCAATAGAATGGTTTACTCATCATTTGAAAAATAAATACTTTGGGTGAGGAGTTTGTTTTTATTTTTTGTGGCTTTTCCTTCTTCTCTGCCTCTTCTTTTGTTTTGCAAATAGATGTGGAAGGAATTCACTACAACACCACTTGTTGCTGTTCCTTCCTTGTGCAACTTATTTTGAAAGTAAAATTTCAATGAAAACAAAACCTGCCCATTTACATTTACAAATACAGAAATTTGTACATGTGGACTGTTGCATGCACATATTTTACAGACACAGTTTAGGAGGCTTGTTTGGAAATCTACCCCTTTATGCATAACAGTGCACTTAGAGCATTTTGTGTGGGGATACACACAATCGCCTATATAAAAACGATTTCTAAAAAAACGACTTCTATAAATTCAACCTAATTTTGTAGTGTAGATGGAATTAAGAACAAACAAAGAGGTTGTGATGCGTTCCAGTCCCTAGATGATCGATTATCTGTGAAACGCAACTCAGTGGACCATTTCAACAGAGGGAAAATAAATTACAAGTTTGTTGATAGCCCATTAACACTCCTTGAATTGTTTAAATATATTTGGGGCTATGGGCAGTTTCCCTGGGTCATGTTCCTTAAAAGAAGTCACATTAGATTACATTTCCCCCTTTCTATAATTCTATTATCTTCATAAGGTGGTGTAACCAGAAAAAAAAGGGGTTCCGATTTTCTCTGAGAGTCTAACACTAGATCTTGGGCAATATACAGATACACACAAAGAGTAAAGGAACTGAAGCAGGCTTGAAAGGATAACAATATGATATATTATTAAAAGAACATGCATATATTTTGGGGATACCAAACTAAAATGTTAAGTTGAATTCCAAGCAGCCACCACACCCCATCAAACTGTAAATTAGGCTTCTCTTCCCAGTTTCTGCTTTGAAAATGGATGATGTCAGCTATCCAAAGTCTCAAACCTGCCAATTGGCCAGCTGCTCACTCCCTGAGTGTGAAAGGTAACACTTCAAGCCTTTCAGTTCACTCCTCAAGCAAGCCTGGGATTTCACTTCCACTCCAAGCAGCAGATCCATCCAGACTGCCCAAGTCAACTCTCTTTTACCTTCAGTAAGTCTAAGATGTGCATGGTTTCCTTGGCAACTTACGTGTGGCCAACACAACAGTTAAAAGTAAAATTCACATATGCCACTTCAACTCTCATCAATGCATCCTCCCTTGGAGCAGCACCACTAATGGGCAAGGAAAGATTTTCTCTTACTATTTTTCTGAAAAATGATATGTTCAGTGGTGCAGGTACTACAAGATTGCATAATATTTATTTGGAGATGTCTATTTCATCAGAGATCATTACTATTATTTATTATCTGCAACGACAATCTACTCAGCATTATACAGAGCACAGTTCCAGTCCTGGAGCATTTACAATGAATATGAGATTCAATAAAATGCATAAAGCCTTTAAAAACATCTCCCCAATAAAAAGAACAGATTCTGATCCCCTAACTCACACTGAATAGTACCTTCCTCCATTGGTAGACCTATTGATACCAATAAGTAAGTGCTACTAAATTGGAGTAAGGTATCACAATATGGTCTGGAGGAAACAAAATGGCTATGACATCAGCCCCTTAGGCCAGTGTAGCCCCATAGCCTAAGTCACTAAGGCAGGCCTGGGCTTCAGGACCATAAGGCCTAGTAGCTAAAGTCTAAGTAGCAGCCCTCCTCCCCAGGGCAGTATGGCCCAACAATCAGAGACAATAGGGCTATCTTGGGATTCAGGACAGGAAGGCCCAGTGACCCAAGTCTAAGTAGCCACCCTTCTTCCCAGGGCAGTAAGGCCCAATGGCCAGAGTTAGTAGGGCTGTCCCTACTGTTCAAAAAAGAACTAGATAAATTCATGGAGGATGATGGTGTCCCTAGCCTCTGTTTGCCAGAAGCTGGGAATGGGCAACGGGGGATGGATCACTTGATGATTACCTGTTCACTCCATCTGGAGTACCTAGCACTGGCCACTGTTGGAAGACAGCATACTGGGCTAGATGGACCATTGGTCTGACCCAGTATGGCCGTTCTTATGTTTTTATGTCCCAGGGTTGAGAATAGTAAGGCTAAAGTATGTAATGGCCTTCGGCAGTCCAATTCACTTCCCTGAATGTTGGCGGTATCCATGGTGAGTCAGACAGTTGGGAGAGCTGGACCACCATTCTCCACAAGGTCCCGACCCAGCACCCTAGAGAGCAGATAACTCACTGCTCAGTCTCAGTCACCCGTTGCTACTGTCCCATTTGTTGGGTTGCTTCACCATTGTGCAGGGGGGGATGCACAAGGCCCATGCACAGCTTAAATTCCATTTATGCTCTAGTGCAGTGGTTTTCAACATTTTTTCATTTGTGGATCCCTACAAAATTTCAAATGGAGGTGCGGAAATTCAATCTGTGGTCTGCCGACCCTTACCATGGACGTCTTAGACTGAACAGAATTCAACTATAAATGTTGCACATGCTCAGCATGGCATTTGACGCAGCAAGAAAAAGGGCACTGAACTGTGGGCTTCTATGGTAACGACAACGCTGCTGGGTTTTGACCTGTAGGTGGGGGTCTTCACTTACTGTTGATTGATCAGAAAAATGGAATGCCTTTTCTGGGATCTGAAACTGCATTTTCATAGCCACCATCCATGGCCCCCTTCTACATAGTCTGCGGACCACAGGTTGAATACCATTGCTTTAGAGCACAACTCTAGCATAAGTTGGAGAGGCATCTATCCTCTAAGGACTTATATGCTCTCCATTGCCATAGTATAAGAGCACTTCCCAATCTTTAATGTATTTATCTCTACAACTCCTCTTTGAGGCAAGGAAGTGCTATTATCCCCACTTTACAGATAGGTAACTGAGGCACTGAGAGGCTAAGAGCTAGATTCACAAGGGAGACTCAGGTGACTAATTGGCACTTCAGGCACCTCAGTCCAACATTTAGGCACCACTGGCATTCACAGAACTGCCGATCAACTGCCACCTAACCCTGAAGGCACCTAAGGCTAACCTAGATGGCTACATTTTCAGCAGTAAAGTCAGCGGGCTGCCTACATTTCTGCTGCTGGACATGTGCACAGCCACCTAACACCGCCAAGCTGCTTGTCAACTAACTCATGCTTAAGCCTCAGTGGGATTTGTAAGGTAGGAGTTTCTTTGCCTCACTCACTTGTTGGGCCTGATCCAGCTGGCATGCTCAAATGCCACATAAAAGCTCACTTACTGGACGGGGCCTTGTACAAAACAGAGAGGGGGTGATAACTCACCTCCATCCCAATAATCCAGTGGTCAGAACTCTTGCCTACGAGTTGGGAGACTGAAGTTCAAATGCCCCCCTCTGCTGGATTCAGAGCAGGGACTTGAACCCATGTCTCTCCCCTCTGACATGAGTATGCTAAACACATAGGGCTAGGTATCTAATCTCTCCTGCTGAATCTGTTCCTCTTGATATGAAATATTTAAACATGAATTGGAGCAGGGACTGGAATCTGGGTCTCCCGGAGAGTGCACTAAGCTATCAAGTCATTCCCACTTTGTCTCTGTACCAATGAATTTACAGGTCTCATACAAAGTAGAACAGCTTCACTAGATGGAACTAATCTTCCAAAACTTTATTCATGTGTTCAATCTTTCCGTGAAGAAGTAGCCTGATTAAATCAATGAGATTACTCCAGTGAGTAAAGATTACTCATGTGGGTAAGGAATTGCAAGTTCTGGGTGTATTTTTAGTTACATTTGTTTAAAAACTTAATTGGGAGGCAGGAGTTCGGCTGTGCACAATATAAACCATTGATGTAAGTCACAAACTAAACCAAACAGCAAGATAAAGCAGTTATTAAAGAGATAAGAATGGTCCTGAAGGGGAGGAGACCAGAGACAAACAGAAGTAAGGAGGGAAATGAGTCAACTGATTTTAAACGTGTAATTCATCCTATTCCCCTTTCACAAGTTTCACAGCCCTGTTTTGTTTGCTTGTTTGTAGTTTTTTTCTTTCCACATCAATTTAAGAGTTTCTCTGAGGGTAACAAGATACTAAGAGGACAGTTTTTGTTGCAGTCAAACAGATTAAAAATCTGAGCCAGTCAGATCAGAGGGATTATAGTAGCCCATCAGAATAAAGAGATTTGCAAAACAGTAGTTACTGAGAAATAATGGTACAGGGAAATGCATGCACTCTGGTAATAATGGCATGCAGGTCATCCAAATAAATGGATTCTCATCCTAGAAAATAACTATATAGTGATTATATCTATTAGATAACTAGGAAATAACCTGCCAGCTTCAGCTTCAGTAATTGTACAGCATCCCAGGATTCTTGGTACAACATCTCTATTTCAGTATTTTCCTATATAATGCAGATATTTGCAACAAGGTGACTGACTGACAGAGAATAATTATTTCCACATTCCTGTTGAATTGGAGTATTGATGTTTGGTACACCCAGTCATTCTGAGGCACTGAGTACAGGAGGGAAAAAAAATCCCAACATTCAACTCTGACTTTTCCATCAGAGAACACCAGAGATCACTGGTCTGTCCTTTCAAATTTCAACCATTCAAGTGCTCATCTGAGCTAATACCTAGGTATTTGTTACACTCTGGTTGGATATTATCTCTCTTTCTTCCACCCCTTGTTTTTCTTGTCTGTTTAGTTTGTACACTCTTAGGGGCAGGAACTTCTTATCAACGTTTGTATAGGACCTAGCACAATAAGACCCTGAGCTCAGCTGGGGACTCCAGGAACTGCTGGAATACAAATAATAAATAAATAAATAAATAAATCATCATAGGCTGCTACCATCGCACCCCATAAAACACCTACCACACGGCATAAGCAGCTGGGGAGGGAAAAATATAGAAACTAATAAAGAAAGATATGGAATATAGGGAGGTGTCAGATGGAATGTCGGGCTTAGAAGGTGGGGGTGGGGATTCTTGTGATAGATACGACTGCAGGTGTCCAGAAGGTCGCTAGTTCTAATTAACAGATTTTAAGAAAGAAAATTGTCAAAGGCAATTGTTTTTACAATTGTATTTTTACACATTTTTGTATTACAGTAACTAACACCCTAACCAAGATCAGGGCTCACTGCCAAACAAGGACAAATCTAATGGAGTCCCAGGGGGTCAGCCCTGGGTCTGGTCCAGTCATTATTTTCATTAGTGACTTGGATAATGGAATGGAGAGTATGCTTCTAAAATTTGTGGAGGACACCCAACTGGGAGGGGTTGCAAGCACTTTGGAGGCCAGTATTGGAATTCAAAATGACCTTGACAAATTAGAGAATGGGTCTGAAATCAACAAGATGAAATTCAATAAAGACAAATAGAAAGTGCTTCACTCAGGAAGGAAAAATCAAGTGCACAGCTACAAAAGGGGGAATAACTGGCTAAGTAGTAGTACTTCTGAAAAGGATCTGGGGGTTAGGGTGGATCACAAATTGAATAGGAGTCAGTCACGTGATGCAGTTGCAAAAAAGGCTAATATAATCCTGGGGTGTATTAACAGGACCATCATACGTAAGACAGAAGAGGCAATTATCCCATTCTACTTGGCACTGATGAGGCTTCAGGTGGAGTACTGTGTCCAGTTCTGGGCATCACATTTTAAGAAAGATGTGGACAAACTGAAGAGAGTTCAGAGGAGAGCAATAAAAATGATAAAAGCTTTAGAAAACCTGACTGTCATGGTGTGTACCTCTTGCCGCTGAACTGGCACCTCCTCCTGGTTGCTCTGGGGATTAGCTTGAGACCAACACCCCCATTGACAGTCTTCACACCATCTCTCCATCTCTGCTTCCGCTTACAGCCCCTCTCTTGGCTTCCAGAACTGCAGCATGCTCTTCACGACTCAGCCCTCTGCTGTGTCGCCATCCAGGTTTCCCCCTTGCAGGGGTGAGTATCCCAGTCCTATTGTCCAGCCACTTCCCCACCGTGGGGGGAACCCAGTGTTACCAGATTTGCCTGTTACTTTGGGGTATGCTCATTTATTAGGGCTACTCTTCTTGGGGGAGGGGGGTGTTCTGTAATTCTATTAATGTACTGCTTATGTCACTTGTGTTTTCATATAGAGCTCTACTTCTCCCTTCTGCAAGTCCCCTCCCAATAGAGCTATCTTGCAGGACCTAGGTTTCCCAGGGCTGGGTTCCTCTAGCCCCAGAACCAGATGAACACACACACACACACACACATTAACAGAGCAAGTCTGAGCGGACTGGGTCAATCAGCACTTTCAAGCTGTCACCCTTATGTACCACAAGTACCGCACTCGAATAGAGTACGCCTGAGCAGGCTGGGTCGAGCAGCACTTTCAAGCTGCCACCCTTGTATGTCATAGGTTCATATCCCCACTTTCACATCACAGTTGTTCTGGTACTAACCCACCTGATGAGCAAACCCCATAAGATTTTTGGGTGCTACAGGGATCTTTAGCTTAGGCAAAAGAAGCGTTGCTGCAGAGTAAATGGGGAAGCTAAAGACACAGAAGAGTAAAGTTCGGGGGGGAGGGGGGTGGGCAACCAGCTTAACCACAAAAGTTATTGATTGAATAATAGTGATAACTACACAAGGAGAGCCTAAACCAATATAACGGTTACATTACTAAAGGTTAATACCTGAGGTAGAAAAGATGCTATATGCTAATGAAGATGTCTCTGTGTCCTATCTTTCATGCAGATGAGTCCAGGGGAGTTGCCTCTGTTCTCCATTCTGTATGCTAATGGAGATGTCTCCCTGTCCCATCTTTCATGAATATGAGGCTAGGGGAGTGGCCTTTGTTCTTGTCACCCTTGTCAGGAGGGGTCTAGGTGTGTCTCCAAACACCCTTCACTGCTCTCTGCAAGTCTTTTCTTTGATCAGTTTTGGTTCAAGCAGAGGCTGGTGGGGGGCGGGGGGCATGTCTTCCATGAGTCAGACAGGCTGGATACTGCGCCCTGGTTCCCCAAGAACACAGAGCTGACTGATATCACCAGGCCTGCCCACTACTCTGGTTCCCAGCCGAGGGACCCTGTAGAGAGCAGCCTCCTGTTGCCTTTCCTTAATTCTCCACTAATGCTGCTTCAATTCCCTGGGCCACTTCCCTGCAGCCCCAGCATCTTCTTCCCCCTCGTCTCAGAGCCTCCAGGCACATGTCTGGGCAGCCATCCAGGAGCTCCCTCTTGCTCCCTCAGTCCCCACCAACAGCTGCTTTGTCTAAGGTGCTTGCTTCCATCTACCTTCTAGGAGCCCAATCCTCCCTCCTTCAGCTCCAAACAGCAACCACTGACTGTCTCTGGCCCTGCAGCTCCTTTTAGGTAAGCGCTGGGCCCAGATTGGCTGCCCCATACAGCCTCTCGACAATTGGCTGCTCCCTGTGCAGCTTCCCTAGGTTGCTTTTAACTCCTTCCTTTCCAGTGTGGGGTGAACAACCTAAAAACTAGGCATGTTTAGTCTTGAGAAAAGAAGAGTGAGTTGGGATCTGATAACAGTCTTCAGATATATTAAGGGCTGTTATAAAGAGGATGGTGATAAACTGTTCTCCATGTCTACTGAAGGTAGGACAGGAAGTAATAGACTTAATCTGCAGAAAGGGAAATTAAGGTTCAATATTAGGAAAAACTTTCTAACTATAAGGGAGCTTAGCTCTGTAATAGGCTTCCAAGGAAGGTCGTGGAATCCCTATCATTAGAGGTTTTTAAGAACAGGTGGAACAAACACCTGTCAGGGATGGTCTAGGTGTTCTTGGTCCTCAGCTGGACAAGAGGCTGGACCAAATAACCTCTGAAGGTCCCTTCCAGCCCTACATTTCTATGATTCTATGATTGTGCTAGTCACAGCACAAACAGATATTAAGAGACTCTGCCTTGAAGAACTTATAATTAAAATGATTTATTTTTTGAATGAAAGTAGAACCTAGCAGCTCCCATCAAGGATCAGGGCCTCACTGTGATAGGCACTGTACAGATGTATCATGAAAATTTGGTTCCTAAAACAAAGAAATTAGAAACCAAGTTGGGGAGATAGACAAAGAGTGGAGGAAAGGAAGTTTTATTATCCACATTTTACAAATGAGGAAGGGAGGCAAAGAATAATCTCCATGATCAGAAGTAAATATAAAGCTTGAGTTTTGCTCACCATTGACCATGTCTCCATTTCTCTCTCCCTTAATAAAGTGGATGATTGCAGGTCCTTGGCATCTTGTCAGCTCTCACAGCACAAGGCACAGCACTGTATTTACAGTACACCATGGATCTACAGGTAATCACCCACAGAGCTATTACACAACTATGTACATACAGATGCATGTACTGAAAATAAATGAAAAAAATATTTATATACAATCCTTTAACATTACCCAGGGCTGAACAACATAATAATAAGTAACAACCCCTATATAGCAAACACTTCATTTACAGAAAGAATTCAACAAAAAAGGCATTGCCATATTAATGCTGAATTTAAAAGGTTACTAGGTTATAAAAAGGTATGTTTTAAGACTAGTTTTAAGGAACCAAGAACGTCAACTGTGCAGCACAATTCCCTTCTTAATTCCATTTTGGAATGGCCACAAAACACACAAACGACTGCACAATGCGGACCAATGGCAGCTGAATTTCTACACAGTCAAGTACAAAATAATGTACAGTATCTGTTCATCTATCATGTATCATTATTGTATCAAAGTGCCATGGATATACGTTATAATAGTATCATTTCTGTCTGACAAGGAGCATGGCATCATGATTTAGGGAAGGCTAATACAAATAGATGTGTCTTACATTTGCCCTAAAGTTGGCAGGACTCAAGTTCAGTTTGATCTTCTGTGGTAGAGAATAGCTGAGGGCCTGAGGGAGAATGCCTAGCCCCTGATAGTTTCACTTTGGGGACCTTCAGCGGTAGTAATGCCCCAGTAGAGTATAGCTGTTATAGTTGGCCACACAAAGAGAGATGGTTTCTGAGATCGCTCACCACAGTCTTGTGCAAAACATGATGGTTCTAAGTCTAATGAACATGTCTGAATTTAGTCCTCATCCTAGGACTCAGTATCCACAGTGCTGCTTTAAAGTCCCCCATGCCCCAACACCAAAGAAAGGGATCTTCAGGAGGTCTACATCTCAGATGGGGGGCTCTCAGGATATCCAGTCTGAGGGCCCTATCTTACCATCAGCGCAAGGGAGGCCTTTCATCCAAGATCCATAGCTTGGATACAAAGGGACTTTGCTGGCTCCAAGCTCTCTCACACAATGGCTCTTTTCTCCTCCCCTCCAAAAGAGGCTTCCCAGGAGAGCTCCCCATGCTTAGTGAGCAAGTTAAATGGGCCATTCTGCTTCTTCTGAAGGTACCTCTTTTCCACCCCTAAAGCAACAAAACCCTTGTCCTTTATTGCTTCCCTCCCTCAGATACAGTTATCCAGAGGGTGAGCTAGACTCAGAGCTGGACCTGTGCATTTTAGCACAATACCTTCCCCTCCCCTCAACACACCTCAGAAAACCTTAGGAGATCATGCTGGAGAAGTGCAGATACTTGGTCTCCCACAGGACAAAAAACTTAACTCTTTCTCTAGTGGAGGAAAATTCCTTGGTGAGTGGGGCAGAGCACTTTATGTTCTCCCAGGGGACCCCTTCAAAGTTGACTGTGCCTTTTGGGAAGATGATGCAAACAGGCGGTGTCACTCCTGACTGTGCACCCATTCTGCCAAAGAACCTCCTCAGTCTCTAAACTGAACCCCAACTCCCACAACCTCTGGTTGTCCCACAGCAAATATGACTCAGTGGTGGCTTCCTATTCTAATTCTCTGCCTCTGGAGGTTAGTGTGTTTCTTCATGACCACTCTGGACTGGAAGGTAGAAAGGGCTGTTAAACAATCATTCAAACTGGGGACTCTCAGATTGTTATCACAATCTGTGCCTCACACACTTTGAGAATGGCCATCCAGTAGCTCATTGCATTCCAAGAGGACAAAGTAGTTTACTCCAAGCTGCCCTTCTTGGTACACAGGAACCTCTCAAAGTGCCTTATTGCTGTTAATGTTCTGAACAACATGACTCCAGGATTCCTGCTTAGAAGGTCAATGTTTTGGGAGCTTCTGTCCAGATCTGGAGATCATTCTAGATCCAGCATTGTTCACCCTCTTGACAATCAGAAAGCAAATGCCCTCAATGAACAATGATGGCAGACCCCCAGCCAGTTTCGCAACCTGCTTCCTCCATTTTGTGAGCAGCACATCTGCTTTACCTAGTTTGAACCTGGGACAGCTGCTTTTCATCCAGATATTTATTTTTCCCGGGAACTGTGATGCTTGATACTGGCACTGTCTCTGCTAGATTTATGTACAGCTGGGCATTGTCAGGGTATGCCTGGCATCAAAGCTGACAGCATCACACTGTTTCTGGTAATGGCTGAACATAAAGGTGAGAGCTCTTGAAAGTCACAATGAGCAATTACTCATCATAACTTTCTGGGATCTATCCAATAAGAATGAGCAAAGACAGCTTACTGCTACTCCATTTGTACCAACATTATTTCAGTCCTACATGCATTCAGCTGGAGCCCGCTTCTTTTCAGCCAGTCACTTACTTCTCTCTGGCACTAAAATAGTTGGCCAATGGCAATGCCTGCAGTTAATGTGAAAGAGATGTAGCAGTAGGTGTCATCAGCATATTGTTGGCAATGAAGGTGTGAAGGAAGCCAGCTTAATGCAATTCCAGCCACCCCTGCCAGGACTCATAAATGAGTCAGGACCATCTCATGATGAATAGCATTGAAAGCTGTGACTAGATCTAACAACACTAAGATGGAGGTTTGTCCTCTCTCTCTGAGTGAAAGAAGATTATCCATTAGTGTAAAAAGTGTCTTCTCCATACCATATCCTGGTATGAATTCTGACTGGGAAGGATTCAGATCAGGATATGGCAAGATCAGGTGTTGTTAGAGTCAGTTCACTGTCTTGATAACTTTGCCCAAGAAGGGGAGCTAAAGGACAAGGCAGTAGTTGATGTGATTGTATGTGCTGAGTTGTGGATTCCTGAAGTGTAGTTGGACTATTGAAATTTTCAGGGTGGTTGGAAGGCTGTCATTTCTGAAAAGGGCATTTACAGTCTAAGTTAGCAGTGGCTTCAGGCTAAGCACTCCTCATTAGCATTCATCAACCATGAAAGTCATAGTTCTATTTCATATACAGAGACTTTTGTTCATGTCTTGACAACCTTCGGTTTTGAGATTTGGGTAGCCTCTATCAAAGAAGAGGTTGGGTTTGCTGGCCTCTGCTGCAATTCCAGTTCCTCAGACTCATTGGAAAGAGTCTCAAACTCAGCTGACATTTTCGGAAAAACAAGCTGAGTGTTCCACACAGCAGGATGCGTTCGTCTGGGAGAATGCACTAATTAATCCACCATCTGGAACATCTCTAGCTAGTCGGCATTTTGCAGACACAAGGATTCTGAGTTTTTGCCTCCCAGGGCTTCTTGATATACTGCTCAGTGAAAATGTTTGTTTAATGCACAATGGCAGTCAACAAAGCAGAAGTCAGGCTGTGTTAAGGAGGGATAACAAGTTATAAAGAAAATATTGTAATGCCATTACGTAAATCAAAGGCATATTCTCACCTTGAATACTTTCTAACAACAAAGGCCTGATACAATACACATTTTGAATGTGGTGCTTTGGTCCATTTCCCTCACTTGGCCAAACTGCTGTGTGTACAGCACTAGATAGTCAAATTCATCCCAAGGCCCTCTGCATAGGATTATCTGAGCTCATCTCAGCTAGACAGGAGGGTGCACATTGTGCTTCCTATATTCTTCACAGTATTATGGTCATCTCCTTTCCTTTCACTCCTTTTTGCAAGATAGCATCAGTTGAGGTCTTTGTGCTTTTTTACATGGCAAAGGAAAGAGACACAGGGACACACACAGAAAGGGTGGAAAGGAGGGGGGGATTTAAATATGTTTCAAAATGTTATGAACAATGATTTACAAATTATGGGGGGGGAAATGACCCTTTTTATTTTACATGTGGAAAATACCCCTAGACCAGTGTTTCCCAAACTAGGGCTGCTGCTTGTTCAGGGAAAGCCCCTGGTGGGCTGGGCCAGTTTCTTTACCTGCCTCATCCGCAGGTTCGGCTGATCGCGGCTCCCACTGGCCGCAGTTCACCGCTCCAGACCAATGGGGCTACAGGAAGTGGCAGCCGGTATGTCCCTCGGCCCTCACCGCTTCCGGCAGCCTCCATTGGCCTAGAGCGGCGAACTGCGGCCAATGGGAGCCGTGATCGGCTGAACCTGCGGACGCAGCAAGTAAACAAACCGGCCCAGCCCGCCAGGGGCTTTCCCTGAACAAGCAGCATCCCAAGTTTGGGAAACACTGTCCTAGAGTTTCTTAAAGCTTCTATTCAGAAACCTCCTCTTGAAACTTGATATTATCAAATTCCAGTAAGAGATGAAAGGTGAAAATAATACCAAGGCAAGCTCCAGGTCTGAAGCACAGTGTGTAATCTGTAAGTGAATGAAAGGAAAGGAAAAAAAGAATCGGAGTTGTCTGATGAAAGTTCAGATTCTTACCAGATCTACACTACAGACAGAAACTAAGAACCAAGGAAGGATTTTGTTTTCTAGATAAGTAAGAGTCAGGGATTTGCACAAAGAGTAGGTTATATAATGGCATTCTTCTTCACACCCCTTCATTATTAAGCTCTTCTGTAATTTGAGTATCAGAGCTCTGTCCTTGCCCTTGAATGCTCTCTCTCAATCTCTCTTTCTAATCCTGTAGTACAAAGGGACCAGAAAGCTGCTCTAACAGGATAGCTGATATGGGGAATGGTGACATGGAGTCAGTATGGTGAATCCCTGCTAGTGTAGAGCTTCCATTGCCAGCTCTGTGCCAATCTCCCTGGTGTATCTTGATGTGCAGTCAGAGCACATAATAGTTAAGAAACCCCAATCCTTAGGGGGCTGTTACAACCCAGGAGACATTAGAAGAGCTCTGAGGCTGCTCTAAGTTATGCAAGGGGTTGAATGGCCCCTGGCAACCCAAGGGAGCAAGGTAGTACAAAGACAGACTTAAGGCACCATTGCTCTCCCCTTCTCTCCATCTGTGCCAAGTAGAGCTCTCATGTTGCTACAGGTCTGGCTCAGAGAGTATAGCACAATCATATGCACTAGTTTTTAATAGGTGGAATTCTTACTATCTTTTTGAAAGAAATCCAGATCATAGACTCATAGAGTTTAAGGCCAGGAGGGACCATTGTGATCATCTAGTCTGACCTCCTACACATAGAATCATAGAACTGGAAGGGACCTCGAGAGGTCATCTACTCCAGTCCCCTGCACTCACGGCAGGACTAAGTATTATCTAGACCATCCCTGACAGGTGTTTGTCTAACCTATTCTTAAAAATCTCCAGTGATAGAGATTCCATAATTTCCCTAGGCAATTTATTCCAGTGCTTAACCACCCTGACAGTTAAGAAGCTTTTCCTAATGTCCAATCTAAACCTCCCTTGCTGCAAGTTAAGCCCATTGCTTCTTGTCCTATCCTCAAAGGTTAAGAACAATTTTTCTCCCTCCTCATTGTAACAACCTTTTATGTACTTGAAAACTGTTATGTCCCCTCTCTGTCTTCTCTTTTCCAGACTGAACAAACCTGTTTTTTTCAATCTTCCCTCATAGGTCATGTTTTCTAGACCTTTAATCATTTTTGATGCTCTTCTCTGGTCTTTCTCCAATTTGTCCACATCTTTCCTGAAATGTGGCACCCAGAACCTGGACACAGTACTACAGTTGAGGTCTAATCAGTGTGGAGTAGAGCAGAAGAATTACTTCTCATGTTTTGCTTACAACACTCCTGCTAATACATCCCAGAATGATGTTTGCTTTTTTTGCAACAGTGTTACACTGTTGACTCATATTTAGCTTGTGTTCCACTATGACCCCCAGATCCCTTTCTGCAGTACTCCTTCCTAGGCAGCCATTTCCCATTTTGTATGTGTGCAACTGATAGTTCCTTCCTCAGAGGAGCACTTTGCATTTTTCCTTACTGAATATCATCTTATTTACATTATGGGCCACAAAATTTCTCCCACCCATCCACTCCTGTAATAGACCCATAACCTCTTGCTGAGTTACTGAAGTCCTCAAATCATGGTTTAAAGACTTCAAGTTATAGAGAATCCACCATTTACACTAGTTTAAACGTGCTAGTGACCCATGTTCCATGATGCAGAGCAAGGTGAAAAAGCCCCAGGATCTCTGACAATCTGACCTGAGGGAAAATTCCTTCCCAGCGCCAAATTTGATGATCAGTTAGACCCTGAGCATGTCAGTGAGACCCACCAGTCAGACACGTGGGAAAGAATTCACTGTAGTAACTTAGGTATAACTCAAGTGTAAGCATGAGCTATGCTCGCTGAATTATTCACAAGCAGTAGTGAGGGGACTCTGCTCAAGGTTCTATGCTTTGCCCAGTTTTGCACCATCATCACATCACAATTTCAAATCAGTAAATTCCTTGGTGTACAATACACATTGGAGGACAGACAATTCTCTTATTTATTCTGATATCTTTTTTAAATTGCCAAAGTCCTTAGCAGCAAGGTTCTTCCTCTACTTTTATAAAGAAGAGATCAGCAGGATTAAAAGAAAAACAAATGGACATTTACATGTATAGTAAGAACATTCACATTCCATTAGACAAAGGAAGAATGGACTAGTGCTTTGAGAACAGAAGGGAGTTCCATGAACTTCTGAGATCTAATACTGTGGCTCTAACTTTGGGTCTCCTCTGTGGCACTGGTCACAATTTAACCTCTCTGTCTTAGTTTCCCTCATCTGTAAAATAGGGCTGTCAGTATTACCCACCTGCAGTGCATTCTGGGGGTGTTATTGATCATAGAATTTTTTAAGTTGAAAAATGCTTATTATTATTATTATTGAAGATGGAGATTAAAATGCTTGTATTTTGTAAGATCACAAGAGTGACTGAAGTAAAATCACTCACATAACTTACTGGGTAACAGTTTTTAGGCAAGAATGATGTATGTGTGCATAAAATTCCAATATGAAAGTGAAGAAGCATCTCTTTCAGGCCACATTGTGTCACTGATTTTTAAACAGAATTCTCCATTAGAATCAGTGAGAAAACAGTGCACTGTTTACAAATCAATGGCACAATATGGCTCTTGATTACTACGGAAGTAAGTGATTAGATGCTCAGTTAAAAGCTGAAGTGAATGGAGCTCCTTGAACCTTACTACGCTACTATTTGATTAAACTACCTTTCAGCAACCTTATTCAACTACTGTATTTGTAGAACAGTAACACAAGAATCGTATAGAAAAGAACAGACAATTGTATCCACTTATTCTATTTCTTGGTGCTGTTGCTGACTATTTTTAAACCAAAGGGTAAAGACCATGAAATGATGAGCACTAATATCAAAAACACTGTCAAAAAACCATTTGTCCTGCAATCACTGTAATCTGTATAAAATCTCAAAGGACTCTTCTGAAAGCAAACACCTATATAAGCATTAAAAGGTACTCTGCAGTTTAGATGTAGTCTATTCATCTAACAATGCAGATAATGACATGCAAAGGTATATCTTCTAAGGGAAGCTTCTGCACAGAATAAGTCCATATTAACCTGGGCTTCCTTTTTATGATTATTAGTAGTAGTAGTAAAAGCAGCATTTCAGTTCCACCTTATAGGCCCCAACCAAGATCAGAGTTCTACCATGCCAGGCACTGCATAAACACAGAGTGAGAGATAAATCCCTGCCCTGAAAGACTTATAGACTTTACAGACAAGAAAAAAAGGGAGAGACGAAATAGAGACTTACTCAAGACCATGCCACAGATCACTGGCAGAACTGGAATTAGAACGCAGCTTTCCTGACTCCTAGGCCAATGCCCTATCTACTAGTCCAATACTGCCTCCCTGTTTACTGCCCATGTGGGCTCTCTGGGTCATCATCATCCCTGGGGCAACTGTTGTGTTATCAATAGTTACACAAGTGAAGCATCTGACAGAGATAAAACCTCCCTCGTGGCTTTTCATTTTTTAATTAGAAACTTGATAGCAATTTTACAAGTCTAAAATCCTACAGTGTTTGGAGGGCAGGAAATATCTTAGACAAGTGATTTGATTATTCAAACTGCAGCATCTCTTCTCCATAGTGAAAACATATACATAATTCAGGGAAGGAAACGTGCACTTTCCCATTTAAGCTTTATGAGGATTATTATTTGAGCACTGTGGAGTCTAACTTAAACAATCATAGTTACAAACATTGTGAACACCATGAATTTGTTTTCAATGGATTCACAGTTCAGGAAATACTTTTTCTGAGTTCTCTTCCCACATTTGTTCATCACTTAGGCAAACTGTACCACAGTTAGGCCCCTGAGCCCACACGGATCCCCTTTGAAGTAATCTTTTTCATTACCTTTCCTGAGTTTTCAGCATAATTGTTCTATGGTGTATGCATTTGTCAAGGTCTCTTCCCCACTCTGAACTCTAGGGTACAGATGAAAAAACCCCTAAGCTTATTTCTACCAGTTTAAGTTAAAAACTTCCCCAAGGCACAAAGTCTTTGTCCTTGGATTAGGTAAAACATTGCCACCACCAAGTGTTTTAGACAGAGAACAGAGAAAGGACCACTTGGAGTTCCTATTTCCCCAAAATACCGCCCCCCCAAGCTCTTACACCTCCTTTCCTGGGGAGGCTTGAGAATAAACAAGATGAGCACAAACCCCTTGGATTTTTAAGACCCAAAAAACCCGATCAGATTCTTAACAATCAGAACTTTATTAGAAGAACAAAAAGAGATAAGAGAACAACTCTGTAAGATCAGAATGGAAGATAATCTTACAGGCAGTCAGATTCAAAACACAGAGAATCCCTTTAGGCAAAACCTTAAGTTACAAAAAGACACAAAAACAGGAATACACATTTCCTCCAGCACAGCAAAGTTACAAGCCAAAAAACAAAGAAAACCTAATGCATTTTCTAGCTAGATTACTTACTAACTTTACAGGAGTTGGAGAGCTTGCATCCTTGGTCTGTTCCTGGCAAAGGTAACACACAGACAGACCAAAACCTTTTTTCCCCCCTCCAGATTTGAAAGTATCTTGTCCCCTCATTGGTCATTTTGGGTCAGGTGCCAGCGAGATTATCTTAGGTTCTTAACCCTTTACAGGTGAAAGGATTTTGTCTTTGGCCAGGAGAGATTTTATAGCACTGTATACAGAAAGGTGGTTACCCTTCCCTTTATATTTATGACAGCATTTTAGCAAGCTGTTTATATAAATTATATCCTGTAACTCCAAAACCTCCATTGCTTTTTCCTTTAGTCTCTATGCAGTTCCCTAGCCAATCTCTGGATACTTGGGGCCCAATCTTCCTCCCATTAAGGTAATACCAATACTTCAATAGAAGCAAGATCAAATCTTTCACAACTTTGTTTGCCACAGATACACAACCACAGCAATCGTTTGAAGTACCAGCCCATACTTTCCAAGGCAAAGTATTAGCATAGCTACTGTTATATCCAAGAGTCTCTACAGATCGGCATTATTATAGTGCAGGGATTCTCAACCTTGAGGTTGTGACCCCAGGGGGGGTGGGGGAGAGAGAGGTTGTGAAGTGGTACCAGGGAAGATGCAATCATACTGTCTTTCCCATATTGCTAAAGGAGAGCTAGATCCCAGCTAGCTGGGCTGAGGTGGTGGTTTTGGGGTGGTCCAGGTATGGAGGAGGTTGAGAATCATTATGTTAGAAGATATATTCAGTAAATCCATATATAAACACAAGTCATTAGTAAAACACATTATTCAAGTCTCTGTACTGACTTCTTGACATTCTTTGATATACATGGGCTAGAGCATTTATCTCAAATAGCTCAAACCAATCCCAGTGTATTTCTCCACAGGATCCCTTCCCAATCTCAGTATCTCTGTCTGATGAGAAGAATAATTAAAATATTTGATTTACTATTTAACATTTTCATTTCATTTGACTTTAAGAGATACACTTATGCATGCAAACTAAACAGTTACAAAATCTTCTGAGGTTGCTGCTGGTAGAATATAATAATTAACTTGAACCATCAAGCTGTAATGCAGATTTGAGAAGTTATTGCTGACCAATGTGGATTAGTTTAGTTAAAGATTGTTTGGCATCAAGAGACATTCATTTAGATGTGCCTGACTTTGAGAGTTAATAAAAACAAGAGATAAATTCTGTGAAGCAGCTTTTAACACACATTAGTGAGTAAGGTCTCGTGTTTACTCATACAGCTCTGCTATTTACATATTTTCACACAGCTAGGGAAGATAAAAAGTAATTCCTGGCATATAATGTCTCAAAACTAACAAATTATGTGCCAAATTAAATACATCTCTGGTGTTTCTAAAAAGCTTTACAGTATTAAGTAAGCAGCTTCAACTTACAAGCACTCAACACTTTTGCTCTGTGTTAAATTGCTGATGAATTGTTGAATTGCCAAGATTTTCAAATTTAAAGTCATATACACTAAAAAGGTGAAGATGTCAAAAATACAAATTTTTTTTTGAGGTTCAAGTAGAGGCAAGGAGATCAGCACATTAGTACCCCGATTCAGCAAGACACTTTAGCACATGCTTAAATCACTTTTACTTCATTGGGACCTAAGAACATGCTGAAAATTAAGCCTGCCTACAACCCTAATTTTGCACTGCTAGGGACTTTGGATTATAGTAAAACTACTTTTGTGGTCACATAAGTTGCCTATGGCTGGATATTGTTGACGTTCTAGAGACACATGCTTATGTCAAATCTCCCCACACTATACTTGTCTGTTGCCAGTGCAATCAATCCATCACTTTTATCAGCACCAAATAAATCTGGCGAAATTATTAAAAGCAAATGTTCTGAAAAAGAACACACATTCCTCATGAGTTTCATAACTTTGAAATTATAGCTGCAATGTAGCCATTTTATACAGTTGTAGTATATCTTCTGAGCATCTTATTTCAAAAACAGACTCCAATGAGAGACTGATGAATTGGAATTAATTTGCAAACTGGACACCATTAAATTAGGCTTGAATAAAGACTGGGAGTGGATGTGTCATTACACAAAGTAAAACTATTTCCCCATGGTTATTTTTCCCACCTACTGTTCCTCACACGTTCTTGTCAACTGCTGGAAATGGCCCACCTTGATTATCACTACAAAAGGTTTTTTTCCCTCTCCTATTGGTAATAGCTCACCTTACCTGATCACTCTCCTTATAGTGTGTATGGTAACACCCATTGTTTCACGTTCTCTATGTATATAAAATCCCCCTACTGTATTGTCCGCTGCATGCATCCGATGAAGTGAGCTGTAGCTCACGAAAGCTTATGCTCAAATAAATTTGTTAGTCTCTAAGGTGCCACAAGTACTCCTTTTCTTTTGTTGTGTTAGTTCTACTTAAAAGCAGGTCCAATATATGATACACGTATCTAGGCAAAAGCTTTTATTTTAACACAGATAGTGGAAGTGGTAATATCCAGTTATCTTATATTCACCTTTGCACAGGCGCTGAATGAATGGCAAACAGGATACAGTACAAAAATTAATTAATTAGCTCACGAAAGCTTATGCTCAAATAAATTTGTTCGTCTGTAGGGTGCCATAAGTACTCCTTTTCTTTTTGCGAATACAGACTAACACGGCTGCGACGCTGAAACCTACAAAAATACAGCTGATCAATGTAGTGTACATTGATTAGAAAGTCGTAAGAAATACAGACATTTTGTGCAACAATCTATGTACTGAATCCCTCAGCGATAGGTCTGACATGATTAAATATTTTCCAAACGCACTATTACTTTTATTTTTGCCTAAAAGATGAAGTTTTCTCTACTTCCTCACAAAGGAAGGCAAAAGATGGACTATTCCACCACCTCATTTTATATTTTAAGTAGAAACAAAGTGACAGCAGATGCTAGGTAATTTGTCGGAAAATGACCTGCTAAAACTCATTTTCTAATTTGCTTGAATTTAATCACACATGGTTCTGGAAAACAAACAAACAAAAAACAAAAATAGCACAGGGGGGTTTAAATCTGAATCTCTCTGTGATTTATAATGTTGCACTGAACAATCTTGAGACCTGAAAATATTCAGCTGTGTAGGATGCCCCTTAGTGGCAGACTATAAATATTGTTGACAGAAGAAATAATTTTTAACATTGAAAAAAGAAAAATAGTATTACATTTGGTTATTAGGTTAGAACACAAGAGTTTAAATACTAACTACTTACATATCTGACTTGCTGCACCCAACCAGAGAGTGAGAACTGTGTTTTTCTCCGACACATAAAAGTGCCTACAAAGCTGTTTGCACAAAATCTCTGAAACAGTTAAAACAAAATGAATAATAGTTATAGAGCTTGCCTGAGTAAAATGCTCATTAAATAAAATTGCACAGAAACGTAAGAGGGGGAGGGGAAAAGCACAAACTCCAGTTCTATTTTAATCAGAATATGTGTTGTGGGATCAAGAGGCTAAGCAGAGGAATGTGATCAGACAGGTTGAACTCTGCACAAGAGACAATTCTTTATTTGTACTGTTCCCTTCTAGAATAGAAAATTTAAAAAGCTACACAGCCACATGCACAGAAGCAAACCAGACTTAAAATAATCATATCAAGACATAAAACACCAATAAAGACATTCATATATTTGCTTTGGCATTATCCTTCCTTTTTCATACCATATGCACGGTATATAATCTGCAGCATTTTTTTTGTTTATTACACTGGAATATCTGAATATATTTTTGTATAAACATTTCCAGACAAAGGTAGCCAAAGGATTGTAGATGTAACATGCAATATTAGATGGAAGTTCCTGCAAATTCTGTAATACACATAGATAGATAGATAGATAGATAGATAGATAGATAGATAGATAGATAGATAGATAGATAGATAGATAGATAGATAGATAGATAAAAACAGTGCCAGCAGTCTATGGGATGTGTTTTGCTATTTGCTTGTCATTAAAAATATATTGCTTCCAACCCTCTTTTTCAAAACAAGGCTTTGTATTGTAGATGATTTGCAGAAGCAATAAAAAAGGTGACCCTAATTGTGCATCGCACCCCCCCATCAATCTGTTTGCACTTGTTCTGATTTTAATTGTACTTCATACATTTACATTTCTCTCAGTGTTCATACTGTATACTGACAGAAATCCATCACATGTACAAACACTCCATCTTGCTTGCAAATCTAATGCTTCCCCAAATCATTAGTCTTTTTTTATTTTATTTTATTTTTTTGCCGGCGAGATCTACAACTCTTCTTCCATCTTTTCCAGCTTGCTTTTAAAAAGTGTCTTATGACCTCCAAGCTGATAATGGAGAGACAAATAATTCATCAGTTCTGTTGACATAAACTTTCATTTCTCGGATCATATTCCATCAGTTTAAAGGTTCAAGGGGAGTCTCTTCTCTTGAGTTAGCCGGCGTGTGCTATAACCAGATATACTGATCCCAAACATTCCTAGGAGCAAAGCTGTACGTTGCATCAATATGTCTGTTGTGTTGATAACAATTTTTCCAGCAGCTTGAGTCTATGGGAAAACCAGGACAAGTTACATGCCAGTTCTGCTGAGTTTGATACTTTACAACTTCCAAGACAGTCTCCCCCCCAGCCCCCCTTCACATTATTTCATGTGGCATGACTCTGCTTTCTGCTGAAAAATATCAGGCAAAACCTCCTTGTACTGAGAAATATTAAGATTTCTCCCCTTCTACAAGTCAGCTACTAACGCAATCTCACTTCCTTAAATGTTAGACATTAATTCTTTACTGAAAGTCTGAATAAGGAATGGAGACTACAGCTGACTGGTACATACATCTTCTTAGGAATCAAAGAAATGAATGCATGGAAATTAATTAATTAAGTCCTTGGAACATCAATCATAAGTTAAAATGTACTGCGTATCTTTCCAGTGGCACCATTTGTTACATTAAATATTGTTTAAGCACTGTTCAGGGATTTATTTCTTGTACTCTTTTCCCTGCTCACCTAGGGCGAAATCCTGGCCTCAGTGAAATTAGTGGCAAAACCCTCACTTAGTGGAGCCAGGATATTGCTCCTAGACCGTAGTTTTTGTATGTATGCTTGAATGAGAGTTCGCTGCTCTAATCCCGAAAATGTCATAGACAACAGGATACTTTAACATGTAAAAAGAAAGATTTCAACACAAAAAATTACTATATAAAGATATCACAAGTCAGAGGCAAACAGGAAGGAATTTCTGTTATGACTGCAACAGTATCCTGAGCTCAACCATACTGTCTGTAAGCTATAATACTTTATGCTTTCGAGTATGTGTGTTATGTTGGTTACAGCTGTTGGACCCACTGACGAAAAAATGTAAGTATTGCAAATATGAACTGAGTTAAGGAGGATGCCCCAACAGCCTTTATTCCCAATCTGCTTTATATTGATATTTTATTCCCAAGTATTAAACTTATTTAAAGGCATTTTATATATTAGCAGAATTCTTTCTTCAGGTACTTCACTTCCGGAGCTCATAATTGTTCCAGCTTTCCTCATCCAAATCACCAAACTAGGTAGGCATGTTTAATTAATGATCTGTTTTAGCTGTTTTGGAGTGCTGTCATTCTCTTTGCCGTTAGCATTTTTCTACTGTCTTAAAGACACTAAGTTATTGCAGTCTAAAGCTTCACTCAGAAATATTCATCATTTAAATACATTAAAAATTTAAAATGTATCTTCTTCCAAATATTCTGCATTAGGTATTCCAGACCGACACCAATTATCAAGCATTATCATAACTCATTTACTTTTCAGCAGATGCTTAATTAAGACTTCTATGAGTTCTTCTGAAAGTTAACCCAGCAGAAGCCAATGTTCTCTTGGGTTGGTCACATGATGTTATGAACTAGAATCCCTTTTAGCAAGACAGATATCAGTATTTCAAACTTCTAATTAAAAGAGAAAGGAAGAAGAGAGAATTTTCATACCTGCAATAATCTTATATACCCAGGCGTGATCCTCCGCAGACGAATAACCATTTTACCAGAGTTTTCGTGGAGTTTCAGTTCCTAAAATTTTAGAACACAGTGTTACTAAACTCTGGGGGTTTCTTTACAAGATGACATCTTAATGAAATAAAAAATTAAATCAAATTTGGTTTGTTATAATGCCAAAGCACTTTGAGAAGCAATATTAGAGGGATGAGTACATTTTTCCTGACCTGGTGCAGATCTTTCCATAAGCCCTTTACATGCCAGTGTCCCACTAGTATATAAAGTCCAAGTCAATTGCATAAGCTGTCACATGTGATCCATCTGTAAAGCTTCTGTGCTGGCAGAAGGCCTTAACTATCATGCCTGGGGCTAGGCATGTCTGCAATACTGGAAAACTCTTTAGGTATGTCCGAAGCTCATTAGGAAAACAAAGGAACAGTTGCCCTGCTTTAGAACAAAAGGCCCTAAGCCTGTTTAACAGATAGGATTTGAGATAAAGAAGGAGGTCATTGAAGCATTGTGCAGTGACAAAACAAATTGGATTCTACCGATTTAATATCTTACATAAATATATTTGTATCTGAATAGCAATTTACTCCGTAGTCAGTTTAATTTAGCCATGATCCAACTTAAAAGGATGTGCTATATTAGGGTTATACAAATTTGAGTAGACATTTAGAAGTAGGCTGTTTCTTTTCTATGTGTATTCTAATATATTCTGTATGCAACATAGGTATGGTCACCTTTTCTACTGCTACATCCTTAACTCATGGAATTGGGTCCCCATCACTTGGCTAAACATTTTCAATTAATTTTAAAACTCAAACGCAAATAAATAATAATAATACAAATACATTTTCTCTTAATTGTGGATGCCATCTACCTGTAATGACTTTGGTCCCAATGCTGCCCTCCTTACTCATGGGGTAAGGTGCTACTCTATGTGAGTAAGGGTGGGAGAATCTGGTCTTTTATAATTCATTTCCCTTTCAGTAAATAGAAATATTCAGGGCTAGACTGTGGTAAGGATGGGGAAGATCCCTTACATCAATTTGTGCCCCCATGAATAAAGGCAAGGCAGAATTTACCACCAAATATATATACACACACACACTCTCTCTCTCTCTCTCCCTCTCCCTCTCTCAGTGCCAGATCCTCAGCTGGTGCAAATCAGCATAGCTCCAGTGAACACAATGAAACTACACAAATTTACACCAGCTAAGGATGTGAAATACTCCATGGAACTAGGCCGATTTACAGTAGCTGAGGATCTTTCCATCTTAGCACAATCTGCCCTTGAATATTGAAATGTAATGCTTCGTGAAGAAATATTCATCACTTAAATACAGCAAAAACATGAAATGTATTTCTTTTTGATTCTTCATTAGGTATTCCAGAATGACACCAGCTATCAAGAATTATCGTAATTCATTTACTTTTCAGCAGATGCTTAATTAAGGGCATGTCTATACAGAGGAGCAATGTGCACTACAGGAGTGTGATTTCTAAAGTGCACTGATGTGTTGTACACTAATTGGTCCATGTAGGGCCTGCTGGTGCACACTGGACGTTCCCCAGTGCACTTTAAGGCAGTACTGATTGAAACAGAATAAAGCCCAAGTCAATTGCATAAGCAATTGAGGGAACCTTTAGTTCACACCAGAAGAGTCTACACGGGATGGATAGAGTGCAACATTCTCAGTGTGCGTGAGGATGGCAGAGTCATCAGCATACTGAAGATCAGTAATGGACGCCCTGAGGGACTTTAGACTTTGAGCAGAGATGTTGAAGATTAAAAAGCTGCCTATCCATTCTGTATTGAATGTCAACTCCATTGGGGAAGTAGTCTTTAACGAGGACAAAAATGACTGCTAAATAGATGGAGAATAGGGTTGGGGCAGTAACGCATCCTTGCTTAAACCAAGTTTTGATGATGAAAGGGTCCGTCTCCAGGCCATCACAGAGAATGGTGGCAGTCATCTGATCATGAAGAAGTCTTAAGACCTTAATAAATTTTGGAGGGCAGCCAAATCTGGCCAGCATCTTCCAGAGGGCTTCACAATTGATGGAGTTGAAGGGTTTTGTCAAATCGATGAAGGCTATATATAGATCCTGATTTTGCTCCCAAGACTTTTCCTGGATTTGGCAGTTATCCTGCGGGATGGTCTAAAACCACACTGAGATTCTAGCAATATTTCCTCAGCAAGGGGAATTAATCAGTTTAAGAGGATACAGGCCACACTGGATTTTTTTTTTTTTGCACAAGCTTACCAAAGCCTAAGACTCGCACTCAATATTGAGAAGACTAAAGTGCTCCATCAACCTGCTTCAGGCCTTGCACATGACCCACCACAAATCACCATCGAGGGACAGACTTTGGAGACTATCATGTACTTCTGCTACCTTGGTAGCCAACTTTCTCAAAACACAAAAATAGACAGTGAGATCCAGCACAGGATCCAGAGTGCAAGTGCTTCCTTTGGGAAATTACTCCAATGCTTTTTCACAGACCATGACCTATGGCAGGACACCAAAATCCATGTCTATAAGACAATTATTATTCCTACATGCTTTTTTGGATGCGAAACCTGGGTGACCTATTGACAGCACCTCAAGAGTCTGGAGAGGTATCACCAACGATGCCTCTGGAAGATCCTTCACATCAAGTGGGAAGATCACTGCACTAATGCCAGCCTCCTTACTGAAGCCAACGTCACCAGCATTGAAGCAATGATTCTCATGAACCAACTCTGCTGGGCTGGACATTGTGTGCAGATGCCAGACTCTCACCTCCCAAAACAAGTCCTCTACTCTCAGCTCACCCATGGTCAGAGATCATATGGTGGTCAAAGGAAAGGCCACAAAGACACACTGAAAGCATATCCTAAGAAAACTGATGTGGACATCACAAGCAGAGAGGAGCAAGCCACCAACTGACCTCAATGGTACCACATCCTCCAACAGGCAGTGGCCCACTTCAAGGAGAAGCACCTTGCCTTTGAAGCCGAAAAGAGAGAGAGAAGGAAGGAAAAAGAGAGAACTTTCTCTCAGCAGGCAGCTAACCCGCCAGGAAATCTCTATACTTACTGCAGGCAGATCTGTGTTCCAGGATCAGACTCCTGAGTCATCTCAGGATCTGTATGTAAATCTGTGGGAGAGATCATCCTCAAATCGAGGGACCGCTGATGATGATGATGCATGTGCAACACGTTAGTGTGCTTCAGAAATCAAACTCCTGTAGTGCACATTGCTGCTCTGTGTAGACAAGCCCCCAGACTTCTATAAAAAAAGGATCACTAGCTGATGATATGGCCCACAAAACACATTCTGAACAATTTTAGACCACTTTAACTCCATTGACTTCGGTGGAGTTACTTTTGATTAACAAAAATGTAACTGAGGGCAGAATCAGACCCAGGGTGTCTGCTATATTCCTTACAGCTGGGAGACTGGGAGCCCAGAGTCCTGGGCTTTATTATTCCTAGCCCCACAGTAAGACCATGATCTTAGATAAGCCTAAAATTTAGGCACAGTGAAAATCACAGGGATTCACAAAATCTGCGTTAGGCACTTATAGAATGAATGCGGAGCAACAGGCACCTATGCATGGGATACACAAAAGCAAGCAGGCTAGACGATGCTTCTTCTAAGCTAGTCAATGGGAGATGCAGAAGCTGAGAGATGTATGCTAAGCCCTGCCCCTCTCATGGAGCTAGGCCTGTCTCTCCTCATTCACTGTGGCTAAATAATTAAAACAAAGGTTACTGGAGCAGGGTGACTGGATTCTGGGGCTCCCACATCCCAAGTGACTGCCGGGTCACTCTCATGCTCTCTGTCTGGCCCAATGATTCTTTCATTATTTATCCACAGTGGAGCAGCCTCCCCTGCAACAAACCAGAGTATCCTATAGCTCAGTGGTTAGGGCAAGCCCCTAACAGAGGGCACATCCCTGGTCAAATCCCTTCTCCCTCTCAGGTGGAGAGGGCACCTGAAGCAGGGGTCTCCCACATCCCAGGTGAGCACCCTAACCAATGGGCTAGAAATTATGAGGGAGAGCCTACCCCTCCCCAGTTTCTTGCAAAAACAGCATAGGCACCCAATGCCAAGAGAGGGTTTGCAGCTGAGATTCCCAGCCAGAGGGAGACACTTCCCTGCATCTACACTTAGGCTCTGAACTCTCTAAGGGGTGGGACTCGGTACACACCCCTTGCCTTGGCATCCCCCATTGGCTAGCTTTGGCAAGGAACCACCTAACATGCTGGCTTATGTGAATCTCATTCTTAGGCACTTCTCTCTCCCCATTTATTGTACAGGGAGTCTATGCTAATTCAGGCTTTTTGAATCCCAGTGATTTTCTGGGCACCTAAAAGCTAGGCACTGTGATGCTTGGCAATCACAACGCCGAAGTTCCTTTGTGAATATAGTCCCATGTGACTTATTTTACCCATTTTTATTACTGGAAACATTCAGGGCCTGATCCAAGGGCACTGAAGTGAATGGAAAGACTCCCGTTGACATCCGTGGACTTTGGATCACGCCCGTCTTCTCATTATAAGTGGAAAAAACAACTGAAACAGAATGCATCTCTAGACTCACTGAACACACACAAATGAGTTTGACAGTAGAATCTGTACTATAAAAACAGCAAGGATAGCCGACTTTCTTATTATTAGTAGTTGTTTCCAGCAGCATACAATGTGCTAGCTGCTGTAAAAACACAAAAAAAGCCATGATCCCTGCACAAAAAAGCTTGCACTCTAAATCATCAGGCAGAAGAACTGCATCCCTTTGGAAGCATACAGCTCAGTGGTTTGAGCCTTGGCCTGCTAAACCCGGCGTTGTGAGTTCAATCCTTGAAGGGGCCATTTAGGGATCTGGGACAAAAATAAGTACTTGGTCCTGCTGTGCAGGCAGGGGACTGGACTCTATGATCTTTTAAGGTCCCTTCCAGTTCTATGAGATAGATAGCTCTCCATATTTAAAAAAAAAAAGATTAGCAGAGCTTTAAATTTCATGCGTTTTAAGGATCATATGACTGGAGTTGGTTTTTTTTCCAATGCTACTTTTATTCTAGTGACTAGCAGATGGATTCTGTAGTTATGTGACAGTACAAAAGTGTTCCAGCAAAAATCAGTGTGTCTTCTTAACACAACACAGTGCTTTGGCAACAAAGTAGTTCAACCTCACTACACTTTACATTGTCATGTTGCCTCACAGTACAATGTTCTACTGAGAGACTCTAGCTGCAGCCATAAATGCCACTCTAGCAAACCTTGTTCCAACTATGTCATTTACCTTCTGTGAATGTCATTGCTTTTGGAGAAACAAGGTGGGTGAGGTAATATCTTTTATTGGCCATCTTCTGTTGGTGAGAGAGATCAGCTTCACTGCTTTTGGAACTCTCAAGGGACCTGTTGCATGGCTGGAGAAACCATATGATGATTTTCTCAATTTTTTATCTGCTTTCAATGTTGAGACAGTGCAGGGTATGGAAAAATGGGTCATTTCATAGACAGAGCGGGTCGAAAAATTTTCAAGAAACCTTTTTCCATTAAAAATGCTGTTTTCTCAAAATCTAAATATTTCTCAGAAATGTACTGGGTTTGACAAAAATTTCTCATGTCAAAATGAAAGCCAGAGAGAGACCTCACAACAGCCAATAACCTGGTGGTTAGGGCACTTACCTGTAGGAGACCAAGGTACACATCCCGGCTTCAAATCAAACGGAACAGGGACTTGAACCTGGTCTCCCACTTCCCAGACAAGTGCCCTGAACAGCAGCTATTGACAATTCTGGGGTAGGTCTCACTCCATTTTTGGGGGGTTTTGGTTTTTGTTTTTTAAACACAAAAAATCAAAAAGATCTCATTTTCTTTTCTCATCAAAACAAAAACAAAATCCAAAACCTCAGAATTGTTCACTAAGTAGAATGGCCATTTTCTGGCCAGCCCAATTCTTAGCCCTGCTTTGGGAGAGAGGGCTGCCAGCAACAATGTGGCTTCAACTCCACTCGCTGCTACGATTGAATAGTACAAATAAGGATCTTGTTCAATGCTCACTAAAGATGTATGGTAGTGGATCTTTTTTGTTTTATTCAGCTCCTCTTGTGATAGGCCTTTGTGAATATGCAGGGCTATATGCCTTTAAGATGAAATGACCCCCAATGCAGAGGGCCAACACAAAGTCCACACAACACATAAATTCTGTTTTAATGATTTACAAAATGGTATATAATTCACTTGGCCCAATGCTGAAATGTTTCAGGTGGAACACAGCGGCTGTTTTAAGAGCACACAGTAGGTTGATGAAGCAGAATAGACATTATTCCGCTGTAATTCCAGAGCACTGATTTATACCAGAAATACCTAACTCCAGTCATTCTTGGAACCCACATGTCACTTTTCCCCGCAAACCAAACATTCAGATTTTTATCATACCAACACAGATTGTGTGGGTTAATGTATTCTATGTGGGTTTGTTTTAGAAGTTGTGAGTCATGAATCCGAGTTTTTTTTTTTTTTTAACCTAGCAATACATATTTAGATGTCACCTCCAAAATATCTGATCAGCAAGGCTACAGAAGCCTTTTTAAAATATTTTTTTTGGGGGGAGCAGGGATGGACAATATTTTATATGTGATTTAGGTCAAAATTAACCAATGGATTAATATCAAAGTAGAAAATACTGACATGTTTAATTATTACAGCTTCAGCAAAGTGCACTGGAACAAGGAGCAAAAATCCTAAATTACCCTGTATCTAAATAATCTTTTAAGAAAGTTATTTGTTTAAATTCAGCAATAATTGATAAGGAGATTTTCAGAATCCACAAATACTTCCTAATTTAGAAACTGTACATGCTTGTATCTACCCTGGGAAACATTCATGGGCCTGAATCACCACTGTATTACTCCAGTTTTATGCCAATTTAACTCCATTGAAATACAATAGTGAATCAGGCCAATAATAAAATATTAAATGTCAGAGAATTTGTTTGCTGTCTCTAAACTACAGAAAGCGCATTCCAACAACATACCAAGAGATAAAGTACTGTAGCCTTCTTAGTGTGACAGAAGATGATTCAAAACTTTACATTAAAGAGTTTTGGTGAGGTCTTTGCCAGCTGAATTTTGATTCTTGCACCTTTTTTTACACATTCACTGTTGTTTCTGTTCTCTTGTAATTGCCTTACATAGAATCATAGAATATCAGGGTTGGAAGGGACCTCAGGAGGTCATCTAGTCCAACCCCCTGCTCAAAGCAGGACCAATCCTGACCTTAAAAACCTCTAAGGGTGGAGATTCCACCACCTCCCTAGGTAACCCATTCCAGTGCTTCACCACCCTCCTAGTGAAAAAGTTTTTCCTAATATCCAACCTAAACTTCCTCCACTGCAACTTGAGACCATTGCTCCTTGTTCTGTCATCTGCCATCACTGAGAACAGCCAAGCTCCATCCTCTTTGAAACCCCCCTTCAGGTAGTTGAAAGCAGCTATCAAATCCCCCCCCCCCATTTATTCTCTTCTGCAGACTAAATAATCCCAGTTCCCTCAGCCTCTCCTCATAAGTCATATGCTTCAGCCCCCTAATCATTTTTGTTGCCCTCCGCTGGACTCTTTCCAATTTTTCCACATCCTTCTTGTAGTGTGGGGCCCAAAACTCGACACAGTACTCCAAATGAGGCCTCACCAATGCCAAAGAGAGGGGAATGATCACATCCCTCGATCTGCTGGCAATGCTCCTACTTATACAGCCCAAAATGCTGTTAGTCTTCTTGGCAACAAGAGCACACTGACTCATATCCAGCTACTCATCCACCATAACCCCTAGATCCTTTTCTGCAGAACTGCTGCCTAGCCACTTGGTCCTTGTTGAACCTCATCAGATTTCTTTTGGCCCAATCCTCTAATGTGTCTAGGTCCCTCTGTATCCTATCCCTACCCTCCAGCATATCTACCGCTCCTCCCAGTTTAGCGTCATCTGCAAACTTGCTGAGGGTGCAGTCCATGCCATCCTCCAGATCATTAATGAAGATATTGTATAAAACCGGCCCCAGGACCGACCCTTGGGGCACTCCGCTTGATATCAGCTGCTAACTAGACATGGAGCCATTGATTGCTACCCTTTGAGCCCGATGATCTAGCCAGATTTCTATCCACTGTGACAAAGTTCCTCCTCTGCCTTGGTGGGTCCTGCGCTTACTGGCAGATTTTCTCACCTCAGAGGTTCATGGCAGCCCTCAGTTGGCCACTTTCATGGCTCAAATCTGCCATTCACTCAGTTAGCCTCATCTTTGGCCAGCATGGGGAAAGGAAGAGGAACAATCCCTACAGTCTCTGCTGATCCACCTAGTGGATTGGGGAACAGGCCAGGGACCTTCCCCTCTGGTGGAACCCACAGTCCAGTTCAACTGCTCTGGTATCAAGTAGGGAGTTGGGGGGACGGAGGGAACCCAGGCCCGCCCTCTACTTCAGGTTCCAGCCCAGGGCCCTGTGGATTGCAGCTGTCTACAGTGGCTTCTGTAACAGCTGCGTGAAAGCTACAACTCCCTGGGCTACTTCCCCATGGCCTCCTCGCAACACCTTCTTTATTCTCACCACAGGACCTTCCTACTGATGTCTGATAATGCTTGTACTTTTCAGTCTTCCAGTAGTACACCTTCTCACTCTCAGCTTCTTGCGCCTCTTGCTCCCAGCTCCTCACACGCACCACAAGCTGAAGTGAGCTCCTTTTTAAACCCAGGTGCCCTGATTAGCCTGCCTTAATTGGTTCTAGCAGCTTCTTGATTGGCTGCAGGTGTTCTAATCAGCCTGTCTGCCTTATTGTTTCCAGAAAGTTCCTGATTTTTCTGGAACCTTCCCTATTACCTTACCTAGGGGAAAGGGACCTACTTAACCTGGGGCTAATATAGCTGCCTTCTATCACTCTCTTGTAGCCATCTGGTCCGACCCTGTCACACCACCTTATAGTTCATTCTTCCAGCCCATACTTCTTTAACTTACAGGCAAGAATACTGTGGGAGACCATATCAAAAGCTTAGCTAAAGTCAAGGAATAACATGTACACTGCTTTCCCCTCATCCACATAGCCAGTTATCTCATCATAGAAGGCAATTACGTTAGTCAGGCATGACTTGCCCTTGGTGAATCCATGCTGACTGTCCTGATCACTTTCCTCTCCTCGAAGTGCTTCAAAATTGATTCCTTGAGGACCTGCTCCATGATTTTTCCAGGGACTGAGGTGAGGCTGACTGGCCTGTAGTTCCCTGGATCCTCCTCCTTCTCTTTTTTAAAGATGGGCAGTACATTAACCTTTTTCCAGTCATCTGGGATCTCCCCCAATCACCATGAGTTTTCAAAGATAATGGCCAATGGTTCTACAATCACATCCGCCAACTCCTTTAGCACCCTCGGATGCAGTGCGTCCGGCCCCATGGACTTGTGCTTGTCCAGCTTTGCTAAATAGTCCTGAACCACTTCCTTCCTCCACAGAGGGCTGGTCACCTCCTCCCCATGCTGTGCTGCCCGGTGCAGTAGTCTGGGAGCTGACCTTGTTCATGAAGACAGAGGCAAAAAAAGCATTGAGTACATTAGCTTTTTCCACATTCCTACATTGTAGCTTATGTATGGGTCTTTTCTTTTCCATTCTGTGTTCTTATTTGAATATCCTAATCCCTTAACAAGGCATCTATTATTTTGGAATGGCCTTGTGCCAGCACAGTTGTTGGCTATTTAACTTGATTAGATAGGTATTCTTAAGTATAATCTCAAGTAAAGGTACATTAATTATGCTGTACACATTACGGCTGAACACTGGAAGATTCTCACATCAACTTAAACACAGGGTAAAACAACCCATGAGGTAACTAAATCATAGAAAATATTTTAATTAAAAAGTGAAACATTTGTACAGTGTTTATTTTTTCATTAGGCAGCCTTTATTCTGATTAACTGCTGAGGCCTCCTCACTGTGAGGTGAGGTGGAAATGATATAAAGAATTTAAATACCTTTGTGGAGTGAAAGTGTAACGCAAGAGGAGGAACAGTGAAAATCCACACTTCTGACAGCCACAGGATGTGGGGATTTGGGATTTCTCCTAAGATTTTGCTGTATTCTCCAGGATAAAGGCCTAAAAAAAGTTTCTAGCCCTTTTGATTGTAAAGATGCCACTGTTCTATCATTTTGCTGTGTCAAATGATTTCAACATGGCTACAAGCCATCATGTGGACCCATGTTCATTTTTCTTGTGTGCAGAATGACAACCAGACTAAGCACAAATGTTATAGTGGTAAATGCAGTCCTTGTGACCTTCACTCACATTCACCTTCCTCCGCTCCCACTTTCTCCCCTAAGCTCAACCAAACTCTCCTATTTTTCTTCCTCTACTTTCACTCTTCATTCATGATTTCCCCTTTATTCACCCCTTATTCAGGGCTTGTTCACAAGGTGGAAAAAAACCAAAATAGTTGGTGTGAAACAGCTAGTGCTGAATAACCCATACAGCAAAAAGCACTGTAAATATATGTTTATACTGGAGGTGTAAATTCCAAAGACACAATATGCTAAAAATAGACATGTAGCCATGGTGGCATTAGCTGTGAGAAGGGCTAGCCACCTGAGTACATAGCTAAGGTCTTTGAAAGGCCCCTAGATCTTCACTAACTCCCAAGCATGGGCTCTGCTTGGTGAGTTTCATTCAGAGTGGGAACCTAAGATTGTGATCTAGACTCCCCTCCACCTCAATGCTTTGAGACTGCACTGCAGGGATACTTCCTTCAGAGAATTTCATACTCTCATTCCTTTTAAAAGACTGTTAATTTTGCAGTCTAAACACAATTTCAATGTCAGTCAAGGTACCTGCTTCACTGTTGACAGACGGACAATGCCTTTAGCCAAGCAATGGTTTCAACTGCATGTTTCAATTTTGCATTTCACCTGTGGATTTTGTTGTTGTTGCAGTGCAGTAACTATAAAAACCGACTGATGATTTCTGATGACTTGATCAACCAGTTCAGCTCAAGCCAGCTCTGAAATCCGGACCTGAGAAGCATGAGCTTCTTCCCATCTGAGCCAATGATAGACATTACGCTACTGTGTGATTCATGGTATTGTTCCTTGGCTCATGCAACTTCATGGAGTCAAGATGAATCCATGGGCCAAGTTGGAAGGCACAGTGCTGAAATGACTGTTAGCCAAAAGTTGCCCTTCGTTAACCTGCTGGCAGTTCAGTTTTACAAAAGTTTCATTCCTTACACTTTCTGTGATACAGTGTAAGGATCAATCTATTTCTAACATCTGCAGTACTAAAAGCCTTTATCCTACAGAAGTAATTCAGTTGCTGAGCTGAAAGTAAGTGCACATTTTCAGGAAGCTATTGAAACTTCCCTGAGTTTGTTTGGCACCATACAAGATGAAGCACCATACCCAGACAAAGGTTAACCCAATCAAGAGTGGCAGCAATACAGACGTACTGGGCCACTAATCTGAATGTGGTACTGTGAAACAGGTGCATAGACCACCTTACTAAACTGTTGCTAGTTGTCATAGAAAAGCAAGGAACAGCAACAAACATAGAGGGCACTAGAAATGGAAGGTGCACTTGGTGCAGATGGGCAGCAGTTTCTATAAAAAAGGTAGCTGAAAGCTTATGTTTGTGCGTCTTACCAATTGCAGCACCATGGTGAACTGCATTGCACTGATACAGCTGTCCATCTGTAATGTATGCCCTGAAGGGGTCTCTGCCCCCAAAATAAAAGGGAGTTTTACAGCTGTTTTCCTGATGCAGAGTATTCTTGGGTCCAGAGTCAGACCCAAGTCATTCCTCAGGGTATACAGTGAGTATACATTCCTCATGCCTCAGGGTATACAGTGAGTGAATGCTCAGTTATGATGATTCTTATTCACATGCACAGTGTTGAACTGACTGCCAGATTTAGGAATGGGAATTAATATTCCTGTGGGGCACATTGGCAGCTTTTGAAGCACTGGGCATTCAAAGCCCATGGTTCTCTGACTAGGATAATATCCAAGTCCATGGATTTGGATATTGCCCAGAGAAGAGAAGGAAAAGGAACTGACTGTAAGATGCCTTTCTCCAGTGGACTTTTGGATGGTCTGCTTGATCATGGACAATTTTCATTCAAAATGTTTCTCTCTCAGTTCTCGAAAAAGGAAGAGTGACAAAGATTGACTTGATTAGGGTTTGTTACAGCTTATAGCTTTTGTAGGCTTATAGGTTTCATAGTTTCTTTTCTGATTAGCTCCAAGCAAAGGAAATGCTCTTGAAGAGTTTGAAAAGCCATCCTCCCCAACGAGATGAGTCAGGGCCCTATCCCCTTCCATAGGATTTAAGTAAAAGCAATTTCTAGGGTAGCCAGGATACCCCTGATTAAAAGCAGGGTTAGATGATTAACTTAGATAGCTTGTGCACATAAGCCAAACTAAGTAGCTAACCAGATTTGAAGACAGGAAGGAACCCTCGCAGGCCATATTGGCAGACTTTTTTTTTAACCTTCCAATGGAGGCCTGAGCCAAAGAAACTGTTAGAATCCCACAAATCACTTTGTGAGGATCAGCATTGGGGGAACTCATTCTTTCCTATCTTCACATGTGAGTCATTTACACACAGACCACAATAGGCCAAATCCTATTCTAATTCTATTATGTTAATGAGACTTTTGAGAGCAGCAGAAACTGGCTCACGGTCATCATCCACATCGAGAAAACCAATCATTGTGTAGCTATAAAAATCATGTCCCTCTGTTTCCTTTATTTTACTGTGTATGGTGCAAAATATTTCAATTCTCCCTTCCCCCTTAAAACTAAACAAATCTAATTGTGGCCCTTACAGTAGGAAGGATGGGATACTTCAAGTTACATTTTGTTTTAAATTCCCTTTCCTGTCATGTTTAGTTCCTGTTTTAATTGGTCCTGCTGTGATTGTGCTGGTTACTGTGCTACTATGCAACTGTTTTTCCTTTGTTTTTCCATAGTGAACCTTCAGGGCCAGATTGTGACGCAGCCTGAACTGGGGGGAGTTGGTTGGGTGAGGAGGCATTGCGCTGGCATGGGAACCCCAACAGAAAATCTGTCTGACTTAGAAATCCTCCTAGGAGTCTGCCTGTGTTCCCCTCTGGAGTAGGGCAGCTTTGGGCAAAGGGTAATTGGGGCCCTCACACCAGACACCCTTCCAGCTGCCTAGCACCAGCTGAGAGAAGAAATAATGCTGCCTATCATGACTGTGCCTGGCCCATGATGCCACCTCTTCGGGGCTGGGTACAATTTGGTCCTCACTGAGCAATTTCAGTAGCTAAGAGCCCCTATCACCGTGGTGAAAAGCACTTGTTCCCTAACAATAGCATTGAGTGCAGAAAATGTTACTTTGTACTAGCAGTCACAGCTAACATTTTGCTTTTGTACTTTGGAAATCTGCCATAATGCACTCATGAAGTTATCACACACAACTGCTTTGTAATGCCCTGAAAGTTGTAGTATAAAAACTGTCTGTGTTGATTCTCAGGCTAATTTCTGGATCTCACTTTTTTATCATTAATCCGTACTTAATGTGCAGTTCAAAGGTCCTTCCCTCCCCTATTAGCTGAATGTAACAGAACAGATAATGTACAGACTAGACACATTCATCTGATCATCTTATCGAACACTGCAAACATTAGAAACAAACATTCTCCCTTACTGGTGGCAGAGTTAATGATATGGATCACATCTTGCAAAGAAAGAAAATGAATATGAATTTTCCTTTGATGCTTGGAAGCGTGGAACCTTTCTGAATAAACACTCTTAACTAACACAAACCATTCCCTGCAGAGCAGCAAATTTAAAATAAACACATGAGATGTAATTGAAAGGTGGTTTGTTGTAAACAGTTTTCAATTATTCTTCTTTCTGTGTAACTGCATTTTTTAAATATGTTCCACTCAGAAAATATTATGGATAGTAGTATACTATGACCATCAATATGGGCTAGTTATTAGACTTTTGTAAGGTTTTTGACTTAGTAACACACATGACATTCCAATTAAAAATATGGCATTATATAATATCAATAAAGAACTGGTTAAACGGGTTAAGAACTGATTAACAGATCTCAAAAAATTTGTATCAATAGAAAATCATCATCAAATGAAGGTGTTTTTAGGAGGGTTCCACAGAGATTGATGTTAAGCTGATGCTATTCAATATGTTCATCACTGATCTGGAAGTAAATATAAATTTAGTGCTGATAAAATTTGGAGATGACACAAAGATTGGCAGAATGGCAAATGATGACGACAAGGCAGTCATACAGAGCAGTCTGGATTGCTTGTTAAACTGGGACCACTGAAACAAAATGCATTTTAATACAGCCAAATGCAAAGGTATACATCCATGAACAAAGAATATAGGCCATACCCACAGAATGGGAAACTGTCTCCTGGAAAGCAGTGACTGAAAAGGATTGAGGGGTCATAGTGGACAAGCATCCCATTATGAGCTTCCAGTGCGATGCTGTGCCAGAAAATGTTAATACAATCTTTGGATGTATAAACAGGGAGTTGTACATGGCAATACTGCACACAGCTATGGTGTGCTTATTTTGAAAAAGATACTGAAAAATTGTTAGGGTGCACAAAAGATCCACAAAAATGATTCATAGGCTGGAGACTCACAGTGAGACACTTAAAGAGCTCCATCTATTTAGTTTACCAAAAAGAAGACTGAGAGGTGACTTGATTACAGTGTGTAAGGACTTTCACAGGGAGAAAATACTGGGTACTAAAGGGCTCTGTAATCTAGCTGAGAAAGGCATTATAAAACCAGCAGCTGGAAGTTGAAGCCAGGAAAACTCAAAGTAGAAACTAATTCTAACTGATAGGCCTGAAAATGTAACTGTAAACAGAGAATGGTCATTGAGTGGGTATGTTTCCAGTGGGGTCCTGCAGGAATTGGTTTTTGGTCCTGTGCTATTTAACATCTTTATCAATGAGTTGGAAAAAAACCTACAGTTATCACTGATAGAGTTTGCAAATGACATAAAAACTCAGAAAGTGGTAAATAATGAAGAAAACAGGCCATTGATTCAGAGAGATCTGGATCACTTGGTAAACTGGGCGCAAGCAAACAATATGCATTTTAATTAAGCTAAATTTAAATGTACACATCTGGGAATGAAGAGTGTAGGCCAGACTTACAGAATGGGGGGGCTCTACTTTGAGAAGCAGTGACTCTGAAAAAGATTTGGGGATCATGATGGATAATCAATCAGTTGAACATGAGCTCCCAGCGTGACACAGTGGCCAAAAGAGCTAACGCCATCCTGGGATGCATAAATAGGGGAATCTTGAGTAGCAGAACAGTTATTTTACCTCTGTATTTGGCACTGGTGTGACCACTGCTGTAATATTGTGTCCAGTTCTGGTGTTCTCAATTCAGGAAGGATGTTGATAAATTGGAGATGATTCCGAGAAGAGCCATGAGAATGATTAAAGAATTAGAAAATGTGGCTTTTTGTGATAGATTCAAGGAGCTCAATCTATTTAGCTTAACAAACAGAAGGTTAAGGGTTGATTTGATTACAATCTATACCTATTTATCCCTGGGTAGTTTGTTCCAATGGCTAATTACCCTCCTTGCTAAAAATGTGCCTAATTTCATAGATTCTCAGGCCATAAGGGACCATTGCGATCTGGTGTCCTATAGAATTTTCCCAAAACGATTCCTAGAGCAGATCTTTTAGAAAAACATCCAATCTTGATTTAAAAAGTCAGTGATAGAGAATCCATCATGATCCTTGGTAAACTGTTTCAGTGGTTAATTACTCTCACTGTTAAAAATATATGCCTTATTTCCAGTCTGAATTTGTCTAGCTTCAACTTCCAGCTATTTGATCGAGTTATATCTTTCTCTGCTAGATGGAAGACCTTGTTATTAAATATTTGTTTCCCATGGTGGATGCTCCATTTCTTGATGTCTTCAGATCAAGACTGGATGCCTTTCTGGAAGATATCCATTAGCCAAACACAAGGTATTGGGCTCAGTACAGGAGTAAGTGGATGACATTTAACGTGATATACAGGAGGCCAAACTAGATGATTTATTGGTCCCTTTTGGCCTTAAACTCTATGAAGCTATCCACTTACTGAATGAACATGGAGTGGGAGTCTTTTTGCATGCCTTTGGCCATCTAGATAACACTGTGACTCATGGAAGAGGCTAAACACATCTAGTGATAATAATATATCAGAATACCTCAAGAAGAATCCATCTGTTTTCCAATGCCTATCAATTTAGAAGTTTAAGATTATTTTATTTGATGCACACACATGTTACACTGGGTTAATGTGAAAGGGTTAAGCACAAAAGGTAACGAAACACTGTGCCACATATTTAGTTTAATGTGGCTGGAAAAATCAATACACTTGGGTCTGTCAGTTAGCAATCTCACATTTAATTGAACAACATGTCAAGTATTTTAATCTGTTTACCAGTGTAAACAGAATCTACACTAATGCTAATAAGCCAGAATACTTTTCCTGAATTGCAACTGGATTTGAACATGACCTTCATTTTAGGACCTTCAGCATGATCAGATATAGATCAAAGAGCTATCATTATGTCTACAGAATTTGGTGAAGACCTCTGTTATTCAATTATATATTCACTTATTGATTCACTTTCTAAACTCAAATAAAGGGTAATCAGTTAAATATTTCTAGTGATGGTTACTTCATGGGTGTGCATTTGTATTCACTTCCATTTTATTATTGTCACTGGGCGAGGGCATAAATCAGACAGCAGTCTATTATTGAAGCCGTTTGATAAACAGTTGGAGCCAGATTGTGTCTGCCCCTTGCACAGAGGGGGACTGAGGAGAAGGGTATAAATAAGTATTCCTTCTTGCATCTTTTGGGCCAGGACTAGGAATAATTGCAGCCCCTGCACTCTCCTGAGACTGGATTACTTCCTCTTAGCTCCCCCTGGGATAATAGTTATGCAAAAGGGGGCAGAAAGGGGGAAGGAGAAGGTGGGCCCATGGACCCAACTCTCATCAGAAGATCTTACCAGTAACATAGGGAGAGCATGCAGCACCATCTTAAGGATTGGTGAAGTGGGCATGCTCCTCCTGGGTGCTCTGAATCACAGGAAGGCACATTCTGGCTTGAAGCTCTCCCTGATAAGGTGCAGCTGGGGGTATTGTCCCCCAAGTGTCTAACACCTATCAACCAAAATCTGGTCAAAGCAAAACAAGTGTTTTCACAATGGAGAGAGGTAAATAGCAGGGTCCCCCAGGGATCTGTTGTCATAAATATAAAGGGAAAGGTAAACCCCTTTGAAATCCCTCCTGGCCAGGGGAAAGCTCCTCTCACCTGTAAAGGGTTAAGAAGCTAAAGGTAACCTCGCTGGCACCTGACCAAAATGACCAATGAGGAGACAAGATACTTTCAAAAGCTGGGAGGAGGGAGAGAAACAAAGGGTCTGTGTCTCTCTGTATGCTGCTCTTGCCAGGGACAGAACAGGAATGGAGTCTTAGAACTTTTAGTAAGTAATCTAGCTAGGTATGTGTTAGATTATGATTTCTTTAAATGGCTGAGAAAAGAATTGTGCTGAATAGAATAACTATTTCTGTCTGTGTATCTTTTTTGTAACTTAAGGTTTTGCCTAGAGGGGTTCTCTATGTTTTTGAATCTAATTACCCTGTAAGATATCTACCATCTTGATTTTACAGGGGGGATTTCTTTATTTCTATTTACTTCTATTTTTTATTAAAAGTCTTCTTGTAAAAAACTGAATGCTTTTTCATTGTTCTCAGATCCAAAGGTTTGGGTCTGTGGTCACCTATGCAAATTGGTGAGGCTTTTTATCCAACATTTCCCAGGAAAGGGGGGGTGCAAGTGTTGGGAGGATTGTTCATTGTTCTTAAGATCCAAGGGTCTGGGTCTGTAGTCACCTAGGCAAATTGGTGAGGCTTTTTACCAAACCTTGTCCAGGAAGTAGGGTGCAAGGTTTTGGGAAGTATTTTGGGGGGAAGGACGCGTCCAAACAGCTCTTCCCCAGTAACCAGTATTAGTTTGGTGGTGGTAGCGGCCAGTCCAAGGAGAACGGGGGGAATATTTTGTACCTTGGGGAAGTTTTGACCTAAGCTGGTAAAGATAAGCTTAGGAGGTTTTTCATGCAGGTCCCCACATCTGTACCCTAGAGTTCAGAGTGGGGGAGGAACCTTGACATCTGTACTGGGACCTGTGCTATTCAACAAATTCAAAAATGATCTAGAAAATGGGGTAAACAGTGAGGTGGCAAAGTCTGCATATGATACAAAATTACTTGAGGTAGTTAAGTCCAAACCTGATTGTGAAGAGTTACAAAGGAATCTCACTAAACTGAGTACAAAATGGCAGAGACAAAATATTGACAAGTGCAAAGTAATGCATATTAGAAAACATGATCCCAACTATACATACAAAATGATGGGGTCTAAATTAGATGTTACTGCTCAAGAAAGAGTTTTTGGAGTCCTTGTAGAGTCCTGACTGTGAGGATTTACAATTTTAGCAAACATTTTTATAGTTACAGAGCAAATATTTAAACATTACCTTGTGTCATAAATATAAAGGGAAGGGTAAACCCCTTTGAAATCCCTCCTGGCCAGGGGAAAGCTCCTCTCACGTGTAAAGGGTTAAGAAGCTAAAGGTAACCTCGCTGGCACCTGACCAAAATGACCAATGAGGAGACAAGATACTTTCAAAAGCTGGGAGGAGGGAGAAAAACAAAGGGTATGTGAAGGGTTCATGTAGCGTTCATGCACCTGGAAACAGTCAGGGCACACCCTGACTGTTGTGTAGGAGCAATGCACACATTGCTCTGCTCTGTCCAAGGACAGGGACCATGGAAACATGGACCATCTGGGAAGTCAAAATAAGGACATCAACCGTGGGAAGCTTCCTCGGCCTAAGCTCAAGGCCTGAGAACAAAGATTGTAGTAGATAGAGGCTAGTAAATAGGAATATTAATCAAAGTCATATTATTTCCTTTGTTGATGCCTTTTGCGGTCGGTTGGGGTATGTAATGCGCAGGGGGAAGAGAAATAAAAGAGAGGTGGAAAAGCTGACAGGGGCAATCCCGTCAGCAGACCAGCCTGCTTGCTTGCCTAAAGCCGTGTCCTGTCTTGTATTGAACTGCCACAGGTCTGTGTCTGTCTGTATGCTGCTTTTGCCGGGGATAGACCAGGAATGGAACTCTTAGAACTTTAGTAAGTAATCTAGCTAGGTATGTGTTAGATTATGATTTCTTTAAATGGCTGAGAAAAGAACTGCGCTGAATAGAATGACTATTACTGTCTGTGTGTCTTTTTTGTAACTTAAGGTTTTGCCTAGAGGGATTCTCTATGTTTTGAATCTAATTACCCTGTAAGGTATCTACCATCCTGATTTTACAGAGGTGATTCCTTTACTTCTATTAAAAGTCTTCTTGTAAAAAACTGAATGCTTTTTCATTGTTCTCAGATCCAAGGGTTTGGGTCTGTGGTCACCTATGCAAATTGGTGAGGATTTTTACCAAACCTTTCCCAGGAAGTGGGGTGCAAGAGTTGGGAGGATTTGGGGGGGAAAGACGTGTCCAAACTACGTTTCCCAGTAAACCCAGTTAGAGTTTGGTGGTGGCAGTAGAGATCCAGGGACAAAGGATAAAAGTAATTTGTACCTTGGGGAAGCTTTAACCTAAGCTGGTGAAAGTAAGCTTAGGAGGTTTTCATGCAGGTCCCCACATCTGTACCCTAGAGTTCAGAGTGGGGGAGGAACCTTGACACCTTGTAACATGGAATACAGATATTATAAGTAGGATTAATACATGCAGCATTCTACATAAAGCATTCCATAATGTCTAAACACTAAACACATTCTTATAACTCTATTATCTGTTTTAACAATACTAACACACAAGTAAGTCAGACTGGTTTGCAGCTATGCATCTATCAGTGTTCAGTAAGGCCTGGGGCCTTGATATGAACTGGCATGGGGTCTGCCAGCTTCACACACCCAACTTGAATACTGCGTGAAGTTCCCCATCTCAGGGGAAAAAAAAGAAAAGAAAAAAAAAGGTACATAAAATTAACAGAAGGTAAAACTTCCATATGAGGAGAGATTATAAAGACTGGACCTATTTAGCTTAGGAGACGACTAAAGGTGGATATGATAGAGGTGTAAAAATCATGAATGGTACGCAGAAAGTGAATAGCTAAGTGCTATTTACCCTTCACATAATACAAGAACTAGGAAATCACATGATGAAATCATTAGGCAGCAGGTTTAATTTAAACATAAGGAAGTACTTTTCGTAGAAGTGGATCTCTTTGTCATGGGATGTTGTTGAGGCTCAAAGTATGACAGGGTTCAAAAAAGAATTAGATAAGTTTATGGGGATAGGTCCAGGAATGGCTATTAGCCAAGACAGTCAGGGATGCAACCCCATGCTCCAGGTCTCCCTAAACCTCCAACTGCCAAAAGGTATGGGTCACTTGAAATTGTCCTGTTTTGTTCATTCCCTCTGAAGCATCTGGCACCAGTCATTGTTGGAACACAGGATACTGGGCTAGATGGACCATTGGTCTGACCCAGTATGGCTGTTCTTATGTCCATAGATTTCAGGACTGGAAGGGTCTGCCTGGGTCATTAAATCCAGTCCCAGTAGCCATCTAGGAGTTCATGTGTTCTACTTCTCCAAGGGTCAAATCCAGTTCTCTCTTAAGTACATCTACTGATGGTGCCTTAACACCTTCCCTAAGTAGATAAGTCTATCGTGTGGCTGACCTTGCTGTAGGAACTTTTTCTCCTAATATCCCAGCTTGAAGTTTAATTTATGCAGGTTTATACCACTAATCCATATATGGCCTCCTTTGGCTAGCCTGCATAATTCTTCCCTTTCTTTTAGCTTCTGTCACATACCCTCTTTGAGAGTCCTTTTCTGTACAATCAACATATCTGATTCCTTCAGTCTCACATTCATGTCCTACAACCCTTTATTTTTGTAGCCTTTGTTTTGACTCCAAGCAAACAATGCTTATTCTATATAATTCGGTTGCAGTGCTGTAGTTATACAATGTGTTCTTAGTAAGGCTGAGTAAAAGAGAAATTGTCATTTGATTGGTCTTAAAAAAGTATAGATTCCATACAAAAAAACGGAAATGAGAATATTAAGGTAACACATTTAAGCACTAAAGTCACGAAATGCCAATGTTTAAAGATATATGTATAATCCTAACACCTCGAGTCTATTCATTAAAATGCAATTGCATTACATGATCACATACTATTTCTCAAATAATAGAATACATCTCACACATTTTTTCTGTAACTTTAGACACACACACACACCCCATCTTATACAATTTTCCACACTTTTTAAATGTATAGTAGTTTCCACTGTCATCAAGGTTTAGTATAATATATACGTATTGGCTTCGACATCTGATTTTTTCCCCTCCATAAGGAAAATATTGTCATCATTCATATACTATACTTGCCCTATTCAACCACAATTGCTTAGGTGCAATGCAGAAGGATAAAGCAGTTTACGACACTAAAATTAGCTGCACACAACGTATTCAGTACAAACTGCATTAGGTACAGGTCAGGGCTGAAGTAATTAACTACAACGCTTATTTAGCTACAACCTTCAGTGGCCCACTGTAAAAATGTCAGCAAACTTTGACTACTATTCTGTTATACTTCGTGTGTAGCATGTTATACAAGTAGTTTGCTGTGAAATTTTTGTACTCCTTTCCTAGACTTTTTTATGATGTAAAAGATGCTACATGTGTAGTTAAGTGTTTCGCAATTTTGGTATATACTTTTATCTGAGAAACTGAAATTGTATGTGATCACGTCATGAAAGATTACATCATAATGCATACATACAAAGGGCTACAGTTCAGGCTTCATGGACAACTTTGCATTTTCCGACTTCTGAGTGTTTATCCCATGCATGCAACCATAGGGCTAGATTGTGGCTTTTATTCTACATCTCTGCATAGAGGTGATTGGTGCAGAGGCCCCCTGTCACAGGAGAAAACTAGAAAGATTATGCTGCAGTCTCTCCAAGTCTGTCCTTGTGCACAAAGGCCTGGGGTGGGGACTGCAATCTATTCAATCTTTGGCCCATCCACCTCCTTGCCCCGAACTTCCCAGAGCGCTATTGTGAGCAGGGCTGACTGGAGGAGAACAACTATGTTTAGAACGATTCCTCACTGGAACAAAACCAAACCTTTTAAATGTTTACACAAAAACACAACGGGGTTCAAATGTCTGTTTTTGGACAGAAGAAGAGGTTACTCACCTTATGTAGTCAATTAGAGGGGTAGCCAGAGTCCTGTGGCACCTTACAGACTAACAGCAATAATAGGTTTCAGAGGAACAGCCGTGTTAGTCTGTATTCGCAAAAAGAAAAGGAGTACTTGTGGCACCTTAGAGACTAACCAATTTATTTGAGCATGAGCTTTGCTGTTAATCTATAAGGTGCCACAGGACTCTGTCACCTTATGTAGTAACTGTGGTTCTTCGAAATGTGTGTCCCTATGGGTGCTCCACTGTAGATGTATTCACGTCCCTGCACCTTAGATCAGAGATTTTAGGTAGCAGTGTCTGTTTGGCCTGCACATGTGCTCTCTGTGTCGCAGGCTCTGCTGCTATATATTGCTGTGCGGGTGAACCACCCTTAGGTCCTTCACCACCACATAGCTGATTGATAAGAGCTTTGAAGCAGAGGCGCGGAGGGTGGGTAGTGGAGCACCCACAAGGACACACATCTCGAAGAACCACAGTTACTGCACAAGGTGAGTAACCTCTACCTCCTCTTCTTCTTCAAATAATGTCCTCATGGGTGCTTCACTCTAGGTGACTCTACAGCACTACCTGTAATGGATGGGGTGGGGCTTTGGAGTTGAGTCCAATATTGAAGACAGTACAGTCGAGCTAAATATAGCATCAGATGCCGAGTCATGGGTGACTGCATAATCTTCAGCAAATGTATGAGTAGATGCCAGAGTCACTGCTCTGCATATTTCTATGATCAGAACATTATTGAGGAAAGCTATGGAAGTGGAGAAAAGTCTTGCAGAGTGAGTTCGAGCTCCAGAAGGAGGTTGAAGGTCACGCATGTGATAGCAGTGGATAATGCAGTTCAATATCCACCTAAAGAGAGTCTTTGCTTAGAGACCAGGTACCTTTAATCTGTCTGTGATGGAGAGGAATAGTTTTGGAGGTTTTCTAAAAGGTTTGGTCCTTTCCGAAAAGAATGCTAATGCTCTCCAGATGTTGAGTGTGTGCAGTGTTGCCTTCCCACTTTTATCCCTGTGAAGTTTGGGAAAGTAGGCTGGGAAGTGGATAAGCTGATTGATGTGGAAGGCTGAAGGTATTTTTGGTAGGTATTTGGGGTGCGGTCATAATATGATCTTGAGAAAATTGTAAGGGTTGGGGGTACTCCATTAGGGCTCCTAGCTCTCTCATTCTCTGATCAGACGTGATGGTTTTCATAAAGAGGTGCAGAAGCAAGCAAGTGGCCATAGGCTCAATGGAATCTTTGTAAGACTGTTTAAGACAAAGATAAGGTCCCATGCTGGTGTACGGTCTCTGGTTTGAGGATAGAGGTTACTCAGACCTTTAAGAAACCTTTTCATCGTAGGATGAGAAAACACAGAATGTCCGTCTGTCTTCTGATGGAAGGTGGATATGGCTGAGATGTACTTTTACTGAGCTTAGAGATGGATCTGATTTCTTTAATTGTAAGATGTAATATAGCACAATCAGTAGAGAGGATGCAGATGTAGCCTGTCTTGCATCAGACCAGAGTTGGAATCTCTTCCATTTTTGAATGTATGTATGACAAGTAGTTATTTTCCTGCTATGTAACAGTACCTCCTTCACATCCCCAGAGCAGTTCATTTCTAAGGTTTGGAACCATCGAGGAGCCACGCTTTGAGTCAGAGAACTTGTAGATTGGGATGATGGTTCTAGCCCGCGTCTTGAGAGAGAAGATGAGGAATGGGGGGCCAACTGAGAAAGGTATGGAAACCAGGTCCGCCTTGGCCACATGGCAGCTATAAGAATAAACCTGGCTTTTTTTTTTAACCTTGAATATAACCTTGGATATTGATGGAAAAGCATAAAATAGCTGTCTGTTCCATTTGAGGATAAGAGCATCTCTGATAGAATGGTGACCCAGGCCTGCCCTGGATCAGAACTGGGAACATTTCTTGTTTTTGGCTGTGGCAAACAGATCTCTCTTTGGAATTCCCCACTGTATGAATATGCTGTGAAGCAGGGTACTGTCTATTTCCCATTCATGATCTTGGGAAATTTTTCTGTTGAGTATATCTGCTGCAGCATTCTGTATGCTTGTGAAGTAGGTTGCTGATATGCTGATGAATGCACCAGTTCCATAGTTTCACGGCCTTGGCATTCAGGGAAGGTGATTTTGCTCCTCCCTGGCAGTTTATGTAGAACATATATGCAATTTTGTCTATCATAATCTATATGTTTGCTTTTGATCAGTGGCAGGAAATGTAAGCAAGCGTTGCTGACTGCTCTGAGCGCTAGTAAGTTGATATCCAGTGTGGATTCGAGAGAGGACTATTTGCCCTGAATGGTGTAGGTGTCCAGGTGGGCACCCCACCCTATTAGGATTGTGTCTGTCATCAGTATCTGGCATAGTTGAGCGGAGGAGACTTCTGTGCAGACATTGTGAGGATCTGTCCACCAGTCAAGAAGTTTTTGACTGCTGAGGGCATTTAAAGTAGTGTGTTTTAATTGTGTCTGCTAGGGATGTATACCATTCTGAGCCACCCTTGAAGGCAACGCATGTGGGGTCTCACATGATTTAAGACAAAGGTACCCACCACCACGTGTGCCAGTAGTTGAAGACAGGCTCTGGTCAAGATCTGGGGACTGGCCTGAACTGTTGAGATTAAGCTGGCTAAGGTGTTGAACCTGTACGATGGGAGGAAGGCTTTGGTCTCTACTGCATCTAGGTAGGCTCCTATGAATTCCAGTTGCTGCACTGGGGTCAAAAGTGGACTTTGGGGGTATTTAGTTGTAGTCTCAACTGTAGGATTAGATCTATCATCTTTTGTCTCTCTCAAGACATCAGTGAAGAAATGTGTTTTGAGCAGGCAATCGTCTAGACAGACATATCATGATGCCTTGTTTGTGATGGTGTGCAGCTACCACTGAAAGGACCTTAGAGAACACCCTTAGTGCAGATGAGAGACCAAACAGGCGCACCTTATATTCAACATGATCTTGACCCAGAGTGAATCTTATGAACTTCTTGTGAGATGGGTGGATTCTAATATAAAAGTAAGGGTCTTGTAGGCCGAGAACCAGTTCCCCTGATCCAGAGATGGGATGGTTCCTGCCAAGGTAGCTAGCTTGAAGTATATTTTTACAAATCTGAGGCAGCTATGCCCCCTCAGCGCTACTGGGCATGCTCCTAATGCACTAGTATATAAGGGAGCAGCACAGCTCAGTTGAGCTGACCGCCAGAGAGGAAGGACGCATGTTGCAGCTGAAGCCCGAGACTGGAGGAGCTGGAAATGCTGCAACCCAGGCAGACGTCAAGATACACAGAGGCCTCACAGAGTCTGGGAGTCACCGGGGACCGTGAGGCCTGGGGAACCTGGAGACAGCAGAAATGCCTAGACCACAGAAGCAGGAACCATGGTACGAAGCAGCCCAGGGGAATTAGATCATGGCCCGGTTAGTAAACTGGAACTTTGAGTCAGCATATTTCGGTTAGATCCCCGCTGACTCATTGGCACGTGCTCTTACTACTACCAGGGCCCTGGGCTGTGGCCCAGTGGAGAGAGGGCCCAGGCCCCTTTACCCAGGCTGCTACCCCACCCCCCATTGTGAATGGCGGCCCCCCCTTTCCTGACTGGGGCCACTTGGCCACTACGCCTTGCTGCCTGCTGACTGGGGAGAATCTATTGCTGTTGACCACTAGGCCTTACTGCCCGGCTGACGGGCAAATTTATTGACTTGGGTCCCTAGGCCTTGCTGCCCTGCTAATAAGGGCGAATATATTGACTTTGGCCACTAGGCCATATTGCCATGCTAACGGGTGAAAACACTGACTTTGGCTACAGAGGCATAAACGTGGGATACTTACGTCCCGCCCCTACACCCTAAGGGGGATGGAACAGATTCGGCCTGCACTGGACGGGGTTCCCCCACCCTGTTACACCTTCCCTCTGTGTTGTGTGGGAACTGGTTCTATAGTTCCTAGTTTAAGGAGGTGGTTTGTTTCCCTCATGTAAAAGGTGCTCATGAGAAAGGTCCCTGAAGGGGGGGTGGATACAGGGAGGAAGGTAAAGTAGATTGAATATTCCTTGGAGATTATCTCTAATACCCACTTGTCTGTGGTTATACACTCCCAGTTTTGATGAAAAGGAATAAGGCGGTTGCCGAATGGGTGGAGATGTCTGGGTTGTTGCAGCAAATGAAATCGCAGGTGGTAACTCGGGGCCTCGACCAGCACATTCAAATTGTTGCTTGGATGTAGAAGGCTGTGATGTGATTCTTTTTGTAAATAATTTTGATCCCTCAGGAGGTCCTCCACTGTGGCTTATACGTCCTTCGGAAAGCTGGAGAGATGAAGTGAAGAAGCTCTCCTCATGACCACTGCTGTCAAGATGGAACAAGCAGCTGTACCAGCAGCATCCAGAGATGCCTGTAATGCTGTCCTTGCATGGAGCTCTCAGCAATAATCACCTGAAACTGCTCTTTGATCTGATATGTTCAATAAAGGCATTTAACTTACAGTAATTGCCATGAGGGCTTGGTAACCAGCGATCCTAAATTGTAGGGTTGCTGATGAATATGATTTCCATTCAAATAAATCCAGTCATTTCCAGTCTTTGTTGTTTGCTGTCATTTTAGCGTGCTGCTGTCTGCCATATTTGTTAAAAGCATTGAAAACCAGGGAATTTGGGGATGGCTGAGAAAATAAAAACTCCATGTCTTTAGAGGACATATAATATTTTTTGTCCACCTGTTTGTGGGTATTGTGGCTGGGTCTGCCATATAGTTTTTCTTGGGTGACGAGGCCTCATTGATGGGGAGCGCAATTCTGGCTGAGGACAACATCTGTAAGATGTCAAGCAGTTTGTGCTGTGACTCTGATTTCTTCAAGCGGGATTTGTAGTGAATCTTCTACTCTCTTAAAAGAGGTCTTGGAACTGTTTCAAGTTGTCTGCTGTAGTTGGTAGAGGAAGCATAACAGCTTCATCAGGAGAAGAAGAAGAAATGTGGGTTGCAGGAGTAGCCTCCTTGTCTAGCCTCTCCTCCTGTTCCCCAAAGATCTCCACTTCAGGATCAGGGGATCTGGCTAATGAAGCTGAGGGAGTTCACCTTCCTTTATCCCTTTGGGTGACCCTAGAGGTCCTCAAGAATTGGTGTCTATATGCCACTCATGGATCCCAGTATGACCAGTGAGGTGGTACAAAGGGCAGGCATGATGGCATCCACGGGTGTCCATACCAACTGTGGGGGCCATGTCTCCCCTGATGGTAAACTGAAGGTGCATCAGTTTCTAGGTGGCTAGATCCATGGTGTTGTAATGGAGAGCTTTCCAGACACTTAATATAGGTCATCCTCATCATGCTCTTTATTGTCACTTAACGGGGTAGAGCAGTCATGGATGGTGGAGGAGATTGTCTCAGCACCGTATGTAAGTCAGGGGAATAGGACGTAACTGGTACCATGGTCAAGTTGGTGCCTAGCAAAGGTGAGTCAGGCATCTCTGAGATCATCAAGTCTTTAGGGAACCAAAATCCCTGTGATACCAGCACAGCCGGCGGTACCGCTGAGGCTGGCTGAATAAGAACTGTTGAAGTGTACAGAATCAACGGTACCGGAGGTCTTTTGTGCTCCAACAAATGACCAGCAGATGTTGTCCTAGACTTCTGCGGGGCTGAAGTACTCATGACTGAGACTCTGGAAGACTCTGTCAGTGCCACTTTAGAGGAACTAGACCACTATTCTTTGCTGCTTCTTTCCCCTGCCAGTACCAATTTACCCAAGCCTGGCCCTTAGGATCTTCGGGCTTAGCAGTGGTAGTGGTACCTGAGGATCCTGCAGCTTCATGGGTACCTAGTGGTGGGTTGGGTAGTCGACCTTGTCAGGGTCTCTTTCTCTTGGCTGATTCCCTATTCAGGCAACTTGTTGCCTGTTTGAGACTGAGAGAAATCGAAGGATTTCCTCTTTGAAGTCATCAGAGAGTACTTAGCCCATGATGTTGACAGAATTGGCCTTGTCATGGATCACTGTACAGCGGGTCCTGAGTCCAGGGTTGGAGGCTGGTCGGAGTGAGCTTTCCATCATGAGCAGTCTTAATTTTTGCCCATGGTTCTTTCCAACTCTCAATTTTAGTTTGAGGCAAAATGTGCACTTCTGAGACATGAGAGACTCTCCAAGGCAATGAATGCAGTGGGAATGGCCATTGCTGATAGGAAAGGTTTCTTCACTGGAGAGGCAACGTTTAAATCCAGGGGAGTTGGGCATACCCTTTTAGGGTTCACAACCTGAATGGGAAGAAACTAAGGAGAACTAACTTAGGCTTGGACAATAACTATTCTACAAGTAAAGTCATTTTTTTGAAGGGGGGAGAGAAATGAAAAGAAGGCAGTATTAAGACTAACTAACGGAAGCTCTATTACTACATCTAATACTGAAGGAAACAAACAAGAAAACACTAAGAAACTCTGTTAATGGGATTTGCTAAGGCTCTCTCTCAGGCCAAAGGCAGTTGAAAAGGAACTGAGGGCAGAGCAAGAGACTGGGAGAGCACATGTGCGAGTCAAACAGACACAGTTATCTAAAATCTCCGATCTGAGGTGCAGGGACACGAATACACCTACAGTAGAGTACCTATAGGGACACTACTGGAAGAATCACCTGAGCTTTTCGATTTGATAAATGTGGAAGGCTGGTGTGTGGCCTGGTGGTTAGGGTACTCGAATCAAGAGTCTGCTGTCTGATTAAAAGCATTGTTTTTCATCCCAGATCACTCAGAGCAAGGATTTGAACTTGATTCTCCCACATTCCAGACCAGTGCCATAACCATCAGTCTATACATCATGAAAGTCTCTCCCCCTTTTCCCCAGGAAAACTTTTTGAAACTGACATGTCTCCATGAAACTTTTCAGCTTTGACAAAATAGTATATTTTGGCTAAATGAAATTTTGCTGAAAATGTTCAAACCAGCTCTAATTGCGAACAGCTCTTCTTGCACACCTTGAAGATCCTGCACAGCCATGTGTGGGCCACTCACTATTTGGTCCTTAATATTCTCTTGATTTTTCTTTGGCATTTGCTAGGGGGGCTTTTAAGAGAAAAACAAACAAACAAAGTAAAACTTACCTCTCCCAGGCTTTGAAGTTCTGGGGGCTTGCAAAAAATTGACAATAGCAAATGTTTGCTGAAACTATCTGGCTCGAAGAAGCTGGAACACCTCTCCCCTCCATATCTTAGGACACTGTCCCTCTCTTGCATACCAGAGGTGAAAGTCTCTGTCTTATACTCCTTAGGAGCTGAGCAGCTTATAAGATGCATGATTTCAAGGCTCCCACTTGTGCTCCTTACCAACTTAGCAAGGAAGTCCAATGTAAAATGTACTGCACATGCACAGCATGCATCTTTGAAAAGTTCATGACTTAATGAATTCAGAATTTAACCAATACAAGGCACTTCTGCTCAATGAGGATTATGATTATTCCAATTATTATGATTATTATGATTATTCCAATTTTCAGTTTTCATAATTCAGCAATGTTGGTTATAGGGCTGTTTCAATAAACGTTCCAGGATTTTTGATGTATTTAAAATAAAGGGGAGAGTATAGCCCTCAACTCTCCTCAGAATTCTAAACAGATAAACTCTTCTTGCTAAAACTTAAAAACAAAAAGCCCACCTAAAAACACTTATCATTTGGGACCAGACCCAAGGTACATCTAATCTAATATTCTGTCTGACAGTGGCCAGATACTTCACAGAAAGAACGCTAAAAACCCTAACACAGGCAGAGATGGGGTAATCTGCCCCCCTTATGCTAAACTGTAACAGAGCATAAGGTCTAATGTCTCATCCAAAATTTACCATTAATAATGATCACTTTGCATATCCTTGTTATCCATATAAATGTTCAATCCCTTTTTGAATCATGTTAGATTCTTGGCATCAGTGATTTCCTGTAGCAGGGAGTTCCACAGTTTAATCTGTTTAATGTGTGAAAAAGTACTCCTTTTACTGGTTTTGAATTTCTCACTTTTTAATTTAATTGGGCAGTGACCACAAGCCTGGAAAATTTCAACCTGAAAAGTCAAAATTTTGGTAAGTTTTGAGAACTAAAAACAGGATGTTAAAATGGAAACTATGAAGAAAATGACACTTATATTAGTTACCCCAGTCGTATTACTAAAAAAACAGGGTTTGCTTTATTTACCCACATGGTCTGGCTGTCCACTCACATTTATTACTCCTGAGTCTCATTCTGCAACACTGCTCTTAAACCAGTTTTCTTCCATCTTATATTTTAGTATGGCATTACTGCATACACTCATACACAAATACACACTTATAACCTTGCATTTATCCACAAAGAACTTTATCTGATTGAAACTGGCCCAAATTTCATAACTCTCCAAGATCTCCTGCAGTTTTATTTTATCCTCAACTGTGTTTATAATCCCAGTTAGTTTAACAGCAGCAGGTTTGATTAGCGTACAATTGATCTCATATTGCACATCATGTATAAAGATATCAAACACCATTGACCCCAACTGGCTAAACCATTAAATGTTTCTTAGGCTTGTTTTGTTTGCAGTACTTGACTTTTTTGCACAAAATGCACGGATTTTACAGTGGCTACAGTGAAAACAAATTAAGAGATTAAAAACAACCTTCTCCCCACTTCTAATTCATATTAAATACTTCTTTTTTTTTGAATGAGGAACTTCTTATCATGATTTTTGGGACTAGACAGTTTACAAGACAATATCCTTGTATCGTAGTGTGTAACCTAAAGGTACATTTCAATTTTTAAATAAATGGCTTCAAAATACTATTACAAATTGTACAGAAGAACAACAAACTTTGAATAACCAACAACATCTCTCAGTTGTCACTATTTCCTTAACAATCTCATATATATTTGTGTTTTCCTTTAGATAGAAATTCTTCCCTACTGCATAAAATTATTCATGACAAATGACAAAAGTTAAGATGCTCACATGAAGCAATTTCTGCTATGCCAACAAAACAGTCTTTAAAAAGTGGGACACAAGAACTTTCCCACTTTCTAAAAATCAGTCTCTTAAAAAAAAAAGACAAAAGGATTAATGCTGTCCACTATCACCATCACTGTGTATGGTGAATGTGGAGCCTCTTGAAGAAGCAATCAGCAAACATTTGGGAATTTCTGGAAGTGAAGAGGAGGAATGGAACATAAGGCATTTTATTACAAGGGATAACCAGTTAATGAATCTTATTAATTAATGAGTATTTACAAAAATTGTGGAGAGGAGTGAAATATTCCCTTTGTCCTAATTCTATTCTAATATGCCAATGTTTAAATGGAGCTTGTCATGGCTGAAAAAGAGACAAAACACCAAACCAGCAACTCAGTTAATTAAAATGGATTAAGGCAGTGGTCCCCAAACTTTATACTCATGCCCCTCCTTACCCCTGTCTGCATCCCCCCCAAATCAGGGATGGGAGCAGGGATATGGCTCTGGGAGGGGGGGACATGGACAGTGTAAGGGGTCTGACCCTGGGCCCATAACTGGAGGAAGGGGTAGGGCTGGGAGTGGAGCCTTGGTCAGCAGCTGGGACCCAGGGTATGGGGCCGGAGCCATGAGAGGAGCTGGGTGGTGCTCCCCACCCATGGGGGCTGGATTGCGCCCCAGCTGTACCCCTCCAAACATTACTTGGGGGCTCTCCACAGTTTGGGGACCTCTGGATTAAGGGTTAGAATTCAAACTGTCAAACAAAAAGGAGAGAGACAAGGTAGATGAGGTAATATCTTTTATTGGTCCAACTTCCAATAGCCTTGTTCACACTGAGTAGCAATTTACTCTGCGACTAGTCCCACAGAAGTCATTGAGATTACACATGGAGTAAAATGTTCTTCCTTGTGAGTGAGGGTATCAGAGTCTGGCCCCTTTAAGTATGCAGCAACTTAAAATTGAGCTGCGCTGTTTTAAATGAATACTGCACATGATCAAATCCTTTTTATGGTGAGGGAACAGACCAAGTATTAAAACGGAAATATTATTACAAGACATGGTTTAGAGTTTCCAACTGTAGAATTCTATCATACTCAACACAGCCTTTCACTATTGGCTCGTTGCGGTCATTTCCTACTTGGACAGCACCTTTTCCATTCCAATCCTAACTGCATAGAGGACAAAACTGTCTAATCCACCTAAATGTTGATTAATTAAAAATGAACTAATATTACAGTATAGAGAAGATGTTTGTGGAAGATCAAATACATTGATCAATGTTCTACCATTATTAATACAATGTTCTTCCATCTGGAACAATTCTATAAAATAGGTCCCAGAGCTGGGAGGAATGGATATGAAACTATTTCTATTATACATCACACTCTCTTCCAATCACTCAGTGCTCTCCATCCTCTTACACTGTAACGGGCCCATTTTACCAGCAACAGCATGTTAGTAAATGGATAGGAACCATGGACCACATCCCATCCAGTCCCAACATGCCTGAGGTGTGCTGCCAGCAGCACTGACTAATTCTCCTTTCCTGTGTGCTGCCAAAGTGCAAGCAGCCAAATTAAAGCTGCTGGCTCATGCAACCTTAATTTGGACCCTTTGTGCACGTTCTTTATTATATAGTTTTTAATTCCATGAACACAAGTATGCTGTGCTTAGGATTCCTGCCTCATTCAGTGCACAGGATGGACAGTGCTCACTTAATAAGCAGCTATTCAATATTTTGTTTTCTCCTAGTTTTTCACTGTGCGGTGCAATGCCTTATTTTCTGCGCACTATTCAAACCTTGCTCTGAAAAAATAAATTATTAATTTCCTCATGGGCTTTTCTACGGTGTTCCTCACTATAGCATCCAACTACTTCACAAACATTCACAAATGTTCGCAACACCCTTGTGATGTGAAGGCGTGGGGAACGGAGGCACAGGAAATCAAGGTCAGAAGTGTCAACTGATTTTGTGTTCCCAATCTGAGATACCCAGTGCTTGACTTTTCAAGGAGTTTAGCATTGTATAGCACTTTATATATTCAAAGCATAGCTCCCACTGACTTCACTTATCACCATCATTATATGTATTGCAGTAGAGCTTAGGAGTTCCAGTCATGGACCTGTACTCCACTGTGCTAGGTACTGTGCAAACAGAGAAAAGAACGGCCCTGCCCAAAAGAGCTTACAATGTAAGTATACGACAAGAGTCAATCAATGGAGCAGACAGACCAACAGGGGAGTACAAGGAAACTATGAGATCATTTTGGTCAGCATAATAAACTGTCAAGTTTGTAGGCCTCACAGGAAAGAAGAATTTTATTGAAGGATTTGAAGGAGGACAATGAAGTGGCTTTGCAGATGTTTGCAGCTGTGAGTGCTCAACATTTCTGCAAAACAGACCCCAGCCTCTCAAGTCAGGTAAACAGAAAATGAAGAACAAAATTAGTGACCACCTGTGAAAAGTTTGATTTAAGTGACTTGCCTAGCATAAGAACTCTGTGGCAGAGGCAGTCATAAAATTCAGATCTTCAGGGCAGCATTCAGCTGCCTTAACCAGGAGACAATCCTTTCTCTTCCAACAATACCCTGCTTCCTTCACTGCACACCTTCCCACTTCTGCAAAACCACATTGATCGATCCCCAGAGTGGTCCATCCTGTGCACTGAATAAGATGGGATCCTGTGGAAAAAACAGGATGTGATCATGTAATTAAAGACTTTCATTCAGCCCCCTTATGCATATGCATTATGAAAGTTGCACTGGTAAGTCCTAGTCTCATCCCTTCATATTCCTTATGTTGGGTCCCGGTTTACCTCTTCACTCCAAGCCTTGGTGCCAATATGGGGGTTATTAACGGCACAGGAGAGACAGGTTCCCTGAGCTCACTTCTGGTGCCCAGATCCACTCTTGCCCGGAGTAGCCACTATAGGGAAAGTCAGACTTCACTCTGTAGCTCTGGGCTGGAGGGAGCCTGCACAGTCCAGTCACACACAGGAACTGTGAGGAGATGGAATCTTTGGAGATGGTAGCTATTAAACTCTAGCAAATCTCTACCGAGCATTGCGAACTGCAATATTTCAAAGGTTTATAACTTTGACAAATTTGGACAGATTTTCACAACGACCACGAGAGACACATCCCTGACACAAACGCCAGCCCTTGCCAAATTTCAGGTCCCTGCTACAGTGCATGGAGGAACTTATTAGAGCTTTCTAAAGAAAAAAGATAATCAGAATTTTTTAAAAATAAATTTATAAATATATATGTAATTTAAAATTATTTAAATGTTTAATAAAACAGCATGGCTAGAAAGGAGATGTTCTCAGAGTTTTAAAAACAACTTTATTTTCCTTAAAAAGAAAAGGAGTACTTGTAGCACCTTAGAGACTAACCAATTTATTTGAGCATGAGCTTTCGTGAGCTACAGCTCACTTCATCAGATGTATACCGTGGAAACTGCAGCAGACTTTATATACACAGACTTTATATACACACAGATATATACATATATATATACATCATGTATGTATATGTATATATCTGTGTGTATATAAAGTCTGCTGCAGTTTCCATGGTATACATCTGATGAAGTGAGCTGTAGCTCACGAAAGCTCATGCTCAAATAAATTGGTTAGTCTCTAAGGTGCTACAAGTACTCCTTTTCTTTTTGCGAATACAGACTAACACGGCTGTTACTCTGAAACCTGTCTTTATTTTCCTTCTTGTCTTTCTCAAAAACAGCAGAACTGTTGTGGCTGAACTTTCCAAAAAAGTCAGCCTGCGGCAGGTCACCCAGCATGGAAAATTTCAGCTCAAGTGATTAAAGTTTGGCAAAATTAAATGCAACTAAAAAAAAGGTCTTATATGGGAAGTGTTGGGCTACCTTACCAACAGGTGGTGCTATAAATTCCACCTAGAATACATTCTGACACTCTGCAAACAATAATGGCTAAGAAGCACATTTTCTAGAAAGAAATTACCAATAAACATTTAAGTTTAATGTACCTCTTGAATCTTTGAACACCTAGAAACCATCCCATATGTCCCTAATCCCGCAAAAAGATGCATCTGTTTGCACAGATCCAACTGCCGATTCAGGCTCTATGTTAAATGATTTGGTTGATGCATGTCCACATGTAAGATGTTCCCAACCAACCAAAATACAAAATCAAAGTACTTTTATATTGCTCATTATCTTTTGGAGGACAGTCAATGATATGAAAAATACTTCAATTACCTTGCTGAATATACAGCATGTACGCTGCTATTTCTGAACATTCGCTATTCAGTTTACAGTTGGTATATTAAATTTTAACTCTGCACAGATGGACACACACACATGCTTTATTTCCTGTTCTTCCCAGGAAGGATATCTGTAATCCAGTAGTGGAATAGAGAAGAGATTATCTTGGCATGATCTGAAAAGAAGAAAACAAATTCTTCCTGAAATATTTTTGTGGTATTTTTCAGCAATCAAATACCTGAAGGTTAAAAAAAAAAAAGCTTTATAAACATATGTTTTCATCTGACATTACCATTTAAGAAAAAAAAATAACCCTTGGAGCTTGAGACACCAATATAAATTTGAAGACGACAGACCAAATTCATTTCTGGAATAAGCAAGCGCGACTCTTCATAGATTAGTTGCTTGTACCAGGGCTGACTCTGGCCTTATACTGTTTAGTGCAACCACTGAATTATTTCGTAATCAACAACACTGAAAAGTGGATTAAAATGACACAACCACAAGTGTATAGTTGAGGCTGAAACAGTCTGTGATCTGCATCATTTCCTTAGGTATTCTCTGAATGGAGAGTGATTTCACCTACCCTTTATTTATTATTATTTATATTACAGCTGCATTCAGAGCCCCAACTCATAGAATCATAGACTAAGGTCAGAAGGGACCATTATGATTGTCTAATCTGACCTCCTGCACAACGCAGGCCACAGAATCTCACCCACCCACTCCTGTAACAAATCTCTAACCTATATCTGAGCTACTGAAGTCCTCAAATCGTGGTTTAAAGACTTCGAGGTGCAGAGAATCCTCCAGCAAGTGACCCATGCCCCACGCTGCAGAGGAAGGCGAAAAACACCCAGGGCCTCTGCCAATCTGCCCTGGAGGAAAATTCCTTCCCGATCCCAAATATGGCGATCAGCTAAACCCTGAGCATGTGGGCAAGACTCACCAGCCAGACACCCAGGAAAGAATTCTCTGTAGTAACTCAGATTCCACCACATCTAACATATCATCACAGGCCATTGGACATATCTACCGCTAATGGTTGAAGATCAATTAATTGCCAAAATTAGGCTATCCGATCATATCATCCCTTCCATAAACTTATCAAGCTTAGTCTTGAAGCCAGTTGGTCTTTTGCCACCACTGCTTCCCTTGGAAGGCTGTTCCAGAACTTTACTCCTCTGATTGTTAGAAACCTTGGTCTAATTTCAAGTCTAAACTTCCTGATGGCCAGTTTAATCCATTTGTTCTTGTGTCCACATTGGTACTGAGCTGAAATAATTCTTCTCTCTCCGTGGTATTTATCCCTCTGATATATTTATAGAGAGCAATCATATCTCCCCATAGCCTTCTTTTGCTTAGGTTAAACAAGCCAAGCTCTTTGAGTCTCCTTTCATAAGACAGGTTTTCCATTCCTCAGATCATCCTAGTAGCCCTTCTCTGTACCTGTTCCAGTCTGAATTCGTCTTTCTTAAACCTGGGAGACCAGAACTGCACACAGTATTCCAGGTGAGGTCTCACCAGTGCCTTGTGTAACGGTACTAACACCTCCTTATCTCTATTGGAAATACCTTGCCTGATGAATCCCAAGACTGCATTAGCTTTTTGCACAGCCATATCACATTGACGGCTCATAGTCATCCTGTGATCAACCAATACTCCGAGGTCCTTCTCCTCCTCTGTTACTTCCAAGTGATGTGTCCCCAGTTTATAACAAAAATTCTTGTTATTAATCCCTAAATGCATCACATTGCACTTTTCACTACTAAATTTCATCCTATTACTATTACTCCAGTTTACAAGGTCATCCAGATCTTCATGTATGATATCCCAGTCCTTCTCTGTATTGGCAATACCTCCCAGCTTCGTGTCATCCGCAAACTTTATTAGTGCATTCCCACTTTTTGTGCCAAGGTCAGTAATAAAAAAGATTAAAAAAGACTGGTCCCAAAACCGATCCCTGAGGAACTCCACTAGTAACCTCCTTCCAGCCTGACACAGTTCACCTTTCAGTGTGATCCATTGTAGTCTCCCCTTTAACCAGTTCCTTATCCACCTTTCAATTTTCATATTGATCCCCATCTTTTCCAATGTAGCTAATAATTCCCCATGTGGAACCATATCAAATGCCTTACTGAAATCGAGGTAAATTAGATCCACTGCGTTTCCTTTGTCTAAAATATCTGTTACCTTCTCAAAGAAGGAAATCAGGTTGGTTTGACACAATCTACCTTTTGTAAATCCATGTTGTATTTTGTCCCATTTACCATTGACCTTTAACTACTTTCCCCTTCAAAATTTTTTTCCAACCCTGTGCATGCTACAGATGTCAAACTGACAGGCCTGTAGTTACCCGGATCACTTTTTTCCCCTTTCTTAAAAATAGGAACTATGTTAGCAATTCTCCAGTCATACGGTACAACCCCTGAGTTTACAGATTCATTAAAAATTTTTGCTAATGGGCTTGCAATTTCATATGCCAGTTCCTTTAATATTCTTGGAGGAAGACTATCTGGGCCCTCCTGATTTAGTCCCATTAAACTGTTCAAATTTGGCTTCTACCTCGGATGTGGTAATATCTACCTCCATATCAACTGAGCTTGTGCTAAGCAATGTGCAGCTATATAAAAGCACAGTATGGCCAGAGCTTCAGCCTTAACACAGAGATTCCCGTCTATTTAACTATATTTTTGATAGCACAGCAATGAGTACCGTAGATATACCTATCACATTTAAGATGCTCTATAAAGTCATTTTAATGCAGCTTTCCTATTTTATTTCCTTTTGTATGAATAATCTCCAAAATTTTATTTTGAATAACTTGAAGGCATATGTATTAATTTGAACGCATATGTACTGTACCTAGGTGCAGCATAACTATTACTTTTCCTGGCCTGCAAAACACAAATGAAATATTTTTAGAGGACATCTCTCCAAGAAAACCAGCAAAAAGTAGCTTTCAGCTCTTTAGTGAGTGATAATTTCCTAGGCAACAAGAGAGGAGTCTATTTTAGACTTGATACTCGCCAACAAAGAGAAAATGTTAACAGACAAGGGAAGGGAGCTAATGAGTAGAAACTGAAGAGGTCATATATCAGGGAATAATGACATTTTTCTATTGGATAATTACCTATGCTCTTAACACACACTCAGAATTAGGACTAAGAATCACTCATTCTAAAATTTGTAATTCCCAACAGCATATAAAAGCTTTATCTTCTAGTCACAGACCATTTTTTGTCTCATGCACAATAAGGTGACATGAAGCAGCTCAACCTCCCCTCCAACATAGACTCACAAGCAGCATTCTGTTTCCCACACTTTCTGGAAGAGGTGACTGAAACTTCTATGAGAGATTCCTTTATATTTGACCCCTATCCCTACCCTCTTCAGGTGTATGGAAGATTTTGGGTAGAGAGGGCTAGAATAGGGGTCTCCAAAGTGGGGTGCGTGCACCCCAGGGGGTGCGCGGCAGAAGGAGTGCTGCCGGCACGATGGCAGCAGCGCTCCCGGACCTTTGATTCTTCGGCCGCAGCTCAGCTGTTCCTGCTCTGTCTTCGGCAGCACGCTGGCGGTAACTTTTTTTTTTTTTTTTGGTGCTTCCCTAGAGCTGGACCTGGGGGTGCGTGATCCAAAAAGTTTGGAGACCACTGGGATAGAAAATGGTACACGTTTTTAGTGAAAAAATTCAAAAGAAGTGAAAAATGTTAGGTTTTCCTTGCAAACATTTTCACAATTTTTTAAATTTTGAAAATGAACAAAAATATTTTTAGAAAAATTGCCATTTTTTAATCTTATTTTTAAAAATGAAAATTTTTGATCACCTCTAACTTTGGGGTGATTACTGAGGTGGAAACCATCCAACTCCCTCAATCTGCCTCCCCAATCCCCTTCCTCTGGTTCTGGAGTGAGCTAGGGGACCACCTCTATATTGGTTAGAGTGCACCACATTATCATAGGCGTCCTGGATTTCCCCGTCTCTTTTCAGGTACGTTTCCTCACTTGGTACGAAGTCCTAAGGGCCAGAGAGAGAATGACAGCTTGAAGTGCGCATCTCTACAGTTTCACTGTCCTAAGTGGTCTCTGCCATGTCCTCTCCCTGCAACTCTGATGTGTTTCCCACCTCCTCTTCCGGACATCTCCACCACCACCATTGCATGCTCTGCCAAAGAATAGGAACTAAGAACTTAAAATAAAATGTAAATTTCCTTTTTCTTCTTTTCTTTTTTCTTTCTTCTGTCTACTGAACAATACCTCCCAATCACAGTAATGTTCTGGGAGGTGTGGAGAGAATTCCAGATAAATGCTTTATTCAATTATCTTTTCTATAACAGGGTAGAGCAATAACACCATTATAAAGTTCAGAGATGAGGAAGATACATTATTATGTATAAGGAGAGGGTCCGCGTAAAGACTTTTATTCATTCTTCTTCATGACTCCCCACTGCAACATCCTTCATTAAAGGAAAAATACCCCCCACAATTTATTAGCCATTTGACCCAGGTGTCTTACACTGAATCATAACCACAGGGAAAAGGGGTTCTTTTGTTAACTTATTGCTTCTTGAAGCACAAGAGAAAAAAATGGGTTTGTTTTGCAAAAATAAGCCTCTTTGCTAATACTAATAAAAACTGTTTTCTTTTAATCAAGTTAATGAGGAATTACCCTTTATTCTAGGGCATCACAGCCCAGTAAAAAAACAAACAAAAAAAAAAAACCCACACTATAGAAACAAAGGCAAGAGAATCATATGAGCAAGTCCTGATGGAATTTAGATCTCATGTTTGGGAAATATTGGGGTTACTAAGAAGTACTCTATGTTTTATCTTTTTGAATAGCCCTGAATTGTGTTTCTGTAATGAGCAGCTGGAGTTTGCTGAGGCAGCGAACTTCTGTAATAGCTACAAGGAAGGTTGTCTGCTTTTATCAGCTTTCTATTGTAGATTAAATCTGGGGTTTTTTGGACTATGAAAGAAAAAAGTTTATTAATTAAAAGGTAGAAAAATAAATACATAATTAAAAAATTATGTCGAAAGTAATTTCTTACCATTACATTGTAGCTCTTTGAGATTTCAAAAAATAAAGTTAAAAAGTGATTACCTCTGCTGAGGTAAGTTAGTATAGAGCAGACCTTTAAATAACAACACTTAAAATACAGAAGGCTGGATTCTTCTCTTACACTGGTGTACGTGAGGAATAGAAATTTGATTGTATTGACCAGTGGAAAATAGGTGTGAGTGACAGTAGAACTGAACTAGGAGTGACTAAAGACATGAGGAGAAAATCAACTGGGAGAATAAATAAGGCTGTACACCAACAGGGATGTTTTCAGTCTTCTAAAAGAGGAAAAAATACTTATTTCAAAGGGCAGCTCTGCTGTGAATGCTTATTTTACATTTTCTGAGTGGATTTTTCAAAGTTAATTTGTTTTCTTTTCCTTATTCTATTCAACAGTTGTGTTTTACCAAAAAGAGAGAGACAGAGAAAAGGTGAGTCTGATCCAAAAGCCCACTGAAGCCAGCTGAAAGATTTCCATTCACTTCAATGGGTTCCGGGTCATGCGCACATTGACTATAATGACTTTGCACATGACTCAACTCTCACTTCTCATTGACTTAATGGAAGATGAATTAGGCCTTTTGTTAAAGGCCCAATTCTGTTACCCCTATTAATGCTGAGTTGTATTTTGCTTTGAGAGTATTTATTCTGAAATCAGTGGGATACACAACGTACTTAAGGGTAGCAGAATCTGGCCCTAAAATTCCAGCTCCAACTTTAAGCAGTTCACCTGTGATCACAGTGAAGGATGATTCTTTACATTTACTGTACACATGCATTTTATTCCACATGCAGATGCACTGCCAATGCACCAGGTCTTCAAGTATTGAAAAATTTCAAATGTACTTTTTGAAAGAGTAGGGAATAATAGCTGAGTTCTGGTTAATAGCCTCAGACTGTAAACCCTTCAGGACAGAGATTCTCTCTCTTCTGGGTCTGAACAGCAAAATGATGCAGAAAACCCTACTGGGGCCTTGTGGTGTTACCATCACATAAAATTATAGTAGGTTCTAATGCCCAGTCCTCTATGAATTACTGCCAGGTATCTAATGGCTACTGTCTTCACTTACTCAGTTACTGCACTACTGGAACAGAATACAGCCCTGTATTCATAACCTAAACTCTATTGCAGTGGTTCTCAACCCGCGGCCTATGGGCCAACTGTGGCCCAATCGGCACACAGCTGTGGCCCATATGACATCCTCAGGGCCATAAAGGTAGTATTTTTATATGGTGTGGATGTGGCCCACATAACACAAAGAGCGGCATATGCTGCCCACAATGATAAATAGGTTGGGAACCTCTGCTCTATTGTAATAATCTTTGTATAAAGTATGCCTTGTAAAGTATCATTTGAAAATTCATACTTTGCTGGTCAGTACTGTCCTGGTAAAATATGTGTGGCAACATTGTGTGTGAGGTTATAAGATTCCCCTGTATGATGTTGTTAACATATGTTCCAAACCCCACATCCCTGCCCAGGCAGAAGTCAGGTCTGTCCTAGACAAAGGAAGGAATGTATGCCTCCCTTAATTTGCATTTAAGCAGTGAAGAGAGTCATCGAACAGGGAGGGAAAACAAAGGAAGTTCAAACAGGTGAAAAAAACCCAGCAGGGAATATCTTTCCACATAGACCCTTTGTCTCCTGCGTCTCAGCTGGAAATGTTTTCCAAGAGGGGAACTGAAACTATAAAAGGGAGGGAAAAACACTACAAGGGACCCCTCTCTCTCCTGGCCCATCTTATTCACTACATCTGAAGAGACAAAGGAAGCAGCCATTGGACTCTGGGAGAGGGGTCCTGACCTAAAGAGTTTGGCCAGTAAGACTGCTGAAACACGTAGTGAGAAAACTTTGATTTGAATCTAATATAGTTTGTTAAGTTAGGTACCAGTAAGCTTTTTATCTCTATTTTTGTTGTAACTACTTCTTTCTTTGTAGTTAATAAACTTGTTTTATTGGTTTATCTCATCCAGTGTGTTCAAGCTGAAGCATCTGGGTAACTCCATTTGGGGTAACAAATTGTGTGCATATTATTTCCTAAAATGAGTAACGGACTTAATATATTTGCATTGTCCAGGAGAGGACTGTGCAGTACAGGACACATTTCTGGGGGGAAATCTGGGAGTAGGACTGTGTTGGTGTCACCCTGTGGTAATTTTTAAGACTGATAAGAATCAAAGGTGTGCCTGGCTGTCTGCAGCACACACAGACATAGCTGGGATTGAGTTCCATGCTGGAGGCTGTTTGTGAGCAGTCCAGGTTGGCGGCTACAGCAGCAAGACACTGGAAAGGACACCCCAGGTTAAATGGCAGGGATGACACAACTACTCATTCATCTGAATTGTACCTTGATAGGTCACAACTACCACTATCTTACTCATTACTTTTCAAGATGCTTTAAAGCACTATACACAATGGTATAAGTATAGTTCACAATACTGGTTTCTTATTCTAAGCATTGAGAAGAAACAGGGACTAAACCTATTCAAATAGCTGATCTCTTCCTATGCAATTCTGAGAGCCTTCACCTCTCACTAACTTCTTTGAGAGCTGAGGACACTCAGCACCTTACAGTACGGGTCACTATTGTGGTTTCATATCAGTCATAACTCTTCCCCCCGACAAAAAGGCAAATTAATGTCTTCCCCGTGAAGAACGATGCTTTCATAATCTAGTAATAATCTTACTTTCACCATTGTGTAGTTATTTAGTTACTGTTTTGTCCCTGTATGAGAATCATGACAAATTTGAATATTTGAACATTTCTAAATGTTGAGAAGAACATCAGCAGTATGATGAGTAAACTGCACATACCTGGCAGCATCATGGAATGTTCTTGGAATTGTTCCAAAATGCCCTTCAATCTCTCAATATCCTGCAAAAGTACAAGGGATTTCATCTGATGTAGAAGTGTCACATCTGAGGAAGCCATGCTGTGAGATTCAAGATGTTGTAAAATCTCTTGGACAGTTGCTGAACTCATAGCTGAATCCGTGCATTTTGATTTAGCTGAACAAAGAAAGCCAAATAAATTTAGGAACTTTCTCCATGTTTATTGAAAATTTGTTAATTACCTTTACTTTTAAAATACATTTCCTTCCTTTTTATTTACACTTCCTTAAAACCAATACCATGCTGTACTGACATGCAGCCTGTTTCTTCTTAACATGATGGGTAGGAAGATGCTGAATATGAAAAGTAAAGACGACGCCAATAGGATTACCAATGAATTGTGAGGAATCTAAACTCGCTACCTAGCTTTTCTAATAAAAACAAATTGTGATTTATGATAAAGTAGGAAGGACTAGGGAAAAAACTGTACTATAGTCAAAGCAAGTGTCTCTGTACAGTACCACACACATATTTTTATGGATATACATATACAGAGAGAGGGTCTGCTGTAAAGCTTTTTGGGAGACAACTGATCATCTTATTCCTGTATATTAATATTTATGCTTTGAAAATATATATTATAGCATGCAATAAAACTAGAAAGGAAACTATGATTTCTCATACTGTGCTGTTGCTTCTCCTAACTTCTCCAATGCCAGTACCTTTGAATGGTTTGTCCCTATAAGCCCCTCGAGACAGGATTTCTTTAAAGTTAGCTTTTCTAATAAAAACATTTGTAAGTGATGTGTTTAGATTCCTTCTAATTAATCTTTCTAACAGAAATATAAAGGTATAATGCAACGTGGTCATTGGTAAAATCATGCTGAAAGCAGTGGCTTCCAATTTTATCTAAAGATGGGGAGGGATGTGGGGTACCCAATGAGAAAGACTGTGATAAAAGCAAACAGCATAATTTCAGATCTATATATAAACCCCCATTTGTCTAACAGGCAAGTCAGTCATACCGTGATATGTAGATGCGACATCTAATCCATAACATAGATTTGCTTTTGCCTGACAATTTCTCTTTTGTGAATAACCAGGTCCATGTTGGGTTTACTGTCTGCGCTACAGTTTTGGAGTTAGGGCCAATCTGTCAATCACTGACAGAATTTAGCTTTGCCTATTTTGGAAACTGACAGTCTGAATACTTTTTGTTAGAACTGTGCAGCCAACACAACTATGGGAAAGTGAACAGGATTCCATTCTGGCTCAATGAATTGTTAACTAAGAGTCAAATTCTACTCTCAGGGTACATTTGAGCTGGGAGGTGAGTGTCTCAGCTTGTGTAGATATACCTGCACTAGCTCTGCTCGAGCTAGCATGCTGAAAATAACAGTGTAACTGGGGTACCATAGGTAGCAGCTTGGGCTAGCTTCCCGAGTATGTATCTAAGGTGTCTGGGTGGGTACACAGGTCTACATGAACTGTGAATCACAACTCCCTGCTCAAATTTAGATATACTCCTAATTACAACAGTGTAATTCTAGAGTAACTCCATTAAGGTCAGTTGAATTACTTTTGATTTACACTGATTTAAACAAGAGCGTAATTTAGTCATAAATTCTAATTGCAAAATCTTTATTACTGATGACAATATATGAGCCTGAAAAACGGTGTTTGGCTTTCATATAACAGGCTTAGGCCTGGTCTACGCTGCCACTTTACAGCGCTGCAAATTTCTCACTCAGGGGTGTGAAAAAACACCCCCCTGAGCGCTGCAAGTTTCAGCGCTGTAAAGTAGCAGTGTAGACAGTGCACCAGTGCTGGGAGCCACACTCCCAGCCACACTCCCAGCACTGGCAGCTATTCCCTTCATGGAGGTGGGTTTTTTATAATGCGAGCAGACCTCTCTCCTAGCGCTGGTGCCACGACTACACAGCCACGTTAAAGCGCTGCTACAGCAGTGCTTTAACATTGCTAGTGAAGACATACAGACCTGAGATAGAGTAGACATCTTTTTACATGTAATCTGAACAAATTTTATCTGAAAATCATTGAGGAAAAAATAAATATGAATTCCCCAAATGCCATTTTTACAGTCATTTTTCAAAGATGTTCTATACCTTAAAGGTGAATTTTATGAGACTGGGGTCCAACAGCTTTGGCTTACGATAGACACTTTATATGCAGGCAAACTATTTAAAATTCTCCACATAGTTCCACCAGGAATGTCAAAGCTGTGAGTTGTGAAAAGGTGACATTACATGCCCTAGTTTTAAAGCTATGTTCTGGATCCCAACAATGTAAACAACAGTATTTTGCACTTACAAAGCATGTTCCATTCTTCATTATACTAAATTGCTTTAGAATATGCACAGGGAATCACTTCACCCATAATTAAAATCACTTCACTCATCACTAGTTACTTCTGAAGTGGATTCATGACAGAAGCTCCATAGAACAATACTATAATAGGACAAGAAAATAATATTGTGTCCACTTGAAACAATAGGGATGTGCCTGATCCCAGTCACCTGAATTAGAATATAATAGGACATCAGATCTAACACCTTGATAGTCTTTTGAAGGGTGCTACAGCATCTTTAATTGCCACAGGTTACTAAAACCTGAGTTATGCATCTCATCCACAAGATCCTTAGGTCCTCCAGTAAAGCTCCTACTGCTTCCCCATTTTCTCTGAGTGACTGGTGAGTTGGCAAGTCATTGTAGCTCTCCCTGTACATCACAAATGAATCAAGAACAGTGGTACTTGTGGCACCTTAGAGACTAACAAATTTATCTGAGCATAAGCTTTCATGGGCTAAACCCCACTTCATCGGATGCATGCAGTGGAAAATACAGTAGGAAGATATCTATCTATCTATCTATCTAGAGAGATATCTACACACACACACACACACACAGAGAACATGAAACAATGGGTGTTATCATACACACTATAACGAGAGTGATCAGTTAAGATGAGCTATTACCGGTAGGAGAGAGAAAAACAAAAACAAACAAAAAACAAACCCCTTTTGTAGTGATAATCAAGATGGGCCATTTCCAGCAGTTGACTATTTCCACCATGTTTATTTTTCCCCCATTCTGTTCCTCACAAGTTCTTGTCAACTGCGGGAAATAGCCCATCTTGATTATCACTACAAAAGGGTTTTTCTCCCCCGCCCCCTCCTGCTGGTAATAGCTCACCTTAACTGATCACTCTCGTTATAGTGTGTATGATAACACCCATTGTTTCATGTTCTCTATGTATATATCTATATATAGAGCTATATATAGATATAGATATCTTCCTACTGTATTTTCCACTACATGCATCCGATGAAGTGGGTTTTAGCTCACGAAAGCTTATGCGCAAATAAATGCGTTAGTCTCTAAGGTGCCACAAGGACTCCTGTTCTTTTTGCAGATACAGACTAACACGGCTGCTACTGTGAAACAAATGAATCAGACACTGGAGAAGGGGGAGGCTTCCTGAAAAACAGGTTGGAAAATAAGGACAAGAAAACTCAGATTAGAACAGCAATTACTTCTGTAATTTGAATGTTTCTGATATCAAGCAATTCACCTGGATGTTGATTCACAGAAGAAAAAAAAAAACCAATTTGGATGATTTAGCACTTTTTACCGAAGGTTCACAAAATGCATGACAAAATATTATACACATTTTAAAGATGGGGAACCAGAGATCTCATCTTTTACATCTGTGCACCTACTTGCATATTTAGAGACCTAAAAAAGGGAACTGAGTTTTAGAAGTGCTAAGCACTTGCAACCCTTACTGACTTCAATGCAGTTATACTAGCAATGGATATAGCCCATTTTATATAGAAATAATAAGCGTATTTTTCCCTAATTTCAAGCTGTTATTGTTACTGGAAAAAAAAGGTTGATACATACTGTCAGCAAAATAGATTTCTTGTGTTGCCTGCAAGAAGTCCAGAATGCCATCTGCTTTTTCATATATGTCTTTAAAGTCTGCTCCTTCACTGTTGTCCTTCTCAGGCTGATACGTAAAATCCACACCAGTGGTTTTTGTTAGCAAGCCAGCTGCTCTCATCTTTTCTTTTTGTCGTTTCTTTTTCATTTTCCTCTTTTTGTTTTTGCTTATTTTTCTGCCATCTGTCTGCTGCAGCTGTAAATTATCTTGAAACAGAGTCTCATGCTTCCCAGATTCTGTTTGTTCTCCATGTAAATTATCAGGATTTCCAACACTGTTCTTTCGTTTCGTCCTTCGAATGCGCTTTCTCTTGGGTTGTCCGCAAGAATCCTCTACTGTAGGTTTAAAAGAGGGATATTAACCACTTCCCCCCCCCAAATTCTGACATATATAGATACCCCTAATCTTACTCTCTTTCCTCAGTGTGGCTTGCAGTATTACGTATCACACTTCTTGAGTCCAATTGGTCCAGAAAAAGAAATGGCCTTACCCACTTTGTCTTTCTAATATCCTGGGACTAACAGAGCAACAACAACACTGCAAACATCTCCTTGAATGCATCAGACAGGAAGGCCAGTGTCTCTCCCCTTCCACTGCTGATGGAGACTTCTTTTCATCCCATTGGTATGAAAGGCCTTAAGACTCATGGCCATATTAAGTATGGCCCTACTCAGGGAAGAGGACAAAAAAGCATCCCGCCCTCGCCACGCATGGGGGCACAACATAATGATGGTGAAGCTTCTGCTAGGCTACCACTGGTGGCTGATAACAGAGCCAAGACCCCACCCATCTGAACACCAGCTAGTGGAGCTGATCAAGCACAGAAGAGCATTGTGTGCAATATCCTACAAACGATTGATGGAGCTCCTGTATGTTCCAACCGTAGGGCTGTGCCTGAAAGGCACAACTTAGTTCTCAGTCTTTGGCTCTTTCCTCTTCTCCATTTACACCACTGATAGCTTTGGCCTTGGACATCACCTTTATGGGGAAAGACATTTAAGGTAACAATGCCCTTGACTCACAATTGCTGATCTCTCTCACTGCCTCTCTTGTCTGTCATTCCCTGGCTATAACACCATAATTTCCTGACTGTTTCATTTTTTAAAAGGCTGAAATGTCAAGGGAATGAAGTCCCTCTTTTGGCTTTCATGCTCCTTTATTCAGAGCTTAGCTTTGCACCCAAACCAGAACTCTGACATCATCCATAACACCGAACTTGCCTCCTCTCCCACACATCTCCTCAGAATGCAAGTCTTGCCTGTTACAACCCACAGAAGATTGCCAAAATCCACCCTAACGTTGACTGTACTGCTGCTGAAATCCTTATTTATGCCTAAAATATTTTTCTGTCTAATTAACTGCAATTCTCTTTTATGGTCTAATGACATCCTTACTCTCAAACTTCAGGGGGCCCTGAACACTGCTGCCATTCTACTGTCTCACTTCAGAAAGCAAGACCACTTAATCCTTATTATCCTTTATCTTCACATTCTGAATTCAACTGAAAACACAGGTCCTGATTCTCTGTAAGCTAGTTTTACACCAGTGTTTCTTTGATTTCAGCAGAGTGTTTCTCTACATCATTACACCAGTGTTATGCTAGTGAATCAGGTCCACACTCTTGGTTACTCTGCACACTTTGTCCGCTTGCCTCTGACATCCACAATTTGTCCGGCCCTCCAATTTTGGCCTCTATTTTCTCAGTAGTTGGGGACTTTTCATTTGTGCTTTCATTCGACTCTTCTGTCTCGAACTCAGTTAGCTCTAGCCACTTTCTCTCTTTTACAACCCTCAATTCCTCTTTAGCTATGGATGACTCACTGCAAAGACATTTTTGATACCTTCTATGAAGGAGGCTGTGGAGCATTTCACATGCATGACATTTGAGCTAAACATCTTTATGTAGGATTTTGACATATGGGATGTAGGAAAAATACAGTCTGTAGTGCTGGCGGAGTAAAATATGAGAGCTAAAGGCAGGGATGAATGGGGGAAGAAAATATAAACAAAGCACCAATGTTGCATTTTAAGATCTACATTGGCCTTGACTGGATTAAGTTGGTAATAATAAGTAAATCCTATGGTAAAATTTGATAACTTTTCTTCTCTGAGATTACTTAACCATCTCTTTACATAAGCACATCAGTTTCGGCTCATGAAAGCATCTGTAACCTGTTTCAGCTGCCAAATGCTCCAAGACATTTTTAAGACAGCCTGAGATCACTAAGGCTCAGGGCAACAATTTCATACCGTGGAGCAAGGCACCCCCAAAAGGCTTGAAACTGCCAAGAAAATGTCTCAAAAGGGAGGAAAGGGCTTAAGATAATAGAAATTTTGAGTCAAGTCCAAAGGTTTTCCTATCCTTTGTAGCTCAGGACAGCAGGAGGTCTGGAGACAGCAGGGTGAGCAGGCAGAATGAACTGATTCTTCTCATGTATACTGGCTCCCCAATGGTGCACTTCCATTGATTTCAATGGAGTCACACCTGATTTACACCAGTGTAAGTTAGAGCAGAATCAGAGGCAGCATTTTTATAAGGTGTACTTAGTTCTCTTCATCTTTCTTAAGTTAAGCTTCCTGTCCTCTAGTCATTTCTTGTGGGTCTTTTCTGAACATCTTACAGTGTTTCTACATTTTTCTGGTATTAGAGTTCACAAAAGAACTTGCCACTTTGATTACTCCATGGTACTCCCTGCTGGCCAATCAGATATTGCACCACTGATATGACGCTCAATGGCAGAAAAAATTCAGTGTTGATAAATGCAAAGTAATGCACACAGCAGGAGGGAATAATTTGAAAAACTCAATACTAGGCTCTTAATGGACTGTATCAACTCAAGAAAAAGATCTGGTCATCAGTGTGGACAGCTCAATGAAGATCTTTGCTCAGTGTGCATCACTGATAACAATAAATAAATAAGAATGTTAGGATGGATAAGAAATGGGATAGATAATTGTTAGCATATAGGTCTGTTTGTTAGCCTGGGATTGATAGCCTAGTCTTTTGATACTCTTATACCAATATGTGTAAACAAAGGACAAAGACACTGTGATGTTGCTTCTGCCTAGTCAGATGGATCTGTTAGTACAATGGGAATAGATAAAAGCAGTTAAAATGTTACTCAGAGCACACTTTCAGATTGCCTCAACCCCTATCTCAAGGCAAAATCAAGCAACCAGTCGGGAGGGGCAAAAGGGTTTGGGGGAAGGTATAAAACACTACAAGACCAAAGAAATGCCCGTTAATGACCAGAGCACAACCTCACTCCTTACCCCTCCCATGGGGTAAAAGAAGATGTGGGATGAAGAACCCAAAATGCAACATGACCCTAAACTGTAAGGGGTGGGGCTGTGGACATGCATTTCCGGTATAATGATGCCTTCTGAGGAGCAGGGGATGAGACACTGGAAAACAAGGCTCTGCAGCGTCAGAGTTATGGAACATGTTTGCTGGAAACTAACCCCAATAAACATTGCATTGTCTACACTTCGGACTCCTGGTCTTCTGCTTTCTGTCTGCATGACAAGAACCAGGGGAGAAGGTGAAGGGAAAGCTCTCTCACAATAATAGTAAAGAAAATATTATAAAGCCATTGTATAAATCAATATCACTTCCTTTTCTGCATTAGTATGTTCAGTTCTTGTCACCCCATTTTCACTAGAATATAGCAGAATAGATGGGAGTTAGGAAATAGCAACAAAAACAATTAAGAGAATGGAAAAATCTGGAGAGAGACTGAAAAGAGTGGGACTATTTATATTACAGCCCAGATGAATAAGAGAGGCTATGATAAAAATATATGAAATAAAGGAATTATAGGGAGAAGAAAAATCATGTTACATAATACAAGAACAAGGGAACATTCAATGAACTTGAAAGATGACAAATTCAGAACGGAGAAAAGTAAATATTTTTTCCATAAAATGCACTGTGGGCCTGTGGAACTCATTGACACAAGACAATATTGAGGCCATGACCTTGCAAAGATTAAAAAAAAGATTAGCTATTTATATGGACAGCAAGAACAACAGAAATATCTAGTTATATTATATAATAGAAATATTAAAAAATAAATAAGAGTATTGGACATTATATAGGCCCTCAGGCTGAGGGTATAAGCCAGCCTCTAACAGCTGTTGGGGTTAGGAAGAATCTCTGTCTGAGGGAAACATTAGCCCACAACTGCCACCACAAGTTTTCTTTCACCTTCACTGAAGCATCTGGTCCTAGGTATTGTTACTGTGCATATGAACTATTGGCCTGTTCCAGTATAGCAGTGGTCTCCAAACTGTGGGGTGCAGAAGTATGTTCGTAAGGGCACAGAGGGGCCTGGGCCAGCCCCCACAGGGGGCGAAGAGGGAGGGCCACCCAGTCCCAACTCTGCCTCCAGCCCCAGCTGTGGCCTCCTGCCCCACTCCCGGTCCCCGTTGCGGCTCCCCTCCCACCCCCAGCTGCAACCCTGACCGGGGCTCCCAGCCCTTACCGCGGGCCCCAGCCGTGGCACCACACCTGGCCCCGGCTCCCAACCGTGGCCCTGCTTTTGGCCCCAGCTCCCAACCATGGTTCCCAGGGGGGACACGGACAGGTACCATTATGGGTAATGGGGGGTATGACAGAAAAAGTTTTTGGATCACTGCAGTATAAGAATGCTTATGTCTTTATACTCCTTGCTTGCCCATCAGGATGTGTCATATCACATGCATTGATCCCATACATGAGAAATTTAGGGTCAAATTTTGCCATCTTTACTTACTGACTGATTTCAAAGGGGCTCTCTGAGAAGTAAGATACTACTATTTAAGATGAGTCCAACATATTAGAATCTGACCTCTCCTAATTAGCAAAACTCACCAGCTTGCAATACATATTCAAATTTGTGAGATTCCACTGTAAATTAATTTTGATTGATCCGTTGCACCATATATCAGTTTGTAGAGCTACTTGGATTCTTTGAAAAATTCAAGTGACATAAATTTTGCTCTAATAACAACTTCTTGCTATTGATTCAAGAAGTCTGTTATTTCTGAGATATTAGTATGTTCTAAGAATGTATATTGTATAAGCAATTCTAATAAGAACATGTTAAATGTGTAGTTAAATGGAATACAATCATAAAGACATCATAAACACTGCTCCTGTCTGAAATAAAGGGGTCAGATCATTAATATTCATTAGGATGAATGGATCATTTATACAATATTCATACATTTGAAGCCCAGTTTAGGTCTTCACGGAAAAATAGAAATGATTTTAAATAGTAATGCTTTTCTCTTGCATACTGACATTAATTGATATTCTTATGCATCGATCCCCATGGCATCTGGCCACATGACACAATTAAATACAAACTTGCATTTCAACTGTACACACTAGGCCTGACAAATACTCCCCATTTCTGTCTCTTCCCCCTGGCCCAACCATAAGGAGAAATTCATTGACAGCAACTGAAAAGATGTGTCTCGTACTGCCACCTTAATGCCAGCAAACTGTCTCTGGTGAATCAACGCATCTAAATAATCTCCACTGAAACACTTAACTTTCACTCCCACATGGAGACTGAGTAAATGCACAGTAGCTGGCTTCAGTCACTAGGGAAAGAGATGGTGCCTAGGGTAGATGGGTTCTACACCACATAGGGCCAGATTTTTAGGGCACTGAGCACCCGCAGTTCCCACTAACTTGAATTCAAGTTGTGGATGCTCACCACTTCTGAAAATCAGGCCAGAAGACCTTTACAGATTAGAATCAATAGCACCCCAAACTGACAGAAAGAGAGTGCAGTGCACAGAGCACAGATTAAGAGATTTTTTTTAAAGGCACAAAGAATAGGTACATGCCCACCTCCCACTGGAAATCCTATGTGCCTTTGAAAATCTCCCCTACAGTGTGCTAACGTTGACCCAATCTAGACAGCAGGAAGGTTGCTGTGTTCTTCACTAGCTGAAGCTTCCTAGTGGTTTTCAAAGTAGTGTGCAGTACAACATGGTGATAACAAGGGCATAGAAGACTATGACATGGAAGACAAAGCTGGACATGGTTCAACACAAACTCAAGAGGGTACTGTGATTTTTCTTACTACTTATCCCCCAAAAGATAGCTATGTACAAAAAAAGTAGAGATGGGGAAAGATAAAGAGTCAAGTGTAATGTCTGAAGAAATATAGTTCTTGTACATAACAGGTTTACAAAAAGATTCTTTTAAAATGCATTGGATACCTCAACTGCAGCAGTCAACTTTACCATATTTGCTCAGGGACTTTCTAGCTCACACAATGGGCTTTTTGGAAGATGTCTGTGGTATTTATATTCAGAGAACAGCATTCATCTTCTGTTCAAATAAAATCAGTTGTCTCCGTATTTTCCATGTGTTTTAAGCTCTTTTTTCCCTCCCTGTCACTACATATTTTTCCATGGCGCACCAAGCAGTCACTGAAGATGAATTTCACTTTGGTTTAGGTTGTTTGAGAGAGAAAAAATATGCTATTTTTGGTGTAACTTAAATTATATCAGCAGGCTGTAACTGGTCCAAGAGAGAAAAAACAGTGGCTAGCAAATGCATTAAGACTTATGGTGCATGGGAAATCATAACAATTCTGAAAAGATCTCAAGAGCATAGCGCTAGACTTTGGTATTTCTAGTCTCTTCATTTTCTGAAACACAGAAAATGCAGCTGTAATGGTTTTACTCATATGTAATTTTGTTGGTGCTGAAGACGACAACAAAAGACTATCAGCTCTACAAGGCAAGGACCATTATATCTTAGCACTCCTGTAAAACAAACCGAACAATAATAAAGTAAAAATCTCAACTCTCTATGACAAACTGACTTTTCCATCCTAAAAGATTGAGTAGGCCTGCACCAGACATTCTTCACAGTTTTATAGCGCTGAAGGCCAAAAGGGACCAGTAGATCATCTAGTTCAGGGGTCAGCAACATCTGGCACGCGTGCCGAAGACGGCATGTGAGCCGATTTTTAATGGCATGCTGCTGCCTACCGGATCCCAGCCGCCGGCCCCGCTCAGCGCCCGCTGCCAAACCCTGGCAGGCAGCAGCATGTCGTTAAAAATCCTGCCCACCCTGGCCTGCTCTTCTCCGCCCCCCACACAGGGGCAGGGTGAAGAAGCTTGTTACTGCCAGCTGCTGCTGCAGGGCAGGCAAGCTCCCCCTCCCACTCCCCCTGCCATGCTACCTGCCTGCCCTTCCTCCTCTCCCTCCCTGCTGCCGATCAGCTGATGGCCCTTGGGAGGGAGAGGGAGAAGCAGAGCCGGAGCGCTCTCGCTGCTCTGGGGAGGTGGAGAAGAGGTGGGGACAGGGCCTTGGGGAAGGTGGGTGGAATCGGGACATATCCCCTCCAGACCCCTGCCATGAGCTGCTCTAGACAGGGGGCTGGGAGCACCCCCACGACCCCAGCCCACACCGCCAGCCCTCTGCTCTGACCCCTGCACCCCCCTCACACACACCCCAGCATCCTGCCCTGACCCCTGCATACCATGATCCCAGCCCTGACTCCAGCACCCCCCCCATAAACCCAGTCCTCCACACTCCATGCCCTGACTCCTGAACCCCCCTCACACGCCCTCTGCCCTGACTCCTGCACCCTGCTCACACAGTCCCAGCCCTCTGCCCTGACCCCTGCAGCCCCCACGACCCCAGCACCCCCACACATACCCAGCCCCCCCACACCGCATGCCCAGACTCTTGCACCCCCCATATTCTCACCCCCACCGTGAGCACCAAACAGGAGCTCCTACACCCCACCCCATTTCTACCTGCACCCCTTGCACCAAATGGGAGCTGCCCAGGTAAGCACTCCAATCACTCAAACCTCCTGCCCCAACCCTGAGCCCCCTCCCTCATTTTAGCTCCTGGCCAGACCCTACACTTCAACCCCCAGCCTGCTCCTTCACCCCCAGCCCTGTGCACTCCCACCCTCAGCTCAGTGCAAAGAGAGAGGAAGAGAATGGGCTAGAATCAGGGAGAAGGTAGGTACCCACTCTACGTGGGCAGGGCCGGGATGCCAGACCGGCAGCGGGCTGAGCGGGGCCAGCAGCCGGGACCCTGGCTGGCAGGAGCCAGCGGGGACGGAACCCCAGACCGGCAGAGGGCTGAGTGGCAGTGAGCTGAGCCGCTCAGCCCACTGCCGGCCTGGGGTCCCGGCCCCTGGCCCCACTCAGCCCGCTGCTGGTCTGGGATTCTGGCTGCCAGCCCCTTGCCAGCCAGGGTCCCAGCCGCAGGCCCCTCTCAGCCCACTGCCGGCCTAGGTGAATGGAACCCCAGGTTGGCAGCGGGCTGAGTGGGCCGGCGGCGTAAGATCAGTATTTTAATTTTAAATGAAGCTTCTTAAACATTTTGAAAACCTTGTTTACCTTACATACGTCAATAGTTTAGTTATATAATATACAGACAGAGAGAGACCTTCTAAAAAACGTTAAAATGTATTACTGGCATGCGAAACCTTAAATTAAAGTGAATAAATGAAGACTCGGCACACCACTTCTGAAAGGTTGCCGACCTCTGATCTAGTTTCAACTCCTGTATATCACAGGCCACTAAATTTCACCCAGTTACCCTGGTATTGAGCCCAATAATTTGTATGTTTGACTAAAGCATATATTCAGAACGATATCCCACCTCGATATGAAGACAATTCTCTATCTCTTGATGTCAACTTCCCTTGGTAGTTTCTTCGAATGGTTAATCATCCTCACTGCTAAAACTGTGTCCTATTTCTAATTTGAATTTGTCTAGTTTCAGCTCAGTTCATGTTATGTTCTTACTTCATGCAGACATGGGCTGCAGTAATCCACAGGCTGCAGAGAGCTCCTACTAATGAATTTGTTTTCCCTAGTGATATCTATACCCAATACATGAAAGCCCCAATCCAAAGCATCTTGAATCCTACCGACTTCAATAGATTTGCGATCAGGAGTGCTGGTACTTTACATAGGGACATGTGGTTACAGAAAGCTTCTTTACTCAGTCACTGTGGACAACACCACCACCCTGCTTGTCAGCCAGATCTATAATCTGGGTGCCATCTTCAACTCAGATCTCTCTCTAGATCAGAGGTTCTCACAACAAATTTTTTGGAGGACTCAGAGTGTGGCCACCATCTTTTACTGGGGGCTGCTCTGACAAACCTGTCTCTCTGTCCCCGCCTCCCGTGGCCCTTCAGCAAGAGCCTGCCCCAGGGAACTTGGATAAGGAATTCACCAGCTGACTGCGGAGTCTCAGGCTCCTGTGTCCTGGCCGGGTGGGAGTGGGGGAACTGCCCAACAAGAGCTGCCTCCGACACCTTGCACGCCGTCCCTATGTGTCTCCAGGGGCGATGCCCGGAGCCCCTGAGGAGGCTGTGCAGTGAGGGCACTGACCCCTGCTGGCAGTGTCAGCACAAACACTAAGGTAGCGCATCTCACTGTCCTTGGTAACAGCTATTCAGGAGCAACAGCTGGACCCTGCAGGTAGTGGTCACTACTTTGCCCCCCCCCATAATCTCTGCCCATACTTTGTAGGCTGTCATGGCCCCCAAAAAATCTGCTGGTGGCTGCATTTGAGAAATGCTGCTCTAGGTCCTCATATCCAGGCTACCTCTAAATCTTGCAGATTCTTTCTGAATAACATCTCTAAGACATGGCCTTTCTTTATCCATCCACTCAGCTAAAACTTGCATCCAAGATCTGATTACCTCAAGTCTTGATTACTACACATCCTTTACTCTGGCCTTCACATATACAGTCTTGCCCCAGTCAGATCCATTCAAAATGCTGCTGCAAAGATCTTTTTCCTAACCTGTCACTTTGACCGTGTCACCCCTCTTTTTGCAACTCTCCACAGGCTTCCCCTTCTCCATCGCATCAAACATAAACTGCTTGTCTTACTTTCAAAAGCCCGTCGTAGGCTATCCCCATTCCCCAACTCTACCTATCATTGCTCATTTGCTATTGAGACGTTGATTCCCATCTCCAATCAGCCCACGATGCCAGCCTCTGTCACCCACTTGTTACATTTTCAGACAAGCATTTATGCTTTCTCCCATGTTGCTCCTCACTCTTGGGAGGAGCACCCTATAAACATCCACAAAACAAATTCATTATCCTCATTCAAAACTCTCTTTTGCCATGATGCCTACAAAAATCTGACAACAGTTAGGCTGCTGGGGTGCAGAGACAACAGCCTATCATGCTGACCAATGCCGGCCTCATCGTCTCCTTGTAGTCTCCTGTCAGTCTGTCTCCATCTGTTATCTCTTGGCTTACACTTAGATTGTAAGCTCTTTCGGGGAGGGAATGTATTTTTCCTCTGTGTTTATACAGTGCCTGGCACAAAGGAGTCCTAGCGCACGATTAGAGCTCCTAGGTGCTACAATAATATAAATAATACAATTAAAAAAATAGGAATGGCTCTTGGAGCTATGACAACTCAATGGCTTGTTTTTTAAACATAAGTATCTTGAATGCTTAATGATCTCTATCAATTTTTATTTTAAATTCCATTTTATGCATTTTGACTTTTCTTGACTGACTTCCAACCAGGACCTTTCAGTCAGCCACCTTCACATTTAGACTTTAACCAGCACTTCCTACATTTTCTCATTGGAGTTCCCCAACACCATTTGTAATGACTATTTTGACAAAAAGGGGATGTCTACACTGCAAGTTGAAGGTGTAACTGTAGCATAGGTTGGCATACTTGTGCTAACTTTCCTGTAGCTAGCACAGATAACGATAGTACTGAAGACATGCAAAAACAACGAGGAGTCCTCGTGGCACCTTAGAGACCAACACATTTATTTGGGCATAAGCTTTCATGGGCTAGAACCCACTTCATCAGATGCATGGAGTGGAAAATACAGGAGCAGGTATAAGTACATGAAAAGATGGGAGTTGCCTTACCAAGTGTGAGGTCAGTCTAACGAGACAATTCAATTAACAGTAGGATACCAAGGGAGGAAAAATAACTTTTGTAGTTGTAATGAGAGTGGCCCATAGTGACATGGTGGCACAGATTTCAGCACAGGCTAGCAGCCCCAGTAGAAGCCTACCTAAGATCCTGAATACTTAGTTGGGTTGCTAGTCTGTGCTGTGCCGCCACATCTTCACTGCTATTGTTATCCTTGCTAACTAGATCAAAGCTAGCATGGATTTGCCTACCCATGTTACAATTACACCTTAATTTGTGGTGAAGACAGACTCTTAGAGCAAAAAAAGTAGGCAGATCTAAAGATTCACAATCTGGGGAGAATTGGCAATGAAAGTTAAAGCTAGGTTTCTATGACAATTATCATCCTTTTTTTAGGGCTACTGAATCAGAAATGCTGTAAAGGTACCAAGCTGTGAGTGCCCACAGAACTTTTACAACTTAGCAGCTGCAGAGCTTAATTGCTGTTAAACAGGGAGATTCTTTTCTTAATAAGATTGTGTTCTTGTATTGGAACTGAAAGTATCATCAGGTTTGTGTGGTTGCTGGGAGTTCCCCCCCCCATAATTTATATGAATAAAACTGAAGACATTTTAAACATTTCAAACCACACATTTTCAATAAAATCAATCTGATTTTCTTCTAGTTTTGTAGGCCACAGATTAACATTTCACAGAGTCGTCTTCACAATCATTTTTTCAGATTTGGTCTTCAATGAATTGTAAGTTTAAAGAACCCAAAGGGTTCCCATTTCCTCAGAAAAATAAAACAGAAGTTATGAGAAAAGCCAGAATATTAAAACACTTAAGCAGCATTTAAAATTTGCATTTTCAGTTAGTCACGATAAATTGATGTAGGCTATAAGGCCTAATTTGGACTAATCAATTACAGACTATTAAATGACAAGTGATTTAATGGGGAAAAAAATGTGATATTTATTTTAATTCCTAACAATTAATAGTATGAAGAACAGAAATTTAGTTGCAATTTGAAAATGGACTTCTGAAAGACCAAAATGATATAGATGAACACGGAAACTCTGCCCTAACTTATCTATTTTAGTTAACATGCTTATCAGATATTTAAATATTTTAAAATCTTCTTTAATTTACTGCATTGTACTAAACTCTACTGATTTTTTAAATTTCTGACAGCATGCCTGATTGTTAGTTATGGTGTAACCTTGTTTATGATGTAGTTCCTAAGGCTACAATTAGTAATTTTTAGCTGCCAGTATAGCCATTTTTAAAAGAGTGGAGAATGAAGTCTAATGAAGTATTATAAGGAATGCAAAGCTTTGGAGTATTTTTATTTTTCAGTATCTCCTCCAGAGGGGTTGTTTTGTACTGTTAATTCAGATTTAGATTAAAATTTGTACACACATAAAATAGTGGATGAAAACAGGTATGCTTCAAGGTGCCAGCTATTTCCTAACACTGGATATTCAAAGTTCATTTTGTTTATTAAATGGCTTAAAATGTATAGTTAAGTTAGGTTTCAGAGGAACAGCCGTGTTAGTCTGTATTCGCAAAAAGAAAAGGAGGACTTGTGGCACCTTAGAGACTAACCAATTTATTTGAGCATGAGCTTTCGTGGCATGAGCTTTCGTGAGCAGCTCACGAAAGCTCATGCTCAAATAAATTGGTTAGTCTCTAAGGTGCCACAAGTCCTCCTTTTCTTTTTATAGTTAAGTTAGAAACTTCTTAATGTAAGCAATAAGGCCTGGGGGGCAGGGGGGGAGTTAAATTGGTCTAAGTTATGCAACTTCAGCTACGAAAATAGCGTAGCTGAAGTCGACATACTTAGAACTACTTACCGCGGTGTCTTCACTGCGGTAAGTCGACTGCTGCCACTCCCCCATCGACTCTGCCTATGCTTCTCGCTCCGGTGGAGTACCGAAGTTGACGGGAGAGCACTCGGTGGTCGATTTATCGCATCTAGTAGACCCCTGGTGGATCGATCGCTCCAGAGGTAAGTGTAAACATGCCCTAAGACATGGATGAGGAGGCACAATGCTACATTAACTACACTCCAGGTGTATTCTGAGAAACGGAATGAAGAACATCCTGGACAGGTCCTCCAGTGGTGTAAACTGGCATAGCACCAATTTATGTCAAAAGACCTATGTTAATTTACAAGCAACTGAGGATCGGGCTCAAGAAACTTCCCCATTGATTTAAATTTGTTATGAAATGTACACATTTGTAATTTTTTTAAACAACAAATTATTTTAACAAATATGTGGATTCTAGTCAGGGATATACCATAAATACCCCGTGTAAAATGCTACTGTGGTGATCTGGAGTTGGGAGTGCTCAGTACTTTGAAAAATTAGTCCCAAGGCTGGGCATCCAAACACAGAAGCACCTAAAGTTAGCAGTTTCTTGGAAGTTTTGACCTATGGGTCTTGAGTCTGCCACGTGCAGTGCACCCTTAACTCCCATTTACTTCAGGGGGAGCTGGGGTTGCTCAGCACCTCTTCCTTTAAACACAAAGGACATGGACTTTATTATCTCAGTTCAGTGATATGGCACCATCAGTGAAATAAGATCCCTGCTGTAATAAGGAAAAATACACAAACCTCTCTGCACTTGACATTATACTTCATATAAGCCCAAAAATACGGCATCTGCATCCAAAATAAAGCTTTTCACATTACATATTTAACACCATAAACCAAGATTAGTGGTGATGCTATTGCTTTTGTTATTTGCTGGAGCATTGCCCAGCATCTTTATAGACTGAAAATGTGTCATCTTTTTCACTTCATACAATTTCAACTATCACTGGCCATATAATTTTTACAAGCATGCACAGTAATTCTTTTCACTTTTCTGATATTCTGTCTACATAGGTATTTATAAAGTGCCAATTACTGAAATATCTGAATACTTCACAAGCTTTAATGAATTAATTTATTCTCCCAGCTGGCTCATGATTTAAGGAAATATTGTTATCCCCATTAGGAGGGAATCAGAGCCCGCAGACAAGATGGGCAGGTGGAATGACTAATTTAAGAATCCTGCGTCACGGCCTGGTTTTTCCAGAGCTCTGAGCCGCTTGTTGGCTGTGGGTGAGCTTCAGGACTTAGGCAGCTTTGTGCATGCCTACCAGCAGAAACTTAGGCAACAGCTAAGCAGTGGCTTTGAGAAAAGACTCATTGCCTAAGTATCTTTGTGAATTTGGCCCTTGATCTCTCACCTCTGAAGCCAATGGCAGGTTTGTCATTAACATCAATGGGCATATGATCAGACCCTGACTTGCTCAAGATCAGACAGGAAGTCAGGGGTAGAGCTGAGAATGGAACGCAGCCCTCCCAAGTCTCAGTCCATTCTTCCTCTCCATATTTGCACACACAGAGCTGGAGATTTGGGGTGACAGACATTGATATGTGAGAAGATTTGGTACCAGAGAAACAAGGATCTAATTTTCTTAAATGTTTTACTGTATGTGTGTGTGTAGCTTGGGAAGCATGCATTTTGTAGGGAGTACCTTGAGCTAGATCTGATTCTCTCATTGTGTGTACCATTCAGTATGCAGTTAGTTAATCGTAAAGACTTCTTTAGTGATAGGGAAGAACACAAGCTTCAGAGGAAATCACAATTCCTCTGGTTTAATTTTAGTCAGATTTCTTCCAATCTGAAAACAAACAGAAAATGGTCAAAGACAGCCAAAAACTGAAAGATGATTTGATCTCGATACACCAAGGCAGCAGACCAGAGTGTTTCTTCTAGCATTTACTCATCAATCCTTTTGGATTATGGTGGATTACAGTATTTGATTGGTATCAAATTACAACTGCCAAAGTCCATTATTTAGAAGATATAAAACCTTTACCTTGCATCATTTATTGTACAATATCAAAATATAAGGACATGAATGGGGAACCAGGCAGTCTTCATGTGTTTTATACCTTTATTTACCTAAATGCCAAACTGAGAAACGGATGAAGTTTTCATTATCTATATTGGTGAATCATTAATAAGCAGTCTGTTATCTACATTAGGTACAAAAATACAGAATGTAGTTAGGTGGCTGGAGGTCTGCACCCAGTGTCAAGATTGCCTTATGGCAGCTTACAAGTGTGTTACTTAACATAGCGAGAAGGGAACTCTCTCTCTTTCATCCTTCCTGACCTTTCAGCAATGTTTAATACTGTGTGCCACAACAGACTGATGTAGTGATTGTGACAGCAAGTAAATTTGGCTGACACTGTTCTGACCTCCTTCTCACCTTATCTGCTTATAGATTGTTAGTTTCTATGGGTAGCTTCTCATCCGATCTCTGTTACTAGATTTGGAATTCCCCTTTGCTATACGAGTTTGTTAGCATTTATATGCTACCTCTATCATTCATTATTCACCATTAAAATAAGCGTGGGCATTTTTTGCTGATGTCACCCAGTTACATTACTGTTTTACTGTTCCAGTGGTGAGTAGAAGTATGGGACATTACAAATAAGCTGATGATCAATATTGTTAAAACATTTAAAAAAATCCCAGCAATTTAACACCCCAATTTAACACATTGTAGGAGGTGTCTGTTGTCCTATCCCTGCCCAAACATCTTGGAGTCCTTTTTCCTTCTTGTTTATCATTTGACATTATTCTTTCAACACTGGAATGAAAAGTGTAGGGGTTTCCTGATTTCCAGAAAATATGAAGACTTTCAGAATTGCTCCAGTAGTATGATATTCAGAACTGTCAGGACTTCATTACAACTCAAGTAGGGCACCTCTAACTTGATTTTCAACGAAGCTACACATGTTCAGAGTGGTGCTAGGGTTACAAATCACATTACTGATGTGCTGTTGTATCTGCAATGGCTTTGTGCCAAACATTTTAATCTGACAATTTCCAGAGCCTGGGATCTTCTTAGAGAACAAAGCTTTTTATGCCTTGTGACTCCACTTACACCCTCTTGTCTCTCTGATTTGACTGACATCTATTTTTGAGAAAGCGTTTATTCGCACTGCGCTTAAATTGCACAACTCAAATCTGACAATTTAGGGCAGCCAGATCCTAGGAAGTTTTTAAGAATCAGTGACTGTAAACATACAGTAGTGAAACATCTGCACAGAAGGCTTTGCAAACAAGACAGTATTTGTACCACCTTACCTTACTGTTTACATGGAAAGGGAGCCTTGCATGGGTGGGATTCTGGTGACCTCAGAGACTAATTCTCTTCTGCTGTAACACAGAGGCAGATGACATATCCTGAGGCTCTTGGCTTAGTTGTGAGGAGCTGGAGACATGGGGACAGATCTTCAGTTGGTATAAATGGTTGTAACTCCATTGAAGTCAAAGAAACTATGACCATTTTACACCAGATGAAGTGCTGCCCCATGGTGCTATCACTGAAGCAGTCTTTCACTAGAATTCACTTCTGTTGTTGATTTATTGTAGACTTTTTTAAGCTTAAAAAAGTAAGAACTGTTATAGCAGATTAGACCAATGGTCCATCTAGCTCAGACCAGTCGTCCATCTAGTGGTATCCTTGCTCTGATGGAAGCCAGCCAAGGTGCTTCTATAATAAAGTTTTATATACCTTATACATTTTATTCATCTCTTGTAATTGTGGATGTTCCCATCCACACATCTAATCATGTTTTTAATTCTGCTAAACTCTTGCCTCAAAAACAGCTGTAGCAGTGAGTTTTAAAGGTAAATTATGCAGGGGATAAAAAATTGCTTTTTTTTTCAGTTTTAAATTTTTGTAGAGACTTGGGAGGTGAAAAGGATTCAGTTTCTTGTGACATTCACCTTTTTTTTTTTTAAATTTTATATATGAGGATATACAGCCAGTCTAGTGGATGTATATATATTTTTAATAAATAAAAGGATTGATTTTTTTAAAACACAAGTACAATATTCATAGGGCCTTTCATTTTCAGTTTTTATTTAATTTAATTTTCCCCCAGGGATTTATGAATGTTTATTACAACAACAACAAAAACAGCTGAAAATTGGTTCAAAAAACTATTCATTTTTCTGGGTAAATACTGGGGTTTATTTTGGTGGACGGAAGGATAGGGAAAAAGTATGCAGTAAATTAATGCTTTGATGAATGGAATACAATGTGGTTTGCTGCAGAACTAAGACAGAACTCAAAACACAATGCCACCTCTGAGTTTAACAATATATTTCTAATCCCCAAATAAACCTTTTCATTTGAATAAACAGTTTACTTTTGTAGACTTAAAACTATTAGCCTATAAATATTTACATTTAATAATTGGGCCCAATATTTTAAAATATTTATAAACGTTCACTAGCTTACGCGAAGTCTTTCAGTGCAATTTCCAAAAGCTCTGCGAAGTGCAGGCTCGCAGCAATCTTTTCGTTCTCCCAGTCTTGGATGTAGCCGAATTTTGAAAATACTCTCTCCACATCAGCTGAGCCAGCTTGACACGTATACGTGGTCGGCGTGAGATTCACCAATACGTTCAGATGAGCGCACATGCTTCAGAGCTTGAGTGGGGGAGAGATTTGAGTTTGTCAAGGCCTGTGCCTATGGGACTATGTTACATGCTGGAGTGTATGTACCTCCTGAAAAATCGTGCAAGCAAGTGACCCGAGTGATTCACTGCAGTGTGTGGCTGTGAGCTCCCTGGAGACAGCAGCAATATCACTGACCTTAGTATGGCCATGACTGAGAATGAGGGCCAGCTGATGGAGAGAAAAAGCAGATATGCTTCCCCCTAGGTTGGCTATGCAGCTGGGACGAGACAAGAACAAAGGAGGTTGTAAATTATAGTGCTCAACTTCTCTCAGTCACTGAAAGAAAGACATACTACTCATGACACCAGGCAAGCAACTGTCCCTTTTTCATCATCTTGTGCTTTCGCTGCTAAAAGAGGGCTTCCATTGTACTAACAAGCTATATGACAGCACAAAAACCAACAGATCAGGTTCACCAACAGAATTCACATGGTGGAAATGTGCAGTTTCACTATAAGTGGGTTTTCCTATATAGTCTGTATTGTACCTTTAAAAGAAGGAAAGTGTATTACAAAATTTCCATATATTTGACCTAAAAAGACACATGATACACTGAAAGTTTACACAACCCATGATATTTCAGCAAGGACTGTTTCATTTTGATATGTGCATATTTAAACTAGTGCTAAAAAGAATTTTAAAAAGCAAAAAAATACTGTAGCTATGGAGCTAGAGCAGGGGTGGCCAACCTGAACCTGAGAAGGAGCCAGAATTTACCAATGTAATTGCCAAGGAGCCATAGTAATACGTCAGCAGCCCCCCATCAGCTCCCACCCTCCAGCCCCCAACGCCTCCTGCCTGTGGCAATCAGCTGCTTCGCATGCACAGGAGGCTCTGTGAGGGAGGGGAAGGAGCAAGGGCATGGCAGGCTTGGGGGAAGGGGTGGAGTGGGGGCAGGGCCTGGGGCAGAGCAGGGGGTTGAGCAGTGAGCACCCCCCGGGACACTGGAAAGTTCGGGGCTGGAGCTCCAGCCCCGGAGTCAGTGCCTAGGCAAGGAACCGCATATTAACTCTGAAAAGCCGCATGCAGCTCCGGAGCCACAGGTTGGCCACCGCTGAACTAGAGGAATAGAACTGTTACCAGTCACACTTTTGCACATTCAAGTCAGTTACACATTAAAGCTTTGCTTAGATTAACATATGGAGAAGTATTTTAGTTATTACAGATAAGTAATGCTTAGAATGAAGCTGTGTGTAAAAGAACAATGCTTAGAATGGCAACAGCAGCTCTACATAAACTTCATAAACTTTGAGAAGGCTTTTGATAGCTTTCACAGGACCAGCCTATGGCTCATTCTGTGGGCACATGAAATCCCTCTCCGTATAATCAACACCATCAAAAGCTTTTATTTCAATTTTACATGCAGTGCTGATCACAGTGAGCTCAGTTTTGAAGTCAAAACATGAGTACATCAGGGGTGTGTCATGTCTGCAAACCTCTTCAACATTGCCATTGACTGGGTAATGCAGCGTACAACAGAAGACATGCCAAGAGGCATTAAATGGACACCCTTCTCATCCCTTGAAGACCTGGACTTCGCAGATGATCTCACTTGGCTTTCCTACCACATACCCAACACCATATACAAGAAAAAACAACTCGACTCAATGCATTCAGCCAGAAAACTGGACTGAAAATCAATCTCAATAAGACAGATATCATGACCTTTAAAAGGATGGTCGAACAAGCCAGGACATCTGGATCAAAATCAATACAGCCAGGAACACCTTCAGGAGCTTAAATACAGTCTGGAAATCATCAAAATACACCACCAAAACCAAACTCAAGATTTATCAGAATTGCGTACTTTCAACATTCCTTTACAGTACAGAATGCTGGGAAATGAGAAAGAATGACACATTCAAACTGTCTTCATTTCATACAACCCACCTCAGAAAAATCCTCCATGTCTTTTGGTCCATAACAATCTCAAACCCAGATCTACTGATACAATGGAACCAAGAGGGTATGAGCACCATCATTGTCAGGAGGAGGTGGAGATGGATTAGCCATGTGCTTCAGATGGAAACTGATTCCATCACCAGAGTAGCAATAAGATGGACACCTGAAGACAAGCAAAAATGAGGCCACCCAAAAACAACATGGCAAAGAGCTGTGGAAGCTGAGCTGAAAAACCTGGGGCACAGCTGGGGAACCATTGAAACTCGCCAGAAACAGACAGAAGTGGAGGAGCTTTGTTGCTGCCCTAAAATGCCAGAGGTGTAATGGGAACATGATGATGATGACACTAGTTCTTGTGTACTTTGTACAAAAATAAAAGCAAAGCTTCACTAGGACAAGTCCACCTTCAAGGCACAAGCTACACACGTTGTGTCCCAACTCAGACATGAAGGAAGAGGAAGGATGGTTCAGTGGTTAGGGGACTGGCCAGTTTGTAGGAGACCTTGGTTCAATTCCCTGCTCTACCATGGACTTCCTATGTGACTTTAGGTAAGTCACTTAGCTTCTTTATGTCTCGGTTCCGCATCTGTAAAATGGGGATAATAATGCTTCCCTACCTAACAGGAATGCTGAGAGGATAAATACATTAAAAGATAATGAAGAGCTTTGAGATCTACTCATTAGAAGTGCTACATAAGAAATAGGATTTATTATTAATAACGTAGGCAGCAACAATTGCTGTCTGCCTCTCTGTACTGCTTTATCATCACACTGCTCCAATTTCTGTACACCAACTCCCTCTCCAATACTAGCAGATATTATAGGGCTCTTTAGTCTAGTGGAGAAAGGTATAACAAGATCCAATGGCTGAATGCTGAAGTACATAAATTCAAATTAGAAATAAGGCTAAAAATTTTAAACATCGAGGGTGATTAATTATTGGAAAAAACTACCGAGAGAAGTGGTGGATGCTCCATCACATGATGTCTTCAAATCAAAACTGCATGTCCTTCTCGAAGACATGCTTTAGCTAAATTAGAGCTGGTCGGGAATTTCCTGACAAAACAGTTTTTAATCACAGAACACAAGAATCAAAACCCTTCCCTGAAATGTATCAATTTAGACAACATTTTTGTCAGGAAAGTTTCTCAGGTCCAGGATGGAATTTCTGGTCAAAATCAGAGAAAGAGACATACACCCCATAATGGCCAAGTGGTCAGGGCACTTGTCTGGGAGACACATGTTCAAGTCCTTGTTCCAATTCAGGCAAAATGGGGACCTGAAACTGAGACCCCCACATCTGAGGTGCCTATTTAACCACTGGACTATTGAGGAGAAAAGGAGTCTCTCTCACATTCACATAGAGAGAGCGATGTTGACATCACAAATATTTGTGTAGGATGGGAAAACCTTTTCCAATCCAGCTCTAAACTGAACACAAGTCAGTTATTGCACTCAGCAGAAGGGTAATCAGATGAAATTTAATGTCCTATGACATATGGGGAGGTCAGATTAAATGAGCTAATAGTGCCTTCTGGCCTTAAACTCTATGAATACATACAGATGATCCATAAAACACTGCAAGGCTAGATTTGAAGCTGCCTCAGTTGTTTGAGACAATGACATGAAATGCATTTGGCTAAATGTCCTAACTCATGATATATTTGGGATGGATAGAAATACACATTTATTAAGTGCTTATTAAGAAGATGAAATGCTGGCTGACCAGGTCATATTAGCAAAAAGAAAAGGAGTACTTGTGGCACCTTAGAGACTAACAAATTTATTTGAGCATAAGCTTTCGTGAGCTACAGCTCACTTCATCGGATGCATACTGTGGAAACTGCAGAAGACATTATATAACAGAGACCATGAAACAATACCTCCTCCCATCCCACTCTCCTGCTGGTAATAGCTTATCCAAAGTGACCACTCTCCTTACAATGTGTATGAAAATCAAGGTGGGCCATTTCCAGCACAAATCCAGGGTTTCAGACTCCAGCGAGAAACTGCTGAATTGGAATTCATTTGCAAATTGGATACTATTAATTCAGGATTAAATAGAGACTGGGAGTGGCTAAGTCATTATGCAAGGTAGCCTATTTCCCCTTGTTTTTTCCTCCCCGCCCCCCCGACGTTAAATTTGGATTTATGCTGGAAATGGCCCACCTTGATAATCATACACATTTTAAGGAGAGTGGTCAGTTTGCATGAGCTATTACCAGCAGGAGAGTGAGTTTGTGTGTGTGTGTGTGGGGGTGTGTGTGAGAAAACCTGGATTTGTGCTGGAAATGGCCCATCTTGATTATCATGCACATTGTAGGGAGAGTGGTCACTTTGGATGAGCTATTACCAGCAGGAGAGTGAGTTTGTGTGTGTATGGGGGTGGGGGGGTGAGAAAACCTGGATTTGTGCTGGAAATGGCCCACCTGATTATCATGCACATTGTACGGAGAGTGGTCACTTTGGATAAGCTATTACCAGCAGGAGAGTGAGTTTGTGTGTGTGATTGTTGGAGGGGGGGTGAGGAAACCTGGATTTGTCTGGAAATGGCCCAACTTGATTATCATACACATTGTAAGGAGAGTGATCACCTTAGATAAGCTATTACCAGCAGGAGAGTGGGATGGGAGGAGGTATTGTTTCATGGTCTCTGTGTATATAATGTCTTCTGCAGTTTCCACAGTATGCATCTGATGAAGTGAGCTGTAGCTCACGAAAGCTTATGCTCAAATAAATTGGTTAGTTTCTAAGGTGCCACAAGTACTCCTTTTCTTTTTGCGAATACAGACTAACACGGCTGTTACTCTGAAACAGGTCATATTAGAGTGTATTCAGGTAAATTCACTTGTGTATTGGGTCAGTGAGATTGTAAATGTGTAACTGTTTTGGGTGTTTAAATTTCATAAAACTAATGAGATGTTACATGCATTGTTTTCACTTCTGTTTCTGTCATAATGTAATAAACATTCAACTAAATTATCCATCAAATAAAAATCTTGTGAAATGCTAATGAAGAACTTACCGACTTTAAAAGAAAATACTAACTTCACATGAATTGGCCATTATGTATATGGTCAGAGGTCAAAAGTCTATTTGCCTTCCTCACTCACTGTTATCAAAGGAAAAAGCTACATGTGTAGAGAGACTGTTAGCTTGTCTTCTGTCCCCCTAGCCTCTGTTTGCCAGAAGCTGAGAAAGGGTGACAGGGGATGGATCACTTGATGATCACCTGTTCTGTTCATACCCTTTGGGGCACCTGGCATTGGCCACTGTCGGAAGACAGGATATCGGGCTTGATGGACCTTTGGTCTGACCAATATGGATTCAAAGGAAAATCCTGTATCTCTGCACTGTTTACATTCTAATAGGGCAGAACAAGTGATCGAGAAGATGGAGATCCCCAGAATTATTCTGGGTAGCCTTGAAAGATGTTTGGAAAATTGTCAGTTTATTATATCACTGCCACCATTTGGAGTTACAAACTGTGACTCACCTGTGCATATAGTTTGCCCGCTTTAACCTCTCAATAACTCTAATTTCCTTTTCTTAGTTAATAAATCTATCATTTGGGATGTCAGTCCTCGTTTTCCAACTGTCTGCTCTGAGACAGGCACTCTCAGTTTTGAGCCACTCCAGACAACGTGACAAAAGGTACAAATCATTAGAAGTTAATAGAAACTACTTGTGCCTTTGCTATATTATCACTCTATTGTTCAAGCCCTATCACTCTATTGTTCAAGCCCTAAAGATTATGAAAATCTTTTCTTAATTTTATATCTGACATGTTGACAGTGTAATTGTTATCTGTCAGAAATACCAGAAATACAACAGAACAACAATACACATTCGTTTCTGTGTATTGGGGATTAAACACGCTGTACCGGAACACGGATACCTGATCCAGTGTTCCATCTGAACTTTCCCAAACCTACGCTACCTCCTCTCTCCTTCCCTATTAAAGTGTCATAGATGCAGCTTTTTAGTAAATAACGACCAGTGAAATATTTCTAGGAAACTTCAATCCCCTAGTATTATTTTGGTGGAGGCCTGGTATCTCTGCCCTAAGGAAGCATCTAGTTCCATAAAGCAGGTTCATAATGGCTAGAAAAGCAACATACAGTAGAATCTCACAGTTACGAACACCTCGGGAATGGAGGTTGTTCATAATTCTGAAATATTCCTAACTCTGAACAAAACATTATGGTTATTCTTTCAAAAGTTTACAACTGAACATTGACTTAATACAGCTTTGAAACTTTACTATGCAAAAGAAAAATGCTGCTTTTAACTATCTTAATTTAAATGAAACAAGCACAGAAACAGTTTCGTTACCATGTCAAATTTTTTTTTAAACTTTCCTTTTATTTTTAATAGTTTACATTTAACACAGTACTGTATTGTATTTCCTTTTTTTGTCTCTGCTTCTGCCTGATTGTGTATTTCCAGTTCCAAATGAGGTGTGTGGTTGACTGATCAGTTTAACTCTGGTGTTCATAACTCTGAGATTCTACTGTATTTCTCACATGGCCTCAGCAAAAGCAGTAGAGACACATTTTTCCAGGCGAAACTGCAAGGAAGCTCTTGCCAACAACCATCAACTAAGCAGGAAAGTAAGGAGTTACTCGGGAAGGTAACTTGATCCTTATTTATAAGGTATATGAGCAAAGCTGGTTAGAATTAATGAAAGACTTAACTAGGTCATTAGATTGATTGAGCTAAGACAGACTCAGATCTGAACTTCCTAGCATTACTCAAATTCTAAGCTAAATTGAAACCTATTAAACAAATGGGTTAGATTGCCAAGTGAAGCATTATAATAATTGATCCAAGAGGACACCACAAAGGCATGGATCAAAGTCTCTGCATCAACAAAGGAAGGGAAATGTTGGATATTGGCAATGATTCACAGGTGGGAAAAGGCTGATTTCACCAATGCAGACACATACAGTTGGATTCTCAGCTGGTGGACACTGGCATTGCATCATTTGCTTCAATGAAGCTATGCTGATTACACTAGCTGAATAAATGGCCCATTGGCAGCAACAAGCCTGAATCAATCTGAACTTCCAGATTTCATGTGGAGGAGTTTTTGAAATATAGCATCATCACACTGGGTCCAAGCAACGAAGTATCTTGCAGCAGCTTGTGAACTATGGGTCCAGCCACTGAAGTTATTGGCTTTCTTTATCAAGGGCCAGAGTAACAGCCGTGTTAGTCTGTATTCGCAAAAAGGAGTACTTGTTGCACCTTAGAGACTAACCAATTTATTTGAGCATAAGCTTTGAGCTGTAGCTCACGAAAGCTTATGCTCAAATAAATTGGTTAGTCTCTAAGGTGCCACAAGTACTCCTTTTCTTTTATCAAGGGCTAAATTGTGACTTTGCCATAAAAGGCCTGTGTATGTGGCTGCATACTGTCAAAGCAGCCTAGAAGCAGATTGATGTTTAGTCATAATCTGCCTCTTGGTTCCCCACTGAACCTGGGAAATAGGTGATAGATATGTATGGCACCCGCTCTATACCTGATGCTGTGCACGCTCCCTGGCACTGATTGGCACGTTACTCCTCTGCAGAGTAACATACTCTGGTAACATACTCTATTACATTCCCACAACAGGCCATGATCTGGCCCCAAGTTACTAGTAGTTCTATTCCAAATACACCTGACCATGGTGTAAACAATTTTCAACTTTTACAACAAGGAGAGGACATGAAAATTACAAACCCATAAAGCATAGCAGTTAGAAAAATTGGAGGTTTTTTTATGCTCATAAAGTTGTGTGGTGTACAAGATCAGGAGGTTATTCAATTTAAAAAAATAATCAGCAAATTTTGTAGCCACCAGCATTGCAAGCAACAAGATAAAGAAATTAATGGGGTGGTAAGGCTGACATAAATGGAGTTAGCAACATGATAAGAAACAAGATCTAAGACATCGGTCAGGGCAGAGTTGCACAAGGCATTGGAGGCAGTTCAAACTTGGTACAGCGGCCAAAGGGAAAGCTAGTGAAGGAATCTGAAGAAGGACATGATGTGATTTGATCGATGGGAAAGAAAGAATTTCAGCAGATTCATTTTGGATAGTACCATATTGGTCATGGAGTGCAGGATAGGAGTACATTACAACAGCAGGATGAGAAATAATTAGGGCATAGGTGTTATTTATTTAGAGAATAAGTATAATACATACAGCAACTAAGTGTAACTTTTTGGAATATACCACCCCACTCAAATGTAACTTCAACTCTGCTCCAGATAGATAACTCATAAAAGTGAGTTCATGTCCATTTAACCCTTACATTTTCCACTACATCTGAGTATCTCAAAAAACAAAACAAAAAACAAACAAACAAAAACCCATGAGCCACAACAATGCTGATCAGTATCTTTTGTTGGACCAACTTCTGCTAGTGAAAGAGAGAAGCTTTTGAGCTAAGCAGACCAGAAAAGGTCTACATAGCTTGAAAGCTTGCCTCTTTCACCAACAGAAGTTGGTCCAGTAAAAGATATTACCTCACCTACCTTGACTCTCTAATATCCTGGGACTAAGAGAGCGACAACAACACTACAAAGTGCAGGTTAAGTCAACTTTAAGGCTGAATGTTGTATTAAGTATGACTGTCCACTAGCAACTCATTACACACAGATCAGCCAACAGCACTTAATGGTAATGACTTTCAGTCACTACTAATCTGTGCTGATAGAAGTCAGTGACGAACACATTTAAAGCACCACCCTTTGAGCCATTAAATTTCCTAACCTGTGACAGATTGGAACCAGTGTCCTAAAAGCTGTAACAACCTGTGGCCATGACCCTACAAAGGGCCATTATAGTTATATCAGCACGTAGAATGAGACGGCCATAAAAAGGAAACTGCTGGATTGGCATGATTCTATCTTTCAGCAGAGGTCAGTGAGGATTCCTATGGAGACTGCCTCAGCATTGTTTTCTATAACTTATGCTGTAACATACATTATTAAAAAAGAGCACACACATTATATATAAATTCTATTATTAAAGCCATCCACATGACTGGTTTATGTAAAGGCCCATTCTTTTTTCCCGTTGCCCTTTGTGACTGATTCAGTCACAGAGACCCCCTTGGGATTGTCACCTGATGTGCTGAAATGACCTCTGAGTCCAGTTTCCCTGATGGCTTGGGACTCCACAACCCTGCCTTGTTGAGCCAGACATGCTAGTCCGCTGCAACACACACACCCAGGTCTGAACCAAGCCCCCAAAGCTGCAGGCTTTAACTGAAAACCACCCAGCAGGTTACCTATCTCCAGCACCCAGAGACCCAGTTCCCAATGGGATCCAAACCCCAAATAAATCGTTTTACTCTGTATAAAGCTTATACAGGGTAAACTCAAATTGTCCACCCTCAATAACACTAGTAGAGAGATATCCACAGCTGTTTGCTCCCCAGGTATTAATCACTTACTCTGGGTTTACTAATAAACAAAAGTGATTTTATTAAGAATAAAAAGTAGAATTTAAGTGGTTTCAAGTAATAACAGCCAGAACAAAGTAAGTTACCAAGCAAAATAAAACAAAACATGCAAATCTAAGCTAATACATTTAAGAAACTGAATACAGGTAAATCTCACCCTCAGAGATGTTCCAGTAAGTTTCTTTCACAGACTAGACTCTTTTTTAGTCTGGGCCCAATCTTTTCCCCTTGTACAGTTCTTGTTAGTTCCAGCTCAAGTGGAAACCAGGGGATTTCTCATGACTGCCAGCCCCCTTTGTTCTGTTCCACCTCGTTTCATATCTTTGGCACAAGGCGGGAATCCTTTGTCTCTCTCTGGGTTCTCACCCTTCCTTCTAAATGGAAAAGCACCGCGTTTAAGATGGATTTCAGCATCATGTGACATGTTCACATGTCCTTTGAGACTTCAGTATTTGCTGGCTGGCACCCATGTATACAGGAAGGCTTACAAGTAAACAGAACCATTTACAACCAATTGTCCTAGTTAATGGGAGCCATCAAGAATCCAAGCCACCATTAATGGCCCACACTTTGCATAGTTACAGTAGGACTTTAAAGTAATACTTTACTTTTAAATTATATATTTCTTTACTTTTAAATTATATATAAAGTAATACTTTAAGTGAGTAACTCCTCGCTTAACGTTGTAGTTATGTTCCTGAAAAATGCGACTACAAGCAAAACGATATTAAGCGAATCCAATTTCCCCATAAGAATTAATGTAAATGGGGGGGGGTGTTAGGTTTCAGGGAATTCTTTTTTTGCCAGACAAGAGACTACATCTATCTATCTATCTACACACACACACACACACGCACACACAGAGTATAAGTTTTAAACAAACAATTTAATCTGTACACAGTGATAATGATTGTGAAGCTTGGTTGAGGTGGAGGAGTCAGAGGGTGGGATATTTCCCAGGGAATGCCTTACTGCTAAATGATGAACTAGCAATTGGCTGAGCCCTCAAGGGTTAACTCACTGTTGTTAATGTAGCCTCACACTCTATAAAGGCAGCACGAATGGAGGGAGGGGAGACAGCATGGCAGACAGAGACAGGCACACCCTGTGTGTGGGAGAGAGAGAGAGAGATACCCATTTCCACTTTAAGTACGCTGATACCACTCTTAAGTACACTACCTTGTTAAATTAATCAGCAAGCTGAGACCGCAGCAGCTGCTGCCAGGAAGCTCCCTGCGTCCTGAGCCCTGTTGTGTATGTCCCCTACTCTATGGAGATGGGATAAGCGGGGTGCAGGAGCAGGGGGGAGGGGGACACCCTGACATTACCCCCTCTCTCCCTCCCCCCCCCAAGTAGGAGGCTCTGGAGAGCAGCTCCAAGGCAGAGGGCAGGAGCAGCACATGGCAGTGGGGGGAGGGACAGCTGAACTGCTGACAATTGATAGTCTGCTGGGCAGCTGCTGTACAGGGAACTTAGGGGAGCGGGGAGCTGATGGGGGGCTGCCGGCCTGCCCTGGTTCCAAGCCCCCACCAGCTAGCTGCAACGGGCTGCTCTTCCTGCAAGCAGTGGACAAAGCAGGAGGCTGCCAAATGACTTATAAGGGACCATTGTGCAACTTCAAATGAGCATGTTTCCTAATTGATCAGCAACATAACAATGAAACAACATTAACCGGGACGACTTTAAGTGAGGAGTTACTGTATTTCTAGCTTCAGATACAAGAATGATACATTTATACAAATAGGATGAACACACTCAGTAGATTATAAGCTTTGTAATTATACCTTACAAGAGACCTTTTGCATAAAGCATATTCCAGTTACATTATATTTACACTCATAAGCATACTTCCATAAACATCACACCCTCATCTTCCTTCCCCATTTATTCAGGCAGATTGTTACACGGACTTGTTGAATCATGCCTTAAAACTGACAGAGCTCTTCACATCAGGGACAGTCTCTTCCTCTGTATTGGTACAGTGTCTAGCACAATGGGCTACTGATCTCGATTGGAGCCTTTAGGCAGTTATAAGTTAACAATAGTAGAAATTTCAAACTCACACTGCTTCTTCTCCCTCACCTCCTTTTTAATGATGAGGGGGAACTGAAACAAGCCCATTGGAATAAGTTAGGTTAGAGAGTAAGAGCCACAGCTTCAAGTAGATGTGCACTTAAGTGATTGCACCTGTCATAGGTGCACAAGCTTCCAAATGTATGTGTAAACCTACATGACCCCACACAACCTCATCTTGCACATGTACATTTCTGGGGTAGCAGTGGCTCATGGTCATATGCTTGAGCCTGGTGTGTGCAAAACAGAGAGAATAATTAGATGTGCACCAGTGGACATGTGGGCCTAAGTGAGTAAGAGAAACAATACAATATTCAATGGTGATATTGGAAGGTTAGTAGATAGAGAGGGCGCAATTGGGGATTATAGTTTTACATACCATCAACCACGCAACTGATGCCAAAATCAGAATACCATATATGAATAAAAATCTGTAAAGTTCTTTGAGATCTATAAAAGGAGGGTTAGAATAATTATTTCCATATTACAGGCGGAGAAACTGAGGTGTAGAAAGGTGAAGCAAATTACTCAAAGTCTGTCACAGTGAGTCAGCACCACAAACAGAACTAAGGGTTTCTGACTCCCAGTCCAAGGCCCTATTCACTGTATCATGCTGCTGCAGGCCAATTTAAATATGGAAGGACAGGTTCAGAAGGAAATTGTGCACTGATGAGGAAAGGGTTAATTGGTATGTTCTAACACCTCTACGGTTCCTAGCAGCATTAGGGGTTTGAATGAGGTGGACCTTGAGGCAGGTCCATGTGCCTGTCCTCCTCTGTAGGTCCCTGCAACAAGACAGAAGCTGCATGTTTTCTCCATTTCCCCTTCCTGCAAGTTGCCTGCTATCACTATGACAACAGGAAGCCTGCAGCACAGCTGCAGGGGAAGAGAGAACATATAGCAGCAGTCTAGAGAGGAAAAGAGACAGGGTGGGTGGGGGGCAGGAAAGAAAACGTATAAGATAGAATAAAGAATGAGAAAACAACCAGGAAAGGAAAGGGAGAAAAAAATTGGTGAGACACTGCCCTTGAACCATGGCATGGTGTGAAAGCACAAAGGGGCTGATAGGCACAACCCATCATAAAGGGGAGAAATGTCTAACCAAACAAGCTTGGGAACGCTGAAATATATAATTTAAAACAGTCAGCCAAAGGCCCCAATTCTCCCACTTACCCCAGTCTGACACCCATGTAGATCCACTGACTTCATGCTACTCCTGATTTACAGGAGTGTAAGTGAGACAGGTTAGTCAGGTCCTTTGAGAAGCTAAGAACTTAATTCAGGATGGCGAAGGGAGAAATATATTATACAGAGCTAAATAAAACAATGTAAATGCCATAAACAACCTTCAAATGTCTCTTCACTACGTGTATGCGGGGTGATGGTGGTGTTTCTCTACATCTCGTGACATTCATAGAAATTCATAGTCCTGGCTCCAAATACTTTATAACCTACTGTTCTGTCATTCAAATCTTTAAGACTTGCTCTTCTCCAATGCGTACACAAAGTGAACCATTTATATTATAAGTATAATTTTAAAATCTCCATTGAACCATTAATATATGCCCAAGCCTAAACTAAATCACTGTGTGGTAAAATTGCTGTAATCTTTGCCTTTCCTTACCACATCCTCATCCTAATATTTATGGTCTTTAACTGACACCACAGCTAGCTCTCTAGGTAGAAATTCTGTCTTCCTAGGTTCCTGAAAAGGCCTACTGTACTTACAGTTGCTGTAAGAACAATGTCTAACACCACTTGGAATACCTTAAAAAGTCAATAGTATGTAGAAGCTCAAGACTTCTTACCATGATACATGTGGTTGTGGAGATGCTGGCATTTAGGAATCAGACAGAATTACAGATGGTGAGGGCTATGAAAGGAATGGTACTTCTGTTACACACAAACTTATACTTTGAGGGGGGGAAATAGTTTTTATTAAATTATATTTATATTCATGCTCTGTTTAACAAACTTGAACACTTCCTCAGTGGATGGCACAATTCCTCAGTGAGTTTCATACTCATCTACATGAGATTTAAGCTTGTTTTCATCTGAAATAAGAGTCTGTTTTAAGGGCCTACTGGACAGCTATATGCATCATCAAAAATCACCATTATACTGGGATGTCAAAGTTATAGTACATTGGCTGGATAGTGAGGCAAAGCTTTACTGGGTTCAGTAGATATAGGTCAGTCTGGAAACTTTCACAAGCTCAGTCATGACAGAGTGATGCCCTTTTTGCCTGGAGTAGCACACGAGTACTACTCATCTAGACTCTACTTCAGCAAGGTACATAAGCATGTATCTAAATACAAGCACTGATTAATCCCCTTGAAATGAACATGCTAAAAAGTTGCTGCATTGGAGCCTTAATAAAAGGTGCTCGAGTCAGGCCTCATATTAATAAGTTTTAAAAAAATGATCCCTATATTTCCTTTACCTTTCCAAATTTAGCAGAACTGGGAAGTGACTAGTCAAGACAAGTTCTCCACCACCCAGATAACTTTAAACCAAGCAGAGTACTTGATTCAGATCCCACTCAACACCATGAAACTAGAGTAATCCCACTGACTTAAGTGATGCTGCTCCTGATTTACAACAGTGTGTGACCACCACCAGACCTTGAGTTTCTCATGAACTCAAGACAAAATGTAGTAAGAAAGACTAATCAAACACTGGGTATTTATTTGAACTCTTTGAATAAAGCTGCCTGATTAACATTTCATCTAAAAATGACAGCAGTGATTGCATCCCTTAGTATGACATATGTGGGAAAAGGTATTGCAAAAGGAAGAAGCTTGAGCAATTGCATAAAAGAGCTAACTAACAAGGATCTGCAAGGAAAGACACTTTGAATCCTTCAATATATCTTTCTGGAGATCCTTGCACAGCCATTAAATTTCTGCTAAGAGTTCCCTTTTCATATATCGCTACAGAATGAGAATAAGGATAACACCAAAAAATAAGAGCATACAAATGGCCATAGTAGGTCAGACAAAATGTCCATCTAGCCCAGCACCCTGTCTTCCGACAGTGGCCTATGCCAGGTGCCCCAGAGGGAATGAACAGAACAGTTAATCATCAAGTGATCCATCCCCTATCGCCCATTCCCAGCTTCTGGAAAACAAACAGAGGCTAGGGACACCATCCCTGCCCATCCTGGCTAATACAGTCATTGATTCACCATGATGGACCTATCCTCCATGAACTTATCTAGTTCTTTTTTGAACCCTGTTATAGTCTTGGCCTTCATAACATCCTCTGGCAAGAAGTTTCCACAGGTTGACTGTGTGTTGTGTGAAAAAATACTTCCTTTTGTTTGTTTTAAACTTGCTGCCTATTAATTTCATTTGGTGACCCCTAGTTCTTGTGTTATGAGAAGGAATAAACACTTCCTTATTTACTTTCTCCAAACCAGTCATGATTTTATGACCTTTATCATATTCCCCCTTTGTCTTCTCTTTTCCAAGATGAAAAGTCCCAATCTTATTAATCTTTCCTCACACAGAAGCTGTTCCTTATCCCTAATAATTTTTGTTGCCCTTTTCTGAACCTTTTCTAATTCCACTATATCTTTTTTGAGATGTAGATGAGAATGAAACTCACTGAAGAATTGTGCCATCCACTGAGGAAGCGTTCAAGTTTGTTAAATAGAGTTCGAACATAAATATAATTTAATAAAACTTTGATCATCTTTGTTACTCACCTCTGGATCCTTTCCAATTTCTTTACATCCTTTCTATACAATGGTGTCCAAAACTGGACACAGTACTCCAGCTAAAAAAAAGGAGTACTTGTGGCACCTCAGAGATTAACAAATTTATTTGAGCATAAGCTTTCGTGAGCTACAGCTCACTTCATTGGATGCATGAGGCTTAACCAGCACCGCATAGAGCGGTACCATTGTCTTCTGTGACTTGCATGCTATGCCTCTGTTAATGCACCCTAAAATTGCATTTGCTTTTTTTGAAACAACATCGCATTGTTGACTCATGTTGAGGTTGTGATCCTCCACAACTCTCAGATCCTTCTCAGAAGTGCTGTTGCCAAGCCAGTTTCTCCCCACTCTGCGCATTTGTTTTTTCTTCCCTAAAGTGTAAAACCTTCAATTTGTCTGCTGAATTTCATTTTGTTGTCTATAATCCAGTTCTCCAATTTATCAAGATCCCTCTGAATTGCAGCTCCATCCTGCAAAGTATTGGCAACCCTCCCTAGCTTTGTGTCATCTGCAAACCTGACCAATATGCTCTCTATACCTACATTTAGATCATTAATAAAGATCTTGAACACCAGATCCAGATCCCCATGGAACCCCACTTGAGACCTCCCTCCAATCAGACATCATTCCATTTATAGTTATTTGTTTAAAGTTGTTTAACCAATTCTGTATCCACTTAATGGTAATTCTGTCAAGCCCACATTTCTCCAGTTTACTTATCAGAATGTCATGTCGAACTCTGTCAAAAGCATGGCTGAAGTCCAGGTATATTATGTCTACCACATTCTCCCAATCCACCAAATTAGTTACTTGTCAAAGAAGGAAATCAAGCTGGTTTGGCCTGATTTGTTCTCCAGGTATTGTCCTCCAGGTATTCACATATTTAATGTTTTATACATTGCTCTAGTAGCTTCCCAGGTATCAAAGTCAGGCTGACTAGTCTATAGTTTCCCGGCTCCTCCTTCCCCCTCCCTTTTAAATATAGGCACTACATTAGCCCTTCTCCAATCTTCTGGGACCTCTCCCATCATCCATGGGAGTGTAAATATTATTGCCAGTGGTTCTGAGATTTCTTCAGCTAATTCCTACAGTACCCTTGGGTGAATTGCATCCAGCCCTGTTGACAGGGGTGAAAGTAAGATTAAAAAAAGACTTGAAGGGGCGGGGCCTCGGGCAGAAGGGGCAGGCCTCGGGGGTCAGCCTCCCTAAGCCAGCCCTTCCGCGCTGCCCAACCTGCTCCAGCTGGGGCTCCGGCGGTGATTTAAAGGGCCCGGGGCTCCGGCCTCTGCCTCTAGTATTACATCTTTTAAGATCTGCCGTGTGTGTATGTATGTATATAGGTAAAAGAACACTAATCTCAAACTCTCATTAGTCCAAAGACAAATGTTGACAAGGAGAGAGTATCCAAAAGGAGAAATAATATAATTATCTCGATTTTCTGAATATATTATATTAGTGGCATTGTCATGACTGAGTTATATGGTGTGATTCTAATGTGTTTAATAAGTTACTCACAGAGCTTGTTAATGATGGATAAGCAAGAACTGTTCAGAAATTTTTCAAGTTATTTTAAATTAACTGAAAGCAAAAGTAACTGTGGTTGAGTCAAGATTCCAAGAGGCTCTCAAATTATACTTTTAAAAACAAACTGGTCAAAATCCAGAATTATAATCTGTTCTTCCACAAGGTCATCTCAGGTTACTGTAGTAAATAATCACACACTTGGAGAGTGTTACTCAACCATAGATCTCAAAGTGTTTCTCAAAAGTGGACAAGTATTCTGATACCCATGTTACATACAGGAATCTGAAACACAGAGGCCCCAGTTTAACAAAGCATTTAAGTTTAGGCACATTTGTAAGTTTCATTGACTTCAATAAGACTTAAGCACATGCTTAAATGCCTTGCTGAAACTGGGCCAGAAAGATTAAACAAGTTGTTCAGGGTTACAAAGTAGACAGCAGCTTGCATAGTCTAGTTTACCTTATACAACATAAAAGAGAAGGTAGGGACAAAAAATACAAATACGGGACAAAGAGGGAGGAGTAGTAAGAGTCCAACTTCATGTACCTTCATGAAAATTTCTGTCAATTCCCTTTAGTTCTTTTCCCTCCTGGTTTCTGAATAAGCTCTATATTGCTGCAATATTCATTTGTACTCAGACGCTGCTACTGATCAAACAAACAGGCTTGTTGCTGCGTGGCAAGGCTAATCCTCTTTCTCGCTACAGGCGTGGGGTGCACTGGTTCCGTACACTCACTCCAAGTTCTAATAAACCTAGTGAGCAAGTGGCCAAGCACATGATTCAAACATAAATCTCCTCAGCAACAACAGAGTTTTATATTCCTAAACCTTCCTCGCATGCCTGCACCAGATCTTCTTGAACAAATCAACCCTAATAGATGCACAAGAAGCAGCAGCTGCCTGAGTAAGCCAGGGGCAGAAAAAAATCCCCATTTCAATGAGGGCTGAATGTTTTACAAACAGAGCTAACTAATATTTTTGGGAAGACCTGTGGAAGAGCCACCATTCCCTGAAATGTAAAAAAATTCTTATCTAACAGGATCAAATTACTGCCCTAAGAATTCTTTGGGATAAATCCCTATATTTAACTGACTTATTTACAATAGAACCTCAAAGTTACAAACACCAGAGTTACGAAGTGACCTGTCAACCACACCCCTCATTTGGAACCAGAAGTACACAATCTGGCAGCAGCAGAGACGTACCAAAAAAGCAAATTCAGTACAGCACTGTGTTAAACTACTAAAAAAAGGGAAAACAGCATTTTTCTTCTGCATATAAAGGTTCAAAGTTGTATGAAGTCAATGTTCAGTGGTAAACTTTTGAAAGATTAAACCATAACATTTTCTTCAGTTACCAACATTTCAGAGTTACAAACAAACTCCATTCCCAAGTGTTTGTAAACTCTGAGGTTCTACTGTAAGTAAAAAGTATGAGGAGGGTGATCTTTATGTTCTCCCTCTCTGCCCCAGCCTCCTGGGGCAGAGGTACTGGGTTTTTTTCATCTCCAGTAGTCACTTTCATTTACATTTTCATTCCCTCTAAAGCACCTGGCATTGGCCACTGTTGGAAGACAGGATATTGGGCTAGATGGACCATTAGTCTGATCCAGTATGGCTGTTCCTATTTTCAGAACTCTTTTTGCAACAGAACTATACTTAAAAAAAGTAAAACCACAAGATGAGATTCTCCTTCATGAAACTCAACGCTCAGCTTTATTACCAAGTGGCTTAGTCGCCCCAGTTTATCAGGAAGGAAATTTGGAACGTGTACTTATGTAAGGCTACATTGTACTTTTGCAATCTACCCAGTATAAGAGGCAGAGTGTAGTACAGGAGATTTGGGCTAGATGATGGGTCAGCTTATGTGTCTGCATAGGGACATAGGAGGAAATAAGGCACACTGACATACCTCTGCACAGCCTTCCCAAACCTTGGTGCAATGCTTCAGACCCATTCCTCCTCCTCTTCTCCCTCCACCCCCAAACCATAAAAATGGGAGGATGGGAGGGCAGCAGGCAGAGAAGGATGGGGAGTGTGTAGAGCCTTGTCTCTCCCCTCCTAATGTGCCAGCCAGCAAAGCTGTTTGAATGGATACCAGTAACAGATTATTATCCTCCAAGACAGTTCACATTTGCTGGCCAGCACATGGAGAGGGTGAAGCCATGGCTTCACCTACTCCCCATAGCTTTCTGTCCACCAGCTTACAGTGGGGGAAATGCAGAACTTACTATCTCCTTTGTACCTGGACTTAGTCTGGAGAGGCAATACAGGGGTGGGCCCTATGTGAGCAGATAGGCCAAGCCACAATCTGGCCCTACTCTCTTACACTGAAAGAATGGTATATGGTCTCATCTCGCTTGAGATTACGTAGCTCATCATCACGTCGGCAGTAATAGTAGATTACATATATAACACTACAGTTTAAAAACCGGGAAATACATAACTGAGATCGGGCAGGAATAAAAGAGGGGTAACCAAGAAAGAAAGAAAGCAAGCAGCAGGGTTCCCCCGCCCCCATCCGTTGATCTAGGTTCCCCAATTCTTTTGGTTGCATACTGTCTTTTTAGAACAGAGGTGGGCAAACTACGGCCCACAGGCCACATCCGGCCCGTGGAACCCTCCTGCCCGGCCCCTGAGCCCCCAGCTCCTTCTCGCAGCCTCAGCTCACTGCGCTGCTGGCACAGTGCTCTGGGCAGTGGGGCTGTGAGCTCTTGCTGGGCAGCACAGCTGCAGAGCCACGGCCTGACCCGGTGCTCTGTGCTGCGCCGTGGCATGGCTGGCTCCAGCCAGGCAGTGCAGCTGCCTGTCCTGGTGCTTTGGGCGGTTTGGCTGTAATGCTGCCAGCCACCGGTGCTCCAGACAGTGCGGTAAGGGGGCGGGGGGGTTGGATAGAGGGCAGGGGAGTTCGGTGGTGTGGTCAGAGGGCAGGGGTGGGGCTAGGGGTCAGGGTGGTCAGAGGGCGGGGAATAGGTGGGTTGAATGGGGGCAAGGGTCCAGCGGGAGGAAATCAGGAAGGAAAGGGGGGGTTGGATGGGATGGCAGGGGGGAGTCAGAGGCAGGGATTCTGGGGGCAGTCAGGGAGAAGAGGTCGTTGGGTGGGGCAGGAGTCCCAAGGGGACAGTCAGGAATGAGAGGAGGCATTGGATGGGGTTGCGGGGGGGCAGTCAGGGGACAGGGAGGAGTGGATGAGGCAGGGGCCCCAAGGAGGCTGTCAGGGGATAGGGGGGGCAGGGGCTGGGCCTCGCCTGGCTGTTTAGGAAGGCACAGCCTCCCCTAACCGGCCCTCCATAAAATTTCGGAAACCTGATGTGGCCCTCAGCCCAAAAAATTTGCCTGCTCCTGTTTTAGAATATAAGATCTCCGGTTCAGGGATCTGTTCTACCCTGCATCCAGGAAAACACCTAAGAAACTTTCGGGCACTACATAAAAAATAAACATAATATTAATGCACTTCACAGAGAGAGTAGATCCCTGTGCTTTACATCAAGCATGATAAAGTTACATTATATGTTATACACTATCATTGCTTATGAAAGGCTCTCATGGAGAGCATTACTGAACATATTGGAGCAACTGCTCCTTTTAAGGATTTATCTTTTTGAGGAAAAGGAGTTAAATTAAACAAAAACAGTTAACATTTTATTGCATGGCATAGCATTATTGTTTAACTTACCTTGAAAGAAGAAATAAAAGGTTTGCAGATCAACTCCAGTTCATTAGCTTTATAAAAAAAGTTCAGCTAATGCTGTGTAGTAAGTCAGAGTAAGTGAATACATGATAATGCAACTTCTCATTGCTTTGCTTTCATTCAGAATGCCCTTGTAAACAAGATGGTGCATCACAAGGGGCTTATCCTGAAGAAGTACATTTAAGTAAAGAGATAAGATGGAAAAAAATTGGCAGAGTCAGAGATCAAAATTAAAGAGCTTGAAGCTAGGAAGATATTGACCTAGCTACCAGAATTTGATGGATGATAGCTTATCTATAGCTTCAACACTGAAGTTTGTGTTAATGCCCTTGTTAGAAAGCTTCAAGTCTACCGCTAAAAGAAAGTTAGCTACATGAGTTTAAAAATATGTAATATCACAGTGAATACAGAGAAATATTTGTAAGAGAAAGTAAGAACTTCTCTGCATTTTTCCCTACCTCTCTTCTATTTAGAACTCTATAATGCATCAAACATGACTGATCAGGTTTTAGATCACTATGGCCCAATTCCAATATTTCAATATCTGCTCAAAATGAAGTCCCTGTTTTAGGTGCCTTCGTCCCACTTTTGGGACCACTGTGATACAGAAAACTTCAGCCAAGCCCTGAAGGTGTTTAAACTCACTTGGCCCCAAAACGTTTTTGTAGTAAAAGTTCCTTAGGCGCCAATGTTTCTGACTCTGAGCATGCACGTTGCTGCCTCTCTCTAGGCATCTGGATGCCTACCTCTCACGTAAGCCCTACAGAAATTAATGAACCAGGGTAGACAGGCTTTTGGCTGTCTACATTGTGCTCAGAGGCTGCCTACTGGATTGGGGCCCTAAGGTGAGATCTCAGAAGACAGCTGAGAAAAAGGAGCTCCCTCATAACTTTTAGCTGGGAGGCTAGGGTACTCACCTGGGATGTGGAATACCCCGGGTTCAAATCCTTTCGCCCCATCATAGGGAAGGGGGACTTAAACCCAGGGGTATTCCACATCCCAATGAGTACTCTAACCACCAGGCTACAGGTGATGAGGGAAGTCAACCTCCCCCCCATCTATGAATTGCTAGCAGCAATAGTTGCCTCTGTCTGAGAGAGTGGTGGGTCTTATCACACATCCATATCATTGGCATCTCCCACTTGCTAGCTTAGATAGCTCCCTTGCTAGCATATTGGTTTTTGTGAATCACAATCTAAGGTGCCTATCTATCCCCTTTCATTGTATAGGAGCCTAGGCACCTAAATCAGGCTTTGTGAATTAGTGATTTTCTAGGAGCCTAGAAGCCAGGTGGTATGACTCTCAGTGTCACAAAGCTTAACTTATTTTGTGCATCCAACCCTCAGATCCTAATCTTAAGAATATTTGTTGAGTCTATGTCGCAAGTTTCTCTTGAAAGAAAATACAGCTTTTGAAGAGCACATGTACGGAAATACAAAACAACCCTCCTTCCTCCCCCACAAGATCTTTTATAGAAGGAACCCAACAGCAGAGCCCAGTCATCTTCAAACAATCCTGTTATATGTATTGGAACTGTACAAAACAAGTATCAAGCATCAGAGATGAAGCATCAAGATGCAACCCAAGCCTCTTTTACCTCAAAAATACCTTAAAATAACTTATGCAGTCACAATGATGTATATGTAATTAAACTAAGGTTAAATACAGTAGCAACGTATATTATTTATCCTTCATGATAGGGAAAAGAGCTTGAAGCACTTGAACAAACAGAGTGATGGATATTCACCTAGATATACTTTATTGTTCTTTTTCTTCCCCAGACTCAAGCCTCGACAAGACAGTCATAAATCAGAATTCTCATCTTCTAGTCAGATCAACCACAAGGCAACTATCACAGAAAAGAGGAAGAGGAATAATGGATATAGAGATTTTCAGGGTCTTAGGGCTGACCCTGCTACATTCCAAAGCTGAAACTCTTTTTCATTTTAATATGTAACTATTTCAATTTATAAAACAGAACAGGTTGTGTTTAAATTCTCAACCTAGAGGCTTGATATTCCATTTTACCATGACTGAATTTTGTGTAGTAAAATGTCTTTTCTAGGGCTATCCCTGCTCCTATTTTTTATGCCTGATGATGTTGTATCTTCCCTCTTTAAAATCAATGGCATTCCATAAGCTTCAGTGAACACTGGATCAGGCAATAAAAAACTATACAGGCCAAATAAATCGAGATGAATGAAAGTGGGATTAGCAGCAGGACCCATCAATTCAGGAGGCAATATCTCAGAAGGCAAATTGACCTGCAGGAATACATTAGCTAGTTCCTGTCTGACCTTGCAGCAGAATAAACCTAGAAAACTCTACAATCCAATTACCATTGATATTGTACCCAAATACAATTAATCTCTTGTCATTATACTATTGTTGCACTTCTAAAGGAACTAAATTAGATTTAATGCCTAAACTGATGGCAGCACTCCATACACTAGGATCACAGTAAAAGGATATGAATGAGAACATTTTACAGATATTATTCAAGAAAGAGTGTCACTATAATTATTTTGATACATGCCCACAGCATCCTGTGTTTCACTTTAAATGATCACATTTTATGATTCTAGGAGCTATAAAGCAAGCATATAAATACACATTTTCAAAGAATCATGCATACACACAGACGCACGTGTGAGGGCACATATTCCTCTGTGCACATGGGATTGTATTTATTTTCATACACTCCTAAACACACCTGAACAGGCTAAGAATTCAAACAGAACTTTGTGTAGTCAAGGTCTGGAATTTTGTGTAGATTGTCCGGGATTTTGAGAAAAGCTTCTATGGCTTTCCAACCCAATTTTTCCTGTCTGGGTAACTGCAGCTCACAGTAACATCTCAACACTTTTTGCAACTCCTGAAAGGAATACTGAAGGAGGAACTTGGGCACAATGACGTAACCAAAGAGGGGATTAGTGGCATGAACCCTCTGTGACAGATATGGCAATTTCGAAATTGCTATATCCTGGACAAACCTTATTGAATTAATTCAATAAAGTTAAAGTTTAAGTATCTTATGAGTTCACAGTATTAACAATTAAAATGTTTACGTATTATTGTGGGATTTTATGTAGCATCTCTAAGGAGGAGATCTGAATAAGCTAAACTCTGGAACTCCTGGGGGAGTTCTGTGCCAAAAAAAATTCTGCACACAATATTTTAAAATTCTGCAAAATTCTGCATATTTTATTTGTCAAAATAAAACTACACAATCACTCCAGTTTCAATTATTTTGGTAATTTATTTCAAAATATCTGTAAGCAACTACGTCTGTAACAATACAGACACAAAAAAAATTCCCCCAGGAGAAGTTAAAGAAACTGCTATGACAACCCAGTTCCTGTTTCTCTGTCCCCTTCAATCCAGAGCCCAGATGGGGGGCCAGATGTAGGACACTCCCCCCCGCCCCCACCCAGCTCAGACACTCACACTCCCTACCTTTCCAGACCCCAGGGATCCAGAGGGAAAAACAGCCTGATGCTGTGTCCCAGGCTTGTGTAGAGTTTCCTGCACACTGCCTCCTTCCTTCAGGGCATGCCAGGATGTGCAGCTGCCCAGAATCCTCCAGCTCGCTCCTCCTCTACCAGAAAAGTGTCTATTTGCAAGCTGGGCGCTGCCAGATCCAGCTAAGGTGACCAGATGTCCCAATTTTATAGGGACAGTCCCGATTTTGGGGGCCTTTTCTTATATAGGCACCTATTATCCCTCACCCTGGTCCCGATTTTTTACACTTGCTATCTGGTCACCCTAGGTCCAGCGGCCCCTTGTGGTGGCCAGCAGCTCTGCAGCCCATTTCTGGGGATGGGGGAAGAAATTCTGCACAGAACAAGAATTTCTGCACAAATTCTGTATTGTGCAGCGGCACAGAATTCCCCCACGAGCAGAAATATTATGAGCTTCAAAAGGGACCACTTGAAACAATGTGAACTTTTAAAGTTAAGCTGGTTTCCCAGGAAATTTCCAGAGGGAGGTGAATGCAAATGTAAACCCTTTGGTTACACAAGAACTCAGCCTTTTGAAGCTTTGCCCAGAGGTTCCTTCTGGAGCTGTGAACCTTTTGTCTGCTAATCACCTGTTACAGGAGGACAGATCAAAGACCCAAACTGTTTAAAGCAGTGACTCAGATTCATGGCGAGGCTTGTTCTGAGCCAAGGTGGTTATGAACTTGTAGCCACAGGAAAAAAATCCCAGGGGAGTGGGGAGAGGGGAAAGGAAGGTTGAAGAGTTGTTCACCTGCCAGAGGCCTTGCTGGAGCTGGGCTGATTTTTCGTAAACTTATTAACATGTGTGTAGGTTCTTTTATTGTTTTCAATACTTTTTCTCTGTAATGCTTTCATCTTAAGAATAGATGTGCTTGCTTAGAAAGAGCTGTATGGAAACTTAACTCTGGGCAGTCATACTGTATATTGCCTCTGAGGAATGAAGGCAAAGCAGGCCTGCTGAAGCAAGCTTTCTTGATGAGGAATTCACAGAGTAAACAGGAAACTCTGCAACCTAGAAATATCCTGGTCAAGAGGGAGAGAGACATGTGTATCTGCTCAGTAGAGGTGAAAACTGGGGAGCCGGGAGTCTAAAGTGGATGCACTTGCTGGATCACAGAGGGGAAATACAGTTGCCCTAAACTGTGACACCCACTATGAAGTCTTGTTTACTACTGGCATAAATTCCAAATAAAACAATCGGCACAACGGAAAATGATGAAGTAGGAAATAAAATGGGAATTAAGCCAAAAGGGAATTGTTTCCTCAATTTGAACTGCTTTGATCTGGATGGTGGAGATAGACAGAGTCTGGCCTGGGTAAATTATTCTTAAGGGCTTGCTGCAACAGAGAAAATCTTTTCTGCATATGTAATTGTCTTAATTTCAGAAGTTGTGTTATGTTGCCGTTAGTAGGGGCACCAGCAGTATATTATAACAAAAGAATTATCTAGCTATAACATCAACAGATATGTTTACAAAGCAACATTATAGCCACTGATATGAAGAATCAGCCATCCATTAATAGGAGTGTTAACACCCAATAGTGAACCTTCACCTGGGGCCCAGTTCTGATCACTGTCACACTAATTTTACACTTCAAGAGTCACTACTGGGATATAACTGAGACCAGAATCAGGTCCAAGATATTTATTCTAATCTATATTTTATTATTTATTATTATTTTATATTATACATCTATATTATTTATGTTTATAGTTTATAATATAATTTATATTATTTATCATTCTATTGTATTATAATCATATCATTATAATATAAATTTATTATAATTTATATTATATATATTTTATTATTTATATTTATTTATTTATTATAGTTTATTCTATATTTTCAGACAGATCAAGAAAGAAACAAACTTTCCTGAGCCAGGAAGTTAGAAATGGAAAACAATTAGCACCAGTAAAATGTCACTAGGCAATATGTTGTAATGTGTTAAGAGCTTTGAGACTCTGCTAGCAAGAGAGCATTAAGAGAGTGATATGGGATAGCTTTGTGTCTGCCCTAAGGATCATATCACAGGATGCTGTTAAAATTTCTTAAGCGAAAGTGTTTTACGTATTTCATATTTTTTACAGCCTGTAACTACACCTAGTTAAAAAAAGCCGAGGGAAAAATCCCCACCGTGCAATTATTTAAACTGTTCCTGCTATACTGTCTGAGTCTTCTTTGAGATTTTAGCCTCAATCCCACAAAGATTTATGCATGGATTTAATGTTACTGGTGATGTTTATATGCTTTCATTTCAAACAGGACTACACATGTGCATAAAATTAGGCATATGCGTAAATCTTTGTCGGATTAGTATTAATCTGTTACAATTGCATTTATCAACTATTGTACAAGTGATTAGTCTCTATATTGACTCCTTCTGAACATCTGACGGAGGCATTAGCTAAATCAGAGATTGCCTTCCAATGGTCAGAATAGTCAATGAGTGGTTCTGTGCGAACACTCCTTGCCAAAAGAGGTTGAGAAACTATGTTTGCAATAAAAATTTTGGAGTACTGGAAAAAGTAAGTTTAAACCACAAAAGTGAGCTCAGAACTGGCAAAGTGAAACAGATGTATTAGATATACACATTTATTCACTTAAAATAAAAAGAATGAAAGGATGCTTAAGAAGCGAGAGGCATAAATCAGTAAAGCAGTCATTGCAAAAACTGGAATGCAATGTTTGTACTATCTTTAAAGGTGGAGCTATAATACCATTGTACGTTTTACACTTCATTATTATAAAATATATTGGTATCCAATATGCACAAATATTTCTTCAATTAGACTTTTAAATATTTAAACAGCAGATGAGGAACATAACCACAGTAGTCCAGGACTGGTATCATAATGAAGATGGTTTGATAGTTAAAGCATAGGGCATTGAGATGACTCACAGGCCTGTGCTCTAATCAGTAGACGATCTTTATCATCCCATGTTTTACTCTCAAGTCATTTAAGTGCCTCATTTTCTCCACTTATAAAATGTTAGTGCCACACAAGCATGGGGATTCCTAATTCACTCATGCTTGTGAAATGTGGAAAAGGGGCATGTGTGTACACCTGTCTGTGTAAGGGATGTGAAAGGAGACCAAGTTAAAGGGGTCAGCAGAAATTTTTCATCGAGTCCTTGAAACTTAGGACAAGAAATTTTAACTATATGCACTGCAAAGTAGAAACCCAGTAACCTGTCATATGATGATTGTGTTATTAAAATAAAATCTTAAAAAACAAATTAATAAGCTTTTTATTCAGAATATAAGTCTGATTTAATACAAAGAAAAAAGTGCACAATTTAAATTTGGTTCTCAAATAGCTTCCTACAAGGGAAGATCAGCCACCTTAAAAGGCAATTAGAAGAAGAGAAATGGCTTAGCAAAATTGGTTTTTATTTTTAAATCCTAACAGAATTTTAATAAAATAAGCTTGCTAGCGTATATTTTGTTTTTACAAATGGATTTTAATGAGAAATACTTCTGTACTGTCCACAGTCTTTATACGGAGAAAAATCACCTTAAACTTTTTTTTTTTGGTGATGTCACATTTCCAGGGTAATGTATGTGTTTGACCCCTCGTTCCTTCTCTCTGAGGGCACCTCTTTCAAGTGACAAGCTCATGCTTGCCCTTCTTTCTCTGTAGGGAAATCCCATGATTCGCTCTATTCTGAGCTTAGGTCTCCACATTACAGCATCTCTTAGGTCTCCACATTACATGCAGGTTACTCTGCAGGTGTTTTGGCCGTGCTACAGACTTCCCTCCCGGACTGAGAACAGCATGAAAATGTAGTAGCAGAGAAAAGCTTGTTCAACACAAAGTATTACATACTTACCTCTAGGAACATACCAATCAAAGAAAAAAAGGGTTAAAACAACAAACACTGAAGATTAGCATTTCCCTCAAGATTTAGGCAGGCCTGACTTACGCTTGGTACCCTCCTCCTAGGGAACACGGCTGTGTCTGCACTACAGAGACTATACTAGCATAGCTACATTAGCCTAGCTGTGCCAGCATAGCGCCCAAGTGTGTAAATGCAACCTACACCAACAGAAGAACTTTCTTTGAACTCCTCCCCACAGCCTACACCTCCTCGAACTAATTAGCTAGTTGACGGACACATTCTTCTGCGGACTTAACTGTGTCCACACTTGGGGTTAGGCTGGCATAGTTATGTCTGTCAGGGTGTGCTTTTTCACATCACTGACCAATGAAGCTGTGTTGGCCTGACTTTTGAATGACAGAATCATAGGACTGGAAGGGACCTTGAGAGGTCATCTAGTCCAGTCCTCTGTACTCATGGCAGGACTAATCATCATCTAGACCATCCCTGACAGGTGTTTGTCTGACCTGCTCTTTAAAATCTCCAATGATGGAGATTCCACAACCTCCCTAGGCAATTTGTCAGGGTTCTTAAGCACTGGCATAGTTAGGAAGTTTTTCCTCACGTCCAACCTAAACCTCCATTGCTTCTTGTCCTACCCTCAGACCTTAACAACAATTCTTCTCCCTCCTCCCTGTAACAACCTTTTATGTGTTTGAAAACTTATGTCCCCTCTCTGTCTTCTCTTTTCCAGACTAAACAAACCCAATTTTTTCAATCTTCCCTCATAGGTCATGTTTTCTAGATGTTTAATCATTTTTGTTGCTCTTCTCTGGTCTTTCTCCAATTTGTCCACATTTTCCTGAAATGTGGCGCCCAGAACTGGTCACAATATTCCAGTTGAGGCCTAATCAGCATGGAGTAGAGCGGAAGAATTACTTCTCATGTCTTGCTTACAACACTCCTGCTAATACATCCCAGAATGACGTTTGCTTTTTTTGCAACAGTGTTACACTGTTGACTCATATTTAGCTTGTGGTCCACTATGACCCCAAGACCCTTTTCTGCAGTACTCCTTCCTAGGCAGCCATTTCCCATTTTGCATGTGTACAACTGATTGTTCCTTCCTAAATGAAGTACTTTGCATTTGTCCTTATTGAATTTCATCCTGTAGACTAAGTCAAAGATACAGTCTGCTTCTCTCTCCCCAGTGTCTCTCTCCTTCCCCCCATCCCATTTCCCCAGGCTGCTCTTTTAAATTGCTTTCAAGTTCTTTGTTTCCAGACTCCTGCTTGTAGATCCCATGAGGTTAGAAGCTGGGATTTTCACACACTGCACCTCCACAGGTCAGCCAGAGTCCTGATTCCATACTGGGGGAGATACTAATTCTTTTGAAGTTTATCTCCCTTGTCCATTTGAGTATCAGCAACTGGGTGAGCTTCAGCCATTGCTTGGTTGCTGTGTACATGTGGAGAACTCCAGCAGGAATTAACCCTTAGAGTACATCTTCACTGCACAGCTAACCTGAGCTCTTTCTTCATATGTGGCACCTGAGCTACAAAAGAAGGAGCTAGTCAAATTCTACCCTTAGTTACATCTCTGCAACTTCATTAACATCTGTGGCATTGCAAAGATGTTACCAAGTGCAGAATATGGCCCTTTAATTCTAAAATAGAAAGTCAGCCCATGTGGACACATATCTTAAGAAAAGGCACTTCTTTTTGTTGCAAAACAGCGACACCCACTGGCAGCAAGAGTTAAATACCTGGGTACTCCAGTTAGGTTTTACTTGATAATTGTGTTGTTAACATATCTTTCTTAAAGAAAATGTATTATAGAAACTGTCATTTAGAGCAATTCCTTACCTGCTGCATCACCACTACTCTCTGAGTGTTCAGCATTTGTGGGACTATCTGTTCTTGGATTACCTGGGACGTAGCTATCCGGAGGGAGACTTACTGTGTATAACCTTGGAAGAAGGATTTCATTTTCTCCACCTGTAAGGCAGAAACAAAGTGTCTGTCTATTGATTTTTGCATAGATTTGCTCATACAAGTTTTTCACCTGTGCATAGACACAATGGCAATAGGACATCTAGGAAAACCGATCAAAAAGACAGAGCATTTCAAACAAGGAGAATTATTAAATTATTTTGTAAACAACTGGAATAAACAAACTATGGAGGTTAAATTCTGTGGTTGCTACAGAACAATTAAGGAGGATCCTGAAGTTATTCTGAAATTTGTTGTCCCTATTTTCAGAGCTTTCCTTCTTCTAAGCTTTGGAAGAAGTGTCCCCCAAAATGAGCCATTTAAGTTATATATTTTTTAAACTGCCTTATTTCCTCCTCCTTTGAATGAAATGAACACTTTTTCTATTAAGTGTTTATTAAAAAATGGATGGGGAGTAATAAATTCTTTCCCATCAGCAGAGACCATAATGAAGCAATAAGAAGAAGTGGGGTTCTACTGCCCCTGTTTGGAGAGACTTCTCAGATGTGGCTTTTGCTGTGGCTCTGAAAGGTTCATAGAGAATCTGAAAAGCACCACCTGGCTAGGTCTGAATAGTTCCGTTCACAGTGGCAGTCTGGATGTGGTTCAGCTCTGTGCAGAGTTCTGTGAGAGGAGAGTGCCCAGCAAGTCGCTGTTCACCATTTACATATCTTTTAGAGGAAAGATTCATTGTGGTGATGTTGGCAGCACCTCTTAAAGTAGTCATTTTAGAGAATGGAAAGGCTAGCTTTGTTCAGCAGCTCAGAAGAGCAGAGGACTAAAGGGACTTGGAAATGGGTGAGAGTGAGAAGCTGAGGCATATTTGTTCTGGCATAGGAAGATGAGATCCGAGCAAGTTGAGCCAAGAGATATAACCACTAGATAGCCATTGAAAAATAACCACACAGATGTGGGTCAGTAACCATACAACTTCCCTGAGCTTCAATTGGAGGAAGCCATTCCATTTCAACACACCAAGGGCTAGACTATGGCATTTGTCCAAATGCCAAATTTGGAGTGACTACAGGAGGAATTGTACAGAGGGTGGACTATCCTTCCCCGAGGTCCAGGAGGCTTGGGAAGCCTGCACATGTCGCACCATTGTTCTGAATGGTGCAATGTGTTCTCTCTGTAGCCAGCTATCTCTGCAAACTGTGAAGGGCAGAACCATGGCTCTACTTCTCTGTCCTTTTGGGGTGATTTGTGCCCTTAGGGGTAAGAGAAGGATCAGACTATATGACCCTGAAATGCAGACACTGACAACGTGGTTGTCAGGCGCAGGGGATTTGGATAAGAGGTACCTCTTCTCCCTGATCCCAGTACTAAACTGCAGCAGCAGTGCTGTCGCTATTGTTATGCAATGATGGCATTTTAGCTATTTGGATATCTAGAAAAGGCACACATTGCTGAGGATGAACTTTTCCAAGATCAAATTGCTTTGACCAGGGATGGACAACCTTAGCCTGAGAAGGAGGCAGAATTTACCAATGTACATTGCCAAAGAGCCACACTAATATGTCAGCAGCTCCCCATCAGCTCCCCGCAACTCCAGTGCCTCCTGCCTGCCAGAAGCCCCACCAATCAGTGTCTCCCGCTTCCTCCCCATGCCTCCAGCAATCAGCTGTTATGCAGTGGGCAGGAGGCTGTGGTGGGGAGGGGAGAAGAGTGAGGACATGGCAGGCTTGGGGGAAGGGCTGGAGTGGGGGCAGGGCCTGGGGCGGGGCAGTAAGCAGTTTAGCAGTAAGTTTAGCAGTAAGTTTAGCAGTAAGCACCCCCCGCCAAATCACACTGGAAAGTTAGCATCTATAGCTCCAGCCCCGGAGTCAGAGCCTATGCAAGGAGCCGCATATCAACCTATGAAGAGCTGCATGCGGCTCCGGAGCTACAAGTTTGGCCACCCCTGGATTAGGATATCAACCAGGTCAGCTGTTGGTTAGCCTGAAAGGCAAGTACACAGATCGTTGAACCACACAGTTGGTCATGTCTCATATAAAATACTCTTTAAAAACAATGAAAGAAACTTCAACATAATTTGTGGCGCTACATCTCAGCAATAAGGACATTTCAGAGAGTTCAGGGTTTCAGAAAAGCTGTATCACAATTCCATGCATCATTAGGATGTACCCATTAATTTCTGACAGCGTGTTGGAAAATCATTTACTTTTTTGAGCAAGCCAGAAAATTTGACAGATGCTGATTAAAATCTTTTCATTTTAAAGGCTAACAAAGGAAAACAAAGAAATAATAAGATAGAAAATATAAACTAATTAATTATACACTCTGGAAAAAACAGCCACCAAAATTAATTTTAAAACTATTCTTCAATAAATTCATTTCATTACGCTGATGCCAAAACCTTGAATGGCCAGTACCTGGGGCTGATTTTTCTCCACCAGTGTTGATTAATGATGAAGTGTTAATCAGTGCTAGAATTAAAAGACAAGGACATCTGAATGTCCGTAAATGTGTTTACTCTATTGAACAATATCAACGTTTGCTAATTTTTCAGTGCAATATTCTTGGATACTTTGGATTTGATTCCTACAAAAAAATGTTTACTCAAAACATTAAACACAATTTGCAAGGTCATTTTCAATTTAAATCTTTTGACTCCAGAGTGCCACTATGTAATGATAAGATTTCAGCATTTATAGTTTGGATAGATATGCAAGAAGAAAGAGAAACATGTCTAATGGTTGAAGAAATTCCATTGAGTTAATTGTGATGACAGCTACTGCCTCATATTGATTTAAAGTAAACTGCAGCACCAATGCTACAGGAATCTCAAACGTTTCTAGGAAAAGGTGTTTACACAAAATATGCTTTTTTGTGAAGATGTATCACCAAATTCTCTGCAGGACAGCAATAATTTCTGTGACAAGGTAGACAAGTGATTAATTCAATGGGTAATTTTAAATACTTTGAAAAAAATTACCATATGTTTACTTGAGTTGTGTTTAAATTTGTACTCCTCAATCAAAAGTCTAGGGCAGTGTTTACCAAACTTCAGGGAAAGCTCCTGGCAGGCCCAGACAGTTTGTTTACCTGCTGCATCCGCAGGTTCGGCCGACTGCAGCTCCCACTGGCCGCAGTTAGCTGTGCCCGACCAATGGGGGCTGCAGGAAGCGGTGCAGGCCGAGGGACGTACTGGTTGCCGCTTCCAGCGGCCTCCATTGGCCGGGCACAGCGAACCCCGGCCAGTGGAAGCCACGATCGGCTGAACCTGCAGACGCGGCAGGTAAACAAATTGGCCGGGCCCAGCAGGGGCTTTCCCTGCACAAGCGGCGTCCCAAGTTTGGGAAACACTGGTCTAGGGCACAGGTATATAGATCTTTTAACATGCACAGTATTTTAGATCTGGTCTACACTAAAAGTTAGGTCGACCCTGGCTATGTCCCTCAGGGTGTGAAAAATCCATACTCCTGAATGACATAGTTAAGTCAACCTAACCCCTGGTGAGACAAAGCTAGGCTATCAAGGAATTCTTCCATTGACCTAGCTACCACCTCTAGAGAAGGTGGATTACCTACGTTGATGGGAGAGCCCTTCCGTTTGAGTAGGCAATGTCTACACTGAAGCACTACAGTGGCGCAGCTGTCGCTGTGCTGCTGTAGGATTTCAAGTGCAGACAAACCCTCAGTCTTTGCTAACATTGTATAGGTATATCACCCTTGCCCTTCCTATAGTTCCCTAAATCATTCACTACACTCCTAGCATCTGTAGCAACTGAGGCAGAGATCCTACAGACAATAGCCTCATTCAGTGAACAACCCTGATTTCTCAGTGTACACCATCCCTCCTGTTCACAGAATGAAGCAAGGGTCCCCTGGAAAAATATAGGCTTTAGTTACATGACCACAGACTGTTCCATAATGCACATACACAATAGTGCAGAATTCATTTGTTAGACAATGTACAGGATAAAAACTAATTATATATAACACAGCAAAAATTAAGGTTGCAAAGTCAAGCACTCATAAGTAGGGCCCTACCAAATTCACAGCCATGAAAAATGCATCACCTACTGAAATCTGGTCTCCTCCCGTGAAATCTGGTTTTACCCTATACTATACAGATTCACAGGGTGGGAGGTAACTGTGATTCCCCCTCCTGCCCCAACTCCTTTTTGGGTCAGGATCCCTACAATTACACCACCATGAAATTTCAGCTTTAAATAGCTGAAATAATGAAATTTACAATTTTAAAAATCCTATGACCATGAAATTGACCAAAATGGACCCTGAATTTGGTAGGGCCCTACTCATAAGGCAGGAAGTGCTAGAATTAAAGGCTGCACAGGCAGAATTAAAGACTGTAACATCGCAACCTTAATCACATGATTACATACTATTTTTTCCACAAGATCAGCATCTCCTTCAATGCACAGAACTTGCTCTCAGGATCAGTCAGAGTTGTGTGGTAAATGAGGCTGCTGTCTGAAGCCTCTGCCTCATTTGTTGCAGAAATTGGAAGGTTTGTAGTGAATGAAGCAGAAGACTGCAGAAAGAGAACGGAGGTTAAGGCTGTTGAATACTATCCTGGAGAACCGGCCTCTAACCCTGTCTCTGCCAAAGAACTCTCATCTGATGCTAGTCGAGTCCCATGAACAAAACTTTTCACAGGTGGTCACTAACTGCGTACACCTAATTTTATGCTTGTCCAGCCTGATCGGATCTGATCTGCAGAAGTGCTGAGCACTCACAACTACATCTGACGTCAATAGGAGCTGTGCTTTGCAAACATGAAGTGTTATAATGCTAAGTACTCTGAAAAGTCAGGTTGGTCTTAGGCATCTCATCTCAAGGTACCCAAAATCAGTGGACAATTTTAGCCTTAATCTCCCTGTGCCTTAGTTCCCCACTTGTAAAATGGGGATAATACTTCATCTCACAGGGATGCGGTGAAGATAAATTAATGTTTGAGAAGCAGTCAGGTATCATATTGATGAGTGCCATAAAACAGCCCATGAGAATATTACTAATTCTGGCTTCATAGCAGGATTTGAATAGTGTGCAGTAAATAAAGCATGAGGTTACGCACTGAACAATGTTCAAAACACAATATTTAATAGCAGCTCATTCAGTGAGCGTTGTCCATTCTGTACACTGAATGAAGCAGAGGTCCCGTGAAACAAAATAGTATGTGGACATAGGATTAAAGACTATCATAACACATATGCACAAGAGGGTCAAATTCAGGTTGCACAGACAACCTTAATTCTAACATTTCCTAGCCCTTGAGTGCTTAATTTTACAAACTTAATGTTCTTTTAACATAGTTTTTTTTGTTTTTGGTTTGGGGTGGTTTTTTTGGGAGGTGTGTGTATAATTTCCTAGGTTTTTAAAAAAAGCAAACTGAAAAGACAAATTCCATATGTAGCATCATATTGACACTCACAAGGTTCAAAAGCATATTTCACCTCTTCTAAGGGATAGTGTCTAATTCCTTTCACATTTATGTTAATAGAAAACTCATTTCCTTCAACAAAAGCAAAAATCAGGTGTAATGAGATCTGAAACACAAAGGGTCTATAAAATATGTCATGGCCCATTTTCCCCCCCATATATCATCGGGGAGAAATAACAGAAAATGTGAAAACGGTAGAGGTGTTTAATGACTTCTTTGTTTCGGTTTTCACCAAGAAGATTGGTGGTGTTTGCACATCTAACAGTGAAAATGAGGTAGGATCAGAAGAGGCTAAAATAGGGAAAGAACAAGTTAAAATTTACTTAGACAAATTACATGTCTTCAAGTTACCAGGACTTGATGAAATGCATCCTAGAATACTCAAGGAGATGACTGAGGAGATATCTGAGCCATTAGCCATTATCTTTGAAAAGTCATGGAAGACGGGAGAGATTCCAGAAGCCTGGAAAAGGGCAAATATAGTGGCAATCTATAAAAAGAGAAATAAAGAGAACCCGGGGAATTACAGACCAGTCAGCTTAACTTCTGTACCTGGAAAGATAATGGAGCAAATAATTAAGCAATCAATTTGCAATCACTAGAACAGGGGTTCCCAAACTCGGTTCACGGCTTGTTCAGGGTAAGCCCCTGGTGGGCCGCAAGACGCTTTGTTTACCTGAGCGTCTGCAGGTATGGCCGCTCGCAGCCAATGAGAGCTGTGGGAAGAGGTGAGGGCCAGACCACTGCTTCCTGCAGCTCCCATTGGCTGGGAACTGCGAACCGTGGCCGCTAGGAGCTGTAAGCCACTAGCCATCACCTTCAGCCCCCAACTAAAACCTCTCCAACGCATCATCAAGGATCTACAACCTATCCTGAAGGACGACCCATCACTCTCACAAATCCTGGGAGACAGGCCAGTCCTTGCCTACAGACAGCCCCCCAACCTGAAGCAAATACTCACCAGCAACCACACACCACACAACAAAAACACTAACCCAGGAACCTATCCTTGCAACAAAGCCCGTTGCCAACTGTGTCCACATATCTATTCAGGGGACACCCCCATCATAGGGCCTAATCACATCAGCCACACTATCAGAGGCTCGTTCACCTGCACATCTACCAATGTGATATAAGCCATCATGTGCCAGCAATGCCCCTCTGCCATGTACATTGGTCAAACTGGACAGTCTCTACGTAAAAGAATAAAAGGACACAAATCAGATGTCAAGAATTATAACATTCATAAACCAATCGGAGAACACTTCAGTCTCTCTGGTCACTCGATTACAGACCTAAAAGTCGCAATATTACAACAAAAAGACTTCAAAAACAGACTTCAACAAGAGACAGATGAATTGGAATTAATTTGCAAACTGGATATAATTAACTTAGGTTTGAATAGAGACTGGGAGTGGATAGGTCATTTCCCCATGTTTATTCCCCCCCTCCCCCCAAGCCCACACTGTTCCTCAGACGTTCTTGTTAACTGCTGGAAATTGCCCACCTTGATTATCACTACAAAAGCTTTTCTTCCCCCCGCTCTCCTGCTGGTAATACCTCATCTTAAGTGATCACTCTCCTTACAGTGTGTAGGATAACACACATTTTTTCATGTTCTGTGTGTATATAAATCTCCTCACTGTACTTTCCACTGAATGCATCCGACGAAGTGAGCTGTAGCTCACAAAAGCTTATGCTCAAATGAATTGGTTAGTCTCTAAGGTTCCACACGTACTCCTTTTCTTTTTTCAGGTAAACAAAGCATCTCGTGGCCCACCAGAGGCTTACCCTAAACAAGCCGTGAATCAAGTTTGGGAACCCCTGATCTAGAAGATAATAAGGTGGTAAGTGACAGTCAGCATGGATTTGTCAAAAACAAATTGTGTCTAACCAACCTGACAGCTTTCTTTGACAGGGTAACAAGCCTTGTGGATGTGGGGGTGGGGGGGAAGTGGTAGACGTGGTAATATCTTGACTTTAGTAAAGCTTTTGATACTGTCTCGCATGACCTTCTCATAAGCAAACTAGGGAAATGCAACCTAGATGGAGCTATTATAAGGTGGGTGCAAAACTGTTTGGAAAACAGTGCCGAGAGAGTAGTTATCAGTGGTTCACAGTCATGCTGGAAGGACATGAGTAGGGTCCCGCAGGGATCAGTTCTGGGTCCAGTTCTGTTCAATATCTTCATCAATGATTTAGATAATGGCATAGAGAGTACACTTATAAAGAACAATCGGTTGCACACATGCAAAATGGGAAATAACTGCCTAGGAAGGAGTGCTGTGGAAAGGGATTTGGGGGTCATAGTGGACTAGAAGCTAAATTTGAGTCAACAGCATAAGGCTGTTGCAAAAAAAGCAAACATCATTCTGAGATGTATTAGCAGGAGTGTTGTAAGCAAGACATGAGAAGTAATTCTTCCGCTCTACTCCATGCTGATTAGGCCTCAACTGGAGTATTATGTCCAGTTCTGGGCACCAAATTTCAGGAAAATGTGGACAAATTGGAGAAAGACCAGAGAAGAGCAACAAAAATGATTAAAGATCCAGAAAACATGACCTATGAGGGAAGATTGAAAAAACTGGGTTTGTTTAGTCTGGAAAAGAGAAGACTGAGAGGACACATGATAACAGTTTTCAAACACATAAAAGGTTGTTACAGGGAGGAGGGAGAAGAATTGTTCTTCTTAACCATGAGGATAGGAAAAGAAGCAATGGGCTTAAATTGCAGCAAAGGAGGTTTAGGTTAGGAAAAACTTCCTGTCAGGGTGGTTAAGCACTGGAATAAATTGCCGAGGGAGGTTGTGGAATCTCCATCATTGAAGATTTTAAAGAGCAAGTCAGACAAACACCTGTCAGGGATGGTCTAGATAATACTTAGTCCTGCCATGAGTGCAGGGGACTGGACTAGATGACCTCTAGAGGTCCCTTCCAGTCCCATGATTTGATGATTTCTTAATTATCTTTTAAAAATGTATTTTCTTATACTAACCAGTGATCTCTTAAATTACTTCTAATATGTTGCCTCTCATTTCAAATAAATTTCTACAAAAAAATAAATCATGCTCCTAACCTGACTTTTCTATTAAACTGTCGTACTTAACACAAAGCTGGGCATATGATCCTTATATAAAATTGAGTTTAGAGCAAAAGCATATTGTCAACACACGTCTGTTTAGCTATAATAAACTGAAGGGGTCACACAAAGGCCCTAAATTAGTGACTTTTTATTCCTCTTAAGGAATCAAAAGGTATAAGGACATGAAGCAAATTCTACTCCTTCCCACTTCTCTTACATAATTACTTTTACATTTTCAGGCAGGCTTACAAGTAGTCAGAGGAACTTCTCCCTGTCTTCTTACGGAGGAAAAAAAGAACCAGCACTGTCATGTGTCTCTCCTTTCCTCCATTCCATGCATTTGCCTGCAGTAAGTTTGACCAGGACCATTCAGGCCAGGACATCACCATTTAGAAGATCAGCTTAAAGACATGCTTCTAGGCTACTGAGTTTCCTAACAGACTCCCTATGGATTAATCCAAACTATAAGTTTGAGCAAAAGGATTCATTTAGAACAGTCAACCTTTGAATCTATTAACCTAGATAAGTTTACCTAATGGAAAATTTAAATTTTCAGACTTAAACATTTGGTGTGTTAATGTAAGCACAGAGTACTTGTTTATTTGAAGAAGATAATAATTGGGGAAAAAATGCAGCAATCTATAAATTTACCTCTTCACTCCTTTAGCATTTAATATGTAGCCTACCACTGAAGGCTATTAGGAAGAGAAAACAGAAATCCACTTTGAATTTTTGGAAGACCAGAAACCAATTTAAAGAGAAAGCAAAGTCAGTGACATGGCTGCTTTTAGCAGGGCTGAATTTGGTTAGAAGGGAGTCACAAAAAAGGAAGAAAATCTGGCTCAATGCATAATTCTCATTCTGAAGTATGAAGATAATTTTTTACTGTATACTGGAATTTCTACACCCTTTTAACATTGAAACAAGACAGGATTATAGTACATTTTATTGACTATCAGTTTGAAGATACACAAATCATGACTGAGGGGATCCAGCTACAGATCTTCAGCAAATCCAAAGTCTGATCACCTACAATGATAGGCAACATTATTAGGCCATTAACTGAAATTACGCTATTTTGTAAATACAGTAGCTTAGTCTCCATCAGCTGTTTTATGTAAAAGGATAAAAACAAATTATAGAGTTAAGTATCAAGCTATTTATCATGTACTTTATTGTGTATCAATATAGGCTGTGATGTATTGGCCAATTTCCTGCAATATTTTTGGAAGATCTTATTGAATTAAATTTAAATAGCTGTGGAGTCATTTGTATTACAAACTTTGCATTTATCTATTATTGTGGGATTTTACATAACTTCTCTGGGGGGGAGAAGTGGCCAGTGTATACCTTGGGAAGTGTTCTGAGCTTCAAAAGGAGTATTTTAAACAATGTGCCAGACAAGAAGGAACATGCAGGATAGACAAAATAAAGTTGGTTTCCTAGAAAATACCTAGGGGGAGAGGAATGTAAATTCTCACCATCAGACCCAATCTTTAGAAGCTATGCCCTCAGGAGAGAAGCACTCTCTGGCTGATTACCTACTCAAAGTCTCTGATGATCAAAGTCCTAGACCAGCGGTGGGCAACCGGTTGCCCGTCAGGGTAATCTGCTGGTGGGCCGCCAGGCAGTTTGTTTACATTTGCATGGCCGCCTACAGCTCCCAGTGGCCGCGGTGCGCCATTCCTGGCCAATGAGAGCTTCGGGAACCAGTGTGGGCTGCAGGGACATGCTGGGTGCCGCTTTTCACAGCTCCCATTGGCCGGGAACGGCAAACCACAGCCACTGGGAGCTGCGGGCGGCTGTGCAAATGTAAACAAACTGCCTGACTGCCTGCCACTGAATTACCATGATGGGCTGCGTGTGGCCCGTGGGCCACAGGTTGCCCACCACTGTCCTAGACTGTACAAAAGAAAGGACAACCTATCCATAGGGGTGCTTGTTCTGAGGTAACAGCTGTTATGAACCTGTAACCACAGGAAAAAATCCTTTGTGGGGTTTGAAGAACTGACTTCTACCAGAGCCTTTGTTGGAGTGAGGGGGTGATCTCTGGTAAGCTTATTAGCACGCAGGTTGGTTCTTTTATTTTTTTTAAATATATTTTCTCGTTAATGCTTTCACCTTAAAAATAAATGTGATTGCTTATAAAGAGCTGTAAGGTAACTTAACTGTGGGCAATTACATTGCTACATAGCATCTGGAAGAAAATAAAGCAGGCCTGCTTAGGCAGTTTGCCTTGCTGGGGAACTCACAGGGCAGGCAGGGAACTGTGCTGCTTGGAAAAACCCTGGTCAGAAGGGAAAGAGACATGAGTGTCTGTCCAACAGAGGTGATGGCTGAGGAGCTGGGAGCCTACAGTAGGAGCCCGTGCTGGAGGATGGAGGAGGAATATAGGTTGCTATTGCCCTGAACTGTGACATAGGCAATTATATTTTGTGTTCAGCATTATTTTTTCTGTCAGATGTCTACAGATTTTAGACATATTGGGAGAGCACATAGTGATATTTCCAATATGGCTTTATAAGTAAGTTAGCACTTTGCCAAATATTTCAGCCAGAACTGTAGATCTCATTGGTTGAGTGTTCCTTCCAAAAGTCTAATAATAGAACCCTCTGTCAATCAATGTAATTTTTATAGAATGCAGCAGCTTCAAATCCAAAAGGCCACGTCTATGCTGCAATTTGTTAATTACCTTCAGTGATTAACTGATTATATCATTACTGAGACTTTTTCCTGGAACACTCACAGGAAAAAAAAAAGTTATCCATAACCCTATACAGAGTACAAGTTTGCTCAAAGATTTAGTTTTTAAACTGAATTTTCTTCTAATATCCTTCCTTACTTTGGATAATTGACAAATAATCAGTATAGCAATTAGTTCCTGTTAAGTGCAACAGTGATAGTAAGACACATATTTTGGGAAAACACAATGTATAGTATGCCAAATTCAACACAGATTTACACTTTAAGCAATCCTACTAACTTCAAATAATGGTTTTGTATTGTGGGGGAGGGTAGAAGAGGCAGGCACTTGTGAGAGGACACAATGAGAGGACACAATGTTAAATTTGACCCCAAATGCCATGGTTTTGCCTCTGAAGAGCAGCCACCAGTGGAATGAGCTCTAACTGGACATTTAAGATAACTGACTAGTTTTAAGAAATGGAAATAAAAAGACGCTAACCTAGAAGGCTTTCAATGACTCATCCATCAGATACTCCAACATATCTAATGAAAACAAAGATGACTAGAGGCTAGGCTTCTACCAACTCATCTCCTCAGTCTCTTGAAAAAATGTCCCAGGTGTAAGGTCCAGTTGGTCTTGAATCTGGGCCTGCAAAGCTGATCAGTAGCAAACACCTCCACGCTTCCACCCAATAGCAGCTGTTAACTGGCTCATGCTCCACTACCTACAACCTGCTGCAGACACAGACCGTGCAAAGTCCTGCCTCAGGGGATCCAACAGGCAGCAGCTTCATGCATCCTGATTGGCTCCTGGCCCTATATGAATCCAAAGTGGGTGTTTCAGGAAGTATCCAGGTGACAGCACTGATCTCCTGTAGCTGCCATGACCTGCTTTCCTCTCTTAAATTCCTGGCTTTGACCTCAGCTTGATTTGTACCTTGCCTCTTGATCCAGACCCTGAAACCTGACTGGGATTCGGATTCTCAGAGATTGACTATAAACTCCCCTGCTACTTTCAGGCTCAGGTTTGACCCTGCTCTGACCCTTGGTCCCAACTGCCCTTGTCAGGATCCTGACAGTTTGCCTGGACAACTCTAGTTAGTGGTGAAGGCCTACTCTGAGGGAATATGGAGGTAACGATCCACTCCCTACCAAGAGGCTGCATAGGTTGATTGCTCCCAGAAGGAGCTCCCCATGCTGTGAGCCCAAGTATCACAGCTTGCAACAGAGAACCAAGCTCTGTGCAGGCAATCTACCCAGCTCAATGATGAAAATGTGGGACTGTGGGCCCACCTGGCACAGCATGCCGCAGATGCTATGAGAGCAGGTGGCTCAGCTGTGAGCGAGAATGCTACACTAGGATATGTGCTATGGCCGTGTACCTGGACCCAGAACTCCCAGTCCTCTTCTCAGAACATTTTAATGGAGACTACGAAAAAAATGGGGGGGTGGGAGAGAAAGAAGGTTATTAACCAATGCCAACTGTTGTTTCTGCTTCAACCCCAATACTACCCCATCAATCAAGCAAAAGGAAAACTCGTTACTACCCTCATAATGGGAGATGCATTCGATTGGACCTTGCCCCTGCTTGAACAAGTGACCCTGACGCTCTCCGAGATACTTTCCTCCAGGCATTTCCCGCCATATTTGGGGAGTCCAACCATGCCTGCTCAGCAGAGGCAGCCCTGTGCAAACTCAGTCGGGGCAGGGACTGGCCTCCTCCTATGCTACCCGCTTTTGGCAACTAGTCTCTTACACTGAGTGGAACAAAACAGCTCAGCTCTACCAGCTGCGGTGACGACTATGAAAGGAGATTAAGGATGAGCTAGCTTGTGTGGCTACAACTTGGAACAAGGCATCAAAATGAGGGATTCCATTAAGGTTGCTGGAGCAGGAAACTTCAGCCGTGTCCAGCCATGGTTTATGATGCAGTAAGACAAGGCAGGTTCAGCACCAGGCAAGTGGCCTAGTACTCATATGTGGTGAGGTATGAGATGGAGCTCTCCCTTCTCGCAATCAACCCCCTGTCAGCTGGGGAGCTCAGACCTGGAACATTAGAAATAATAGCCTTAGTGCTTAAGATGTGGTTCTAATTGTGGAATGCTGTTTAGGTGGAGGCGCTGATCAACCTAGATGCCTTCATTGACCTCATCATATGCATCAACAACAGGCAGGGAAGGGGTCCAGGCCACCACACCCCCAGCATCCCTTGGGACCCGTCTCCAAAATGGACTCTGAACCCATGCAGCTGTATATTGTCTGCCGTCATGTGACCCCTAAGGAAAAGGAGTGCTGTTGCCCCATGGGCTGTGTTTCTGCTGTGAAGGATCTGACCACACTCTTAACAAATGCCCATCATGTGCTCTAGCACAACTCAGTTTAGCAAATGACCATCAGGGCCGGCCTTATGGGTGGGCGACTGCCTGGGGTGCCATGGTCGGGGGTGCCAAGGTCAAGAGACCAGGAGCGGGGTATGCCTGGAGTCTGAGGCCGTAGAAGGGAGCTTGGGGCAATAGAAGCAGGGAGAGGGCTAGGGGAGAGGCAACAGAGCTTGGGAGCAATGGGGGGGATGAATGGGGGGGCAGTGCTTAATTTGCAATGACAGAGGTGCCGGAACTCAAGCTGGGTGGCCAGAGAGCAGCGGCTGGTTGAGCACCCAGCTCTGAAGGTAAAGTCGCCACCACCAGCAGTGCAGAAGTAAGGGTGGCATGGTATCGTATTGCTACCCTTATTTCTGTGCTGCTGCTGGCAGCAGTGCTGCCTTCAAAGTTGGGTGGCCAGAGAGCGGCAGATGCCGGCTGGGAGCTCAGGGTGCCAGGGCTATGAACCGCCAAGCCTAGAGGTGCTGATGCTCAGCCCCAGCAAGCCCTAGCACATATTAAGTACTAAAGCAGTGGTCAGGGGTGCCAAGATACAAGTTTGCCCAGGGCGCCATTTTCCCTAAGGCCAGCCCTGATAACCATGCCCAGGCCCGATAGAGTGGGTTGGCCTGAGCAAGCCCCAAGATAGTACCACCCTACTGCTCACCCTACTGTCCTTTTCCTTCTCTACCAGATTTCTTTTCTTTCCTATCTTTCTTCTTTTTCTTTCTGTAATAACAATCTGGCTTAGCCAGCAAAGACTGCATATTTTGCAACACTGTTGTAAGCAAGCGTGTGACCAAAGAAGCAAATAAAGGCAATGTCCTAAATAGCCTGATGCTGGTACAAGTTTCGGAGTCCAGGTCTTGGAGTCGCTAATAAGACTGAGTGCCATGCTTGAGTTCTTCCAGCAGTGAGGCTGCAAGTGATAGCCAACACCAGAGACTAAAGCTGCATTTTCTACCTTTGCAGTTCTTTCCTTTCCCCTTGTACGTGTTGGTCTTGTTTCGCCTTCTAGAAAACAGAATCAAACTAAAAGCAAAAAGAAAAGGAGTACTTGATTAGTCTCTAAGGTGCCACAAGTACTCCTTTTCTTTTTGCGAATACAGACTAACACGGCTGTTACTCTGAAAACTAAAAGCAGCAGCAACAGCCCCGTTCCATCTCAATTAACTTCTTTTCTTTCCCCCAAAAGGCCAGTAGTTACCACATTTAACTCCATCTAAGAGACAGTCAAACAAAGGGCTTTTTTCAGGGAACAAACGAGTTGTTAAAATGAAAGCCTTATTTAATACTTTACATTTCAAATGCTTGAACTGTTTTCCCCTTCTTTTCTCTATCTTTAATAAAACGTTTAAACTATTTTTAATAGTGTGTTTTCTATGGTACTATGCAGGCTGAGGTCTGTGTACCGAACCTTGTTTTAAGCTGTTGTTTGACAGTGACAGGGTTCTGTTATCATCTTTAATTTAGATGGAATACATGAGCCCAAAGAATTAACACAACAGGAGGTCAGAGGGCCAGTTATCCTGAAACCGTAACATATTCTGTTACAGAAGAGACAGACTCAAAGGCAGCAAATGTGCAGGCCCTGTTCTGATATTAAGGCTGAAAAGGCTTTTGAAAGCACTGGTATCCCTACATAGCACAATTTTGCATAAGTCAAAATTAAGGAGTGGCCGGAGGGGGGTTAGAAAAAAATAATCTATTGACACTGAATAAAAGAGGAAGTTACTCACCTTGTGCAGTAACGAGGGTTCTTCGAGATGTGTCTCCCTGTGGATGCTCCACTTCACGTGTCGGAGTGTCCCTGCGCCGCAGATTGGAGATTTTCAGTAGCATTGCTCGGTTGGGACACGCGTGCAGAGTAGTCACCTCGTGGTGCCGTTGGCACCTCATGTAGCACACACATGACCCTGACCCTTTAGTTCCTTCTCTACTGCAGAGCTCGAACGAATTCTGAAGTAGAGGGGAAGAGGGTGGGTAGTGGAGCACTCACAGAGACACACATCTCGAAGAACCCTTGTTACTGCACAAGCTTGAGCAGCTTCCTCTTCTTCTTCGAGTAGCGTCCCGGTGTGTGCTCCACTTCAGGTGTCTGTAGAGCAGTGCCCTACTGTGGATGGTAGGAGCTTTGGTGTCATGCGTGTTGTTGCAGAAAGCATGGTAAGGCCTAGTATAGTATCTGACAGAGCACTGAGTGATGGCATCATGTTTTCCAAAGGTGTGCTCTCAGGCCTGTGTGGTAGCCCTGCATATATCTATTAGAGGGACATTGTTCAGGAAGGCTATAGATGTGGCCATGTCATGCATACAGTGGGATCAGATCCCCAGTGGGGGTTCCTTGTTGCGCAGTCAATAGCAAAGTTGGATACATTTAGATAGTCTCTGGTTGATATAGCGTTCAGCCCTTGGAGTGTTCTGTTGTGGAAATAAAGTCTTGGGGATTTCTGGAACGGTTTGGTTCTGTCTAAATAAAATGTTATGGCTCGTCTGACATCGAGTGTGTGTAGAATGGCCTCTTGTGAGTTCCCATGTGGTTTTAGGTAAAATGGTAACTAATTAATTAAACAAATCTAATTATTTCTAGAGAGAAAAAACAAAAAAAGCAGCACTGCCACTAGGCTCCGTCTGCAGCTGAGGACAGTTGAGAAGGAACTGAAGGGTAGGTTGCACACACCCTGACATGAGGCACCAATGGCACCGTGAGAGGACTGCCACGCACGTGCACCCTGATTGAGCACTGCTACTGAAAAATCTCTGATCTGTGGCACAGTGACGCACTGACACCTGAAGTGGAGCACCCACAGGGACACTACTCAAAGAAGAAACAGGAGTTCCTCATAAAAAAGAATTTATTCAGCCTGTTTCACTCTCGGAAATTCATCATGAATGAAGTTTATACTCTCAAGAGTTTTAATTGTACTTTGGTCAATTATACAGTATTACATGCAGTTCTTGTATGCTACACCATAAGCAGTTTAATTAAACTTAAATAATACTTGTTACGTTTGCTTCCCTTCCCCATTAGTGCTGCTTCAGACTTGAAAAGACAAAAGAATTCAAGTGACTTGTTTCTGCAGGACCTTAAACCACTTCAGTTCCCTTACTCAGTGGTGAAGAAAAAGAAAAAGCCAAGTGGGATGGTGGGCTTTGCAGAGAAGAGAATAATTGAACACTACAGATCTTGTTCTTAGAGTAATTATTTTTCAGCCTCTTCCTCAGCACAGGTCTGCTGCTCAGCACCTCTCAGAATCAATCGGTACCAAATCCCAAATGAGGCTGTTGTGCAGATCAAGGGAGAAAGTGTAGACAATTGTAAGAGAGAACATGATTCTAAGACGCCCTTAGAAATATGCTGTCAAAAGTGAGCAAGCCTACTTTATAGTCTATCTACTTACTTACAAAGCCCCTCCACCACAGGACTGCAGCTCTAAAGACAAAAACCCCCACCCATCAGGTTCCAGCTTTGCAGATTTCAAGAGAAACCATCTTTCCCAATATTTATCCTTGCTATAGCTAGGTCAGGCCTTAACAAAAGTCAGAAGCCAAGAACATTACTTCCATCAGCCAGGAGGTGTAAAGTTTTAATGCAGTCTATTAAAGTGAGTCTCTCGTGCCCATATGAAACAAGTTTCCTAATAAACTTCATGTTGCCAGGCATTTCTTTGATGTGATACAGGTTTTGCAACATGTTATTTAATATGGCATTTGAAAACACTTTGGGAAGCTTGATGGAGAACAATTCTGTCTTTCTGTCTGTACCTGAAGGGGACTAATATCAGCACGGTTCAGTTTTCCAATCATTTCAGCCTATATGACCGTTGTCAAAGAGTGAAGATTTTACCATGACCAATTTTGAATTTGAAAAAGTTGTACAATGTTCTAGACAGGTAGGGATATAAGCACCTTCAAGACCAAAAGATAGCTACCAAAGGCAAAATACTAGTTTCCTGGGTAGACCTAAGAAATAGGAAAAAATAGAACCCCCTAGAAAGGCAGAGAAGGATACAAGTGTTTTTAGATTCAGAAGTGAACTTCTAGTCCCAGTGCCAAACAGCTTTCTTTCTTTTCTTAAAGGGAATAATGACTAGATTGAGCTTGTGAATGATATCTACTCTCCAAGTCATCGGCCACAAAGGACATGAATTTCTCTGAAGTTCTCAATTATTTTGGGCTTTTTCCTGAGCTTTCGTCCCAGAACTTTTGCAGCAACACATGACTAATACTACGCAGTACTACCAATTTGTCACTTTTGGGAGAATTAAAACAAATTTTAAATTGTATCCTATTTAAAACCATACATTATGAAAAGTGTTTTTAACAGTTAGGCAGGTGCTGCCTGAGTGTTTTTAAAAACTAAAACAGTCTTTTACAATGAGTTCCTATTTTTGCATCTTTCCAAAAATAGGGCTCTTACTGTGCTAGTGTTCTTTGTTTATCAAAACACGAGCACTGATATTTATCCCTATCAGAATTCCAACTATCAAGTCATTATTAAAAAGAAAAGGAGTACTTGTGGCATCTTAGAGACGAACAAATTTATTTGAGCATAAGCTTGAAGTGAGCTACAGCTCACTTCATCGGATGCATTCAGTGGAAAATACAGTGGGGAGATTTATATACACAGAGAAAATGAAACAATGGGTGTTACCATACACACTGTAAGGAGAGTGATAGCTTAAGATGAGCTAATACCAGCAGGAGAGCGGGGGGGGGGGGGGGGGGGGGACCTTTTGTAGTGATAATCAAGGTGGGCCATTTCCAGCAGTTGACAAGAACGGGGGAGGAACGGGGGAGGTGGGGAGGGAGGGAGGGATAAACATGGGGAAATAGTTTTACTTTGTGTAATGAGACATCCACTCCCAGTCTCTGTTCAAGCCTAAGTTAATTGTATCCAGTTTGCAAATTAATTCCAATTCAGCAGTCTCTCGTTGGAGTCTGTTTTTGAAGTTTTTTTGTTGAAAAGTGACAATTCTTCAACAAAAAAACTTCAAAAACAGACTCCAACGAGAGACTGCTGAATTGGAATTAATTTGCAAACTGGATACAATTAACTTAGGCTTGAATAGAGACTGGGAGTGGATGTCTCATTACACAAAGTAAAACTATTTCCCCATGTTTATTCCTCCCTCCCTCCCCACCTCCCCCGTTCCTCACACGTTCTTGTCAACTGCTGGAAATGGCCCACCTTGATTATCACTACAAAAGGTCCCCCCCCCCCCCCGCTCTCCTGCTGGTATTAGCTCATTTTAAGCGATCACTCTCCTTACAGTGTGTATGGTAACACCCATTGTTTCATTTTCTCTGTGTATATAAATCTCCCCACTGTATTTTCCACTGAACGCATCCGATGAAGTGAGCTGTAGCTCACAAAAGCTTATGCTCAAATAAATTTGTTCATCTCTAAGGTGCAACAAGTACTCCTTTTCTTTTTGCAAATACAGACTAACACGGCTGCTACTCTGAAACAAGTCATTATTAGGATTTATTGGTCATAAAGTGGGCAAATATCAATGCTTGCACTCCCAGAAAGGGGGATTGTTGTGTTTTGGGCTTTTTTTCTTGCGCATTTAGGAAACTCTAGTCAGAGAAGTTTATTCATAGGCTTTAGAGAGAAACATTTATTCTACGAGAAGGTAATTTTTTAAAAAAAAGAGCCTGTGTTCATGCATGAAGTCTAAAGGAAACACAGCAACAGTCTTCAGAAGAGACAGATTCGTGTCCATGTGAAATTACCTACTATTTTACATAGGAACAAGACATCTTTTTGGAAGGTGTTAGCTTTGAATTGCAGCCTGGTATAAGAAAAGGACTCAGGGCTAGAACGCCTCAGTTCTAATCACAGTTCTGCCATCGACAAAGCGAGATAAATCACTTCTATATGCCTCATGTTTTACCCAGTTGGAGAATGAAGATATTTACTCACAAACATTGTAGGATTCTTTTAAATAGTAGTTAATATCTGTAAAGGACATTGAAGATATAAAGCACTTTAGTCAGTGACCATGCCAAATATTATTTGGAAGTTCCTAATCGAGACTAGAAAAAAAAATTAGGCCGAGATCAACTAACAAATCTGAATGCCTGGTGAGCCATTTCAGTCACCTTTATAGCACTGTTCTCCTCCTCCTCCACACTGCAAGAAGGCCTTGTTGCAGAGACTGAATTCCATGATGGGGGAGGCGGCAGAGATGTGGAAGGCTTCAGGTTGGGGTGGCAAGAGAACAGAATGTTGGAGCAGTGGTGAGGGAGTCTGACTAGTTTGTGTGTGCGTGCATGCGAGAGAGAGAGAATAGAGGGTCAGCAGTAAGCGGCAAACAGTTTCACACATTATAAGGCCAAAAGGGACCATTGTGATCATCCAGTCCAACCTCCTGTATAATATAGGCCATAGGACTTCACTGAATTAATTACTGTTTGAATTAGAGCACATCCTTTACAAAAAAAAAAATCCAACCCTGATTTAAAGATTTCCACTGATTGAGAATCCACCATACCCTTGTTACATTGTTTCTATGTTTAATTATCGTCACTGTTAAAAGTTTGCACCTTATTTAAGAATATGAGACCGGCCATACTGGGTCGGACCAAAGGTCCATCTAGCCCAGTATCTTGTCTTCCAACAGCAACCAATGCCAGGTGCTTCAGAGGGAATGAATAGAACAAATAATCATCAAGTGATCCATCCCATTGCCCATTTCCAGCTTCTGTCAAACAGAGGACACCATACCTGCTCATCTTGGCTAATATTAATTTCTAGTCTGAATTTGTCTAACTTCAACTTCCCGTCACTGGATCTTGTTATACATTTGTCTGCTAGCCCTCTATTATCTAATATTTTCACCCATATAGGTACTTACAGACACTGTTCAAGTCACCCCTTAACTTTCTCTTTGTTAAGGTAAGTAGATTATGCCTTATAATGAGAGACTTGAGGAGCTTGTTTTCCAATCCACCTCACGGCCCTTTGAGCCCTCTCCAACTCATCCATATCCTTGAATTGCGGACACCAGAACTGGATTTCCAGGAGCAGTTGCTAAGGGAGCTAATATAGACCTCTATTCATACATGATTCCCCTGCTTATACATCTGTACACTACCAATCTCACTCACTTGCCTGGGGAATTAGCCACACCCAAATGATACTTTAGATAAAAATTGGAGCTTGGAGGGAAAGGCTAAACAACCACAAACTCACAAAGGAAAAAAAACTTCCAGATAGGGCTTTCTACCCAGCCACTACTTCAGTCCTAGGACTTCCCATCCAGTCTGTCTTCCGCAGGGCCACAGCAATAGATGGTTCTTTCCTGCGGCTTCTCTGTATTACTCCCTCCATCCCCCCACAACTCTTTATAGCCAACAGCTGTCCCCTTCTCAGCCTCATCTGATTAATCTTCATCCAGTGTTGAGAAAAAAAGAAAGTTAGATCAATTATGTTGTGGGGGACTGTCCAGCAAGTGTATTCAGAAGGGAAGAATACTTCTTTAATGTTTATGATGAAAAAAACACAACAAGACCTTATTTAACTAGGAAATTGAAAGAACTAGCAGGAGTCTCATTCAGCGTGGGCCAATATGCAATTTTCATACATCCTTGGAGAACTTTCTACCTTATTGTAATTGTATGCAGCAACTACCGTCACTGCAATTCATTATCAGTTAGTATATGCAATGTCCTAAAACAGCATAGTTGGATGACCACTAGTTCATGAGTTATTGCAACATACCCACATTACCCCACATATACTTTATTAATCGTCATATGCAAGTTACATTTATGTTAAAAAACAGCTTGCTAGTGAGGAAGACAGTCACCACTATTACAATAAAAGATACTCTCTTAGAGGCAAAAGTGTATATAGAACTACTAAAAATACAGGATAACAGTACAACATGTTTGGGGTACATTTTACCCACATACTTTTTGATAGAGGAAAAATATGTTTGTCACACTAAATTGAAACTTTTTTTTTTTTGCTGAATTTGTCACTTAAGCACAAGTACACATGTCCAAAGAACAGCATAGTTGGAAGACCACTAGTTCATGAGTTAACAAATACATGCTCGTGGAGTACAGCATAACCCTCATTCATGTTCACGGGGTAAATAAACAGGGCTGGCTGCCCCCAGGCCTCCAGCCTTTGAAGGGGAAGGCCACCCTGTTACAACATCAAAGGATCACAGCCTTTTTAGCCACAGTGTTGCACTGGAAACTCATGATTATCCACCATGACTGGCAGAGAGAGGGGAGTTGAGGCGATGACAGCAAAAGCAGTGGAAGAGGAGAACTGGGCTGTGGTAAGTGTGGGTTCTGAATAATTATTCTAAAACATAACTGACACTGAGTTTAGGCTGAAGAGTGGCGCCTAGTAGCATTCCAGAACGAGGAGAGTGGCTAACCAAGGAAATACAAAGTTGAGGTACATGTCTTCCCTGTGTGGACAGGCAGGCTGGTCAGGAGTGGAGATTAAGTGGGTGAGCCTAGCTAGAGCAATGATTACCCTGGATGCATGTTAATCCCTTCACTGCCTCTGCCATCACCACCTCCTCTCTCCGCCAGTCCAGCACAGTCCTCTCTCTATGGGAAGCAGCTCAATGTACAGCTCAGCTTATGTAGCAAAGAAAAGTGCTGCCTATGATTTGTTTGCACCAGCAATGGGCACCAAACAGCAATGGACAACTTTGCTTCTAGAGTATAATGATTTGCAAGACAGGAAGGGGAGGGTTAGCTGGAAATATGGGGAAGGTTCTGTGTAGAGAAGGACACACACAGTGCTCTCTCACATGCTTAACCAAAACAGAAAGTCTATCAGCATTCCGTAACAGTCAATGCGCAGTTTCTCTCCCTGTCCTGTCAGCCACTCCACACTCCTAACATTTCAAAGTACAAACCATTACATTATAACAAAACATACTGCGGGGTAAACTACAGACCACTTAGGAATCACATTGCATCTTTGGCCTTTAGCGGGTCACAGTAGCATCTTTACCGTACACCTCTGTAATAACTACAGCTGTCCGAATAAAGAACTCCTACAAAGAGCATTTTTATGTTTAAAAAAAAGTTAGGAAATTCGCTAACAAAATATCCTTTTCTTAGTGCAGAGTTAAGGTTGCCTGGTAGAATCATGTGCCTTTCCAGAATTTCAAGTTCAACAAAACTCAGAATTCTGAAAACCAGGATGTACAAAAATCAAGGTTGCTCTGGTGCATACCTTAACTCTCAGACTTCTGAGTCTTGCTGAACTTGACATTCTGGAAGGACATACGATACCACCAGGCAACTCTAACTTTGCATTAACAAAGGATTTTTTGTCAGTGAAAAATTTAGTTTGATCAAGATGCCGAATGGTATGCACTGCAGGGAACTTGATGGGTAAACCCAAAAGTAATTTTGCGTTTAAAATTTGGGGCTCAGTGCATACATAGGACAAGGCTCTGCACTATGCGTTCATATATAACTTTTTTCTCTTTAAAAACAATGACCAAAACCCAAGTATTTTCACATTGCAGTAATTAGCAGATTACATTACCTGCCGAACTGGCACAGTTTGATGAAGCCTGAGTATTCTCAGAATCCTTCTGCTGTGGTTTTGATGTGGGATTTTTTAGTACCATCTCTTCTCCACTTGGAACAGGCACATGAGAAGTGGAGGGAGTAGCAGCGAAGAGCCTCTTCAGTACTTTCCCTATGAACACTATGGGATAATAAAAATAATTGTAATAAATAAAAGTAGAAACATCTTTACAATAGACATAAATCACTGTATTCTGAGATCCTTTTTTTAACCCTCTAATCAATTAAGAGTTGCTTCCCTTTCCTCCAGCTGTAAGTGCAAGCTGCCATCTGCACGTAAATCCCCCATCCTCAAGGGTCATCAGTGAAATTTTGAACCTGGAATAGCCAGCATTCCCCCTGGCTATTCCGAGCTAAAGGAGTAAATGTTAGCTCGCGGCAGCAATTGTACGCTGCAATCCTCTGCAGCCAGGACAGGACATTTTACAAGAATGCTACACAAGCATCTTAAGACTGCTTAAAGTGTCTTGTTGGCACTGGGAGAATAACATGAGGGGGAAAGGAGTCCAGGAGAGCTGGCTGTATTTTAAAGAATCCTTATTGAGGTTACAGGGACAAACCATCCCGATGTGTAGAAAGAATAGTAAATATAGCAGGCGACCAGCTTAGCTTAACAGTGAAATCCTTGCTGATCTTAAATACAAAAAAGAAGCTTACGAGAAGTGGAAGATTGGACAAATGACTAGGGATGAGTATAAAAATATTGCTCGGGCATGCAGGAGTGAAATCAGGAAGGCCAAATCACACCTGGAGTTGCAGCTAGCAAGAGATGTTAAGAGTAACAAGAAGGGTTTCTTCAGGTATGTTAGCAACAAGAAGAAAGTCAAGGAAAATGTGGCCCCTTACTGAATGAGGGAGGCAACCTAGTGACAGAGGATGTGGAAAAAGCTAACGTACTCAATGCTTTTTTTGCCACTGTCTTCACGAACAAGGTCAGCTCCCAGACTACTGCACTGGGCAGCACAGCATGGGGAGAAGGTGACCAGCCCCTGTGGAGAAAGAAGTGGTTCGGGACTATTTAGAAAAGCTGGATGTGCACAAGTCCATGGGGCCGGATGCGCTGCATCCCAGAGTGCTAAAGGAGTTGGCGGATGTGATTGCAGAGCCATTGGCCATTATCTTTGAAAACTCATGGCGATCAGGGGAGGTCCCGGACAACTGGAAAAAGGTTAATGTAGTGCCCATCTTTAAAAAAGGGAAGAAGGAGGATCCTGGGAACTACAGGCCAGTCAGCCTCACCTTAGTCTCTGCAAAAATCATGGAGCAGATCCTCAAGGAATCAATTCTGAAGCACTTCGAGGAGAGAAAAGTAATCAGGAACAGTCAGCATGGATTCACCAAGGGCAAGTCATGCCTGACTAATCTAATTGCCTTCTATGACGAGACAACTGGTTCTGTGGATGAAGGGAAAGCAGTGGACGTGTTGTTCCTTGACTTTAGCAAAGCTTTTGACACGGTCTCCCACAGTATTCTTGCGAGCAAGTTAAAGAAGTATGGGCTGGATGAATGGACGATAAGGTGGATAGAAAGCTGGCTAGATTGTCGGGCTCAACAGGGAGTGATCAATGGATCCGTGTCTAGTTGGCAGCCGGTATCAAGTGGAGTGCCCCAAGGGTCGGTCCTGGGGCTGGTTTTGTTCAATATCTTCATAAATGATCTGGAGGATGATGTGGATTGCACCCTCAGCAACTTTCCAGATGACACTAAACTGGGAGGAGAGGTAGATACGCTGTAGGGTAGGGATAGGATACTGAGGGACCTAGACAAATTGGAGGATTGGGCCAAAAGAAATCTGGTGAAGTTCAACAAGGACAAGTGCAGAGTCCTGCACTTAGGACAGAAGAATCCAATGCACCGCTACAGACTAGGGACCAAATGGCTCGGCAGCAGTTCTGCACAAAAGGACCTAGGGGTTACAGTGGACAAGAAGCTAGATACGAGTCAACAGTGTGCCCTTGTTGCCAAGAAGGCCAATGGCATTTTGGGATGTATAAGTAGGGGCATTGCCAGCAGATCGAGGGATGTGATCGTTCCCCTCGAGGGATGTGATCGTTCCCTTCTATTCGACACTGGTAAGGCCTCATCTGAAGTACTGTGTCCAGTTTTGGGCCCCACACTACAAGAAGGATGTGGAAAAATTAGAAAGAGTCCAGTGGAGGGCAATAAAAATGATTAGGGGACTGGAACACATGACTTATGAGGAGAGGCTGAGGGAACTGGGGATGTTTAGTCTGTGGAAGAGAAGAATGAGGGGGTATTTGATAGCTGCTTTCAACTACCTGAAAGGGGGTTCCAAAGAGGATGGATCTAGACTGTTCTCAGTGGTAGCTGATGACAGAACAAGGAGTAATGGTCTCAAGTTGCAGTGGGGGAGATTTAGGTTGGATATTAGGAAAAAAACTTTTTCACTAGGGGGGTGGTGAAACACTGGAATGCGATACCTAGGGAGGTGGTGGAATCTCCTTCCTTACAAGTTTTTAAGGTCAGGCTTGACAAAGCCCTGGCTGGGATGATTTAATTGGGGATCGGTCCTGGTTTGAGCAGGGGGTTGGACTAGATGACCTCCTGAGGTCCCTTCCAACCCTGATATTCTATGATTCTATGATTTGTATGTAAAAGTAACGAGAATGGTAGCAATAGCACATGCTAACACTATTATTTCTATTAGAGAAGTAGCTTTCTCACATGCCCTTTTGCCTTCCACCTCACCCTATCATCTCATGCTTGCAGTACAAACTGCTATTGGTTATTTAAATGCAAAGGTCATTTAGATAAAACCAAGCTGTAGCTAAAATTGCCTTCTTCCTAATGAGCATGCCTGAGTATTTTAGTCACTTAAACCATATTTTGTTTTAGTCACAGAAAGCTGTTGTCTAGAGTGTGACACTCTTGGGTTATGATGTATGCCTGGTCAAGCAGAGATTTTTACAGAGCAGAGGAGGAGAATAGGTTTGGAGATAGTTATCTAACCTTTGATCCAATTTTAATGTTTTGGCAGGAAAAGGCACTTCTATCCTCAGGGTAACCTACTGTGGGATTCTAACGAAATAATTATAATGTTGCCTGGAGAAATGGGGTTTTATTACTTTAACAGGCTGATAGGATGGAAGGGCTCCCTTTTTCATGATAAAGCTATTTTTAAGGAATAGTATTCCCTCTAGCCAGGCAATCTGCGGCCCATCAGGTAATCTGATTGTGGGCCACGAGACATTTTGCTGATCTTGTTTGTCTATAGGCATGGCCCACCGCAGCTCCCAGTGGCCGTGGTTCGCCATTCCTGGCCAGTGGGAGCTGCAGGAAGCGGTGGCCAGCATGTCCCTGCAGCGAATCACGGCCACTGGGAGCTGCAGGCAGCCATGACTGTGGACGATCAATGTAAACAAATCTTCTTGTGGCCTGCCAGTGGATTATCCTGATGGGCTGCATGCGGCCTGCAGGTTTCCCACCACTGCTGTAAGTAATGGCTGCTATGACTCTACAAGGACATGTGACCAGGCCACATGATGCTGCCCTCCATCTTGGGATGTCAGTACTTTTCCACAAACTGACCTGGGAACCAAGCTTTGAAACAAAGGGTTCCCACCATATACTAAAACTATATCAGGCAGGGAGTGACATCATCTGGGGATCTTCACTCCCCACACAAGATGACTCCTGGAAACACCTGAAGAACAAAAACTGAACTGAGGGAAGTGCTGGACCCAGGCTAAAGGGATTTCTAGCCTGTGTATGAAAGACCTGGGGATTCCAAGCTGTAAAGCAAGTGCAGCTTGCCCCTTAAGAATCTGCAGCCTGCTTGTATCATTTTTAGGGCGAGAATCTGCTATTAATATCCAATCTAGTATATTAAGCTTAGATTGTGCTTTTGTTTATTTGCTAGGTAATCTGCTTTGATCTGTTTGCTATCACTTATAATCACTTTAAATCTATCTTTTGTAGTTAATAAACTTATTTTATGTTTTGATCTAAACCAGTGAGTTTGGAGTGAAATGTTTGGGAATCTTAGCTCAGAGGGCCTATTGCATTTCCACTCCACATTGAGAGGCAGGCAAACTATGAGCTTACGCTGTACAGTTCCCTGTACAATGCAAGACAGTATAATTTTGGGTTTATACACGGTGTTAGGATATAGATATTCAGGCCTGTCTGTAAAGGCCTATACTCTAAGAATCTAGGTGTATTCTTATCACTTGGCTAGTGATAGAGGTATAAAAGAAAGAATCAAAACCACTGTCTGCCAGTGTAAGGGCCTTCTCTTACTGTGACAGTTTGTGGCCCTGTGCTTAGGCTCAGGCCTTTGGCTAAGCAGCAGAGGCAGCCATAAGCTGGGAAGCGACCGGTCACCTCCTCACATTCCAAACTAGTCACATTGAAATAAGGTGCTATTGGGCTGTTAGGCACTATCAGGACAGGATTGTATTCCTATCACCCCCAGAGAAAGGGAAGTGCCTAGAAAATGTAAAAGGAAACTTAGTTTGATAGCATCCTGTCTGGCAAGAACTCACTTATCAATAGCTGGGATGTGAAATCCTCACTTCTGTATTGTTTTGTCATTATAGTTCCCACTTTGCTGTTGTTTGTCTGTATAATCTCTGTCTGGTTCTGTGATTGTTCCTGTCTGCTGTATAATTAATTTTGCTGGGTGTAAACTAATTGGTTACATAATCATGTTACCACATGTTAGGATTGGTTAGTTAAATTTCAGGAAAATCATTGGTTAAGATATAGCTAAGCAGAACTCAAGTTTTACTATATAATCTGTACTCAATGAGGAAGTGACTGGGTGTGGGTGGGCATGTGGGTGTGTGAGATGGGAACAGGGAATGGGGGTAAGAAAATTGGAATCATGTTTTGCTAAAGGGGGAGATGGGAACAGGGAATGGGGGTAAGAAAATTGGAATCATGTTTTGCTAAAGGGGGAGATGGGAACAGGGAATGGGGGTAAGGAAGTTGGAATCAAGTTTGGCTAAGGGCAGGAATGGGAACAGGGACACAGGTGTAAGGCTCTGTGGTGTCAGAGCTGGGAAGGAGGATACTAAGGAAGGAAACTGGAATCATGCTTGCTGGAAGTTCACCCCAATAAACATCGAATTGTTTGCACCTTTGGACTTCGGGTATTGTTGCTCTCTGTTCATGCGAGAAGGACCAGGGAAGTAAGTGGGTGAAGGAATAAGCCCCCTAACATCTTGGTGCCAGTGACTCGGATGCATCGCATTGGATAGGTGAGTGGCAGCCTGTAAGTCCCCCTCCCCAACAGTCCGCGCAGCTGCTTGGAGGGGGTATCGCAAACTCTCGTGATGGTAGTTGCGGGTTCTGGCAAGCCAGGGTAAAGGATTTTTTGGATAAATGGATAAGGGAGGACCAGGGCCCATACCAGGTACAGGGGTCAACCTGGGATAAGATTAAAAAGGAAATGGAGGAAGTGTTAGGGGACCCAGAGGTATGGGGGGTGGCGGAGGAGCCCACCCTCCTTGGTATATGGGTAGGGGAAGAAGGTCCCTGCCCATGGGGACTGAATGCCTCCCAGGGAAAAGAGGCACTTCAGTCTGCTTGAGAGGTTTGAAGTAAGGGCAGCATTATGGGAAGCTGCCAGTAATCTTTCAAGTTTGGTGCTGCTTCAGCAAGGGCTGCTGAAGGGTTGTAAATTAGTTAGGGGTAGTGAAAGATGATTTGGCACAAAAGGGTTTAAGGTCAAAAGCAGAGTTAACAGACCACCTTTAGAGACTGGATCTGAGACTTGGTCCTGGGGGAGTAGAGGAAAAAAAAATAAAAAAGTTTCAAAGTGCAACCTGCCTTTCCACACTCTTTTGTTTTTCTGAAGTTTTAATGGAGGGTACTTTGGATACTTATGTGAGATGTCAAGAAGGAAGTTTTTGTTTAATGATAAAACCCAGTTATATAAATGTAACTGTATGTGCAACTCTGTGCAGTCACATTGGATGGAAGCTTGGTCATTAAATTTTCCAAGGGGGTCAGGTAGAGTGGCTACTATCACCACTACGCTTCTGTCCCCAGAAGCCTTTATAGCTATTCTGAGGGAAAATGGGCCCTTTTCCCACAGAAATGGTCTATAAGGGACTGCTGCAGGCAGCAGGCAGAGAGAGAATCTGAGCAAAATTATTTGACTATTGGGTAATGTCAAAATCACTAAAGGATGGAAGAGGTTTCTTTTGGAACTTAACTTGGCTGCCCCTAGTTGTGTCTAGTTGTAGAAGATGGAAGTGTAATCGGGGTACAGTTGTGTAAAAAAGAGTAATCACAGTGCAAGGGATGTTAGGCAAAACAGAATTTTGTGTGTGTGCGCACAGGTAAAAGAAAAGGAAAAGGGAGGAATGATGGGAACACTGAGCCTTGGGATGGCTCTGGGGGATTAGATTGTTGCTTTGGTGGGTTCTGCATGAAAACTCTGTAGGCATGGGGGAGGCAGTTATACCTTGTGTAAAATTAATTTGGCTAATATGATGTTATGGAGGTTAAACTATATGGAAGGAATTTGCATTTTCCCAGGACATGTGCAGTGTATATTGGAAAAGGAGTAAAAGAAATGCAAATAAAACATGGTACTTCATTAAAATCCTAATAGGGCTCCAAAAGGAGCCACAATAGGTTGTGCTTTCTTTTTCAGATCGCTGTGTTTTGGAGCAGGAGATGAAAGTGGAAAGTAACCAGAACTCTGGTGGAAGTAAAATGCTTCCCTTTTAAGACAGTGTCTGAGCTGCTAACAGCTTTGGATCCAAAAGCAAGCTAGTAAGCCTCTGTGTGTAAATGCAAAATTACCTAGCTGATGGGCACAAAGGAGCTGCAAATAACTGAATACATCTGGTCAGCAAACAAGCTACTAGAAGACTCAGATTATGGCCCTTCAGGAAAGGGAGGTGAAAAAAACAAGTCAAGCCTGAAAATAAGGGGGACAGGTTAACCTTAAGGGGTGGGTGGGTGTGTGTGTGTGTGTATGTGTGTGTGCGCGCAGTGCTAAAATTTGAAGCTGTGTCTCAGCTATTACCTGAGAATAAACAAAGCTTGGTACAGCAGAGAAACTATTGCAAACTTGGTCTGTTGTACAAGAGGGGAAACTGAGGTACACCATCTCATGAATTTCATAAATGACCAGTGAGTGAGGTAATTCACTAGCCTGACTATAGAACAAAATAAGGACAGTCTGGAGGTAATTCTTCTGTTTTTCCTGCAAGTAGCAAGGACATTTGTAAAAGAAAGTGGTATTATTAAGCAATAATCTGTCCCCACCATGGGGAAGGAAATTGTTTCTTTTGTTTTTCAGACACTCTACAAGCAAGCTGGCGCCAGCGGGAAAAATAACCCAGAATACCATGGATCTATGTTTTGTGTTGTTTGTCTGTGGTGTTTGTCTTGTTGCTAGCATTGTTGTGTTTTAATGAACAGAAAACCTCATGATGTGGGTGGGGGATGGCTTCCAAAGGCTGGTCCTGGGGGGGAAGATGTGTATGGGAATGCAAATTCTCAACTAGGAGGCCAGCACCTGTGTAATAGCTACCGTGGTACCTGGAAATGGAATGGCAACTAAGGTGGCCCCCACAAGCCCTATGGAAATAATGAAAAGGGGAGGAGCTCACTGGGAATTAATGGAGGAATTAATTAAAATAGTGTAAATCAATAGAAGATGTTTGGATGTGCCCCTCTCCTATGACTATAGAGGAGCAGGATCAATGGCCTATGCAAGGGGTGGACAATTGGATGTACTGTGTATAAGGTGTTTTGCTGGGAATGTACATATTACTGGGGGGCACAATTACACCAGCTCATAACCAAACTACACCCATCTACATGCTGCTATATGGACTTTGGTGCACAAATGGATCTGTGAATCTTATTGCTGTGAATAAGCCAGGGCTTACTGCCTGATTCCATACCAAGTGGTCAAGCTGGTTTGGACAATATCCCATTTCTCTGTGAACATTCAATGGACTTGTGATATGGACAAAAGCATACAAAACTTGCAGGAGCAGCTTGCTGCAACTGCCAGCAACTGGACACAAGATCGTGACCCCATCGAAGGAGGAGAGGCAGTATTTTGGGGGTGTCTCGGATGTTGGACCATACTGCAGTGGTCAGGACTCGGTGTTGCTGTGGATTTTGTATTGTTAACTGTACTTGTGTTACGTTGCATAGGGAGATAACCTATTAGGAATGTAATAAGCCCTCCAAACCCTGCAGTATACTAGACAACCCGGACCCAACCTTCTCAGGCCCACTCTAATGGGAAGTCTGGAACACTAATTGGAATAGGTGTGGTATGCCCGTATGAGAGAAGGTGCAGGGCACAATACTACACAAGGGGCAGTGGGACAAATGGAATATCGACACCTTCCACCTTGATGCCTGGCCCTATCAGGAAATGTGTCGCCATATGTCCTATGCTTTTCCAGGGATACCTGGGCAGGAGGATCCCAAAAGAAAAAAAAAAAAAAAAGGGGTGGAGTGTTAGGATATTGATATTCAGGCCTGTCTGTAAAGGCCTATACTCTAAGAATTTAGGTGTATTCTTATCACTTGGCTAGTGATAGAGGTATAAAAGAAAGAAAGAATCAAAACCACTGTCTGCCAGTGTAAGGGCCTTCTCTTACTGTGACAGTTTGTGGCCCTGTGCTTAGGCTCAGGCCTTTGGCTAAGCAGCAGAGGCAGCCATAAGCTGGGAAGCGACCGGTCACCTCCTCACATTCCAAACTAGTCACATTGAAATAAGGTGCTATTGGGCTGTTAGGCACTATCAGGACAGGATTGTATTCCTATCACCTCCAGAGAAAGGGAAGTGCCTAGAAAATGTAAAAGGAAACTTAGTTTGATAGCATCCTGTCTGGCAAGAACTCACTTATCAATAGCTGGGATGTGAAATCCTCACTTCTGTATTGTTTTGTCATTATAGTTCCCACTTTGCTGTTGTTTGTCTGTATAATCTCTGTCTGGTTCTGTGATTGTTCCTGTCTGCTGTATAATTAATTTTGCTGGGTGTAAACTAATTGGTTACATAATCATGTTACAACATGTTAGGATTGGTTAGTTAAATTTCAGGAAAATCATTGGTTAAGGTATAGCTAAGCAGAACTCAAGTTTTACTATATAATCTGTACTCAATGAGGAAGTGACTGGGTGTGGGTGGGCATGTGGGTGTGTGAGATGGGAACAGGGAATGGGGGTAAGAAAATTGGAATCATGTTTTGCTAAAGGGGGAGATGGGAACAGGGAATGGGGGTAAAAAAATTGGAATCATGTTTTGCTAAAGGGGGAGATGGGAACAGGGAATGGGGGTAAAAAAATTGGAATCATGTTTTGCTAAAGGGGGAGATGGGAACAGGGAATGGGAGTAAGGAAGTTGGAATCATGTTTGGCTAAGGGCAGGAATGGGAACAGGGACACAGGTGTAAGGCTCTGTGGTGTCAGAGCTGGGAAGGAGGATACTAAGGAAGGAAACTGGAATCATGCTTGCTGGAAGTTCACCCCAATAAACATCGAATTGTTTGCACCTTTGGACTTCGGGTATTGTTGCTCTCTGTTCATGCGAGAAGGACCAGGGAAGTAAGTGGGTGAAGGAATAAGCCTCCTAACACACGGGGGTGGGGGAAGGAGCCTGGGGAGCTGGGAAATTGGCTGGTGTTTGTTGTTTCCACTCAGGTAGCACCACCTGCTGTCATGTTGGATAATAACGGTGCCTGGGTTAGGCTGGATGTGTCCCCACCCAGCTGCGTATCTTAGAGGGGTGCAGTGGTTCCCCCAGCTCTCAGACTGCACTCCAGGGGTGACAACCCATCACAGGTCCCTAATGTAGTGCCAGATGCTTCTATCCTTACTTATAATAACTAGTCCCATTGACATCAGTAGTAGTACTCTTGCCAGGTCCTTAGCAGTATCAGTCCCATTTTATGGACACATTCTGCTCATCTCACTCATAGGATTAGTCCTATTGACTTCAATTGAACAACTTACATCAGAAAATTGAGCACAGTTTGGCACTTAGTGGTGACTAGCACTACGCAACTTGAAAGACATGAGGGGAAACAGTCATCTACCATAGTATACATACACCCATTATAATTTCATTCAGAACAAGATTCTCTTTAAATATTTAAACTGGCTTACAGCACTATTTAAAAGCCTAAATTATTTTACTATGAATGAAGTCTCGTGCCTCTAGGAAATGACAAGGTATGAACAACGAGTGTGGGACATTCAGGGGAAAAAAGCATTTTATGCTGTAATCACAATTTCTATTCATTAACTAGAGGAATAATTTCATTGCGACTGTGGCTTAGATTCTTATTCAATAAGCGTATTGAGAATAATGTGGTGGTGGGGGGGAATAAATGGTAAGAGAGCCTTTAGACTCAGTCCAGAGGATGGGATGGTGCAACTACCTGTTGCCCCAAGAAGAAATGATGACTCAGTTTCAGTTCCTCCAGCGCCTACATCCTGCTTTTGGAGAGGGGGAAAAAAGAAAGGAGGGGCAAATTATTTCACCCATTTTGATGGGGCATTTGCTTGCCCTGCTACTGACCTGTGTGTACACATATGTACTGTCAAAGTTTGACTCAGACTCTCAGTTTATCAGACCACTCTGTTTTATTAGCAAAGCTGCTCTGCTAATACATTTAGAAGTGAGCCCCCCGAGTGGGGCTTGTGTCTTTTAATTTATACAGTTTTTTGGAGAACAAGTTACAGAGAACTTACAGACAAAAGAAGAAAAAGATTTTAGTCACCACCCTTCGAGATCCCTGAGACCACTCATGTATCTTCAATTACCTGCCACCCTTAACAATCTCCTTTAACAGCTTCCAGTTAACTAATTGCCCTTCACACCTTCCATTCTGATGCCTGCTTCTTAGATGTGCTGGCTCTATCTTAATTGCTTCTCCATTCAAAAGCTAACTGTCCCTACGTGTGCTCCCTCAGATACTTTGTAACATGTTTTGGCATGCCCCCTCATATATAATGTATCCAGCATGTCCCCTTATACAACGTTATACTTATACAATGTTATACTTCCACAGTACCACGGGAGTCAGGGCAAGTGCATCAGGCATGCATTTTGTGCTCTCTTTGCCTTCCTTTCCCATGTGTCAAGCTCTGATTTAAGCAGCCCTACTGCAGTTGCACATGGCAGGGCGTGTGGCCTTGCTCTCCCCCTGCCCTTACTCACTGGCATTGCTATATTTCTGGCAAATCAAAATCTAGCCCAATTAAAGTTTTGTGCTCAAGAGCGGTGCCAAATTTACAACAACAGAGATTGCACTACTGTGTTCTGTCACCCTTTCAAGCGACCACTACAGATAAGGATCCAAACAAATTGGTTCCAATCCAGCACCTTTCACAATCACTAAATTCATTAAAGGAAAAGCTTCCTAGAAGTGTTAGGAAAGATGTAGCGATGTTAAGTACAGAGAAGATTTTCCCCATGCTGTGTGTCTTCAGTGTACAAATATATATTCTTTGCTCAGTGAGACAGTAACAATTATTGGCACTGGTCACAATGGTGCCCTACAACCCTTCTGAGATGAAAGCATGTTCTAATCTAGGAAACCATTTTCTATATTTACATAAATCTGAGAACATTTGAAGTTAGGGCTATGAAGGAGATAACCTTTTTAGGTAAGGTTATTTTTTGGCTTGAACAAAAATAGTTTTAATTTATTCAGTGCCAGAACTTGGTAGTCATAAATGGAAATTTTACTAGGACAGTTAATTCAGATTGGATTATGTGCACGGTCATGTGATTTTAAGACCAAATAAAGGACTACACATGGAAACCAATGATAAATACAAAGTATATCAAAACAAGATGGAGGAGCTTTATCTTGAGTAAAATGGGGATGAATGCTAAATTATATCTATGCTCTTCATTACACATTAAGAGGTAAAAGAAACACATTAATATAGCCTCCTTTGGAAGTTTGCTAACGTTTGAAACACACTCCAAAGAGAAAAATATAATGGACTGAAGGAGATTAAACAAAATTTTAACCTAAAAAAAAAAAAAAAAAAGCAGGCAGATACATCTGCAGAAGATTAAGATCTAAACAAACAATGAAGGCAGTGGGCCAGCAGATAGCCTGGTTTCAAAGTTAATGAATATCCACAGCTCCCATTTACATCAACTGAAGTTACATAGGCTTAGTTAGTACTTCTGAAAATCAGGCCCTATGATATGCAAGTTCAGACACCCAAAATTAGAATCCACTTTTGAAAACCTGGCTCCCTCTCGGTACCCTGGCTTCCTCCCCTTTATGAAGAGCTGTAATCTACACATGATATTTAGAATGAAGGGTTATGGAGTGTTTTAGCTCCATTTCAACAGTATGACTTAAAAAAAACCCAGTTACATTTTATCGGAAATATGAATTAAGAAGATACAAACAGCAGATGTAGATTTCAAGAGAGAAAAACAGCTGCCAAACCACAACAAGCTAGTCTCCAATTATGGTATCCATGTATAAAATGAAAATGCAAAGGACCTGGGATCTATTTAAATATCAATTTTATTTTTGCATAATTAAACCCATCCATCAACCACAATGCCAGCCAGAATTTCCAACAAATTATGAGCTTATTACTGTCACTACTGAAGAAAATAGGCTGATTCTGGAAGCATGCGTGCACATACTGCCCTCCTGCCCACACATCCTGACATCTTTTCCTGAGTTGGATTTTATTCCTCTTGTTTAAATGGGAGGGGCTTGTGTCAGTTTTTAAAGCAAGGGTCATCAATCCTGGAACTCCCTTCTACACTGTGTTGCAAGAGAACTCAGATTCTCTGACCTTCATGACATCCTGCAAGGTTGATTTATTTTGCCAGGTGTCAGTTTGCATAGATTTCCGGGAGGAGAGACTTTTCAGCAGGGAGTAAGAAAGGTTTAAAGACCATGTGATCATTCTGACATTGCAATCAGATGCTGTACAATCATTAGAAGGGACTGGATAGGGGCTTTTATAGAGTTAAATATATATTAAAGAAAGGCTATATTTTGAAAGGTGCTAAATGACAAATTCAAGGTTTGCACTTAACAGAAGTCCCATTCAAGCCAAAGAAAGTTGAGGATGTTCAGCATCACACTGTAAACCGGTGGTTCTCAACATATTTACCACATCCAATACTACCTATATGGCCCTGAGGATGTCCCATGGGCCGCAGCTGCGTGCCGACTGAGCCACAGGTTGAGAACCATTGCTGTAAACATTCAGCACTTCACAGGTGCAATCTCTAAACGCTGAGTGCCCAAAGCTGTATATGAGTACCCAGTGTTTTGTGTCTGAGGATCTAGAGAGCTTGACATAGAAATACAAGATAGTATTTCAGTGTGATCATGTCACAAACAGCCTGTGGACTTTTCAGTTGACATTTTAAATCCAAGATTGAAAGACACAAATTTTAGCTGTAGTGATTCTTGGATTAGTTGGATAGGGTAGGAGGGAAATGAAATCTATAAGTAGTTCACAGGTTCTTGTCAAGGTGAAAGGCTGAAATATATGAAAAAATAAGCACTAAAAATGTGGGATGTTTCAATTGTACAAGCAACCAAAGCAGCAACCACAGACCACATGTTTTATCTTTCCTGGTACTCTGTGTGGGCAATAGGCACCTGCTATTTTTAGCAATGAGAGCAAGTTGTGACAGATACTAAACTGCTAGACAAACATTAGTCACTGCAGAACTAAACATAAAAGCCGTATACGGAAAGAGATATATAATACATTGCAAAAATAAAAGCAACAAATGTTTAACCAAAACAAAACCCCACACACAATGCACCAAGCACTAACCCCCATTAAAGAGAAAGCAAGCCAGTATAAGAGAGGAATTCAAGCCTGAACTCACATAATAGAAGAACACAATGTGGTACCCAGAGACTTCCCACCCACTCCCAGAAGAGACAGACCCCATATTAGTAAGAGAAACTGAAAACTGAAATGCAAAGACAGCTGTAACTCACATAGACTCGCTGTCCAGCACAAAGTGCTGATCAAAACCAAAGCTGTACAAGAGAAATTGGAAAATAAGGCAAAAATTAACATTATAGGCCAACACCAGCATAAAATTCCAGATGTAAAGGTTCTCCTGCTGTTACTAAAGTTATCTAACGGTTATTTGAGACTCTAATTTGTTTAGTTATCCTGCTTGTGTTGATTACACAAAAGTAAAGTCCCAATCAACATCATAATAGCTCCTTTCTTGGCTCAGTGTAGGAGGAGTGAGTTTCCTCCAGAGGCCTTCTGCATGGAGTGCCTGACATACACTGTTGGCTACCTGCCATACATACTGTGAGCACCCCTGCCGTGTAACTCAATTGGTTGCCCACTGCCTATTCAGATGCATCTTGGGCAGCAAAAAGAAAGCAATATCAGACATGCTCTACACATTACATCTGGATTAAAAGGAAAAACTGACTAGAAACATGAGATTTCCCCTACTTAATTGCTGTCTCCATCAAACACAGAAGTGTTTTTCTACTAAGAAAGGCTACGCAGGAAAGCGACTAGGGGTCAGGACCTCCTCTGAAGTCTTTCCATGTGTAAAATGCAACAACATCTGTTCCTCCAAGTATGGAATGACAGTGTACAATAGGACAGGAGAGCGGGAAAGAGAGATTATCTTGATTCGGTAGTCTACGCAGAAAACACAGATGGAAAAAAAAAATAAAATCCCAACACATTTTAGGTTACCTAGTTCATCTCTCACACAAGAAAGAAAATATATAAAAGCATTGCATGATTTTTCTTCACTGGGCTTCTTAAGGGTTTTGTCCTTTGTTTTAAACATTTCTGGTCAAGGAGCTTCCACAATTTTCCTTGGAAGATTACTGAATAGTATAATAAACTTCTCTGTAAAGAAGGTGCTCCTCCCACCCCAGGCTTATCCAGACTAAGCTTATTCATAACGTAGTTCCATTATTCCTAGTCACAGTTCCTTTGTACCCAACAGAGCTCTAGTCTCTAAGGTGCCACAAGTACTCCTTTTCATATTTAGCTCTTGACATCCTTCCTCCTAGAGCGATCCCTCCTGTCTCCTAATAATTTTTCATTCTCCTCTCTGAACTTCTGCCAACGAGTCAGTGTCTGCTACTGAAGTGCCCAGAACAGCAAGCAATTTTCCATTCAGTGCTTATTCCCTACATTCACATTCCTTGGAATATTGCATATGATATTATATAGAGTGCTTCTGATAACTAGCCATATTTAACTCTGGGTTCTCTCCCCCAGGCTCAGGTGGCAGCTGGACTTACACGGGCTACTGTTGTACAATTTTAGGTGTGTTATTACATTTGTGCTGTTCTTGGATGCTAACGTAGCAGTTGTACCCTCCCCGTCTCAACCCAAATCTGCAAGAAAAGTGCTGCAGTTTATTATAGATAGGAGCTGTATCCTTATCTTGGTCACTGCAAGATTAGATTGCTGAAAAACAACAAACTCTGCATGGAGTGACATGAGGACTACTAAGAAATTGAAGCTAATGCAGTTTGCCACAGCCCGTTTATTAAATGGAGTCTCACACTGGGAGTATGTTATACCAGAGCTTTAGGGTTTTCACTGGCTGGCAACAGGCTTCTGGGTAGAATTACTATTCCTAGCTTTTAAGGCCAAAAGATCATCTACTCCGTCTTCCTGTCAGGAAATAGAATTCCATTCAGTTACCCCTGTATTGAGCTCCAATAACTTGTGTTTGGCTAAAGCATTCCTTCTAGAAAAGGCATCCAGTCTGAATTTGATGACATCAAAAGATGGAGAATCCACCACTTTCCTTGGCAGTTCCAATGGTTAATCATCCTCTGTTAAAGCTTTGCGCCCACTTTCTAATTTGAGTTTGCCTGGCTTTGGGATCCAGCCAATGGTTCTTCTTATGCGTTTCTCTGTTAGATTAAAGAATTCCTTAGTATGCAGTGTTCTCTCCTTGTAATGGTACTTATACACTGTAGTCAAGTTACCCCTCAATCCTCTTGTTGATAAGATGAGCTGATTGAGCAATTTTAAGTCTTCCACTAAGGCAGTGGTTCCCAAACTTGCTCCGCCGCTTGCGCAGGAAAAGACCCTGGCGGGCCAGGCCAGTTTGTTTACCTGCCACGTCTGCAGGTTCGGCAAATCGCGGCTTCAGTGGCCGCAGTTCATTGCTCCAGGCCAATGGGAGCTACCGGAAGCAGCAGCTGGTACATTCCTCGGCCTGCGCCACTTCCAGTGGCTCCGATTGGCCTGGGGCAGCGAGCCACAGCCACTGGGAGCCACAACTGGCTGAACCTGTGGACATGACAGGTAAACAAACCGGCCCGGCCCACCAGGGGCTTTCCCTGCACAAGCGGCAGAAGAATTTTGGGAATCACAGCACTAAGGCACTTTCTTCAGCTCTCAAATAATTTTGGCTTTTTTCTGTACCTCTCCAATTGCTCAGTCTTCTTTTTAAAATGTTGACACCAGAACTGGATACCGTATTCCATTGTCCATTTCAACAATGCCGTACATAAGAGGTAAGAGTCACCCTCTCCTCGCTACTCCTCTGATTATACATACAAGGATAGCATTAGATCCAGTGGTGGATTACTGTACTCAACCAATTGGAGAGCCCCACAGGAGTGGCTGGAACTCTAGCCACAGCCCCTGCTCCTCCTCTCCCCCCAGCAGCCCTGCCTCCAGCCCAACCAAAGAAACCTGTGTGGAGGTGATGAGCAATTCCCGTCGCCCTGAGGCAGAGCTGGCTGACTGCTGCTTGTCCAAGCCTCACACTGAGGTGGCCCAAGGATCTCCCACCCTGCATGCTGGACAAAGACCCCACCCCAGCCCCACGCTGGACTGAGGCACCCCCCCCGCCCCAAATGTGGCGCTGGACTGAGCCCCTCTCCCCCCCCCCCCCCACCAGGCATGGAGCTCACCTGAGCCCCTCTCCCCTCCCTGGCGTGGCGCTGCTCTGAGCCCCCTCAACCCACTCCCATCCCTGGCGTGGTGCTGCTCTGAGCCCTCTCCCTTCCTTCCCACCCCCGTGTGGCACGGAGCTCCCCTGAGCCCATCTCTCTCCTGCCCCCGCACAAAGCTGGCCTTCTCTGCTCCTTCGTGTGGGGCTGGCCTGAGCCACTCGCTGAAGCCCTCATCTTCCCTGCACAGGGCTGGCCCGAGACCCACTGCTCATAACTGCCCCGCCCCAAGGCCCACCACTCATCTGCCCCCCTCCTTTTTGGAAAAACTGGACATTTGTCCCATTTGCTCTTGCGAATTGGTAATCAGTTGGCGAGAGCAAATGGGACAAATGCCCAGTTTTGCAAAAAAAGTTAGGACGTCTGGGGCCAAAATGGGACATATGGTCATGCTAGGCCAGGGGTCCCCAAACTATTTTAGTCACGTCCCCCCTTACCCAGTCCATACCCCCTCCATCTCCAGGAGAAGGGCAGGAGTGGGGCCGGGGCCCACAGTCAGGGGCTGAGAGTGGGTGTGTGGCCGGGAGCAGAGCCACAGCCGGTGGGAGGGCCATAGCAGAGCTGGGAGAGGGCTGGGCCCTGCCATGCCCCCCCTCCCCGAACAGTCCTCTGTGCCCCCTTAGCGGGGTGTGCCCCACGGTTTGGGAACCACTGCCTTAGGCTGTGGTAAGAACTGCACAAAGAGCCCAGACAGTTGTGGGGGAGCTCCAGAACCTGCATCTGCCTTGGACAGGGGGCTGGAGTGCCAGACAGCAACCCCCAGCCCTTGTCCCTGCCCCCCCTCCCAGGACACGCCACCCAGGGCAGGTGGAGGGACCAGGGCTCCCCATAGTGGCCCAGACTCCCTGGACAGCTCTTACCATGGCTTGGCTTCTGGTCAGGCCAGGGGGTGGAGCCTTGGGGGAAAAGGGGAGGAGCAGGGGGTGGGACCTCATGCCTGGAGGGGATGTGGTGGGCCCAAGTGTTCTTTGTTCCCACTGCCCCAATATATCTTAATTTGCCTCTGATTAAATCGTTTTTGCTATAGCATTGCACTGGCAGCTCACGTTCTGTTGCTTATTCCCTACAGTCCCTAGATCCTTTTCAGAGTCACTGCTTTCCACAATATAGTCCCCCATTCTGTAATTGGGCCTGCAAACCAACACTGGCCTGGGCACAAAGTTGCAAACAGCTTGAGTCCAGATTTCCTGTGAGACGGTAATACTATGCATTGCCAAATTGCTTCAGAGGTCAACAGAAGTTAACAAGGGAGGTTGTGGAATCCCAGTCATTGGAGTCGTTTTTGAGAACAAGTTAGACAAAACACCTCTCAGGGATGGCCTAGACGAGGGTTTCTCAACCCATAACTGAGTCACCAGAATGTCTGAAAAAGTAGCGTGGCAGCTCCTGTCCCAAGAGGCTGGCTGGGCTCGACTCCCTGCTCCAGGCACAGCAACCTCTGGGGTCCCAGTGCCACTCAGTTCTGGCCCAGCCGTCATGATAATGCAGGGCCACAACCACAGCAGGGCAAGTGGGGCAGCCGCTCAAGGTACAAAGCCTTGGGGGAGGAAAAAACAGGGTAGTGGGGGGTGGAGCCACAAGGCCCTCCTGATTTCTGACCTCCATTTAGCACAGAGGTTTTCAAACTGTTTGAAATGAAGATGCTTACTTGCTACTGCCCAGGGGAGCATCTCATGGCAGCCAGGCTCTGTGTGTAGGGGCAGCTCCAGGAGGAATTGTGCTACCCACAGTGTCCCATTTTTCCACGCCCCCCACTTTGCACCATGGGTAGCTGTCCTGATCGCCCCGCTGTAGTTACACCCTGGGTGCGGAAACCCCAGAGATTGTAACATCCGGAGTGGAGAGCCAACCCCAGCCAGCCTCAGAGCACAACTGCTGCCCCTGTGGGGCACTTAAAAATATTGAGAGACTTTGTCTAATGGACACTTATGAATACATCTATAAAATTAAAGAACATATTTGCTGCCACTTGAATTTCAATTACATTACTATTGGGAGGAGCTCTTCTAGCAATTACAGGTTTCTTCTTGTTTAATCCATGTCTAAATTTTGGATAATCTCCCCTTTTAGTTTTTCCACATTAGTTCTTTATTTTATACTGTTTTTCTAATCAATATATCCTTATTATCATCTCTCTGTCCCCAGTGGTATCCACAACACCTATTTTAGCATAACTTGATCCTATAATTATTTCCAAACAGAATATATGAATTCTATATATTTTCATTTTAGAAAATCTTCATCATGCAAATCAAGAGTCATGTTAAACTATAACAAAATACCCAAGTTACAATTATTTTTACACACCTTCTAATGAGTACGTTGTGTGTGTGTGTGTGTGTGTTTGTGTTTTTACACAAAGACCAAATTATTTAGGTTGACATAAGGGTCATTTAGGGTCAGACATTCTGGAGTGAGGAAATATAAGCCTTTTTTAGTTCCCTGTGCAAATTCTGCTTCCTTGTGCATCCAATATAAGGCAGGGTTCACAGAAAGAAAAAAAAAAAGTGATTGTGCCATTAAAGAGTATAATCATACTCGTACACAGTGAGAGACCAACCCTTTTCCCTCCTTCCTAATGCAAGTCATTAGTGTTTTCATAACTCATTTTGGTGCATGGTTATACTTTCATGTATCTGGGATGGTGGTTTTTTTGTTTTAAAGATATATCTAACAAAAATACACATCGTGTGCAAGTAGAGGTCCCAAGCCTAAACTGTCAGTTTTGGCTAGGTTTAAGCCTAGATTGCTCAGAATTTGCTTGGTTTTGAAAAGATATTAAAATGTAATCTGCATAATATAACTCGCACCATCTTTCACCAAACCCAATACCTGTTAGCAAAGAAGATCCACGTTTTCTACTACTATTTCCACAGAATTCCTTTCAGTTTGTCTTTCCAGAACCTGCCACTCATGAGAAGCTCAAGTGGGTGGATCTATTTTTGTCACTGCATTGGATTACAGACTGGCTGACTATAATTGACCCTAGTTAGTTTTTGGGACTGGTATAGTGTGAATTATGAGCTATGTAGCACAAGTGTACTGTGTCAGTTTCCTTTTCAATCAAGACTACTTTCTCTATTACACTTGATACTCTGTGACAGAAGTGTACAGGTGTCAGAAATTAATGTGATTTAACGCCAGTGTGAATTTAAGACAAGGTCACAGGTTGAAGTGCAGGAAATGCCACACTACCATAAAGATCAAAATTTGGTCATATCCGGTAGTTGCAAGTCTCTATGGAAACACTTGGATCAGTAGTGCTGAATTGCTTTGGCCAATGAGGAAAAAATCTTGGCTGCATTTGAGTTAACAGTTCACTCGCTTCTTCCTAAAGAAATTGATGGGAGTTATGCACTATGAGAACTGTATTATTAAATATTGTCAAGGACAGTGTTGGAATTAATAATATTTGAAATTATGATTACTAATACAGGAAATCACCAAATACTAATTTAACTATAAATTCCTTTATTAAATCCAAAGGCCAAATGGGACTTTATGCAATTGCTTTAAACACGCTTAAAAATCCTAAATAATAAGCAATTTACTACATCGAAACAGTAACAAATAATTTATAAGTATTTGATCAAGATACTGACAAACGGGCTAGACCAGGGATTAGCAACCTTCGGCATGCGGCCCATCAGGGTAAGCCCCCTGGCGGGGCGGGCCGGTTTGTTTACCTGCCATGTCCACAGGTTCAGCCAAACGCGGCTCCCACCGGCCACGGTTTGCCACTCCAGGCCAATGAGGGCTGTGGGAAGCGGCGGCCAGCACATCTCTCGCCCTGCGCCACTTCCCACAAACAAACTGGCCCAGCCCGCCAGGGGGCTTACCCTGGAGGGCCGCGTTCCAAAGGTTGCCAATCCCTGGGCTAGCTGAAGAGGTGCTTAGACCATGCTGGTTTGCTTCCGTGTGGTCAGGTAGGTATTAGCAATGAACCCTTTAAGAGCTGACTTTTTATTCCTTTTAACAAACAAATGATGTCATTGCCAATTACTGACTTCAGCTAAAAACCAACTTGAGACAGTTTACCCTTATGTCCAGTCTTAATCCACATAAGATTTATAACCTTCTTTCTCCCCAAGACCTTTCCTCCCCCTCCTCCTTGCTGTCCAACAGTTTTTTCATTGCACCGGGGTTCACATAGATATGTGGGATGGGAAGGTTCATGCTGGCTCAGTTTAAGACAGATTCTCTTTGATTGCAGATGGTTTTAAATCAGTCACTCCTATCAGTTAGAGGTCTTCTTTTTAGAAACTTCCCCTTATTTCATTAGTTATTCTTTGAATCAGACATCCTTCCTACAATTTATTCCTTTTGACCTTAAAACATTATTTTTAAGGCCCTCCTTCTTACTCGTCAGGGCCTTTCTTTATAAACACATTTCCTTAACCAATAAGCTAACTTTATTTTTTTAATTTTAAACTTATCCCTAGCTCTAACAATCTGTAGGATAAGTACTGTTATTTTTTGTATGCATAAATCAAAAAATAAGTGGTCTAAAGACGGTCGGTCAGTTCTTTCAGGATTCTGTTAAGAGTGCATGGTTAATGTCAAATTCCACTGTATTTCACATAGAATTATGTGCAAAGCCAGCTGTCTCTCTGGTCAAAGCAGAATCCTAATATACACAATGGTATTTCCAAGGTACTGAATATATGGCACTTTACCATCTATGCTTCCTGGAATTATGTATAGCATGACTTTTATTAATAGCTGGAAACTCATGTTCCCCCATTAAGGAGCCATGTTTAAGAGACCTCTGTTCGAAGATTTTATTAGATCAGGCTGTCTTGTCATATTATTACCCTCCAAACATATGGAACTGCACAGCCTCATAGCCTTAATGGCTGGATCCCAAGAGAACTATAACAAATTGCCTTCGAGCTAATCAGTGACTAACCCTCTTGCAGTAAACTACGAGGGGAGGTGTGATGCTCTGTACCTCAGGGGAAAACACCCAGCAGCCCGATGTTCATTCTTGTAAAATGATTGTGTGGTATCCAATGCAAGGTTTGTCATGTTGGGTATCTTCGGAAGGCTCATGATGCACCGAGCATTGTTGTTACAGTAATGTTATAGGTTATAATTTCATGTATGGAGTTATGAGGCTGAAAATGTATCCTCATGACTTAAAATAAGCCCAGGCAAAAACTCTCCAAGAGCAGAGAGGCAATTCACACCTCATCAGGGCAGGTATGGGACAAACCCAGCCCAGACTCACAGAACAAAAGACACTGGCCTAGGCAGCAACAAAAGGATCTGTTGGACTCTCAAGTGAGTCACCCCCCTTCTTTTGGCCAGTTTGGGACTGCAAGGAGGTAATGCTCACCTCACTCTGAAGGGGGGTGGGGGAGAGGTGAAGCCACGATGGAAGAAAGAACATGATAAAAGGGAGAGACTTTGCAATGCTCTCTCTCTCTCACTTACATCTACAGACACCACACCAAGCAACCGAAGCACTGATCAAAGGGGAGAGCCTGGCTGAAGAGCCACCAGACAGCCTGTGGTGAGAAGCATCTAAGTTTGTAAGGGCACTGAAAGCGTTAAGATCAGTTTAGAATGCGTCTTGCTTGTATTTCATTTGACCAAATCTCACTTGTTATGCTTTGACTTATAATCACTTAAAATCTATCTTTATAGTTAATACATCTGTTTATTTTACCCGAAGCAGTGCATTTGGTTTGAGGCATGTCAGAGTCTCTCCTGGGGATAACGAGCCCGGTACATATCCATTTCTTTGTTAAACTGACGAACTCATATAGGCTTGCAGCATCCAGCTGGCATAACGGGACACTGCAAAATGGAGGTTCCTAGGGTTGTGTCTGGGACCGGAGATATTGGCTAGTGTCATTTGGTTGCACAATCTAAGGAGCAGCTTACATGCCAGAGGCTGTGTGTGTGTGAAGAGCCCAGAAGTGGAAGTTCTCACAGCACAGCAGGGGTAAGGCTGGCTCACAGAGTCAAGGATTGGAGTGACCTAGCAGATCACCAGTCCAGATAACACCAGAGGGGAATATCACAGGCAGGTCTTATAAGGTATCATTTTAAATCTCAATTTGCTAGTCAAGATTGTTCTGATAAAATTGCAGCAATACTCTGTAAAGTTACAAGATTTCCCGGTATGATTTTAACACTGTGTGTTCCAAACCCCACAGCCCTGCCCAAGCAGAAGTCAGCAAACAGGTCTGCCCTAGGCAAAGAAATGTGTGCTCTGCTTAATTTGCATTTAAGCAGCAAATAGAGTCATCAAGTAGGAAGGGAAACAAAGAAAGCTCAAACAGGTGTAGAAGGTGTCTGAAACGGAAGTGTCTGAATAATTATTTGAGATAATAAACTGCCAAATTAGTCCCTTTAAGAAATAACAGACTTTAAATATTTTGTACTCTCTAGGTGAGGGCTGGGCAGAATAGGACATACATTTCTGGCAGGGAAATCTGGTACTGGGGATGTTAGGATCACCCTGCAAAATAACCAATGCTGGTGAGAGCTAGAGCGTAACCCAGGTGTGGCTGGGAGACTGCAACTACAAAGACACTCAGCTTGTGGCTTGGGTGGTGGAAGGCTGTTTGTGAGTGCCTGAGGTGGGAGCTACTTCACCAAGGCAGGGGTGACCCTGCTGCCCATTAGTCTGGATTGTACTGTGGTATATTATAAATTCCTAAAGCAACTCTTTTAGAAAAACTTCTAATCTTGATTTTAAAATAGTCAGGGATGAAGAGTTTACCATGACCTTTGGTAAATTGTTCCAATGGCTAATTACTTTCACCATTAAAAACATATGCCTTATATGCAGTCTGAAAGCAGGTCAGCTAACCTGAGTTAAGAACCCATTTATTTATTTTTTATTGCAGTGTAGATACAGCTGGTCTGTGTGTGTGTTCCTTGGCCACCCTGCCAGCTCTTGCTGACACTGTGAGCAACTTCTGGGCACTCACTCAATTGCCACCCTTTTCTAGGCCCAGGGTCCTCTAGCGTGTTGTCTTTTATCTTTCTCTTCTCACCTTGACAAGACAGCTAGGGCACCAGAGGAGTCGCGTCTTCAGGACCATAAGCCTGACTATCATGTTTGTGTATTTGTTGGGATGCTCCTTATTTAGAGCATTGATTTACCTTTCCTGCTTGGTTCCCCTGACAATCCCTTTTGACCTAACTCCACAACAAATAACCTATTATGAACGCACATAGACATGCAGCATATTAATAAAAAATACAGGTAAGTTCATCACACACAGTAATGCTGAGCATACCAGCCTCATGCCCCTCCCCTCTGTTTCCAGCAAACGTCTCTGCCAGAGAGATATTCTTGTTTACATGTTGCTTTGAAGAGACAAAGATTGTCTATTAGGTTGAGATCTAACTTTAGGTTTCCACAGATACTGTAGGTGATGGGTTCTCTATAAAAGCCTAGACAAGCTAGGTTCCATTTCTCTTCTGATTCCCTACGTTAGGCTGCTGTTCAGTAACTACACATTGGCTTAGACACAGTTTAAGGAGAATATTTATTCACTGATTTAAGGTCTGATGCTGCAATCATGAGTATGGCAGTTTTGGAGCACAGTCTGGGAAGTGAACATCTCTCTTTAATGTGTGACCTGTCATAGTAATACTTTAACATGGTGTTTCTAATGGGAGCAGTACTGAAAATTATAAGATGAAAGGTATTCAAAATAGGTTTCACCATTTAAAATAAAAGAATTTGATAGATGTTCAGAAAGGAAACAACTTATTGCACAAATTGCAATATCTTTTCTGCTTGAAAGGAGGACAGTCTTGTGGTTAAGAACTAGACTGAGATGGAGACAGTCTAGGTTCAGTTTCCAGCACAGGCACAGACTACATGTGTGACAGTGGACAAGTGAATCACTTCATACCTCAGTTCCCAAACTGAAGTGGGAATAGTAATACCGTTGTAATTCACAGGAGTGCTGTGAGATTAATTTGTTTGTGTTCTGAGGTGTGCAGATACTATGGTAATAGGCATTGTACGGGGCGGGGGGAGAGGGGGCATCTCCAGTCAGGCCAAGGGAGCCACAAGTGGGGAGAAGGCAAATTCCATGCCTACCTTGGTTTGCAGTTGGGGGGAGGGGGTACGGGGGAAATGCCCAGGTAGGTCCTTATAAGTAACAAGATATATAATGCTTATACACCCTGGTTTATTGTATGAGCATCATGAATGGGTTCAATATTTATTTTTAAAAGAGGGAGGGGTAAACACATGCAGTTTTCCTAGGGAAGAAACTCACTCAGTTGTCTTTATTTTACAAGAAGCTAAATAGATCACATTCCAGGGAAATACTGCAGAGATGCGGCCCATATAAATATTTGTTAACAGGAGAGTTACACACACTGTACTCGCAAAAAGAAAAGGAGTACTTGTGGCACCTTAGAGACTAACCAATTTATTTGAGCCCGTTGCCAATTGTGCCCACATATCTATTCAGGGGACACCATCACAGGGCCTAATAACATCAGCCACGCTATCAGAGGCTCGTTCACCTGCACATCCACCAATGTGATATATGCCATCATGTGCCAGCAATGCCCCTCTGCCATGTACATTGGTCAAACTGGACAGTCTCTACGTAAAAGAATAAATGGACACAAATCAGATGTCAAGAATTATAACATTCATAAACCAGTCGGAGAACACTTCAATCTCTCTGGTCACGCAATCACAGACATGAAGGTCGCTATCTTAAAACAAAAAAACTTCAAATCCAGACTCCAGCGAGAAACTGCTGAATTGGAATTCATTTGCAAATTGGATACTATTAATTTAGGCTTAAATAGAGACTGGGAGTGGCTAAGTCATTATGCAAGGTAGCCTGTTTCTTCTTGTTTTTTCCTACCCCCCCCCCCCCAGATGTTCTGGTTTAACTTGGATTTAAACTTGGAGAGTGGTCAGTTTAGATGAGCTATTACCAGCAGGAGAGTGAGTTTGTGTGTGTATGGGGGTGGGGGGGATGTGAGAAAACCTTGATCTATGCAGGAAATAGCCCTACTTGATTATGTAAAGAGTTGTCACTTTGGATGGGCTAGCACCAGCAGGAGAGTGAATTTGTGTGGGGGGTGGAGGGTGAGAAAACCTGGATTTGTGCTGGAAATGGCCCACCTGTTGATCACTTTAGATAAGCTATTACCAGCAGGACAGTGGGGTGGGAGGAGGTATTGTTTCATATTCTCTGTGTGTATATAAAGTCTGCTGCAGTTTCCACGGTAAACATCTGATGAAGTGAGCTGTAGCTCACGAAAGCTCATGCTCAAATAAATTGGTTAGTCTCTAAGGTGCCACAAGTACTCCTTTTCTTTTTGCGAATACAGACTAACACGGCTGTTCCTCTGACACACTGTACTGAACACTGAAAATTCCTCCAAATTAAGAGGATTGGGACTTGCTTGCCTTATTTGTTCTACTCCTATCATACACAAAAACAGATGTTCCAAATAGACATTTCTCCCTTTCAACTGCTACTTAAGTTTCTCTCTCAATAGTATCAGATCACCCCATGAGAGAAGATGCGTGAAAGAAATATCAATTAATGGGATCAGCCAGGCAACCTTGGCTCCATTAGCAAGTCTTATATCAAGAGTCTCAGGCCAGCCTCCACAGGTTAAGGCTACAGTTTTCTTCAAGCAGTGGCTGGTTCCTCCTTATGCTAAGATAAAAGGAAGACACAGAAGCAGAGCCTGAAGAGTTAATCCTGAAGAACACTGTCTTATTCCCTTGTTTGATGGAGAAGAACCTAACATATATGGACTGCAGAAGGTTTTATAAAGCAGGGGCTCAAAGAGGATGCCTTCCATGATTCTCTACTATTTCAGGATCCCTAACATTATATTAGATTTATATAATTCCTATTTTGTTTTTCAAATAAATAAATACAATCCATAGTTATCTGGCTTGCAGAAATTGCAAAGTCTTTGCTCTGTAGGGGATAGACTTGTAGAGCTTACAAGATTCAGAACCAGCCAGGGTATACTTAACTAGCTGCATATACACACTTTACAACATAAAATGTTTTATTGTTCTTACTCCATATTAAGTTTTAAACTGATAAAAAATTGTGAAAAATAATTGCATTTTAGAAGCTTAGCAGTAACACTGTTCCATTAGGATTATTTAAGTGCAAAGCTGCAACTTTCAATGTTCAGATTTTTAGAAATAGATACACACAAAAAAACAAGCCCCCCAAACCAAAAATCCCTCAAAGGCAGTCACATTGCAAAAACAGGAAAAAGTCTATTTTCCCAAAATTTTATAACTCCAACTGCACAAAACAGCTCCAAGCATTTGTGCACACCCACTCATCTCGAGGACAACAAAAAGCATTGACAGTTTCAGCCAAAAGTGAGAAAGGTTTTTTGAGGGGAGAGAAAGGGGAAGACTATTAAGATGAATTTAGAAAGGGGTTGCATAGAAGCATTACAGAACCTTAACAGGAACTCAACTTCTGGGGTGAAAGGAGGCAGCAGCAGCAAGTGCGCAGCAAGTGCACAGCAAGAGGAGGGTAACTTTTGCTCAAGAACACAGCTACAAGCACCTAGTCTTCTAAAATTACTGCAATCTTCAGGGTCCACATAGGGCAGGCAGGATCTTGTTTTAATGGCTTGTTGCTTATCCCCGCTCTTCCTCCCGCCCCCCCAAAAAAACACCCTGCAAGACACTCTTTCTAACGACACAAGGCCAATTAATTAGAGCACTCAAAGGCTGCCACACGTTTATCTACAAATATAATCTATCCTTGCATATCTACTAAGTGTCACACACTGGACGTGACACTCACACAGACAGCTCCATGCCTGTCCTTGCCTATCTGCATACTTCCTGGAATTTCGTACATGCAGCAAGTTTTTCCTATCGCTTCTCCTCCCTGCTATCCGGATTTGTTGTGGTGCTGGGTCTGCAGGCAGCCTCTCCATGCTAGCTCTCAGCCCATGTGGAGCGGCGGGCAGTAAAGCAGGAGCAGCATGCTGTCCCTGGCATGGGACAGGAGCTTCGGCTGGTGGGGGGGGGGGGGGGGGAGGGGGAATGGAAGTGACGAGGTAGAGCAGTGGCTGTTCCAGATCACCACCAACCCTCACAGGCACTGTAGGCACACCCCAGACTCTCTCCCAGCTCTCCCTGGCACCTCCTAGGCTGCTTCGGGCGATTCCCCCCCGACCCCATGACAGCACCCTTCCCACAAGCTACTTCAGGCTCACTCCCCCACTCCGATGAACGCATCCGATGAAGTGAGCTGTAGCTCAGGAAAGCTCATGCTCAAATAAATTGGTTAGTCTCTAAGGTGCCACAAGTACTCCTTTTCTTTTTGCGGATACAGACTAACACGGCTGCTACTCTGAATCCCCCACTCCAGCCTCCCCTTCCTGGGCTACTGGGCTTTCCCTGCCAGTAACAAGCCCCGTCCAGGCCCCAGGCTTCCTCCCCGCTCCTAGTCCCTGGCCCCAGGGCTCCTCACCCCCAACCTGCCGCCCGCTGCCTCCCGGTCCGGCTCCCGCAACCGCCCGGCGCGCGGGGAAGCCGGCTCCGCGCCCGTGTGTCCCTGGGCAGGGCTCACGGGAACTTTGGAAACGTTTCCCGGACCGAGCAGCGGGCGAGCGGAACCGCCGGCCCCCACCGCCCCCGAGCAGGCAGGGGATCCCTGAAGCGCCCCGACCCCGAGGCGAGCCCGGCCCCGCGACCGCACCTTGCCTCCTGCCGACAGACATGGCCCCACACGCAGCTCCGGCCGCGGCACAGGGCCCTGACAGCGCGCCCCAGGCTTCCGCCCTTCCAGCTCCCTCTCCAGCCGGCCGCGCCCACCCCCGGCCGGGGACGGCGCCCATTGGCGCTGCCGGCGGAGGGGCGGCCCCCGCCCGGGGCGCAGAGCGGACCTTCCTGGCATGGCGGCTGCGTCCGGACGGCCCCCGCGCCGCGCCTGCCGCGCTCCGGCCGGGGGAGCGCGGCTGCGCAGAGCGCGCGCGCCGTGTGGAGAGCGGGGTTTGACAGCTGCAAGCTCAGCAGCAGCCCCGGCGGCAGCAGCGCATGGCTCGCGCGAGGGGAATAGCAAGCGGTGCAATGCCCCAGCGTGTGTGACCGCTGCGAGGGGGGGAAATGTTATACACACCCCGCTCCTCCTCCGCCACCTCCTGCCCGGGCTTCCCCCTCACTTGACCCGCCAGCCCAACATGCAACCCGGCACCTGCTAAATCAATAATGTACTAGAATGTCAGCGCTGAAAAAGGTAAGGACACGGTGATGGGTATCTTCTGTCTCATGCCGGTGAGTGCCCCAGGCTGGGGGCACTGCTGCTCCCAGGCTAATGTAGCCTCTGCAGGCGGGAGACCGGGGGCACGGTGGCCAAGGATATGCAGGACTTGGGGTGTCAGCATGAAGAGACGGGAGTGAAACGACTGGGCTGAGCGTGGATCTTGGGCTGCAAAGTCTGACAGACTCTTGTTAAAAACCATGAGAAGTGCAGCTGCTGAGCGCGTTTGGGGGCGAGGGTACAGCTGCTGCTGGGCTTGTTTTGTGGACGCAGCTAAATCCTGTTGGAATCGTGGGGGCGGTGTGGCTGTTGGGGGTGGAGTGCATCGGGGGTTTCTTGTGGCATTCTGGTCTTAGCAGGAGCTGCTTTGCTGCTGTCGGGTTGGGCGGGAGGCATCTGCAGCTGTGCCTCAGGAGAGCAACGTTAGAGAGCGGCAGCAGGTGCTAGCAGGGTTGTTGCAGGTCCTAGGGATGGGGCTGCTTCTGTTAGGTATCGGCGTGAGGGTTGCAAGAGAGGGTCTTTCTCGTTGCACTGCCTGGGGGCGCATCAGCTGCTGAGCACCGCTGGGATGTTGGGTTTGAGCAGCTGCTGCTGGGGTTGATGGTTGTCGCTACGCTCCCTCGGGTCCCAGCACTTCTGTGCTGATGAGGATGCAGCTGATTTTGGGGGCTGCCGCTGCGAAGCTCACGGGGCTGCCGCCGCCGCTGGGTGTCCAAGGTGCTGACCGGCGGCACAGGGTGTGAAACCGTCAGCTGCGGCTCTTCTTCCAGAAGGCAAGAGACGGTGACAATTGCGCTTTTTGGCCCCGCGTGCAAAAGTGGAAGCCCTACAGCTGACTGGAGCGTGAAACAGGGGTTGAGGGGATTTGCGATTAAAAGAAGCATTGCACAAAATGCGCGCGCGCGCCATGCCTGATAGAAACACACAGAGAACATGTTAAACGTGTATGTTACAGACTGACCAGCCCGGGGACGGGGGGGAGAGGGGGCTCCTCCTCCCGGATTTATATTCATGCAGTAGGGCAGAGTAAGGCTTTTGGCTGGAATGGAGAATTGGTGTGTGGGAAGGGGGACACCGTGCATCTGATTTCTTTGCCTGGAAGGGACGAAAGTGCTGTAAGCGAGGATGGTGGGTTTTCACAGACCATCATTGTAAGGGTTGCTATGTGAGGCTGAAACCAGAGAAAAGGCTGGTGTAACCAAGCCGCCTCCTCCACGTCCTCTCGGTGGTGTACTGCACTGGCGGCGGTTCTCAAAGGGACCAGCAATGAGCATTAGTCCCGGGGCAACGGCTTGGAGGTGGGGGGATGCTGGGGTGTGTGTGATTATCCTGTGTGCGGAGGTAACTGATAACTGGCTCAGCCCTGAACAGGGGGTACCATGGTGAGGGCTGCGCAGGGTGCTGCTAAAGGGAAAGGAGGGGCAGGGAAGGGGCTTGGAGGGAGTTTGGATTTGGCGAAAAAGGGGAGATCCATTTCCCTTGCTTGGATAGCTGAGTCCGGACGCTTTTCAGGAAATGGAACCGAGATGCTGCTGGCATTGTCCCTTGCCTGGAGCTGGGAAGCTGCCTGTTGTGGAGGGTAACTCTGGCTTTGAGGGGCGGTTGGCTTGATCAGTGCAGTCTGCATCTTGTATAGGAGACCAAATAAGGCTAAGGCAATAAATCATATTGCTTGTGTCTTATCAATGTAGCCAACTTGGGTAAGGTGAAGAAGCTCCAGTGACTTCCTCCATCTTTCTAAACAGGGAGATAAAAGGAGGGGCGGAGGGGACCCATAGGTCGAAATTATATCCCAGATAGGTGAGAGTAGCAGCCGTGTTAGTCTGTATCCGCAAAAAGAAAAGGAGTACCTGTGGCACCTCAGAGGCTAACAAATTTATTTGAGCATAAGCTTTCGTGAGCTACAGCTCACTAGTGACCAGAAAATATTGAGGATTGCTTTTCAGAAAGGCATGTTAAGTGCCTTTGTGGCAACCAAAATCACTTAAGCACTTGGCATTTTCATGCAGCTGCATTTGATGTACTAAACACGTTATGTACAGTACACTAAGTATTAAAAAAATTAATAATTTCACTACACTCTTTGTGGTGGGGAATCAATTACAAACTAGCATGTCTAATTACTTTGTGGAATAAAGGATTGAACACCTCTCTAGAAATCCTCTAGGGAGATAGACCCACACCCACACTCTCCCCGTACTGTAACAAAGTCAGATCTAATCTCTACATAGGAATATCATGACTGGAAAGTTATAAAATACTTCTAATATGCCCCCCCCATATCTTTCGTTGCTCTTGGAAACTAGTAGATTATATAAGGCTTGTAAAGAGGAAGAGCCAATAGTCATAGCAGTTCAGCCTGTTGCCTTGATGCTAAAATGAAGAAGTCATTAATCAGGATTTTCTATCAGCCAAATTGTCCTGTGGTGGCTGCTGGTGACTAAGGCTGTGTTAGCAATTGCGACAGATTTCAGTGTGTTTTGTTGCATTTTCTATTTCATGACGATTTAGATAGTGAATTTCAGATGGTGTGATCTCATCTTTAGATGCAGAGAACAGATTAAAATTTTGTATGCACCAAGTACATATTGGAGGATGAGGGGAAAAGGAGGAGTATAATAACAATTTGTAGGTATTCAAATCTTTCATCTCAGAAATAGTAATAATTACCCCCCCCCATCATTTTACCAAGACCAATATGTTCAGTAACATCAGTTATGCAAAATTCAGCTGAATAATATGCCAGCAAAAGCATAAAGAACTCCTAATTTGCACCTCTTTAAAAAAAGCTTCCCAGAGCCATTTTCTCCTCAACCCTCCTCTTATCCCTTGTAACTCTGAGGGGTTAGGATCAAATGGATGGTGAAGTTTTTCCACTCCAGTTGGATCCTTAGCACCCATACAGAGTCCCTCCTGACATGGGTAGTCCCATTAACTTCAATGGAAATACTGCTTTTGAATAAGGCTTTGCAGGATTAGGACTTTAAATTGTTTGTTTAAAGTTTAAACAATCCTAATATCAATTTTAGACCAAATCTAGTCATTCTGATTCAACGGGGAAATCTCACTATGCAAAGATGAATATATACATATCAAAAATTAGTCAAGATGATGAGACTATGTTTTATTTCTTTCATTGTCCAGGTTTTGACAGACTTTGCAATCTAATGATTTTACTATTAGGGCCCTGATTTTTTTCAGTTGTAATTTGTGTATTCTTATCCGTAAGCTCATTTTATATGTGTGTCTATCTTCAAGTGCATTATACATACAACTAGTGGCATTTTCCCCCTACTATTATAAATTCTTTTTTAACTCAGACATTAATTATGTCCTTTTTGCAGTTTGTTTCCATTTGTATTTTACTACATCACAGGTTTAAATTGGTTTACTATGTCTTGGAAGCAAGTGATAGTTGACACACTTCCAAATTAAAACAAAATCATGTGTTCCACTAAACTTGAATCAGTCTTGATTGTGTATACCCAGGAACAAGACTATCAAACTGAAGTGCTCTTTAATTGATGGTGTGTTTCATCTATATTTCTCTGGAAGTTATAATGCTGCAAAACTGGAGAACTGACAAAATCTGAAGAAATCCAATACTTCAGATCATCTACATAGGGTGACCAGATAGCAAGTGTGAAAAATCAGGATGGGGGGGAGTAATAGTTGCTTATATAAGACAAAGCCTTTAATATTTGGACATCTGGTCACCCTGTCTATGTAGATTATGACTAGAAGTATGAACACTTCTACACCAGGGCTTTTCTTGAACATGTGAAGGAGCCCAACTGTAGATTACTGACAACCCTGGTGTGGGTTATTTTTTTCCTAGGGTGGTGTGAGCTTAATTCTTTGTACTGTGTCCTGCAATACACCATGGGAGTACATTAGCTGTAAAGGATTGATTTTAAGAAATGATTCTAGATGTGCTGCAGCTGTTGAAATTATTTTCTAATGCAAATATATTCAAGATACCTAATGTACGCTATCAATTTCCATTCAGTATTTGTGTTCTCTCTGGAAAGTTATTAGGACAAAACGGGGGTAGTAGAAGATTTCCATTTTTTGTACTTTCAGAGCTCAGCAATTATACATAAAGAAAAACCTATTAAAAAGTCATTCCACATGGAGTAAACAAAGTATTTAGTTTCATGAATGCAATTTTATATTTTTCCAGCTGCATTATTTTTAAAAAGATCAACCAGATTTTATTACTTTTTCTTTTAAAAGGGATTTTGTTGTTTTTAGTCATGAATCATTTTGTATGCTCTTGAAGATATCTGGTTTGTCGTTTAAAATTGTATCAGATTATGTTAATGATTTTATGACTGAGTGTTATGCACTGGAGAGTTAATTCTGAGTGTTATATTCAGAGCCTGTGTGATCCTAGAATAAAGAATACATTTATTATGTCTGCATAATTTAACTAAACAAAAAATAAAGGCTAGATCTGTCAAATGTAGTTGATTCTATTTGAGATTTTTTTTAGCATTTTTCCTTAGTGCTATAAAATGCTATTTGCATGCACTTTTCAAGCAATATACCTAATTTCCATTAGGAAAAAAATGTAGGAAATACTTATTGACTAGCTTCTTATAATTTGTAGTCCTACTTTGCAGATTATTTAAATATCTAGTGTAATTTTAAACTACATTTACAGTGAAACCTTTTTTAAATAAGCACTCAGTAAACAAAGAGTACTTAACAGAGGTGATCAGGAGCAGTACTATATTAAGCAAGAGCCAAAATCTACAGAGTGGAGCCCTGGCCCTGTTGAAGTCAATGGCAAAACTCCCAGTGATTTCAACGGGGCCAGGATTTCACTCACAGCTTTTACTTAGGAAAAAGTCCCACTGAATTTGAACAATGTTAGATATTCTCAAGACAAAAAAAGTTGCTTGATTAGGGTTTCAATCTGCAAAGTCCCGAGCACCCTCAGCTCTGACTGAGATCACTTGAGGCATAATTGTATTCTAATAAAGCCCTCACTCATGCCTAAAGTCAAGTTACTGGAATATTCATTAATAAAATGTGATAACTGTGAAGGCAAGTGGTTGCTTTATTAGGTATTCAACATATGTGATCCTGAAAGGTGCTGAGCACTCACAACAATTTTTAAATCAATACTGGATGTTTTTCTGAAAGATATATTAGAGTTCAAATAGGATTTCCCTGAATTAATTCCTATGTCCTGTATTGTGGGGTCAGGAAGGAATTTTCCCCAGGTCAGAGACCCTGGTTCTTTTCCTGACTTTTTTCTTTTGCCTTCTCTGCAGCATGGGGCATGGATCACTTACAGGTTTAAACTAGGGCAAATGGTGGATTCTCTGTAACTTGAAGTCTTTAAATCATGATTTAAAGGAGGAGGCCAGACTAGATGATCACAATGATCCCATCTGGCCTTGGAACCTATGACAAATTCCCATTGAAATTCAGCACTATGAGATCTCCCTTACTGTCTTCATCGTATGTTGATTATCCTGATAGAGCTATCCCTTCTCTTCACAAGTACAGCATTTTACTCTAATAGTGGATGCTACAATAATATTAGAAAGGGATTCATAAATAATATCTTCCGTGATGGAACTTTGGCTTGATAGAGAACTTTGTTAGAATACATGATGCAGAATACTCAATGGAATAATTTTTTTTAGGTTTAAGAAAAGTGTTAAAATTGTGCACCTATCTTTACTATGCAAGGGGGAAAATCTTTTGCAGTTAAATGTAGTCAAAGCAATTTCTTTTTATGACTGTTATAATCCTATAAGTAATTTTGGTAATAGAGAGAACATTGAAACGTCCCTTTTTTTTCTATGGTTTACCATCAGGGGCCTCTTTCAAACAACATCAGTCAAACAAAAACAGCTGCTGCAATTTTAGTGCATGAACAAGACAATCCTTATTAGCTACTTCCGTTCATCACCATAGTGAATTAGCTTATTTAAACATGCATGATAAAACAGACGATTGTGGCCCATTAAAGCAGAAAACTAATGTTAGCCCCTCAAGTATGATGGTAACGATACTTTATATCAGTTGTTAGAAATCTACTATACAGAACAAATATTTCTGTATTAATACAGTATTTCATTATTAGGATAGAGGGAGGACCTCTTCCTTTTAATATCGGGGGGGGGAATAAATGCTGTATAATTTACCTTGCTAAACTCAGATATCCATGAACCATACAGCTTCCTTTCCTCCACTAGTTAAGAATACCTGTGTATAACATAGACAGTATGTCAACAGCTATGTTCAAACATAAGTATAACTAGGTATGGATGAATCAGAATCCCTATTGTAATAGACCTGACTGTGACTACAAATGGTCATGCTACATTCCATATATACCTCAATACTAAGCGTGTGCCCCCTGCACCATATTACACTTCAGCAGAACTAATTATTGTTATGTTTCTTTCTCTGACTCTCAGTTTTTGCCTTTTTGCTTTTATCTGCTCTCTGATTTCCTAGATACTATACTTCTTACACAGCTTACCCAACTATTCCATTTTCCTCACTGACTTTTCCTTTTTCTCTGTCTTGGTGAGTTTTGAGAAGTGAATTGCAAATAGCTTGTGTTCTAGCTGTGTTGGTCCCAGGCTATTAGAAAGACAAGGTGGGTGAGATAATAAAAGATATCTTTTATTATCTCACCCTCTTGTGTCTCTCAAATAGTTTCAAGCAAGACACTAGCCCTTAGATCTCCTACTAACTTCTATGTTTTATAGCCACATTCTTCTATCATTTAAAAATATTTTTCCTGTCTCATTTTCATAATGAAATGTGTGACACAGAGGAATATTTATTTCGAGGCTGCAGTCACCTGATATGGGTCAGATACGCTAATAGTTGATACTCTCATCACAGAATGGGAGTCAGCATCCACTAACTCCAGTGACTGCTTTTACAGCTGTTACTAAAAAAAAATAACTGGCTAATCTGACAATAGTGAAACTGATTACATACAAAATGCTATCAGAGGCTCAAAGTAAACAAATTGAAAGAGTAAACAAAATATTTCCTCTTTACTCTTAGTTGTCATGGGTAACTTTAGTAGGTAATTTTTGTTCATGGAAGTATTTTTTTATTAATTGACATTGCCTCTTTAAGTAGTAATGGCATTTGAAGATGGCATTTGCAGTATAATGAGAGCAGCTTCTATGAGCACATCAGTTTGTGCACCTATATTCCACAGTGAGCAGTTGGACTGCTTTGCCAGTGACGGTACTGTGGTATTAAATTCAAGCAAGTAAAAAACAAATGATGTTGGGTAATTTGGTGCTTTACAGAATCATCATCAGTCAGGTACCAGAGAGGAACAGTTTTGTATTAGTGGGTGTCTTGTTTCAGTAAGGAGTAGAATGAAGTTCCCAGCTTTCATGTCATTCTCGTACCTTCACAAGTAGCCCATAAAAACAACATAAAACAAATTGCTTCAGTAGCCTGTGTGGAGGTTTTGTTCCTGGAATGTTGTTCTTTGAATGGAAGGCAGGAAAGAGAGAGAACTCTCCACTTCCTTTTTGCGCTCCCCGGGCAACCCAAAAAACAGACCTACGCCCTACCCCTGTTCAATCCTTGACAATTTATGGTTTAATAAGCAACTGGGATATGAAGCTATGTAGCATAAACTTTGGTACACATCAGATTTTGTCTAAACAGAGCCCTAAAAGAGTAGGAGAGAAGCTGACTCATTTGTTTCATTCACTTAAGGTTCTGTCTACACTCAAAAAACAAAACAAAAAAACGTGTTCTGACTTGGGTTAGATAACCTGACTTAGCTAACAAATAGCAGTGAAGATACAGCAATTTGATTTTTAAGTCAAATTAACAGGTCAAGTGTAAGCCTATAGGGCAGCCTTGAGTTGAATTCAAACTGCTAACTTAAGTTAAAAGCTGAATTGTTGTGTCTTCACTGCTATTTTAACTGGGTTAAGAACACCTTTTTTGCAGTGCAGATATGTCCTAAGGGTGAAATTCACTCTGTGCAGTGGATCAGTACAAGGCCTATCTTGTATTCTCTGCACAGCAGTGGTTTTCACCCTAAATGAACGAATAGAGGATGATACTAATTATCCTCACTCTGATGGGAAAGTAAGTGATGTTCTCCTCTTATCTGAATTGTCTTTCTCCATCTCACTTCCAAATCTTATAAATCTGCATTACCAGTAGCTTTCTGGATCTTATTTCATAAAACAGGAGATATCAGTAAAACAATTACATTTGAGGTCTCTTGTTTGTCTACATAAATTCTCTTCCTTCTATTCCCCCTCCTTGAATAGGATCTCTGATTGTAACATGTAGTTTTAATTATGCTTACCCACCTTAGTAAAATGTTGTCATCTACAATTGAAAAATGCTACATATATGCAAAATATTATTCTTTTCCACTGGCTGGTAAGTCTTTTGGGCTCTCATTGGTGAGAAGGATGGCTGCTAAGCTCATAAAGCTCATTTTCCCTTTGGAGTAAAATTCAAACCTCTCGGTTTTCAGCTCTTGCTGGCTGCTGGAACATGAAGCTGGCTGCATGGTTTCCTTCATGGCAGCTCATAGCTCTATCATCTAACCACTGGCACATTTTTCTGGCTGATTAATTCTTACTTGGATTTGCTATTTGTGTGTTACTTAAAGGCAACTAATTTTAAAAATTTATTTTAATGTCTTGGAGGTTCCATCTAACACTGAATCTGATATTCTTTCAATCCAAGGAGTTGCTCTTAACTATTTCAGCTTTAAGAGGGTAATTTTGTACTAAAGAGATTTTGATAATAAAGAACCTACTCTTAATGAAGTTCTCGGAATGGCTAAATGGAAAGAAAGCAGCAAAATCAATTGGTTCAGAAATTTAAGTTTGTTGATTTTATTTTCTGAAATGGAAGCAGACAAAGAACATATGATCTGCTGACTACCAATCATTTTTTAGTAAGTTCCATTTGGCTGAAGGTTCAAAGATTCAGACAAAATAGCTATTGTTCATTAATATTGGGTAGATTATTTTATATGGGATCTTAAAACAATTTGTTCATTTTGGAGATTCAGCAGATATTCCTGACAGAGTTGCTTATAGTAGAGTATTTAGAAAGTGCACCTGTGCATTTAAAAGTCCAACATTGTTTATGTTATGAAGTGAGAACCCAAAAATTAGTAAACCTGAGAAATTAAGAATTCCATCAGTGATGAGATCCTAATTCTGCTAATAATGCAACATTTGATAATACTGTATCTAAGACTAATTCAGTCAGTGTTTCCCCCAAGTATTAATTTAGAATTTATCCTAAAAAATCCCAATATTTGTAGGTATTCACTTCTAAAAGTGCTGCTCTAATATCTCTGGACTACTGCAATATCTTCTTCCTGTAGATCAATACACTCTCAACACTGACCTCTTTAGGGAGAGTTGCAACAACTAAAATCCTTCACAACTTCACTGGAATTGAGGATTAGCATATTAAAGATTTTTGCCTTGTCTTACTTCAGAATGTACTTGTACCTCCTCTCCCTCCACCCATTTAGTAGGGGAAACATAGTACATGAAGATACAGGATCTGTAGCAGGTTAATAAACTGCAGGGAAATACAATATTGAACAGGACCAACCATAAATATGGTAGGTTTACTTTACTGAAAGCTTTAGCCTGATCTAAGGCTAAACATTACTCTACCATCTTCTCCATAGCCCAATTTCAAATATTTCCTGCAAACTACACAAAGTGTTTGCAACCTTTAACTGCATTTTAGTGTCTGGGATGTAATAGTTTCCCTGCTGTCTTCCCCAAACTTTTGGCTAAAATGGAAGCAAAAAAATTTGTAATCCATGTTCAAAAGGACAATAGACCTCCAATTACTGATATCTTCCAATTCCCGCTTTTCTGAGTTGGGGGCGGGGGGAAGGGCCTTCATAAAAGGAAGTTTTCAACTTGCCTCCAGTCAAGGCATTGGTGAAAGTCCATGGAAGCACCATAGGAAAGGGATCAACAAATCTCTGATTTTGCCATCTATGCATCAGCCCCAAGGGGAGTTTCCTTTATTGACAACATAGCTGCAGGAACTTCTGTCTCCCCTGTTAGCCTCACAAGCTAGTACCATTCCTCATCTGCCAAAGCAGGAAAACGTGCAATAATAGTCAACAACTTGCTGCTGCTGAAAAGGAGGAATGTTTTATCCCTGAATGAGCTCACTGCAATACTCTGCTATACTGAGGTAGTTCCAGCAGGTCCCTACAGACCTGCCATGTTAGGATTCTGTAATTCTACCATATCCCACTGCATTTTTTCCTTTACATCCTGTAAATACATCAGAGGAGGCTGCCCTGCCTTTTGTCCCGAAGTCCTTTTCGAATGTAGCTGATTCCAGCTTTCTCCTTTGATATTAAATCATTTCTTTCTTCCTTTAAGATCCTCCTGTCTACTTTTCTCTAGCTTGTGGTCGACTATGAACTCCCAAATGACTCTGCAATGCTAAATAACACTTGTAATCAGCTGTATTTCAACATTGCGAAAGAAACATACAGAGGGCACCAAGTTGCACATGGTCAGTTTACACCATTTCATCTGGGATGCATAAAACTCTTGACAGTTTCTCGTTCCATAAAGATGCCTTCAACCTTTCTAATTATCAACGGCATTATTGAGTAAACAAATATTTAGTGTCCAGTAACCTCAGCCAAAAGTCCCATTCAACCTGAACCAAGCAGTGGTCAGAGAACTCTACAGGCTGCACCCACATCTTGTATCACTGAAGTAGGGTTCACATACACCTGTCCAATCGACTACTTGATTCCCTTTTAAAAAAAGCCCCGGCCCTTCTTAAATGAGAATGCCCGAAACATTTTGTAACTTTGTGGCAACTCATACTGCTTGTAAATACGTTTCATCAACTCGTAAGACTTTAGGTTATTTTGTCTGTTGGTCACTACATATAAACTGTTAAAATACCTCCCCCCCCCGCCCAAAAATAAATCCAGCTGTTGAGCCAGCAATAAGAAAGGAATAGCCTCCATAAAAAGGATCTTTCCTCAGCTTTTGATGCTATGGGCTGTTCATGGCAACACAGTGATACCTCACACCCAAAAAATAGAAATCAAATAACAACCCCTTTCCTAGTTGCATTTCTGCAATTCTCTGCACCAATATTGCAGATGTATAAATCTTACCATTACTCCATCATAAGTAGCAGGCCCAGTGGACCAGAGGGATGGGCCCCTCCTCCAAGTCCTCTGAGCAACCAAAACATCTTTCCTAGAACATAATCTTGTTTCTTGGATCTCTACTAAATCCAAACATGGATATAAAAATCTAAAGACCCTTCAAAATCTGAAGACCATTTGCCTCCAGCACACATGCAGGATGGAGCGCACATTCCAAATTGCTATTTTCAGTAACTTCTAAACAAAGGCTCAGGTCTGAGTCATCACAGGTACTTGCAATCCCTGTCTAGTTGACCATCTTGGTACTGTTTTTAATTTCTCTGATTTACCCCTTTCTCTCATCCTTTCCTTTTTGTCCCCTCCCTTTTTTTGACTGATTCATTAATCTTCAAAGTCCCAGATCTTGATCCCAAAGAGCATGGTTCTTCCTGAAGTTGCTCAAGTTTAGTAACTCCCCAATCTTCATCCCCCAATAAATGGGCTTGCAGGGCAGATTGACTCAAATCAAAGCAACTGAAATCACCAATTTTAATCATGATTTCAATTAGCAAGTAGGAAACCTTGATTTAACTCATTAGTTTTAATTGTGTTTTGGATTTGTACTTTTTAGTTATTTTCCTCAAGAAAGATTGATTCTCATTTGATTTGCAGCTAAACATGTTGATTTGCAACTAAATATAGCCTTTACATTAAGAATTGATGCCTCTTTTTGCTAACCAGGATGATACACGCTATTAAGACACATTTATTTAAACAAGTATATAGTGTAACTGACATGTATTCAAATTCTTATTTTTTACTTTTTGTTGTGTTAGAAAATGGTGAATGATGCATTTCTTATTTATCAGGTGATTATTAATTTTTACTTATGATTTATGTGAAGCTATATTTGTATGGAAATACAAATGCAAATAAAAATGAACAAAAGAGCAGTTGTTTTAGTATTATTATTATAATTAAATTAAACTACCTTAAAAGTGCTGGATACAAAAGAAAAAGGTTTATCAAAATAAGTTTTGCACTTAGAACTAACTGATTTATTAAATGAAGGAATTATCTTACCTAGTATTTATTTATAAATTGGAAGAGAAAAAACAAGTTTTCCTGCTCTGTCAGCACTCAATTGATTTCTTAACTTTGAACCAATTAGCAGTTGAACTGATCTAGTTGAATAAACTGAAATGAAGAAAATATTCTCTCTGCACCTGTAGAAGAGGCTACTGCTGTCAGAAGTATTTCAACAAACTCTGGTTGCAGGTGTTTAGCTTTCTTGGCAGCTAACATGTAGCACTTACAATTATTTTTGTATTTAATTTAAAACTTAATAAATTTGGGCCTTAATTTAGGCTGTCAATTCCAGATTTAATTTTAAATAGGTTTATTTCAATGTGTACTTAATTTTAATTAAACAAAATCTGATTTCAATTAAAAAATCTGATGTTTTTAATGAATCAGTTTTTATCTACCCTATGAGCTTATAACGTGTCCACAAGCTCCTCTCTTTGCCCCCGCCCCCCTTGCCCGAGGCAGCACCAAATACAGAAAACCTGTTATTCATTGGATTGGTGAAAATCCTATGTAATTAGGGTTGCCAACTTTCTAATTGCACAAAACTGAACACCCTTGCCCACACCCTGCCTCACCCCTTACTGAGGTCCCCTTCCCTCTGTTACTCACTCTCCCCCACCCTCACTCACTTGCTCATTTTCACCAGGCTAGAGCCGGGGGGGCTGGGGTATGTGATGGGGTGAGGGCTCTAGCTGGGGGTGTGGGCTCTGGTGAGGGGCTAGAAATGAGGGGTTCAGGGTGTGGAGGGGCTCCAGGCTGAGGCAGGGGGTTAGGGTGCAGTGGGGAGGTGAGGGCTCCAGCTGGGGTTGTGAGCTCTGGGGTGGGACTAGGGATGAGGAGTTTGGATTGCGGGAGTGGGCTCTGGTCTGGGGCCAAGGTGTTTGGCATGTGGGATGGGGTTCTGAACTGGGGCAGGGAGTTGGGGTGTGGCAGTGGGTATGGGGTGCGAGTTCCAGGAGGGAGTTTGGATGCAGAAGGGGGATCAGGGCTGGGGCAAAGGGTTGGGGTGCAGGAGGGGATGCGAGGTGCAGGCTCTGAAAGGGAGTTTGGGTGCTGGAGGGGGCTCAGGAGGTATGGGAGAGGGTGCAGGGTGTGGGCTTCAGGCGGCGCTTCCCTCAAGCACCTCCCAGAAAAAGCTGGCATGTCCCTGTGGCCCCTAGGTGGGGGGAGGAGGGGCGTCAGGGAGGCACCGCATACTGCCCCTGCCCACAGGCACTGCCCTTGCAGCTCCCACTGGCCGCGGTTCCCGGCCAATGGGAGCTGCGGAGTTGCGCTTGGGGCAGGGGCAGAGCGGTGAGCCCCCTGGCCACGCCTCCGTGTAGGGGCCACAGGGACATGCCAGCTGCTTCCAGGGAGCTGTGCGGAGCCAGTTATGTCCCTTTTCAACTGGGTGTTCTGGTTAAAAACTGGACACTTGGCAACCCTCTATGTAATTCAGGCAACTGTAGGCCACCCTCAGGATAAACTGAGCATTGTCTTTGGATCCTCTGTTTCACTTTCCAATTTCAAGAAACATTGCTGTTCCTGAAGATGGGCACATTAAAACGTGCTCTCTAACTAGAGAGTCTGTTAGTAGCCTGTCTATCCATCCCTGGTGCCTGAGATTCCTGTGTAACCAATTGTGTCTGCAGATGTTCCTCCCCCAGTTTCTCTTTTGCCCCCTCCCTATCTCTGTTTCTAAGGCAAGACCATCCCCCATATTACCAGGTTTAATGCTCCAGTCTTTAGCGTCCTGACTCTCAGTGGTTCCCACATCCTCTCCCTGACCCATCCCCAATCCTGTATCAGTGAAGGACAAAATCAGTCCTTCCCACAAAGGTAGAGTGGCCCAGATGCTCAAAATGGGCCCTTCATCAATCCTTGCAGGGCTGCTTGGAATCCTCTGACCCCCTGGCTTTGTATGACTGGGAGTGATATCTTTTCCTATTGTCCCATGCTTCTGGGCACTTTCTATAAACATGTCCACTGTTCCCATAGATATAGCATCTAATAAGGTCCCTGCAGTTGTCAGTCTTGTGAATATGTGATCAACAGGGCATGCCTTTTCTCACCCCACAGTCATCACTAAAGTGCTCTGTAGAATCACAGGTAAAACAAGTGTGTGGCTTCCAGGGATACCTACAGTAACCATACATAGAACCTAAATATAATATATTGGAAAGATGTTGCACTATTTTATTTATCAGGAAAAGTTTGAAGGGACCTTTAAATTCACCATTTCAATTCCTAGATGTATTGTAAATTTTAGATTTAAGCTTAATGGGAAACCAATGCAGAATATCTGCTCCCTGTATATTTTCATTGTGGAAAAAAACAGGAACTGGGTTAATAGAAGGTTGAAATAAAGAAATAGCTACTGTACTATCTCAGACCCTCGTTCCTTTCTTAAATCCAAACCATTCCCAGAAAAATTCAACTTCACCCTAGGATTAAAAGCTGGTATCAGATTCTCTGCCGCCTAGCACATGAATTATGACTTTCAATTGTGTAGGAGAGAATCCTACAGTTTTTAACAGAGTCCCAGAAAAAAATCTCTAGTGGGACATTTGTCCACATCTCCTGTGTAGTGCATTTGAATCATGTATCTTGCCTAAGAAATCCTAGGAAAATGTTTCCAACTCTGAATAGTCCTGACCAGAAGCCTGATCCTGACCAGCTGTGATTTCTGCATATGATTCTGTGGCAGCTCCATGACTGGAAACAAATACCCCACGTCCTTTCATATAATCACTTTTCCTCAGATGCTCATTCAAAATAGGCCATTGTACTCACAACAGCACTAGGACTTCCCTTTGTGTTGCTGGGGACCTCAGGATCACAAAAAAAACCAAAAGATCCCACTTCAGAATCTAAAGAATGCCTCTTCTGAGCTACTTTTCCCTTCAGTTGACCTTTATCCTTGGAGCCCCTGCAACAGAGGAGACACAAGTACGACTCCATCTTCCACAGGGAAAGGGGAAGCCACAGATGTGGCAGCTAAGTTGCCACTTGCCTCTACATTTGTGATACACCACAACCATGGCAAAGCGTCACTGTACTGCTGAGGACCCCATGCACAGTTTGACACTTAGGACACACTCTGCATATCATTTCCCAGAGAGAGGGAACCCAGTTCTACCATATCTGCTCCCTCTGGCAGCTACTCCACAACAGCAGGAAGCTCCAGAGCAAACTCTTTTCTTTTGAACAACATGCACTCCTATTGATTGCCTCTTCATATACACCCCTTCTTTCTCTCCCCACCCCCAGCACAGCCGCAGGCCAGTTCCACTATGCAACGTGCCTTCGGCCTGGGGGCACAACTCCCAGGCCCCACAGTAACAAGGCTCATAACATCAGTTGCTAAAACAGCTGAGAGAACCACAGGATCCACCAGTCCATGCAAAGTAATTTGTGCATCAGACTCCAAACAGTCCTTGACTCTCTCACCATTACATCCAGAGAACTCACTGGAGAAACAAAACCTCCTCCAGCCCCACCACCTCAAGCTTCAGCCATCTTGGCAAGAGGAGGAAGTGAGTGTGCTTTCTCTCTCTCTGACCAGAAATTCCTTCCTGGACCTGAGAAATGTCTCTTGATGAAAGCTTTGTCAAACCTGGTACATTCCTGGGAAAAGTTACAGTTGACAAAAATCAGCATTTTCCGACAAAAAAAAATAATAATCAAATTATTCCTTGACTCACTCTAAATGGGTGGCTGAAGCCTCAGGGAAACAGATTGACCAAGTTTGTTTGCCAGGAAGGAGGTTGAAGAAGTACAATTTTTCCCAGAAGGTGCGCAAAGAATCCAGGTCTTATTCCTAGCATTTAAAAGCTCAGCGGGTTGGGGAGAGAAAAAAGACAGACCTTTGTAGAGAGAAAGGGAACTTTTTGACAGTGGGACCAACCAAGGCTAGGGGAGCTGTCTGCTGAGGTCAGCAATTTGGAAGAGAAGTCGGACTGGGAGGAATGGAGTTCTGGAGAAGGATCTAGAACCCTGAAAGGACACTGACTCAAATCCCAAAGAATGCTCAAAAGTGGAAGGGAACGGTGGCAGGGATTTTTATGCAGGCATTTCTTATTTTGCCTGGATCTGTACAGTATACCTCTTGTGGTGTCTAAATGAAGGAGTGATTGCAGTAGAAACTCTACACAAAGTCTGTCTCTGTTTGCTTCAACTGACACATGTTTCTGATGGGATAAACTGTAAACTAGAGTGCCAACACATTTAAAGCTCTGGGAAGGGTATGCTCAAGCCACTGGGGTGTCGGGTGGGGCCTGGGGCATTTAAATCTAGACAGTTGGGCTGCAAAATCCCAGCTCCCAGAAGCAGGTGGTAGATGGAGTCTCTGTATTCTGAGAGCATGCCTAGAGATGCAAATGTAACCTTTCTGCCAGGCCGAGTTGGTAGCAGCAAAGGCCGGGTTCAGTACACAGGGGTTCCCTCTCATCAAAGCAAATGCTAAACTGTCTCGAGCCCCCACCCAGTGACCTGGGAAAATCTTACACACACCCCTGGGCGCCTCAAAGAGGCAATACTTCCCCTCTCGCAAGCACAGAGTCTCGGTGTAGCAGAGAATCTTTAATAACATGAGGTAAACGACATCAGCATTAAATTGGGAAAACATCACAACTAGGGTTCATCAACCAAACCATGAGCAAAGACCCACCCCAGCAAATTGGGCCATGTCCTTTCCCTCGGATTCTTGAGTCCAGCAACCCAAAAGTCCAGCCCCAGAGTTCAAAAGTTCATCCGCAGAGCGTTACTCCTCAGTCTGGGTGAAAATGTGGGGGAGGGGGGCGGGAAGAGGTAAGGGGCACCTTACATAATCTGAAGCTGACTGCCCCACAGCTCCATAGGGCTTCACTCCAATCTGCCCACGAGCCGCTCTGCTCCACCAGCTGTCCCACAAACAGCTCCGCTGTGCAAGCAGCTCGAGCCATCCGATGAACTGCTCTACCAGCCGGTCCACGAGCCGCTCCCACCGTCCCGCAAACTGCTCCGCTCTGCTATAGATCTTCAGGCTCCCCACTACTTAACACAGTGCTCAGTGATTTCAGCTCTTAATAATTTTAGCTCTTTGGTGATTTCAGCTTGTAGTAGTAGGAGCCTCAGTGCTAATGCACCATAAGGCCAAAGTGAACTCAGTTCAGGACCTGTAGTTAGACTCCTAATAGACCCAAAATTAGCTCTGATATTCCACAGTGAAGAAAGACAGAGAAGTAATTGATGTTTCAGGCCCACACCAACAGGTACTGATACTGTCTCCAGCCTCTCTACATTCACAGACTTTTGGAACCCATGTCCCTTGCCTAGCGAGTGCTACTTAGTTGACGGCGAGTCCCTCCATCATAACAAAATGCCAAGTACAGTTCCACTGTCCTTGATTCCCATAATCAGGAAAATGACAGTTTATTCTTCCTGCCCCAATATCAGAGACACTGGGGATCCCACAGCAGCCAAAGTGACCATATGGGCAGCTATGGGCTCATTCTAGGCGGGGTGGGTGTGTCTATGCAAATGAGATCAGCCCCTTAAGTTCTTTTCTACAACTTTCCAGACCTCACCACCAGATGTCAGGGTGGAGCTCATCCTGACTCTGCTTACACAAAGCCAGAGGGAGTGCCTGGACTCTGCTCAGACTCAGCAAGCCAAAAGCACATGATCCAGTGTGGGATTCAAATGCAGCAGCCTGGTGAGTGTCCAGTAGGGAGAACTTGCCCAGGGCTGTGGAAAAAAAAACAACTCTCAGGGAGAGGTGATAGTATTGATATCAGTGGGAGCCCCACAAATGAAATCGAGGGAGAGCAAAATATTAAAATTACAATGCAGATCTGACTGGAGAATTTTGCCTTACTTACTTTGATAGAGATGTTTCTCCACTAGAACTGTCAGCTAATGATCCCCTTGATTAGTAATAGGCAAAAATTCCTTCCAGGAACTCTACTGGCTTTTATCCACGGATAATCTTTTCAGCTTAGTTATTAACTCAAATACAACACATTCTGTCTCGTAACCATTTTTAATTTCAGGCCAGGGTTTCTAGAAATAGAGAAAATACAGCCCTTTGACTTCTTTAATATTGCATAACTTTTCATAGTGTCTACTTTGTTGGGTTTTTTAATAAAAAATCATACTCAACCATTTTTATTGATTAATGCTTTAAAATAATTGACCATAAGAGAGGTAGTGTGGCTTTAGAAGAGGATAGCTATATACAAATAAAATATTTTTCCCAAGAAAGATTGTATTTATGCTTCATTGCTTTTTAACCCCCCCACTCCTCACCTACACTTTCTCAAAGCACTGTAGAAAATGTGGTGTCTGAGTTATTGGAATTCCATAGCATGTATGTAGCTATTGAAAGTTACCAGACTTGATGTGTTAGAAACAAAACTTTCATTAAATTGATGGGTTCATTGCAAAGCAAAAGGAAGACTGACAAAGTTGTATTACTTCCCAGTTTAGAATCATAGAATCATAGAATATCAGGGTTGGAAGGGACCTCAGGAGGTCATCTAATCCAACCCCCTGCTCAAAGCAGGACCGATCCCCGACTAAATCATCCCAGCCAGGGCTTTGTCAAGCCTGACCTTAAAAACTCCTAAGGAAGGAGACTCCACGACCTCCCTAGGTAACGCATTCCAGTGTTTCACCACCCTCCTAGTGAAAAAGTTTTTCCTAATATCCAACCTAAACCTCCCCCACTGCAACTTGAGACCATGACTCCTCGTTCTGTCATCTGCTACTACTGAGAACAGTCTAGATCCATCCTCTTTGGAACCCCCTTTCAGTTAGTTGAAAGCAGCTATCAAATCCCCCCTCATTCTTCTCTTCCACAGACTAAACAATCCCAGTTCCATCAGCCTCTCCTCATAAGTCACGTGTTCCAGTCCCCTAATCATTTTTGTTGCCCTCCGCTGGACATTTTCCAATTTTTTCACATCCTTCTTGTAGCGTGGGGCCCAAAACTGGACACAGTACTCCAGATGAGGCCCCACCAATGTCGAATAGAGGGGAACGATCATGTCCCTTGATCTGCTGGCAATGCCCCTACTTATACATCCCAAAATGCCACTGGCCTTCTTGGCAACAAGGGCACACTGTTGACTCATATCCAGCTTCTCATCCACTGTAACCCCTAGATCCTTTTCTGCAGAACTGCTGCCTAGCCGTTTGGTCCCTAGTCTGTAGCGGTGCATGGGATTCTTCCGTCCTAAGTGCAGGACTTTGCACTTGTCCTTGTTGAAGCTCATCAGATTTCTTTTGGCCCAATCCTCTAATTTGTCTCGGGCCCTCTGTATCCTATCTCTACCCTCCAGCGTATCTACCTCTCCTCCCAGTTTAGCGTCATCTGCAAACTTGCTGAGGGTGCAATCCACACCATCCTCCAGATCATTAATGAAGATATTGAACAAAACCGGCCCCAGGACCGACCCTTCGGGCACTCTGCTTGATACCGGCTGCCAACTAGACATAGAGCCATTGATCACTACCTGTTGAGCCCGACAATCTAGCCAGCTTTCTATCCACCCATACTTCTTTAACTTGCTGGCAAGAATGCTTTGGGAGACCGTGTCAAAAGCTTTGCTAAAGTCAAGGAACAACAAGTCCACTGCTTTCCCCTCATCCACAGAGCCAGTTATCTCATCATAGAAGGCAATTAGATTAGTCAGGCATGACTTGCCCTTGGTGAATCCATTCTGACTCTTCCTGATCACTTTCCTCTCCTCAAAGTGCTTCAGAATTGATTCCTTGAGGACCTGTTCCATGATTTTTCCAGGGACTGAGGTGAGGCTGACTGGCCTGTAGTTCCCAGGATCCTCCTTCTTCCCTTTTTTAAAGATGGGCACTACATTAACCTTTTTCCAGTCCTCCGGGACCTCCCCTGATCGCCATGAGTTTTCAAAGATAATGGCCAATGGCTCTGCAATCACATCCGCCAACTCCTTTAGCACCCTCGGATGCAATGCATCCGGTCCCATGGACTTGTGCTTTTCTAAATAGTCCTGAACCAATTCTTTCTCTACAGAGGGCTGGTCACCTCCTCCCCCATGCTGTGCTGCCCAGTGCAGTAGTCTGGGAGCTGACCTTGTTCGTGAAGACAGAGGCAAAAAAAGCATTGAGTGCATTAGCTTTTTCCACATCCTCAGTCACTAGGTTGCCTCCCTCATTCAGTAAGGGGCCCACACTTTCCTTGACTTTCTTCTTGTTGCTAACATACCTGAAGAAACCCTTCTTGTTACTCTTAACATCTCTTGCTAGCTGCAACTCTAGGTGTGATTTGGCCTTCCTGATTTCACTCCTGCATGCCCGAGCAATATTTTTATACTCTTCCCTGGTCATTTGTCCAATCTTCCACTTCTTGTAAGCTTCCTTTTTGTGTTTAAGATCAGCAAGGATTTCACTGTTAAGCCAAGCAGGTCGCCTGCCATATTTACTATTCTTTCTACACATTGGGATGGTTTGTCCCTGTAACCTCAATAAGGATTCTTTAAAATACAACCAGCTTGAGAGAGCATTGCTTTACAAGGAAAGCTGGTCACAAACTGTTTTGTATTACCAAGCATTTGTTGTTTGTCATGATGTGTTAATTTAAAGGTCATGTGAAAGAGTGGGCTTAGATTAGTGTTGGAAAGCTAGCCAAGAGTCTTGAGGAGGGACCTGAAGAAGAGTTATGAGATTGCTTGGCACACAAGAAGAGGAATGCAGTTCCAGGCAAAGTAGATGATAGGAAATAATCTGTGAGTAGGAGAAGAGACAAAGGGACTATAAAAGAGAACAAGCAAAGGATAAGAGTGATGGAAGCATACAGTGATGGAGGAGTAGAAGGAAACAAAAATGGACAGATGAATGGTGCAAAGCTTTGAGTATGAAGTGTCTGAACCTGATGTTGAAAGAGGAAACAAGTGAGAAAGAGTTAGGGAAGTGAATGGTTAGTGAAGTGGGAGAGGAAGATTATTTTAGCTGCAGCTTTATGGTTATGCTGGAAAGGATATGGGTGGGTGGCTGGAAATGAAGTTATTTAGCACCTTTGCCAGGAACAGCCCTAGCCGTTTTGCCGGCCAGGGCAGAAAACATTGTTTGGCACCCCCTGCCCATTCACCCCCCACACCCAATGAGCAGCTGAGGAGAAAAACAAAAATTGGCCAATCTGTGGAGAGAAAAAAACCTGAGCAATACAGCAACCTCCTGGAAATTGGCAACCTGGGAGACCGCCCTGCTTGCATACCCCTGGAAGTGGCCCTGATCTTTGTTTCTGAAGGATCCCCGAACACTTCTACAGGATTTGAAAGGAAAACATATTTTCAATCCAGGAAGTTAAACCAAATTGAAAATTTATTTTTTTAAGCTGACATAGTTGTTTCTAACTGCTCAATATTTAACTGTATTTCTATAAATATGTACTAAAGAAGCCTAACTGATGATGATGTAGTTATCAGGTTGTATTTCTATAATGCACTTTATCTAGGAATAAAACTGGATAACTTAAAAAGCTCCAACTGGTTCAGAAAACAATGGTCTATCCTCTGAACAACAAAACGTCTTCCCAGTGTTCTTATCTCTTCACTGGGTCCTGGCTGAATAATGAATCAAATTTACAGTTCACTCCTCATCTTCAAAGCCTTTCATAGGGCCCATCCAAGTTACCTGGAGGAATGGCTCACTTGGCATGATCATAACTTCCTGCAACAGCTACATTTGTATGGAACAATGGAACTACCAGCTGCAGAGTTCAGTCTCAGATTTGGGAGACAGGCAGCAGAGCTTTCTTGGCCTCAAGCCCTTGTCTGTGGAACTCCCTTCAGGAAGAAATCAGAATGATCATGAATATTCACATCTTCAGAGCAAAATGTGAACCACTTCTTCAGTCTTGCCTTCCCTCCCCTGAGAAAAGTCAACAAATTCCAGATGACTGGAACATTGAGAGATGTAGAGAAACAGATAACTTTATATATTCATGCAAATAAATTTGTAAGGTGCTCAGACATGGTTTAAATACCTAGATAGATGAAAAAGTTTTCAAGTGTTTAATTGTAAAACTCTATTTATGAAAACCCACTTTGTTATCCAAGATTACTACATTTTACTATAAACTAGTTATAGGGTGTTGCTTTTATTTTTTTGTGTACTTTTCATATGAATGATTTTTCATGCATTGTTTTTTGTGCTAAACAATGCTACAAGATGCTGTTCGCAGGTCTCTATTGTAAGTTAGAAAAATTGTTATATTATTTGAGCAATACATTGTGATCATTTAATTAAAGTATTAAAAAGCATCTCTACAAGGGAGAGTGGAGCTGGGGTTAAGATTATGCATATAATCTTAACTTTTGCATTTCCTGTTTTACGTACTTTTTCACTACACAACCTTAGAAAGCCCTTTGTACCTGTTTTTTTTAATTTCTCATGTTTTTTTAAAATAAACTACGTTTTCTCACTGAAAAAATATATAATAAATAATATATAAATAGTATATAATATATACTATAAATAGTATATAATAAATAATATATAAAAATCTATAATCTATAATAAGTGACTAAAACATAATAAAATAAATGAAAGACATGGAAGATTACTATACCAAAGAATTGAGAATTACCAGACACAACAAATTAGTACTAATAATATTATAGTCATTTTAGAGATGAAATTCCTATTGATTTCATTTAAAAAATTCCATGTGCAGGCTCAATCTTGCTCCTATCCAAGTATATGGCAAAACTCCCATTGACTGAAATGGGAATAGACTCAAACCCTTTAGCAATCTGTATATACTAGATTGTCATTTCACAACTATTCAAAGAAAAATTATGTTAATTTTCCCTCATGTATAGGTAAAAACAAAGACTTGTATTTAAAAAAAAAATCAATGAAAATAGTTTCCTGTAATGTAGATGTGCTTCACCAGGAAACAATAATGACATTCTTTGAGAACTTTCATAATATAAATATGTTAATAAAAATCTCACTATTTGTTTTCCCTATAGATGGTAACAACAGATCATTCAGACACTTCAGCTGGTACAGAATATATCTGTATATTTATTTAGCAATACTTGCAGGGAGTACGCTACACCTTTGTTTTACAGGTTGCATTGGCTTCTGTTCAGTTTCCTGATGCAGTTCAAGGGGTTGATTGCAATTTCTACAGCCCTTCATGGTCCAGGTCCTGTGTATCTTAGAGGCCATCTCTCCATAACTTCAAGGGTCTTCTATTTTCCAAGACATTTCTATTCTCAAACTAACATTTGAGTTGGTTTTGGAGTTTGCTTTTTATAATGAGGGATTGATGTTGGTAATGTTGGCTAACATTGGGTTAGCAAGTATTTAATCTTGATGGTTGATTGTAATTTATTGTAAGTAAGGGTATGTGTGTGTAGGAGCATTATATAACATTGAATAAATAAATAATGCTTATTCTCTGAATCCTTTCCCCCTTTTTCTATCTGCACCTAGAATTAAGAAGAATTTCCAAAGTAGATACTGAATAGCACTACCTGCTAATGATCGCTGTAGATAAGATTAAATTAAGGCTTTTATTTTAACCCCTGAATTTCACATGCTCAGAACTTTTGAAAAATTCCATTTCTGGGCTGACTTTTTTCATGCTTGCTGTCATTCAAGAAGTAAATATCTGGGAAAGTTGAAGCAAAATTATTTCAGCCAATTTTCAAATTAGATGAAGGTGAAAAAATATATACTTTTAACACATTTAGGCCCCAATTTAGAAAGATACTTAAGCACATGCCTAACTTTATGCATTTGAGTAGTCCCATTAACATCAATGAAAATTATTGAAATATTAAGAAAAGATTGGGGTTGGTCACAGAGTTTTAAAGCTAGTGGCTTCAAATTTGACAAGTCCATAATAAACATGTGTCCTCTCTCAAAGAAACTAATAAGAACATTGTAAAACATTGTAAAACTTCCCACGTGCAAACCTGAGTTTTTAAATGCTTATAACTCAGTTAATTTTTATTCAATTGTCACAAATTAGTCCATTTCTCAGTGACATCTAGTCATCTTAAATATTTAAAATATTAATGTTCAGCCACTTGTGTGTGTGAGCAAAAAATCATCTTAAAAACTCCCTAAGGCCAGATTTTGCAATGAAGTCCCAGTCTAGTCTTTAGGCCTCAGTTCAGAAAGGTACTTAAGCAAGGTACTTAACATTTAGCAGGTGAGAAGTCCCATTGACTTTAGGATTATGACTATATTAAGCTTCAAACTTAATCTGTTTTTGTTGTAGCCCTATCTATAAAACATGTTACAAGGATATTTTTAAATATATGGGAATAAGTATTTTTTCACCCTTTCAGGTAATAAATAGGTTTAACAAAAAGCAATTATCTTTCTTTAAGAATTTTTTCTTTAGGAATGCTTTATCACCTCTGTTTTCCTGCCATCCAAATGGTGACCAGTTATGGGTTTACTTGGGCTGTGGTCTTGTTAGTTCTCACAAACTAAGGTGATTTGACTGTTATATAGCATTTGGTATTACCAGAGGCCAGTTTCTTTGCCAAAGAGGTCCTGGTTTTTGTTGCTAAGATAATGATCCTCCTCCTAGTCTTTATTTTACCCATATTATTTATTATTATTTTATTACTATTTATTATTTGTACTGTGGTAATGCCTAGTAGCCCCAATCCTAAACCAAGGCCTCACTGTGCTAAGTGCTGAACAAACACATAACAGAAAGACTGTCACAACTCCCAAATTATATGTGATCTATTGTCTTTGGGCTTATGATCATAGAATCATAGAATATCAGGGTTGGAAGGGACCTCAGGAGGTCATCTAGTCCAACCCCCTGCTCAAAGCAGGACCAATCCCAATTTTTGACCCAGATCCCTAAATGGCCCCCTCAAGGATTGAACTCACAACCCTGGGTTTAGCAGGCCAATGCTCAAACCACTGAGCTATGCCTCCCCTCCCCATAGATGGAGACTGGTTACCAGCTGGATAAGTCTTATTTTCAGTCATTAAGCTCACTTGAGTGTCTCTTCATGGAGTGTTACCAGATATAAGTCTCCTGAGCTGCTGGAATGGGCAGGAATTAATATGGAAATCTGTGGACCACAATTTGGGGGGGGGTGTCCATCCATCTGTCCCCCCAAAGGCTGCTTCCTTGTCTATGGAGTCTGCATTCAGGCAGTCTTACCACTAAGCAGTTATACAGTGTGTGACTATCATATGCTCTACAACGAAGCTTGTAGCAATAAACCTCAACTGCAGTTTTTTTCCAAGAGCAGGAGCTTAAAGGAAAGCCAGAATTCTAAGAAAGGTTAAGATGCTAGTTCTTACATCTTCTCCCCTCAACACTCCAATATATATGTTTTGTTCCAGCTTCCCAGGGTTTTTAGGAACTTTGGCAAATTATTTATCAAAAATGGCTGTGCCTCCGAGCTCTGTCCTGTTTCAGAGGGAGAAGATCAAGAAATCAGTTTGCAGTTACTGTAGTTTTATTGTGAAGCAGATGAAGTGGTGTCTAAACCCCTGCTTCAGCAAGGTGCTTAAGCACATGCAGAATTTAAGCATGTGAGTAGTCCTATTGAAATAAATGCTTAATGTTCTACAAGTGCTTAAGTACCTTGTTGAATCAGGGCCATAAGAGCAAAGAGATGCTGACTTTCTTAGGGCTCTGTATTTATGGACAGATGTTGCAATGACATGATAGCTTTGGTGCCCTCTGCTGTCTAAATTTGATTTTTCTTACATTTGTTTCTGCACTGGAGAAGCAAATGAAGAGTGCAAATCCTGTCATAACTTGCCACCTCATTCATTACTAGAATTCAGACTTTTCTTTGAGTTGTCTTACTCTAGGAAAATCACAGTTAACATTCTTCTGCACTTTCCTTAAATGATTCCAAACAAAGGAATAAGGATTCTTTCACCGTTCATCATGTACAAAACTGTATATAATTTTGATAACTTTTAGAAATTATCTCTGAAAGATCTGATACTGCACAATTTATTTTAAGAATACTTCAGGGGATTAAAGTACTTACGGTTTAAATAAAATCTGTCAGACAATAGCAATACTAAATTTAAAATCAAAATTACATGAGTAATAACTAAGTGATCCTCATTGCTTATTCTATGTGCCAGTACAGATGACATCTGATAACAATTGAACCAACTAATATCCACCTCTGTTAAACATTTCTTGAAAACCCCCACCTCATTTAAGTCATAAAAATGGCATATGGATATGCACAGCTCCATTTTTTGTATCCCTCTCATTTCAGACTTCCTGTTTGTCTCCAGTGTCTGTATCTTGATGTATAATTCTTGACCCTAAACTCCCCTGCTCCCACATCTGTTTCAGCAAGTCTTCCTCCCATCACCTTCACATTCCACTGCCAAGTTCATCATTGATGAAGTCTGCATTCGTGCCTTTGTCATTTAGACTGTTGCAAATTCTTTCCATGCTGTCTCCTCAAGGTCCAGCTCTCCAAACTCTGGCAAGTGCAGAATACTGCTGAATAGCTTCCCACAAGGGCAAAGAAGCATGACCATACCATCCTTATATAGCTTGCAACTCTACTTGATTTCTATAATCAAAGCAATTCTTTTAAAGCTGTTTTTAAAAACTGGAGCAGATGTTCCTTGTCAACTTTTTTTTAATTCTCTTCTCTCCTCCCTTCCCCTCTTGTCATTAAATGCCTAATACTATTGATTCTCCATTTGAATGTATAGAATGGTGTTCATATTCACACTTGAAAAACACTTAACTTTGTGGATAACGCCAATGGCATATATATTATATGTATGCTATTATCAAGTGTTGCCTAGCAACTTCTATGGACATGTTCTGCTAGTTCCTTTTCATGCTTTATATCTGCTTTTCATAGCCAAAATTTAGTAACAGTACTTGATATGTTTTGGATGCCTGTATGGATAGATCCTGGTTTTGGAAACATTTGAAGATGCACGTTGAGAAATTGAGATCAGACAAACAGACTTATCCAGTCAGGCATTTTGATATTGAATGTCTTACTTTCCGTATTGCTAGCCTCTTACCAGAATGCTTCATGACACCTTATGTCAAGTCAGCTTGTTCAAAAATTCGATGAAAAAAATCTGTTAGTTCAGTATTAAGGTTTAGATTTTAAAGCTTCCAAAAGCAAGAAATTCAGAGCTGAGGTTCATAGGAGAGGTGAAGTGGTTAGAGCTCATGGGCTTGACACAACTCTCACAATGATTGACACCAGTGTAATTCAGTCAAATTCATTGGAATTATTCCTGATTTACACTGATTTTGCACTGGTGATTGGATTCAGGCCCACAGTTGTCATGTGGTGCTTAAGATTTATATTCTCATCTATGTGCATTTAAAAATTCTTTCCTAACATTGCATTTACTTGAGTTGTTTGCACTTAATATTAGGCTTTTAAAGGGAGAAAAGTCTGAATTAGAACCAAAGGCAGGGGGAGGGGTTGGCTTCTGTACCTGGTCAGCCTTTTAAAGTAGGTCACCTGACTGTGGATTGACCTGCTGAGATATTTGGGGATTTGCTCCCCGTCGACTCAGGAACTTCCAGCTCATGAGAGGCGGAAGCAGAGTCAACGGGGGAGCAGCAGCAGTCGACTCGCCACCGTCCTCATTGCCAGGTAAGTCGACCTAAGATATGCCGACTTCAGCTACACCATTCATGTAGCTGAAGTTGCATATCTTAGGTCGACTCCCGCCTATTGTAGACCAGGGCTTAGATGGAGCTGATTATCACTAGTAAGAAGGAATACAGGGCATAGCTGGTGCATGCACAGAATAAGCCAATGATAGCAGCAGTCTGTGCTAATGGTGCTATTTCTCATAGCCATATGAAGTGCCTCTTCTTGTGGTAAGTGTTGTGTCATTCTAATCACTTCTTGAAGTTAACTATATAAAAGAATCAGATGCATAAAATATCTTGACATTGAGAAAGTTTTGTAGGTAAGAATCACAGGTGCAATTCAGGATTTAGGAAGATAAGCAAGGCTAAAAATGTGTCCTCAGATATGTACATAAATTGTACTGGCTTCAATTAGAGTTGCATGCCTGTAATCTGAAGGCAATGTTTAGCCGCAAGTGAGAGTCAAATGAAGAAGTAGCCTCATTTCGTGTTTCTTCACTTGTGAGGAATGAATCTCAGGTAAACTGTTTATCTCAAAATTCTACCTTTTAAGCTGCAGAAGAATTTTCATTTGTAGTCAGGAGTAGTACTAGCTACCTGACACTAAAATTACACAACATCACAGTCTCCTAGAATCTTCAGCTTTAACAGATCTGACTGCATAATTTCCTCTTCCCAAAATATATGCATCCTGTATTTGGTTGATTTGACTATCAATTTTATAAACAGCAGCAGTCTATACATTGGTGTTTTTATACTTATTTCTGTCCTTCCTTAGACATAGAATTGCAGAAAACCTATGTTTCAGATGACTCTCAAATGTCAGTGAAAGATGTTTTCCATTAAAGTAAGTCACAGGGACTTAACATACCAAATAAATACTATTTGCCATTAGTATGAGCCAAAATGTGTGCTAATAGTTAAATATAAATTGGCCACAGCAATGGAATGTTTGGTCAAAATTAAACTTCGGCAATGCTAGGAACATAAAAATGATGAATTTTCCATGTTCATTATGTCTTTTCCAGTAACACATATCTTTTCCAATTGAAAACATCCTTTTATTCCTGATTAAGTAAAGTCTTTAGTCCTTAGGGCTTAAAGGCCTGCCAAGTTTCAGAATGTAAAACAAAAATGCTTGAGTGGCTGAAGCATGGAAAAAAAGGTCTTGAAGTCAGTGTTTTATATTCTGTATTTAGATGAGTCAAAATTGACCGAGGTAAATTTTAATCAAACCCAGTCAAAAAAAAACTTATAATCACTCCCAAACTAAGACCAACATTTCATAGTTTGAATGTGATAGTATAATTTTTTTCCTAATCTTAAAATAGGAGTTAAATGGTACACATTGTCCATATTTGGAAGTTTGGACACGCATAAAAATAGGCCAAAATGGATCATGTTAATAATGTTTAGCTATGAAGGGGCCTGACCAAAATCCCCTTAATACATACGGAGATTCCTATTGACTCCACTGAATTTTGGATTAGGTTTTGAATCTATGCTTATGAAGTGAATGCTCTCACTTAAACATGCATCTTTTACTGTTGAATCTTATGCATAAGATACGGAGTTGTAGAACAAGAAAATAACCCTTTAATAAGTTTAAAGGTACAACCGGTTCTTTCTCCTCCATCTAGTCCCCCATATTCTTAGTATCAACTGATATCTTTTAAAAAAAATTAAATAAAACATTGAATTAACGAATTAGAGAAGGCTATAACAGCAGAACTAAGCAACCAATCTCCATAATAATTCTTTATATTTCCTACTCCCAGAGTAAATATACCAAGTGAAGGAAAATTGGCCATAACTTTATTCCGTTCTCCACAACAGTGACATGGTATAATGGCAACTACTTAGATTGTGAGCTTTTTGAGGGCAGAGACTGTCATTTAGTTCTGTATTATTACAGCGCCTAGCACAGTGTGTCCGGGTCTATGACTAGGACTCTGAATCGCTACCACAATACAAATAAACAGCAAATAATTATAATGCCTGATTCCTGATGAGCAAAGTGTTTCCTGCAGCTTAGCCTTTTTTTCCCCGGCACAGGTGCTTCGGGAAAGGTTTGTAAAAGTTGCCTCTTGGGAGACAGAAGGAGAAGATGTCTGGTGAGGTAGGGCTCCATCTACGGATTGAACCCCATCTGAGGATTTAGTCATTAATATTAAACTGCTGATGTTTATTATTGTAAATGCAGCCCTCTAGGCCTCAAGAACAGTCAAATCTTGCTAAGACTTTATTAACTAATGGAATTCTAGAAAATCAGTAATGTTACTTGGAGACTTTGTTTGGGACTTTCAAAAACACTCAGCTAGCTTTGCTCCCATCAAAGTCAATGGGATAACTCCAATTGACTTCAGTGGGAGCAGAGTTAGGCAATGGTCTAGTACTTCCAATAGTAACATATGTTGTGGGAATTTGAGGTTCATGCAAATCTCATCACTGAAACACAGGTAAGTAATATGAGTGGGAGAAACCAGAGCCAGAGAAGAATCAGATCTAATAACACCATCACTTCACACATCTATATTACCTTTCACCTAAGGATTTCAAAGTGCTTTACAACCAATTAAAGAGTCACAACCAAGAGAGGTGTGCACTGCTAGCCTGAGCATAGCACTGCTATGTTCTAGACCTGGCTCTAACACCAGCTTCTTCTGCGGCCTTGGGAAAGTCATTCAGTCTCTGCTGCCATTTCGCCATCAGTATAGTGATGATACTTATCGACTCAAAGGGGAGAGGGGAGGATTAATTAGTTAATGTCTAAAGTGCTGAGTGTTATTTTTTAATTACAACAAAAACATTGTAACACAGAGGGTGCAGCTTCACCTATCATTGTAGTTATTTACCATAGTTCACCAAGTGCAATATAGGCAGAACCATTTCTGATATTAAATTATTTTTAAGAAGATTATATATAGCTCCAGCCCAAAGGTTGGTTGTTGAAGAGTATGCATTTAACTATCCTCTACTCCACATCAAATATCAGGTGAGTGAGCACCTCCAAAGAGTCTAATTCAAGCAGTGACTATAAAGACTCATTTTTATATCAAACACTTTCAGTTAATGAAAAAAAGAAATAAACCCCTAGTTGTTCCACACAAACACCTGATATAGTATATCGAGCCATGAGGAAAAAGTCTTAAAGGAATAGTCCACATGAGTTTGCTAGAGAAACAAGCAAACAAGAAAAATCTTGTAGCTAATAACTTGGGGGAATGTCCAGAACAGATGACCCCATCACACAACCATGCTCTACCCTGTGTATCAGGGAACAGCCACAGAAACAAGTCATTCCCCTCTCCAGATTGAATTAGGCTCTTGACTGTTTTCCAAAAGTGGGAGTTTCAAAGAAACACAGAGAGCAGCTCTGGAGCAGCAAAAAGCAACCAGAACATATAAGCCACTTTCTCACAGCTGCTATCCTTCACATTCTTCTACACACACACAATTCTAACCTGCTCCTCTGCCCATGCACAATGTCCTCCTCCTACATTCCTTCATATTCCCCCTCCTCTCCTTGTTGAGTAGATCTGGTGCAAGAATTATTTAAAATAAATGTTTAGGATTAATGATCACTTTTGCCTTTCTTCATAAGTGAATGTTTCTTCTTCAAGAGAGGCTAAAGGCAAATGTTCCCCACCAAATCCACAAAAAATTGCCTCCTTCCAAAATGGCTGTCTACTATTTTCAAATTGGCACTTCGCCTCAGTGGGAACACTTGGAGGTGATAACTCATTTTGCAAAGGGGCTCTTTGCTAATGGCAGTCCTTTAGCTTCACTGTAATGGAGAACAACGGAAGATGGTAGCCATTTTGAAAGAGGACAGATCTTTGTGGAATTCCATGAAGGACATTATTGATCAGCCTCTACTGAAGAAGCTGTTATGAAAAATACAGCAAAAATTCCCATTAATCCTTAAAAGATTCTTCAAATATAGCTTGTGCACAAGGTCTTAGTGAATTTTAAATATATAGGAATTCTGAAGAGTCTGTGTTATTTTATTATTAAAATCATTTGGGACAAAGAAATGGTCAGACATGGTACTAAATTTCACAAAGGGCCCTGGCCAATTTACTTGTAACTTTTCAGAAAATGAATGATGCACTCAAACAGTAAGTTCTGTAAATTTGGGGAGCATACACGTTGTTCTTAATACATAACAAAATAGCTGAAACCCTGCTTTAAGTACAAAATTCAACTTAACCTTTACTATAGAACCATGAGTGGCACTTCCATAATAGTAGCCAAAGCATGCTAAGTGATTTGCATTCAAGTACAAAGAAATTTTTTTGTCCCAAAGAGCTAAATAAATCTAGAATCTACATAAATGTGTCAGATTTGGGAATAGAACCCAGATCTCCTAATTCCCATTCCTGTGCTGTAGCCACAAGACATTCCTTTAGTATTCAGTAGCTTACAATTCATATTATAATTCATAGAGTTTTTTAAGAACAGGTTAGACAAACACCAGGGGTAGTCTAGGTATACTTGATCCAGACTCAGCTCAGGGGGATGGACTTGATGACTTTTTGAGGCCCCTTCCAGCCCTACATTTCTATCATTCTGTGAATGTAGGGAATTACAGGTGTAAATGTAGGACTTCAATTTGAAACACCCCATTGATTTCAGATGTGAAGGGTTGTTCCCTTAGAACCAAATCCAGAGCCCAGCGCCTGGATGATATGTGTGCCGGGGTGGTATGAGGCCTACAGCATTGGAATTTCCACACACAGTTGGAATACCAAACTGTCCTGTTCAGAGTGACTTGAATGTGGGCCAGGATGTGACTGTGTATGTTTAGGTTTCTGTATTGCAAATTTTAGAATCTAACTTGCTGGTTTTCCTAACTAGTTTAAATACTGTGTGTTATGTTTCCAGGTGCACAGTAAGTCATCATGTTCCTTCAAAAAGAAAAGGAGTACTTGTGGCACCGTAGAGACTAACCAATTTATTTGAGCATGAGCTTTCGTGAGCCACAGCTCACTTCATCAGATGTTTACCATGGAAACTGCAGCAGACTTTATATACACACAGAAATCATGAAACAATACCTCCTCCCACCCCACTGTCCTGCTGGTAATAGCTTATCTAAAGTGATCAACAGGTGGGCCATTTCCAGCACAAATCCAGGTTTTCTCACCCTCCACCCCCCCACACAAATTCACTCTCCTGCTGGTGCTAGCCCATCCAAAGTGACAACTCTTTACATAATCAAGTCGGGCTATTTCCTGCATAGATCAAGGTTTTCTCACATCCCCCCCACCCCCATACACACACAAACTCACTCTCCTGCTGGTAATAGCTCATCTAAACTGACCACTCTCCAGGTTTAAATCCAAGTTAAACCAGAACATCTGGGGGGGGGTAGGAAAAAACAAGAGGAAACAGGCTACCTTGCATAATGACTTAGCCACTCCCAGTCTCTATTTAAGCCTAAATTAATAGTATCCAATTTGCAAATGAATTCCAATTCAGCAGTTTCTCGCTGGAGTCTGGATTTGAAGTTTTTTTGTTTTAAGATAGCGACCTTCATGTCTGTGATTGCGTGACCAGAGAGATTGAAGTGTTCTCCGACTGGTTTATGAATGTTATAATTCTTGACATCTGATTTGTGTCCATTTATTCTTTTACGTAGAGACTGTCCAGTTTGACCAATGTACATGGCAGAGGGGCATTGCTGGCACATGATGGCATATATCACATTGGTGGATGTGCAGGTGAACGAGCCTCTGATAGTGTGGCTGATGTGATTAGGCCCTGTGATGGTGTCCCCTGAATAGATATGTGGGCACAATTGGCAACGGGCTTTGTTGCAAGGATAAGTTCCTGGGTTAGTGGTTCTGTTGTGTGGTATGTGGTTGTTGGTGAGTATTTGCTTCAGGTTGCGGGGCTGTCTGTAGGCAAGGACTGGCCTGTCTCCCAAGACTTGTGAGAGTGTTGGGTCATCCTTTAGGATAGGTTGTAGATCCTTAATAATGCGTTGGAGGGGTTTTAGTTGGGGGCTGAAGGTGACCGCTAGTGGCGTTCTGTTATTTTCTTTGTTAGGCCTGTCCTGTAGTAGGTAACTTCTGGGAACTCTTCTGGCTCTATCAATCTGTTTCTTTACTTCTGCAGGTGGGTATTGTAGTTGTAAGAAAGCTTGACAGAGATCTTGTAGGTGTTTGTCTCTGTCTGAGGGGTTGGAGCAAATGCGGTTGTATCGCAGAGCTTGGCTGTAGACGATGGATCGTGTGGTGTGGTCAGGGTGAAAGCTGGAGGCATGCAGGTAGGAATAGCGGTCAGTAGGTTTCCGGTCTTGGGAGACAGGCCAGTCCTTGCCTACAGACAGCCCCGCAACCTGAAGCAAATACTCACCAACAACCACATACCACACAACAGAACCACTAACCCAGGAACTTATCCTTGCAACAAAGCCCGTTGCCAATTGTGCCCACATATCTATTCAGGGGACACCATCACAGGGCCTAATCACATCAGCCACACTATCAGAGGCTCGTTCACCTGCACATCCACCAATGTGATATATGCCATCATGTGCCAGCAATGCCCCTCTGCCATGTACATTGGTCAAACTGGACAGTCTCTACGTAAAAGAATAAATGGACACAAATCAGATGTCAAGAATTATAACATTCATAAACCAGTCGGAGAACACTTCAATCTCTCTGGTCACGCAATCACAGACATGAAGGTCGCTATCTTAAAACAAAAAAACTTCAAATCCAGACTCCAGCGAGAAACTGCTGAATTGGAATTCATTTGCAAATTGGATACTATTAATTTAGGCTTAAATAGAGACTGGGAGTGGCTAAGTCATTATGCAAGGTAGCCTGTTTCCTCTTGTTTTTTCCTACCCCCCCCCCAGATGTTCTGGTTTAACTTGGATTTAAACCTGGAGAGTGGTCAGTTTAGATGAGCTATTACCAGCAGGAGAGTGAGTTTGTGTGTGTATGGGGGTGGGGGGGATGTGAGAAAACCTTGATCTATGCAGGAAATAGCCCGACTTGATTATGTAAAGAGTTGTCACTTTGGATGGGCTAGCACCAGCAGGAGAGTGAATTTGTGTGGGGGGGTGGAGGGTGAGAAAACCTGGATTTGTGCTGGAAATGGCCCACCTGTTGATCACTTTAGATAAGCTATTACCAGCAGGACAGTGGGGTGGGAGGAGGTATTGTTTCATGATTTCTGTGTGTATATAAAGTCTGCTGCAGTTTCCACGGTAAACATCTGATGAAGTGAGCTGTGGCTCACGAAAGCTCATGCTCAAATAAATTGGTTAGTCTCTACGGTGCCACAAGTACTCCTTTTCTTTTTGCGAATACAGACTAACACGGCTGTTCCTCTGAAACCTGTCATTATGCAAGGCACTGCATTTAGCCGTATGGAGTGGAAATCTATCAACTGCATGAAGAAACTTGTACAGATACAGACAGACATCATCTTCCTTTCCAAATGCAAACAGATGGACATCGTACCAAAAGGACTGAAGGTCAAAAATCCATTACAATCTACATACCACACAGACTATGCTGACAGCTTGTGCCTCACGCTCTCAAAGAAACTGCGGAATCACCTGATCAAGATCCTCTACAGCAAACAGGGAAAGATTAAGAATGAGCTCTCAAAAATGGATACTCTCATAAAGAACCAATCTTCCACACAAACTTCCTCGTGGCTGGATTTTACTAAAACTAGACAAGCCATTTACAACGCACACTTTGCTTCTCTACAAAAGAAAAAAGACACTAAACTTTCTAAACTACTACATGCTACAAGGGGCCACAGCAATGGTTCCCTCACCCCACCTAGCAATATTGTTAACCTATCCAACTATACTCTCAGCCCAGCAGAAGCAGCTGTTCTATCTCGGGGCCTCTCCTTCTGCCCCTCCACCCCCACGAACATGATACAGTTCTGTGGTGACCTAGAATCCTATTTTCGACGTCTCCGTCTCAAGGAATATTTCCAAAATACCTCTGAACAACATACTAATCCACAGAGGTCTCCCTGCCAACACTACAGAAAGAGGGATTCTAGATGGACTCCTCCTGAAGGTCGAAACAGCAGACTGGACTTCTACATAGAGTGCTTCCGCCGACGTGCACGGGCTGAAATTGTGGAAAAGCAGCATCACTTGCCCCATAACCTCAGCCATGCGGAACGCAATGCCATCCACAGCCTCAGAAACAACTCTGACATCATAATCAAAAAAGCTGACAAAGGAGGTGCTGTTGTCATCATGAATAGGTCGGAATATGAACAAGAGGCTGCTCGGCAGCTCTCCAACACGAGTTTCTACAAGCCATTACCCTATGATCCCACTGAGAGTTACCAAAAGCAACTACAGCATTTGCTCAAGAAACTTCCTGAAAAAGCACAAGATCAAATCCGCACAGACACACCCCTGGAACCCCGACCTGGGATATTCTATCTACTACCCAAGATCCATAAACCTGGAAATCCTGGGCGCCCCATCATCTCAGGCATTGGCACCGTGACAGCAGGATTGTCTGGCTATGTAGACTCCCTCCTCAGGCCCTACGCTACCAGCACTCCCAGCTACCTTCGAGACACCACTGACTTCCTGAGGAAACTTCAATCCATCGGTGATCTTCCTGATAACACCATCCTGGCTACTATGGATGTAGAAGCCCTCTACACCAACATTCCACACAAAGATGGACTACAGGCCGTCAAGAACACTATCCCCGATAATGTCACGGCTAACCTGGTGGCTGAACTTTGTAACTTTGTCCTTACCCATAACTATTTCACATTTGGGGACAATGTATACCTTCAGATCAGCGGCACTGCTATGGGTACCCGCATGGCCCCACAGTATGCCAACATTTTTATGGCTGATTTAGAACAACGCTTCCTCAGCTCTCGTCCCCTAAAGCCCCTACTCTACTTGCGCTATATTGATGACATCTTCATCATCTGGACCCATGGAAAAGAAGCCCTTGAGGAATTCCACCATGATTTCAACAATTTCCATCCCACCACCAACCTCAGCCTGGTCCAGTCCACACAAGAGATCCACTTCCTGGACACTACAGTGCTAATAAACAATGGCCACATAAACACCACCCTATACCGGAAACCTACTGACCGCTATTCCTACCTGCATGCCTCCAGCTTTCACCCTGACCACACCACACGATCCATCGTCTACAGCCAAGCTCTGCGATACAACCGCATTTGCTCCAACCCCTCAGACAGAGACAAACACCTACAAGATCTCTGTCAAGCTTTCTTACAACTACAATACCCACCTGCAGAAGTAAAGAAACAGATTGATAGAGCCAGAAGAGTTCCCAGAAGTTACCTACTACAGGACAGGCCTAACAAAGAAAATAACAGAACGCCACTAGCGGTCACCTTCAGCCCCCAACTAAAACCCCTCCAACGCATTATTAAGGATCTACAACCTATCCTAAAGGATGACCCAACACTCTCACAAGTCTTGGGAGACAGGCCAGTCCTTGCCTACAGACAGCCCCGCAACCTGAAGCAAATACTCACCAACAACCACATACCACACAACAGAACCACTAACCCAGGAACTTATCCTTGCAACAAAGCCCGTTGCCAATTGTGCCCACATATCTATTCAGGGGACACCATCACAGGGCCTAATCACATCAGCCACACTATCAGAGGCTCGTTCACCTGCACATCCACCAATGTGATATATGCCATCATGTGCCAGCAATGCCCCTCTGCCATGTACATTGGTCAAACTGGACAGTCTCTACGTAAAAGAATAAATGGACACAAATCAGATGTCAAGAATTATAACATTCATAAACCAGTCGGAGAACACTTCAATCTCTCTGGTCACGCAATCACAGACATGAAGGTCGCTATCTTAAAACAAAAAAACTTCAAATCCAGACTCCAGCGAGAAACTGCTGAATTGGAATTCATTTGCAAATTGGATACTATTAATTTAGGCTTAAATAGAGACTGGGAGTGGCTAAGTCATTATGCAAGGTAGCCTGTTTCCTCTTGTTTTTTCCTACCCCCCCCCCAGATGTTCTGGTTTAACTTGGATTTAAACCTGGAGAGTGGTCAGTTTAGATGAGCTATTACCAGCAGGAGAGTGAGTTTGTGTGTGTATGGGGGTGGGGGGGATGTGAGAAAACCTTGATCTATGCAGGAAATAGCCCGACTTGATTATGTAAAGAGTTGTCACTTTGGATGGGCTAGCACCAGCAGGAGAGTGAATTTGTGTGGGGGGGTGGAGGGTGAGAAAACCTGGATTTGTGCTGGAAATGGCCCACCTGTTGATCACTTTAGATAAGCTGTTACCAGCAGGACAGTGGGGTGGGAGGAGGTATTGTTTCATGATTTCTGTGTGTATATAAAGTCTGCTGCAGTTTCCACGGTAAACATCTGATGAAGTGAGCTGTGGCTCACGAAAGCTCATGCTCAAATAAATTGGTTAGTCTCTACGGTGCCACAAGTACTCCTTTTCTTTTTGCGAATACAGACTAACACGGCTGTTCCTCTGAAACATGTTCCTTCAGTAAACTAAATTACTTTAATTAAAATGAAGAGAAAAGTATAAGAAAATAACAAAGATTTCAAATTCAGTACAGTGAGAAGGAGGCTTCTTATTACTCCTGTCATCACTTGACTTCCTAATTCATTTTCAACTCTTAGTATAGGTTTCAGAGTAACAGCCGCTAATAAAGCTACATGTACAAGTATCTTTTTTGCACTAACCCATCCTCTTCTTCTGTATGTGTGCCTGTAAGGAAATTACAGGGTCTAAATCTCACCTGCCTTGTACCTTGTGAAGCGATTTTTCATCTGGGAAAAATGTAAAACGTGATTGCATCAGAATGCTAGTGTTTTACACCCACTTTGCACTTAGTTAGCAAAGTGTAAATAAATGACTGCACAAGTGGCAAAGCAGGGAGAATCATGTCTGTGTGTGGAATCTGTGATATTATAGTGATTTCCATAACAGTTTACAGATGTCAGAAATGGAGTATTCTGATGTCAATACAGCTAAGGCAGAAGGGGAAGTAGTACTTCTGCTTGAGAGGGTGGGGCAGGGCTCAACAACCTGAGGGTCCTTGGTGGTTTATGTCTTATGTTCCTAAAATCTCATGTTTCACTAAAATCTCCAGTGAGCTGCAGGAAGCAGGAAGGGATTTGTTCCTACTGTGTTATGTTTGTTTGTTTTGTCTCAAGAATCAGAGATAGCAACATCTGGAGATGGGACACAGGACAGGGTGGCTGTTGCTCTGAAGTGGTACTGAGAAATCTCTTTCTTGGGTGCTTGGCTGGCTGGTTCTTGCTCACATGTTCAGGGTCTAACTGATCATCTTAGGTGGGAGCAGGAAGGAATTTCCTGCCAGGTCAGATTGTCAGTGACTTTTTTGTTTGTTTGGTTGGTTGGTTTTAGGTTTTTTTTGCCTTCCCCTGCAATGTGGGGCATGGGTTATTTGCTGGGATCATGTGGGTATATCTCACTTAAACAATTCCCTGCCATTCTCTGCCTGTGTCACTCAATTAATTTGGGGAAATTCTATAACCTGTGTTATGGAGAGGGTCAGTCTAGATTATCCAGTGTCTTTTCTGGCATTGGTTTTTCTGAGTAGTTTAGACTCCTGAAGCCAACTATGTCCAGTTGTTGGATTTAGTGTGTTGGTGGCCTGTGATGTACCGAAGATTAGATTACATGAGCTGGTAGTCCCTTCTGGCCTTAAACTCTATGAATCATGATTTTCTCTGTGCTTCATTCAGTGCAGCATGTGAATTCCAAATTTGGCAGGCACCTCCCTGACCCCCGACGTGTTTGCTTGCCAAATTTCTAAGTCCTGCAGCAAACCATGGGAATGATGTAAGAACTCTTCAAAAATCATCACAAGAATTTTTTATAATTGAAAGTTTTAGGTAACCTAAATATAGAGGTTGCTGAGGTGTGTGTGCATGTATGTATAAACACAGACACACAGATCCTGTCATGTACTTCTGAACCAAAAATGGACTGGTCACAGAGTTTGCTTATACGCTCCAGATGTGTTTATCATACAATCCTTTAATCCTCTGCCAGGTATGGCTAAGGTTAACTTTAAATAAGGTATTGTACAAAGTGGCATCAAGTGGCTGAACAGGATAATACAGTTTAGCATTCCACAATTCTGCAGACACTTGCACACGTGAGCAGACCTACTTTAATCAATGAGATTATTCACAATTAATCTTATGTTGTCAGGATTAAGCTCATGTACTGCAGATGCTATTCCAGCTTCTGCAGTTTTGCAATGCACCTTTTGTTCCCACTCTGTACTGCAGATGGTATTCCAGCTTTCTCAAAATTCTCTGTTGGCCTTATGAATAATAACTCAAAGTCCTCTTCCCCTTTATATCTTCTTTAGTTGTTACACTGGTATCCTGACAGTTCTAACTATTCACATTTTCTGATATGTCCTTCTGAACAGGACACATCAGTATAGAAAAAATCCCTGTGCATCATATTCAGTGCAGTATCACGTGAATTCCAAGTTGTCCCACACCGGTTTGCTTTTTCCTCCCTTTCTTTAGCTGAGTGGGGAGTCCTACATTACATATAGTTAGTATCATTGAGATTGTGCTCTTGTATAGTATTGCATTCCATCTAATTGCACCATTGCCAGTGTGAACACAACATAGTCTCCTGCCGATTTCACTGTGCTTCAGGTATGGCTGTGAGATACAGGCACAGCTTGGATAAGGCTAACTGATTCTTTCTAGAAGATGCTTTAGAAAGAGGAGAACATCATAGCGTGGGGAAGAAAAACTCACAGCACTTCATAAATGTTAAGGTCAGAAGAGACCATTAGATCATCTAGTCCAGTGGTTCTCAAACTTTTGTTTCACATAACAAGCCTCTGAGTGTGAACCCTCCCCCCCTTATAAATTAAAAACACTTTAAATGTATTTAACAGTAATTATAAATGCTGGAGGCAACGCGTGGTTTGGGGTGGAGGCTGACAGCTTGCAACCCCCCATGTAATAACCTTGCATCTCCCTGAGGGGTCCCAACCCTCAGTTTGAGAAGCCAGGATCTAGTCTGACTTCCTGCATAACCCAGGGCATAGAACAGGCTCCCTCTTTACCCTTCCCTCCCCAGTAGCAAAACCTGGCTCTGTCATTGGCCAAAGATAATAAAGCACAAGAGGCAATAGTGGTAAAGCATAAAGGGCATTTGAACTAGAATTTAAGGAGCTGCAGGAAGAGGAGGAAGAACTATGCAGTCACACTCTGGGCACTAGAAAGTCAAGATTTCTGGAACACACAGGATTGGTGTAAGCTTCTCTGGTGGACCCTGTCATAAAGGATAGAAGCCAGACCTCTAGGGAGAAGCCCTGGGAGGCGGTGTTATTACAAAGAGCCAAGAAAGGGGCTGGGGAAAAGGCCTGAGAACAGGCTAATGGTAGGAAGGAGTCCAGGGAGGCAGTGGAAGTTGTTTGACAGAGCAGACCTTGGACTGAAACCCAACAAGGGGGAACACAGACCCATCTTCTACCAGCCAGCGAGCAGGTGGCCCCTTCTGTAAGGAGGTCAGGACAATTCAGAGCCCAGAGAGAGGGGCAAAAGACCGTTAGGCTCTGAGTCAGGGGCTAGAGACCTGATACAAGGTTTTAGGATTATTTGTTGGACTTTGCTACCCAAGATGGAGAGAGACTTTTAAAACGACCTGGGTGGAGTGCTGAGTCATGAGATCAAGACTGGATTTAATGAAGATATGCTGTCGTTCAAATGGAATTATTCTGAGGAAGTCCTACGGCCAGTGTTATAGAGAAGGTGAAACTAGATCATCATGGTTCCTTTTGGCCTTGGAATCTGTAAACCCCACCCAGTAATTTCTGTCTCAATCCCCTAATTTGATGGGCTAGATGGAGGAAATGGGGACTAGTATCTGAAAGAGAAAAACAGAGAAACACAGAAAGAAGAGAAGTCATAGTCCCAGATGAGAAACAAATCAAATAGAGAGAAAAGAAGAAAAACCAGGCAGATAATTCCTTTTTCAAACAACTGAAATGAAACCTTGTCGAGTTTTTGTTGTCTTTATCAGCAGAAGGATACTGCTATTACAAATATAATATTCCAATCTTTACCTTTATAATAGGCCCTGTGCTGATCAGACAAATTTAATAACCAGTTGATGAGCACATTTTGTTCTCCCCTCCGATCCCCTTTTTTCTTTTTCTTTGACTGTACTAAGTATAGCTACCGGCTGCCATCTTTTGCTGTGACTGCCTATCCCATAGGTTAAAACACATTTAATAATACAAAAGGACTGCCCATCAATATAATAACTACCATTACCCTGAGCCTGTTCCCTCCACAATAGCCTGAAAAAAAAGAGTGAGAGAAGAGAACTTTCTAAGCATACTGCAAAACTCAACAGATCTGGGCTGAGGTAAACAATAGGGGGAGCGATTTCCAAACCTAGGGCCTATCACAGAGAAGGCTCTGCTAGCAGTCCCCTCTTGTTTTGTTGTGGGAACCCTACTTGAGCACCTCCGCTGATCTGGTAGCACGACTCCACAACAGGGGGAGACAGGCAATTTCTCTGGTAGCACGTCAGAGGGAGAGAGGCAATTTCTCAGGTAACATAGTCCCATAAGTGCTGGAACTAGAGGTGCTGCCACACCCCTGGCTTGAAATAATTTCCATCATGTGCAGGGTTTACAGTTTGATTCATTGGCTAGCAGCACCCTTTCACAGTCCTAAACCAGGAGGGGCTTCACAGGACAAAACGAACACCTGGAATTGCACCTGGAAACTTATTGCACTTGCATTATGTTTATAGCACAGATACAGGCATTTTTCTTTATCAACTGCTTGTCATTTCTGCATTGGCCTCCTGGCTATGAAAGACAGACTGTACTTATTTACGTGTTGCAGGAGATGATTATATAAGAGAGGTGCATAGTGCAGTGAATCAGAGCATCAAGATAACAAAATGTGTTGTTGGATTTTCATTAGCTTTTTTATTCTGGGCTGCCCTTTCATGCAATGATTTGTAATCCCACGCTGCCCCCCTCCGCCTCCCATTTTGTTGTGCTGCACTGGCCATGGATCTGGGAGAGCTGACCACCTCTCTTGCTACAGAGCTGTGTGGTCAGTCCCTGGAGCTCTTACCTCAAATAGACAGCGTCAATTTTCTGGCCAAGAAGCTAAATCCTGAATTTGCTTCTGAATGTAAACCTCACATGTGGTGCACTGTAGGCCTGATTTAAGCTCATTAAAGTCAATGGGAAGACTCCCATTGATTCGAATGGGCATTGGATCAGGCCTGGAGCCACTAAATGAAGCAATGGCTTTGTCTAACTGTGTTTTAATAAGGAAGCTTGATAGTAAGTATTCATAGCTGAATGACAACTTCATAGTCTAAATTATTTTTTGGAGTATTTTTGTTGATATCAATGGAATTACACCAAGGATGAATATGACCCAATATTTTTGTTTATATGAAGGTTGATTGTTTTTCACTGATGTGACCAAGAAAATTAGATCTTGGCTTCATTTTTATGGTTAAACAATATAGTTATAAAAGCTGGAACCTAGACCTAAGCTTAATATGGGATACTCAGATCTAACTAAAATGCAAAATTGAGTTGTTCTGTTGATAGTACATACTGTACATTAGCTGGAACATATTTTTGGACACCATCTCTGTATTTTGCAAGTCAAATGCTGATATTCAGCCAAGATAATTCTAAAGGTAGAGTGTAACTTTAGCAAAAAATAATTGAAACAGTAATTGTGTTGATTATACTATGAGGACTTAATCAAAATAATTTAAAATTTTAACAAAAATATGCTTAAGCCATGTATGCTTAATTCACTAAATTAAAGCAAGCTACTGGTTGCTTAGTTTAGTAAATTAAAGAGAAAGCTATTTAGTTTAAATGAATTTCAGTAATCTGAAGAAACTTGCACATGGTAGATAATGCTTCAAGGCTGTACCTGTAATTACTATTTTTTTAAACTAGCTTGGCGAAAACACCATACAAAATGATTCATAGTGACCTTGTGCTTCTCGGAAACTACATAAAAGACAATCACACATGGAGGCAGAATGTAGCAATACTGTGAGAAGGTGAAACGGCCAGGAAATAGTTATGGGCTGCCTATCTCTCATATGTTTAAAGGAAGGGGTATTTCTTTTTTTACAGTTTGGCAAGACAAAGATAAAAGCCTCTCAGCCATTGCAGCCTGCTTGGGTCAGGGGAATAGCTTTGTGGTGTATTTTTTTGTAATCAAATAATAATCTGTTCCCTGAGGTAAGGGTCTGAAAGAGGCTCAGCAGTGGCAGAGGTTCTTTCCTGGGCTGGGGAGAGAATCTACCAGCATTAGGGTGACCAGATGTCCCAATTTTATAATTGGGGGACAGTCCCGATATTTGGGCCTTTTTCTTATATAGGCACCAATTACCCCCCAACCCATCCCGATTTGTCACATTTGCCATCTGGTCACCCTAAACAACATATAGACACTCCCTTACAGATAAACACTTCAACTTGCTTATCAGCTTCAGAGAAGATAATTTATTATATGCGAGATCACATAGTATACTAACAAAACAGTGATTAAATATAAAATTGCTCTATATATTTCAAAGTATATCTTAAAAAAATCTTTAGTCTCTAATTACATACTGAATAGTATTTGAAAAAAGTTACATATAAACCACATGGGATCGGAGAGGAGAAAGCTGAGGTTGAAAACTGAAGAATTAAAAACACAATGTTCGCTGTCTTTTGTGCTCATGAAAATGAGGGATGATAGCATTTGCCAGAAACAGAAGTGCTGTGCAAGCTTCACCATCCAGTTTGTAATTGTGTTTAATTCTGATCTACAGCTCTGCCTTAAAAATCCCCACTACTACCACCTACCTCCCTTCCAGAGTAGCCACTAATGATGAATTATGTGACATCTATTTTAGCTAATGTCCATTAAACAAGACTATCACACAATCCTCCTTATAGATTTGAACACCCCATTTGTGGGTGAATAGCTTTTGTATTCACCCACTCTGCCTCCTACTCCCCTATAATACATTTTCAGTTCACTCCATCAAAAATATCTCTGGAGAGAAAGTGATTTATTTTTGAATAGAAGATGTTCAAAAATACCTGAGTGCTGTGTTTATATTACACATACTTTTTCTTAGTATCCTGTGGAATTTAAAAAGCTTAAGCCAGAATTTTCTCCTTTGTCTCTAGAATGAACAGTTTATAGTTTTCGAAGATTTTTTTTCATAAAGTGCTCTTCTGTTTTATAACAATGAAAATTTCAGGGAATACAGCTCCATACTAGAAAATAGCTGGTCGTTTTGTAATTGCTAGAAAGCAGCTACATATGTATTTTGTTGACAGAGAGATAGTAATAATAGCTAGTGTTTTCAAAGTATTATGGAGTCATGAGTCACAACTCCATCATTTAGACTGATGTCATGGTTAGGGGGCTGCTTGCTCCTCTGTCCCCTTTCTGGTCTCTCTAAGTGCACTCCATTGTATGTTAGGCCCTTCTGCCTTGGGGTGCAATTACACAATTCTCCCTTTCCTAGACTGAGATTTGGGTACAACACCCCATCTATGCCGGCTGCTTATTACCATGCAGGTCTGACCCAGATACTTGTGTTTCTTCCCTTCACGAGCCTGTGACCAGTGATATAGTGACCAACAGCCTTCTCAAAACAAGTATGTTTGGTAGCCAGTGGAACAAACTATGAGAGGAGATGATTTCAGAACAAGCCACCTACATGCATATTTAGTCTCATCTGATTTTATACTCCACTGCAAGCTACATTACATCGTCTTCCCTCGAGTCGCAGGAACAGAACAGACCCAACTTACATTCTTTTAGGAAGCCAAGGAGCTTTTGGGACCCAACCTGTCCCAGTTTGTCTTCCAGACTGAGTGTCTGCCAGTCCCAGCTTTCAGGGAAGCTGCTTTTTTATGGATTCATAGATTCCAAGACCAGAAGTTGTGATCATCTAGACTGACCTCCCGTACAGCACAAGCACCAGAATAATTCCTAGAACATACAATATCTTTTTAGAAGAACATCCATCTTGATTGAAAAATTGTGAGTGATGATGAAAAATCCACCATGACCCTTGGTAAATTGTTCCAATGGTTAATTGCCCTCACCGTCAAAAAATTTACACCTTATATCTGGTCTGAATTTGTCTGGCTTCAGCATCCAGCTGTTGGATCATGTTATATCTTTCTCTGCTAGATTGAAGAGCCCATTATTAAATATTTGTTCCCCATGTAGAAGCTTATAAACTAATTAAGTCACGCTTTAACCATCTTTCAGAGTAGCAGCCGTGTTAGTCTGTATTCGCAAAAAGAAAAGGAGTACTTGTGGCACTTTAGAGACTAACAAATTTATTTGAGCATAAGCTTTTGTGAGCTACAGCTCACTTCATCGGATGTAAGGTGCCACAAGTACTCCTTTTGTTTTAACCATCTTGTTGTTAAGCTAAAGAGAATGAGCTCTTCAAGTCTGTCACTCTAAAGTCTGTCATTTCCAATCGTTTAAATCATTCTCATGGCTCTTCTCTGAACCCTCTCCAATTTATCAGCGTCCTTCTTGAATTGTGGGCACCAGAACTGGACCCGGTATTCCAGAAGTGCTTGCACCAGTGCTAAATATAGACATAAAATAACTTCTCTACTCTTACTTAAGATTCTCTTGTTTATGCATCCCAGGATTTCATTAGTTCTTTCAGCCACAGTGTTACACTGGGAGCTCATGTTCAGCTGATTATCCACCACAACCCCTAATCATTTTCAGAATTATTACTTCCTAGGATAGAATCTCCTATCCTGTAAGTATGGCCTACATTCTTTGTTCTTAGATGTATACATTTACTTTTAGCTCTATTAAAATGCACATTGTTTACTTGCCTCCAGTTTACCAAGTGATTTAGATCAATCCAAGATCAGTGATCTGTCTTCTTCATTATTTACTCCCCCAATTTGTGTCATTTACAGACTTTTTATAAAAATCATCACTGATGTTTTCTTCCAGGTCATTAATAAAAAATGTTAAATAGTGTAGGGCAAGAATTGATCACAGTGGAACCCCACTGGAAACACACTTACTTGATAATGATTCTCCATTTACAGTTACATTTTGAGACCTATCATTTAGCTAGTTTTTAAATCTGTTTAATGTGTGCCATATTAATTTTATATTGTTCTAGTTTTTGAAACAAAATGTCATATGTTACCTAGTCAAGTGCCTTACAGATATTCAATTATATTATACAAACCCCTATTACATTTATCAACCAAACTTGTAATCTCAAAAAATAAAAAAGTTAGTTTGACAGGATCTATTTTCCATAAATCCATGTTGATTTTATTAATTAGATTACCTTCCTTTAATTCTTTTTTAATTGAGTCTCATATCAGCTGCTCTATTATCTTGGCCGGGATCCCATGTCAGGCTCTCAGGTCTATAATTACCCAGGTAAACCCATTTACCCTTTTTTAAAAATTGACACAATGTTAGCTTTCTTCCAGTCTTCTGGAACCTCTCTAGTTCTCCAAGAGATATTGAAAAATCAACATTAATGGTCCAGTGAGCTCCTCCAACAGCTCTTTTGAAATTCTTGGATGAAATTTATCTGGATCTGCTGATTTAAAAATGTCAGACTTTAGTAGCTTCTTTTTAATATCCTCCAGAGATAATAGTGGAATGGAAAGAGTTATCACCATATGAAGAGACTACATCATCGGGTTTTCCCCAAATTTATTGACAATTTCTGCCCTTTCTGCATTATTATTAATAATTTGACAATTTCCATTCAGTGATGGACTTATACTATTGTTAAGATTTTTCCCCTCGGAGGACTTGTTCTGGTCAAACATCTTTTGCAGTTTATTTACAGTGTTCTCCCCACCAGCCTTACAAATTGTGCAGCTCGGTATTTACAATAGTATACACTTCATAGCTCATTCAACCAAGGAGGAGGAAGATAGAAGAAGTCTAGATGGCTCGATGTCTAGTTGGCAACTGGCATCATGTGAAGTGCCGCAGGGGTGGTCCTGGGGCCAGTTTTGTTCAACATCTTCCTTTAATGATCTGGATGATGTGCTAGATTCCACCCTCAGCAAGTTTGCGGATGACACAATGCTGGGGGGAGAGATAGATACGCTGGAGGGAAGGGATAGGTTCCAGAGTGACCTAGACAAATTGGAGGATTGGGCCAAAAGAAATCTGATGAGGTTCAACAAGGATGAGTGCAGAGTCCTGCACTTAGGATGGAAGAATCCCATGCACTGCTACAGGCTGGGAACTGACTGGCTAAGCGGCAGTTCTGCAGAAAAGGACCTGGGGATTACAGTGGACGAGAAGCTGGATATGAGTCAACAGTGTGCCCTTGTTGCCAAGAAGGTTAACGGCATATTGGGCTGCATTAGTAGGACCATTGCTGGCAGATTGAGGGAAGTGATTATTCCCTTCTATTCAGCACTGGTGAGGCCACACCTGGAGTATTGCATCCAGTGTTGGGCCCCCAGCTACAGAAAGGATGTGGACAAATTGGAGAGAGTCCAGCAGAGGGCAATGAAAATGATTAGGGGGCGGAAGCACATGATTTATGAGCAGAGGCTGAGGGAACTGGGGTTATTTAGTCTGCAGAAGAGAAGAGTGATGGGAGATTTGATAGCAGCCTTCAACTACCTGAAGGGGGGTTCCAGAGAGGATGGAGATAGGCTGTTCTCAGTGGTGGCAGATGACAGAACAAGGAGCAATGGTCTCAAGTTGGGGGAGGTCTCGGTTGGATATTAGGAAAAACTATTTCACTAGGAGGGAGGTGAAGCACTGGAATCTCCATCCTTAGAGGTTTTTAAGGCCCAGCTTGACAAAGTCCTGGCTGGGATGATTTAGTTGGGGTTGGTCCTGCTTTGAGCACGGGGTTGGAATAGGTGACCTCCTGGGGTGTCTTCCAATCCTAATCTTCTATGATTCTTCTATGATTCCTCTATTGAAATCTCCCCTGGTGTTGACTCTCAAAAACCTGCCAATCAATCAGTCTGTCTTCCCCCCTCTTCTCCCTAGCACTTCTTGCCTGTCCCTTTTTACTTTCTGGGCTAATGGATTAGTTAGCCTTGTAGCTCTCTCCAGCCCATTCTCGATCTATCAGTTAGGCAGAGTTTTCCCCCTCACGTTCACTCTGGGGTTATTTAACTGGTGATCCAGTGACAAGAGTGCTGATACAGCTGCTATTGCCCAGCACTCTGTCACAGGCCCAGCACTCTGTCACTCTGTTATTCTCTTTGCACATTATAAATGGGATCAAATCATGATCAGCTGAACCTAATCTACCAATAATTTTTAGTTCTGTGATCAGTTCCTCTTTATCTGTTAGGACAAGGTCTGCCGTAGAATTCCCCCATGTTGGCTACAACACTTTTTGAGTTGAGAAATTTTCAAGTGTAATGTTTAGAAATTCCAAGGATGCATTAGTACTGGCAGCATGCGACCTCCAGCATAAGTCGCTCAAATTGAAGCCTTCCCATGATCAGTCCCCCCCCCCCCACCAACACCACACACACATTGTACATAGGTGCATAAGGAGGCAGCCATCCTGTCCCCTAGTGTGATTTGGTTGTCTGTAGTGGTCATCAACTAATAGCCCATCTTGTGCTTATCTATTAAGACATTTATCTGTAAGCATTCAAGACCATTTTCTTCTGAGTTATCAGTGACTTCGAAACAGGTGATTTTTGACAGAGTGCCAATCCTTTTCCCCTTTTGCCCACTCAGTCCTTCCTAAATAGGTTATAACTCTTGATTTTAACATTCTAGTCATGTGAATCATCCCACCAGGTTTCAGTAATACCAACTAGATCAAATTTATACTCATAAAGAGCAATTCCAATTATTATGCAGGCTGCTAGCATGGGTGTACAGGCAGTTCAAGAATTTCTTCTCTTTTCTCAAAGCCTCTCCCTTCCTATATCCATTGATGACTTTTGTTACAGGATCTCGGTGGAAGTCTTCCTTTTACTTTAGCCTGCCTGGGCATCTGGCAAAAAACAGCCAGATGCCCAGGCAGAGTAAATCCCCATGATAGATGCTTCATTGTTTGGCAGTTAGACCCATTCAGCCTCATTGGCCTTCAATCCTTGGTCTGGTGACTATGGCGAAGTGTGCCAAGACTGAGTGCTCCCCTCTGACATTCCAACACACCACCTCAGAAATCCAATACATAAGCCACATTTTGGAGTACAAGTCAGCATGCACCACTGAGCACCCCCACATTCATCATAGCTGAGTTTTGCACTTTAAGTATGAAGATTCTGTGTTGTTAGTTTAAGATTATTCAGGGAAAAATGGGACACACAACTAGTGATAGATTACTTATAGGGCCCATTTTTAATTAGATTAACACAACTGACAGATTTTAAATTCACAATATTTTGAACTACACTCAAAGAGTAAGAGATGTGCATTTGAAGAAGAAACTATTTTGAAAAGTGTCCTGTAACCTTGATGTTAGAGGCATCAGTATATACTTGAAGAGTCTGAAAGTTTCAGCTGTTTTGATCACATTTGTTCTACAAAAGCTTTCAAAAGAAAAATGTTGGCCTCCTACATTACTCACCCACTGTGGACAGGCAGAGCCAGCAGTTCAATGCGGCTCAGCGAAAAGTACCTCAAAACTTTTAAGATATTTAGATTTATTTTTGCTTCCTCCCTGGATAGATGTCCTGAAATATAAAATGTTTACTTGAGCAATTCACAGGATAACCACTCGACTTCACCACATAGAAAATATTCACCGCACCATGTTGAAAGTATTATTGGTGAGACACTTACTTGTGTCTTATTCCACCTCCATTTTACACCATGCACTATGTCCAATTCACAACCTTTGCTGCTCGATATTTCTTGAGTCTTGGCTAAACATCTATGGCTAGATAGAAAATGGAAGTGCTTTTATAGAGTTACCAACTTTATAATCACATAAAAATGAACACCCTGGCCCCGCCCCGGCCCACCCTTTCTGCGTGGCCCTGCCACCACTCACTCCATCCCTCCTCCGTCGCTTGCTCTCCTCCACCCTCACTCACTTTCACTGGGCTGGGGCAGGGGATTGGGGTGCAGGAGGGGGTAAGGGCTCCAGCTGGGGGTGTGGGCTCTGTGGTGGGGCCAGAAATGAGGGGTTCAGGGTGCGGGAAGGTGCTCCGGGCTGGGACAGAGGGCAGGAGTGTAGGAGGGGGTGAGGGCTCTGACTGGGGGTGCGGGCTCTGGGGTGGGGCCAGGTATGAGGGGTGTGGGGTGTAGGAGGGGTCTCTGGGTTGGGTTAGAGCTGAGGGTTTGTAGTGCAGGAATGGACTCAGGGCTGGGGCAGGGGGTTGGGGTGTGGGAGAGGGTGTGGGCTCCCAGTGGGAGTTTGGGTGCAGAAGAGGGCTCAGGGTTGAGGTTAGGTTGCGGGAGGGGATGCAGGCTCCAGGAGGTAGTTTGGGTGTGGGAGGGGGCTTAAGACTGAGACAGGAGTTTGCGGGCGGGAGGGGATGTGATGTGCGGGCTCCGGAAGGGGGCTCCGGGCTGTGGCAGTGGTTTGGGCTTTGGCTCCAGCTGGGCGGCGCTTACTTCAGGTGTCTGCGGTCGGTGGTGCAGCAGTGCTGAGGCAGACTCCCTGCCTGCCCTGGCTCTGTGTGGCTCCTGGAATCAGCAGGCATGTCCGGCTCCTACACGCAAGGGCGGCCAGGTGGCTCTGCGCCGTGTGCAGTGCACTCTGCCTGTGCCTGCAGGCACTGCCCCTGCAGCTCCCATTGGCTGCGGTTCCATGCCAATGGGAGCTGGAAAGCTGGCGCTCAGAGAGGGGGCAGCGTATGGAGCCACACTGGCTGCCCCTGTGCGTAGGAGCCTCCTTGGCTGCCCCTGTGTGTAGGCAAGGAGCCTACCTGAACCCCGCTGCCCTGCCAACTGGGAGTTTTAACGGCCTGGTCAGCAATGCTGACTGGAGCCGCCAGTGTCCCTTTTTGACCGGGTATTCCAGTCGAAAACCAGATACCTGGCAACCCTATGCTTTTATCAATCTCTGTAGGAAATACCATGAAAAATGCAGTATTTCTAGCAATCTCCAGAGAAGAAACAAATTTCTAGTATCTGTGTTGGTGTGAGAGATTTCATAGAAAGAGAAGGGGACTTTCATTCCCTCAGTAAATACATCTTTGTGCGTATGCATTTATGCTTCTCCTTTCCAATTCATATTACCACATAAATTCCCAAGTTGCATATGCACCTTTGCTGATGCACATGACTAGATGAATGTTCAAACACATGTCTACGTAGGGTCTGCAAATGAGTCCGCTGATTATCAGGTAAAAAATGTACTCATAAATACAGATAATCCCTACATTAAAGCTGTCACTTGTAAAGCTTCATCTGATGTTAAGATGCTTTACATTTCCTTTTATCTCATGTATTGCATGCTTTATGCTTAAAATTCCCTGAGTCTCATGTAAGTTCAAAGAGAAGTAAGCAATTATGTAGTATATTAGCTTAAAGTAACACAAAAATGTTAGAGTGAGGGATATTTTAGTGTTCAATTCTTTCTGGGTTACACTTGTCTAAGCTGTTACACATATCCTTTAGCCTTCAGACTTCAAAGGGAACCTAACCAATTGACCCTGTAATACTGCACCTCTACTTTCCTGAATACTGCACTTTCTACTTTCCAGGGAGGATAGCATCTACCATAGAATATATATGTTGTTCATTCAATTCTTTGATTTATAGTTGATGCAAAAGCTTTGATATAGTGGTTATTTGAAGACACTGAAACAGCAGTCTATAATTTGAAAGAAATTTTAGAACTAAGAAAAGGCAATGTATATATAAGCCTATGCTATAAAACTGTGATTCTCTACCACCGTGCTAAATCATGTGTAAGCTACTTAACTTTTGATCCAGCCATTAATTAGTTTAAATGCAGAGCATAGTGGGCCAGATTCTCCTTTACACTGAGGCCACTTTACACCATTCTGGAAATGTAAAGAGTCTGAAACTAAGTGAAAATATAATTTACACCCTCTTTAGACACTGTTACACCCATAGGTAGCGAGTTATATGAACCCATGGTGCCCAAGTTCCACCAATATTTAGGAATGTGGGCCCGGCTCCACCAATGTTTGGGCTTACCATGCTTTCGGGGTCCGTCCTATGGACGGCACAGCTCTACTTGGACCTGTTCTAGGCGGCACTAAAAATTATACAAACCTGGCGCCCATGGTTACATCAGTAAAAGACCTTAAGGTAAATGAGAGTAAGGCCCTATAGCATTAATAGAAACCCTTTTCCTTCTGGGGAATTTTGAATGTGGTCTCTTTTGGTATCACCTGTCTTTTTGTGAAGCTAAGAAAGGCTTGAGTCTTCTCTACTGCAGTGATGTAAAGATGCTACACTGTGCTTGACCTACAGTAGCTGGACAAACAGTCTGCCAATAACAATAAGGTAGTCCAGTTACATCACTTCTCAAGTCAGTTATTATGGACTAGATTTTGATTTTAGGCACAGCCCTGAACAAGGGGTGGTGAGCAAGCTTCAGGACGCCAGCTGTAATGCTAGGAGGCATGATGCCACAGAGACAACCTTGCTCTAGCAGGATAGTCATTTGCCAAGGGAATGAGGAGATTTTACATTATTCCCTACATTTGCTCCATGGAGGGAGTAAACAGACCTGTCTGCCAACTCTACTGGTTTTCAGACCTTGCTAGGGATCCATGAAGAGGAGCAACCAATCAAAACTGCTTTCTGTGCTCAGGGTCAGCCTAGTGTCTCAAGTCAGGAAGCCTGAAGAGCTTCTGCTTCCCACTTCCCAGCCAATGGGCTGAGGGTACTTCTTAGTACAGCCAGTTAGGGATCAGCTGTTCCTACGGGCTCTGCAGGTCCTGTTATGGTTCCCTGTGCTGTCCGGGGGGCACAGAGAGAAGTGGGGAGAGTGAAGATCTTCCTAGATCTACCTAGATCTTCAAGTCCATCTTAGCCCCCCTCCCCCCAGGTTTGGGAGGTTGGAAAGAAAAGATGATCCTCCCTGCACTGATCTCCATTCCATGGGTCTCCAAAAGTCGGGGGCGGGAGGGGGCTTTTTGATGTGAAATTGGTTGGGGATTTGTTTATTTTTAGCACAACAAAGTTTGGTTTTTTTAGGTGGGGGTTGGTGTGAAATGTTGATGCTGAGATGGGAAAGAAGAATGAAATGCTTCCATGGGGGGGAGGGAGTGGAAGCAGGTAGAGGATGAATTACTGGAGTCTCTCTCTCCCTTCTCACTCTGTCCCCCTTCACCTCTTTCTGAGCATCTCAAGGCATGTTTATGCAAATCAGTTCACATTTATGCATATATATAAAGAGAGATTTTACATAAATGTGAAGTCTACTGCTAGTTTGCTCTGAGAATTTTGGCAGCTCAAGTAAATAGGTGGGCAGTACCTGGTTATCCATGTAGGCCTGGCTCCAAGGCCTGAGTGGCCCACAGAGAAGTTTAAGGGGAGGCTCTCTTACTCCTTCTTATTCTCTGCAAAGGCACATAGTCCAAGTCACTATCTAGTCACGTATTATTAGGATGTATATCTGGTCATGATATGATTGACTCTGTTTTTTTGGTTCTGTGACACTGATGCAGAGGCAGAACAAGCTTGTATAGGTGGTATGATATTTAAAGTACAAACTGGCATTTGAATTTTGAGGCTTCTAACTCTTAATGTTCTTTGAGAAAACCACAACATTGTCTAAAGGCCCACCCTCACCTTTAAATAACACAAGGACTATGGTCAATACAGTTTGTGTTTTTATGATTGTGTGCCACGCGTGGTTGGATCCATTGTTAATCATCAGTTCTTTTGGTATCTTCCAGTTTGTTCAGAATATATGTGAAATCATTCCATGTGAATATGAGCTAAAATACTGGGAGAGCCAGATTGTAACTTTATTCTTGAACGATGAACTCCGTTTTCAATGTAAAGCCAGAGTCTCAACTGGTGTAAATCAGTGTTTCCCTTGACTTCAGTGGAAATGCACCAATTTATAGCAGGTGAGGGTCTAGTCCATAGTATGTACAGTGAAACATGTAGCGGGGAAGCTGCAACGTATACAAATGATTTGGTGTATGCAGATAATATTTGTCAGTGTGATGGAAGAAGAGTTGTGATTTAATGTTTAATGCTGGTAGGCAAAGTCACGCTAATTTTTATTTTGATCCTAAAGGCTATATGAAAGTCATACTACTGGTTCTTTTATAAAAATGAACTTGTGTTGAAAAATTACAAGTTTTTTTGCTAATGTAAAAATTCAGTTGTAAGTCAAACCAAAGAACTAGCCTTAAAAAAAAAAGAAGCACATACTCTTACATCTATCTTTGGTACTTATGTGAGCATCTCACAGCCTTTGATATATTTATGTTCATAACACCCCCATTTAGCAAATAGGGAACTGAAGCATAGAGGGCTAGATTCACAAAAGGACTTCACTTCACTTAAGGGTCTACCTACCACTTTAGGCACCTACATCCCAGAATCAGGCCCCACAGGGATTCATAAAACTCTTGCTCAGCCACTCGCAAACCTTGTAGGTGGCTAGATTTTTGTTTATGTGCCTATGTTTCTGCTTCTGCAGCCTCAGTGTAGGCAATGGCATCTAGACTCCTAAACTCTAGAACAATGCATGAACTAGGGGAACATAGGTATTCCTCTCCCAAAAACCCACAAAGAAGGGAAGGAGTAGGAGTTCCCTGGTAACTTTTAGCCTGGCAGTAGGGTACTGTCATAGGATAGTTCCCTGAGTTCTTTTCAATATCAGTCACTGACCACAACTCCTCCAGCTCTTTTTAACCACCACTGTGCCTTATTATATGTTATACTTACAATCAGTAGCTAGCCTTTTCACTTACTTCTAGAGAATACTGTAGCAACCAGTCTTGCCTGCTTCTGCCTTCCCAGCATAGCCTTCCGGTTTGCTTATATAGTCATAGCTGCTGGGGCTATTTCCACCCAATTAGTCCCTTCTCTTCTCTTTCTTCTTGCGCATGTATTTAAACATACACTGTTTACTGCAATGACTACTGAAAACTGGAAGTCCCAATACCAATTGAAGATTCTTCCCCATCCCTTTCAGGACTGACTATTTCTTTTCCCATCAGACTTATGTTCCTCAGACTGTCCCATCGGGTTGTGTTGGGGATGGAGATTTGTTGGAGTTTTTCAGCTGGGGATTTTCTCCCTGTTTGTTTTTGTTTTATTGTTATTTTAAATAATGTCAAAGAGATCCAGTGTTGCAGAGGCACGTTTTTATGTCAATAATACAGATGCATTTATTGTTATAGCAGTAAGCATTTTATTAAAAATAACCACTGTGTAAAAAATAGGGTGCAATATATTTCTTTGTTAAGCTTTTCTTTAGCTGCTTTCTGTTCCTTTTAACTTTTAAAAATCTAAGGAGCTATAGCTGCTTTCCAGGCCCAGGGCTGGAGTGTGCTGTTAGACACAGCCCCAAGCAGTGGGCAGAGTGTAAACTGCACCATTCCAAGGCTAGCCCCAGGAACCTTGGACTAGATCCACAAAGGGACTTAGCATCCTAAATCAAAAATTTAGACCCTCAAAACCCTGCTCAGCTACCCTTTAACTCTGGGGGAACTAAATTCCCTAGGTGCCGATGATTTTGCCAGTAGATTCCCATAGGCACCCATGTTTCTGCCACTGAGCATGTGCAAAGTTCCCTCAGTCCTGACACCTGGCACCTAGCTCGCAGCTAAGCCCCAGCAGGATTCACAAACTAGGTATTCCCTGGCCTATTTTGTCTGCGGGGCCCGATCCAGAGGGCATGCCCAGAGGCTGCCTATCAGATCAAGTGCCACATAAAACACTGCTGAAGGAAGACATGGTGATGCTCCTCACCCCCTTTACTCAATAACTAGAGCACTCATCAGGATGTGGCTCTCCTGGGTTCAAATCCCCATGCTGATCCCCTGATTCAGAGCAGGGATTTGAACCCAGATCTCCTAGTAACATACCCTAGCCACGGGGTCATTCTGGGGTGCTCTCCATCTCTCTTGTCAAAGCTGTTCCACTTTTTACAAGATAATTAAATATTAATTGGAGCAGGGACCAGAACCCAGGACACCCCCTCCCAGCTGTGTGCCCTAATCACCAGGTTCTAGAGTCAATTCTCACTCCCGTTATGCCCCAATGAATGATTTGAAACTGTGTGTGTATATATGTATATGTAGTGAAAAGGGTGCCTAATCCAGGTCAGCACTAAGTCCAGGAAGAAGTTCAAGGCTGAGAATCTTGAGCAGAAGGAGACTCCTCCCATTAAATGCCTAACTCCCTTTGAGTTAGGCAGGGATCAGGCAACACCCCTCTTCTTAGCATTTTCTATTAGCTGCCTTAGGCAGCTCCCTGCTCAGCATGCTGACTTCTGTGAATCCTGTACTTAGGCACCTATCTCTCTCCATGCATTGTGTAGGGAGCCTGGGTGCCTAACTCAGAGCTGTAGATTCCACTAGGTGGCATGGTCAAGATTGGTTTCAGAATAGCAGCCGTGTTAGTCTGTATCCACAAAAAGAAAAGGAGTACTTGTGGCACCATAGAGACTAACTAATGTATTTGAGTATAAGCATCCGATGAAGTGAGCTGTAGCTCACGAAAGCTTATGCTCAAATAAATTGGTTAGTCTCTAAGGTGCCACATTTCAGAGTAACAGCCGTGTTAGTCTGTATTCGCAAAAAGAAAAGGAGTACTTGTGGCACCTTAGAGACTAACCAATTTATTTGAGCATAAGCTTTCGTGAGCTACAGCTCACTTCATCCGGTGCATCCACAAGTGCCACAAGTACTCCTTTTTTTAGAGTCAAGACTGTCCATTCCCTGCCCTTTGGCTCAGTGTGGGGAGTAGAGGATACACTCAAGGTCTGGGTAGCCCATGTAGAGGTTTCAGAGGGATCTCTGCAAGAACATATAACCCAAGTCACAATCTAGCCCAGTATTTAATTTTCTGGGGAATGGAAATGGATATTTTTTCTCTTTCACCACATAATTGACTGTGATCTCATTGCTCATTTTATTGATTTGTACCTAGGATATATTGTCTGGTAGAATCAGAAAAGTTACATTAATTATTTTTTCTTAATTAAAACACTATTTGTTTTTTATGTGAGATGCGCCTCACATTTCTTGGGATTTGTAAGGGAAAGGTTAGTGGATTGCATTTTCTGTTTGTTGGGGGCTATTTATGAAATATAATGCTACGTTGATTAGTCTAAGAAACAGCAATACTTATTTTAATCCAATACTTGTATGTAAGCATCCAATGTACAATACATACTCTATTTAGCAAATGCACAAGCAGAGGAATCAGACACTAAATTCTGTCTGTAATCCAATCGGAACTAGCTCATGGTTTTCCATGTAAAGAGCAGAAGAAGTGATGAGAACTGTTACAACTACACAGTGGCAAAGTTAAACACATCTAAAGCTTTTTCCATGGTCTGATTGTTGATGTGCAGTCTCTGTGTTTGCTTGCTTTCCTGCTACATTGCTGTGATCAATTTAATTAAATGCTGCTTGGGACCATGGTTTTATTTTTGTTTTATGTGCACACCACATGGATTTATACTTTCCTTTTTTTTGATGGGGGTGGATTTTTTTTTGCATTTTTATCATATTTTTCCCCATTTCTATTGACTCCTCATCTTAGGATTTCACATCCTCTGAAGTGCGAGTGTAACCACTGCAAGTTCATCCACTGCTGCTACTTGCGAATGCCTGCAACGTGCACAAGGCTCAGACATTATGGGGACAACTCAGGTACTATTTTAACCTCCCAGGAAATGCGTTTATTTCCAGTGAAGAAACTGCTTCCCCACTGCACTGAGAATACAAAATGGCTATTTGGATTCCTAGTGTTAGATAACATCATATGGGGGCTAGTTCTGCTGTGCTTACTGATACTGAGTCATATTGAAATCAGTGGGACTACTCCAAGAGTGTGGTCCTACTCCAGGGGAGTAGAAGTGGCAAAATCTGGCCCAAAGAAGAACCATTGGTATCCTGAACATTCATGCTGGCTGTTGACATAGGAACGTTTACATTATAAAATTTTCTAATTATAATTCAAGTTAGCAATTTAATTGCAACCAAGTTTAATTTCTACCATTTCAATATTAAAACAAACCAACAAATTCTGCAATCTTGTTAAAACCAAAAGAAATTAAAATGTGTGGAAAGAAGTGCACTTATGTTTACAAACATCATATAAAGACTATTACAGCAGTGCCCCCTAGTGTTGCTCTAATTAAAGTGTCAGTGTTGTCAAGATAAAATCCCATTTTAAGAAATATATTTGTTAGAGGCCAAATCCTGCATCCTTTACTCACATGAGCAAATCATTAAAATATGCAAACAACTAATGGGAGAAGAGCTGTGTGTAAGCTTGAAATATTGTGTCTCTCATCAACAGAAGTTGGGCCAATAAAAGATATTACCTCATCCACTTTGTCTCTCTAAGTGGAGAAGGATCAGACTCCAGGTATTTGTATGTGGGTGGGTTTTGGGGATTTTTGTTTTTAAATTTCTGAACATGGTATTGTTAAGCCTGAAGTATTTTTATAAACTTTTTTAAATTGGGGAAATGTCACTTTTATCAAATTATAAAAGAACTATATTTATTGTTTATTGTTTGTTGTTGTTGCATATCCAGAAGTCGAAACTAAATAAAAAGTCCACGCCTTAAGCCATATTTAGAGTCCTTTTGGAGTTTCACTTTAAGTTGTTTTGAATACGTTAAAAGGACCAATTTGTTACTGGAATTCTGGCTCCCTTGACAACAGTGAGCTTTAAAAAAAAAAAAAAATTCTTTTAACACTGTAACAGGAGAGAGGTAGGACCAGCAAATCAAATTTTGGGTTATTCATATAGTTGTATGGAATATTAACCACAGAGTAATCATAGTTTTGTGTTTGAATAATACAGACGTGGTTCATGTATTGAAGTGTATTTGGTCCCTGTTTGTGTGGCCATTTTTTCATATGGCCACAGTGTGCTGGTGAAAGTGTAAATGAATCTTGAAATTCACATGAACAATTTATCTAAAAAAAATCACACCAGAGGCTATTTGTTCATTATGATAATTTAAATTTAACTCATCCATTCAAAGAGCAGAAACAATATCATGCGACTTTGGTGACTAATCACACACCACAAATATCAAATGAACAGCGTATGAACACCCCCACAGAGAAATTTGAATAAACTATTTCAACAAATACTTACATCTTAAAAATATCTTCAATATCATTAATGGTTTTGTGGGAATGAGTTTGATAATACAGGAGTTTCCTGGAAAGGAACTCAACATGCAAAAGGAAATATACCAACTATTATCGCTCTCTTTTCAGACTCCTGTTTCAAACTTTATGTTTTAAGTTCCCTAACCTTGAGCAGTTGAGGTCATTTGTTTTGATGGCTCTCACTTCTTGATCTGTTTTGTAAACAAAGTATTGGCCATTAATGCTGGCAGGCTACTTATCCTTGCAGCATTAAAACTAATTAAATTGCCAGCAGAGTCTTAAATTCCATTCTTAGGCTCGTCCTGATGTGTGACGGGATATGTCCCTACATGGGGGAAGATATATGCTAACATACATAAACTAACACAATAATAGATGTAATTAAGGATGAATTACAAAGATCACCATGTTGTCTAAACCTAGCAATATATATACATTCTTTTTTAATCTTCTTCATATGGCTGAATGTAAGGCAGTGTTAATAACCTTGAAAACCATCTCCTGGACTCAAGTTTTTTTCCAGTGTGAATTCCCTAACTACTCTTGTTTTGCTGACCTAGATTCAATTTTAATCTTTTATGGGATCTTTGTTTTAGATTCTCACCTATTTAAACGTAAATTCAGAATAGCACAACTTATTTTGGAATGAACTTACTACAGATATAGAATGCTTCTAAAATCACACTTTCATTTGTCTATGACATGGGTGGACAAACTTTTTGGCCCAAGGGCCACAGCGGGGTTGCGCAACTGTATGGAGGGCTGGATAGGGAAGGCTGTGCCTCCCCAAACAGCCTGGCCCCTGCCCCCTATCCGCCCCCTCCCACTTTCCGCCCCCCTCAGAACCCACGAACCATCCAACCCCCCCTGCTCCTTGATCCCTGACCGCCCCATCCCAGGACTCCCCGCCTCTAATTGCCCCCCCCCAGGTCTCCCCATCCAACCCCCCCCACTCCCTGTCCCCGACTACTACGACCCCTATTCACACCCCCACTCCCTGACAGGCCCCTCGGGACTTCCATGCCCTATCGAATCCACCCTGTTCCCCGTCCTCTGACCCTCCTCCCAGAACCTCCACCCCCTGGGACCCCACCCCTTATCCCCCTCGCTCCCTGTTCCTCACTGCCACGACCCCTATCCACACCCCTGCCCCTAACTGCCCCTCGGGAACCCCACCCCATATCCAACTCCCCCTGCTCCCCGTCCCCTGACTGCCCCCCCGAACCTCTGCGCCATCCAACTGCTCCCTGCTCCTTGTCCCCTGACTGCCCCTGGGGACCCCCTTCCCCTTATCTAACCCCCGCTCGCCGCCCCCTTACCATGCCAGAGCCAGCCACACCGCTGCGCTGCCCGACTGGAGTGGCAGGCCAGAGCGCTGCCCGTGCAGCAGCATGGCTGCGGGGGAGGGGAGACAGCGGGGGAGGGACCGGGGACTAGCCGCCCCGGTCGGGAGCTCAGGGGCCGGGCAGGACTTTGCCACGGGCTGGATGTGGCCCGTGGGCCGTAGTTTGCCCACCTTTGGACTATGAGCTTTGCGGGTATGTGGTGTCACCAGTTCAGTGTATGGCAGTTTTTGTGTTGCATTTCATCCAATTTTTAGCTTTCTGCTATTAGTTTATATTAAACATTTTTTAACCATCAATACAGTTAGTTATTGTTAAATCACATAGGATCTAATAGATTATTTATTCTGTTGTATTGAGATGGCTACCGTGCCCCTAACCTGTTGACACTCACAATAGCTGCACAGATTAAAATTCACCCTTTTGCAGAGAGCCAGCATGAGGCCTATGAGAGACAGATGTGATGTTTTGGAAGCATGGAATATTCACACTATTACACACTATTATATTGAGATGTGACAGATGCTATGTGTGATGGGTTCCCCCAGGGTGCCACCTGGAACTGGCATACCACTGAGCCGTCTGACCCAGCAGCCTGGGCTCCCCCTCACACTGTGCTACTGTGACAAATTGCAAAGCCCTCCCAGCTTGCACTTTCAGCAGCATTCACACAGGTAGGGACACACCCAGCTGCAGTTACATGCAGGCTCTTTAACCACGAGCCTCCCGGCCTTGGACCCCAGAGCAGTACTGTCCTGCTCTGGTCAAATCTGGCCAGTATATGGGTTTAATACCCAATCCGCCTGTCCCTCAATGTGAAGAGGACCATGCACACTTGTGGTAACCAAGCTGAGATTTTCCCCAGACACCTGAGTCAAACACACACTGATTTGGATTAAAACATAAAATAAGTTTATTAACTACAAAAGGATATAGATTTTAAGTGATTACAGGGGGTCCCTGCTATGCATCTTCCCCTTATCCATCGTTTCGCATATCCTTCGCTCATCAATAGGGGAATGTGTTCCGATTCATGTTGGTCCCGATCTGCGTATCTGTCTTTTGTAATTTACTTGCTTCACTTTTTTTGTTGCTTTTCTGTGGGTGCTTAGCACCCACCGGCAGCCAGCACCTCTTGTCTGCCGAGATCAACTCCTCTCCCCCGCCGCCCAGCGCCTCCTGCCTGCCACGATCAGCTGTTCAGCGGCATGCAGGAGACACTGGAAGGGAGACGAAGGAGCAGGGAGGGATGCGGCAGAACTGGGCAAGAAGAGGCGGGGCAGGCTGTGAGTACAGTACTATACAGTACTACCCATCATGAGTGGAAAACGTGTTCAAAGTCTTGAGAGTGGGCCTGTGTCTAAGAGGCTATGTAAAAGTGTAACACTAGAAGTGAAATTAGATGTTATAAAGCGTACTGAAAGAAGTGGGCATGCAGCCAACATTCCTCTTATTCTCTGTTTGCCTGCTATGACGATACACACAGGATTTTTAAGAGTGCTGATCAAATTCATGAGAGCACTAGAAGTGCTATGAAATTGTCATAGATGAAGATAACAAAACAGAGAAGCAGTACAATGGAGAAGATGGAATGTTTGCTGGCTGATTGGATTGATGACCTCCATCAAAAGAAAATGCCTGTGAGTTTAAGCTTGATTCAGGAAAAGGCCAGAAGCCTGTATAATGATTTAAAGGAAGGAGAGGGGGAGAGCTCCATAGCAGTAAAGGAGACCTTCAATGCTAGTCATGGGTGGTTCCACAGATTCCATGTGATGCTATGTGCAATCTACATAATGCATGCCAATCTACATAATGTAAAACTCACAGGAGAAGCGGCTAATGTGGATGAAGAAGTGGCTGAAATGTTTCCTGTGCAGCTAAAGAAAATTGTTTCAGAAGGTGGTTATTCTCCAAAACAATGAGATGGGCCTTTACTGGAAGAAGATGCCAACGAGGACTTATATTTATCATGATGAGAAGACTGCTCCCGGATTCAAAGCCTCAAAGGACTGCTTAACCCTCCTGCTTGGGAAAAATGCAGAAGGTGATTACAAGTTGAAACCCTTGCTTGCCTACCACAGTGAAAACCCAAGAGCAATGAGGGGCTACGTTAAGTCTCATCTCCCCATAATTTGGAAGTCAAACAGAAAGGACTGGATAACACACAATATTTTCCATGAGTGGTTTGTAGACCATGCTGTACCTGAATTTAAGGCTTACTGTCAGAAGGAAAATTTGGCCTTTAAGATTCTCCTTCTGCTGGATAATGCAAGTGCCCACAAACTGGACTACGAAGCCCTCTGCCGCAATGTCAGTGTCCTATTTTTGCCACCCAACACAACATCGTTGCTGCAACCTATGGACCAGAGTGTAAAGGCCACGTTCAAGGCTTATTACCTACGGAGGATGTTCTCCATGCTGATTAAGGAGACGGCAGGTAAAGGAAAGCCCAGTGTAAAGGAGTTTTGAAATTCCTACAACATCTTGAATGGCATGGAAAACTTTGATGCACTGGGGGAGGAGGTCACTTCGCAATGTATGAACAGCATTTGGCACCGTGCATGGCCAGACGCTGTTCACAGCTTTGTCGGATTTGATGCCATTCCTACTCTCCAGCAAGAAATCATCAAGTTGACAAAGAATGTTGGCTCCAAGGAGGTGGAGGAGGAGGATGTAGAGGAGTTGTTGGAGTCTCACGCTGAAGAACTGACAAATGAGGAACTGATTGAGCTGGACCAACAACGGATATCCTAAGAAAAGAAGGATGACGATGAAGATGACGTAGGGCAGGAAGCCAGGAGTCTGACGGCAAAGAATCTCTCCTGTTTCTTTGGTTTGCTGGATGAGATGACGGAAATCATACAGAGCGGCAATCCTTTTTGTGAATGTTCTGCCAAAGTCTCCAGGGTTTCAATGATGCAGTGGCTTGCTACAGGGAGAGCTGTCATTCAAAGGTTCATGCAGGAGAGCAGACGTTGATACAATCCTTTTTAGGACTTCTGCAACCGAATAGCCAGCCCAAGAATACCCAGCGCCACCTTACCTAATTAAGTGTAATTGACACTGTTTTATCTTACTGTATTTACTGTATTAAAATGTTCTATGTGTTTGAACAGTGTTAGTAGGATTCTACATTATTTTATTCAATGTTTTATGTGTAAAATGTGTACTATATAACCTGTCATTGTAAAAAGGTACATTGTTTAGGCAAAAAGAGCATTGTCATAGGCGAATGTGTTGACACTGTGAACACATCCCCCTGTTATTCCATTATTTCTTATGGGGAAAAATTCCCCAGTATCAGTTGTTTCGGTATCTGTCGCCCTTTTCAAGAACATAACCCCGACGTATACTGGGGACCCCCTATATAAGTGATAGCAAACAGATCAAAGCAGATTACCTAGTAAATAAACAAAACCACAAGCTGAGTTTAACATACTAGATAGGTAGGATATGAATTAGCAAATTCTCTCCCTGAGTGATAAACAGGCTGGCAGATTCTTAAGGCACAAGCTGCCTTTGCTTTTCAGCTTGGGTTTCCCAGCTTTTCATACACCAGCTAAAAATCCCTTTAGCCTGGGACCATCATTTCCCCCAGTTCAGTCTTTGTTTCTCAGGTGTTTTCAGGTGTGTTGTTGTAGGGAGAGTGAGGTACCATCATGATGCCCGTTCCCCCTTCTATATCTTCTTCTCACTTGCTGGAAAGCTCTTTTGCTGTGACCTGGGTTTCACAGATCCCATTGTGTAGTGCTATCTCTGAGAGGTTTCTATTGTACACAGTTCCTGGGGTAATACTTGTGCTTGTGTGCATTTCCTCAATAAGCCATTAACATTATTTGGCCTTTTTACTGTTGTACCTGAAAGGCTGCTTGTGGGTGTTTTTAAACTCACAACATGTTTCAGTAACACATACATAGCCAAACTTCATAAATTCACAAACAATGATACCACATACAATCCAATGCAATATTAATGTCTAGCAGATCAAGACTTTTAGAATGATACCTCACAAGACATACTTTGTGCAAAACATATCCTAATTATATGACAATGGTGAATAAGGGGGTACCAGGGTGTCACACTATGATCACATGGAATCTTCAAAGACTACTGAATCACTATTATACTATACATGTTATGTATATCTTCATGAGCTAGTTAGGGAGTGTGTTTTTGGCTCAGTGGGTGGGCTTAAAGATATTTTTACAAGAACTAAAGTCATACTGGGGAAGAATTAATGCAAATGCCTAATGTGGATAACAAGTATATGGCAGTTTTGGCCCCTGGGGAAACAGCATACACTGGTTTGACCTGGTTCAAGAGGTTAGCAGTCAAAGAACCTGAAATAGTATGATGATTGCCCTGATCCAGGTGGTCTACCACAATTCAGGTCAACTGTACCTGTATTCCCCCTCCATGGTCCAGCAGGGGTACCCACTCTAGGCCACCAGCTCCTCAGCTGTTACCTCTCTTGAGCAGAGATCTGTATCTCATTCCCTCCTAGCTGGAGTTTTTCCATGCTTCATAGTTCCTGGCCTACACTATGAGCACCCCAGCAAGATAGACTGCCTAAGCAGGCCTGCTTTCCTTTCTCCTCAGAGGCTATAAACAGCATAATTGCCCACAGTTACCACACAGCCCTTTCTAAGCAAGCACATTTATTTTTAAGGTGAAAGCATTACAGAGAAAACATATTAAAAACAACAGAAGAACGTATACGTATGCTAATAAGCTTACCAGAGATCACCCCCCAATTCCAACAAGGGTGGTAGGAGTCAGTCCTTCAAATCCTACTGTCAAGGTTTCTTCCTCACTCTGAACTCTGGGGTATAGATGTGGGGACCTGCATGAAAAACCCCTTAAGGTTATTTTTACCAGCTTAGGTTAAAACTTCCCCAAGGTACAAATTATTTTACCTTTTGTCCCTGGACTTTTTTCCTGCCACCACCAAGCGTCTAACAAATATAACAGGGAAGAGCCCACTTGGAAACGTCTTTCCCCTCAAAATCCCCCCAAGCCCTTCATCCCCCTTTCCTGGGGAAGGCTTGATAAAAATCCTCACCAATTTGCATAGGTGAACACAGACCCAAACCCTTGGATCTTAAGAACAATGAAAAATCAATCAGGTTCTTAAAAGAAGAATTTTAATTGAAGAAAGAGTAAAAGAATCACCTCTGTAAAATCAGAATGGTAAATACCTTACAGGGTAATCGGATTCAAAACATAGAGAATCCCTCTAGGCTAAATCTTAAGTTACAAAAAGACACAAGAACAGGTATATACATTCCATACAGCACAACTTATTTTATCAGCCATTTAAACAAAACAGAATCTAACGCATATCTAACTAGATTGCTTACTGACTTTTTACAGGAGTTCTGACCTGCATTCCTGCTCTGTTCCCGGCAAAAACAACACACAGACAGAGAGAACCCTTTGTTTCCCCCTCCTCCAGCTTTGAAAGTATCTTGTCTCCTCATTGGTCATTTTGGTCAGGTGCCAGTGAGGTTGTCTTAGCTTCTTAACCCTTTACAGGTGAAAGGGTTTTTCCTCTGGCCAGGAGGGATTTAAAGGTGTTTACCCTTCCCTTTACATTTATGACACCTATAAAGGGGTTTTTCTGTGGTTACAAGTTCAAAACACCTATTAGCTCAGAACAAGCACTCCTATGACTCTGTGAACCACTCCTTTATACAGTTTAAACCTTTGATCTTGGGACCTTGGGAACAGGTAATCAACAGACAATCACCCCCTCCTCAGAGTATAGTTTCAAAGGGTAAAGGGGGGGAACAACAGTTTGCATACATCTTCCATCTAGATATTTCCCAGGAAGTCCTCTGAACACACATTGTGCCAAAAGTTCATTCTTGTCTGCCACGTTGTTTCATATAGTACTTTGATCATTCAGGTCCAAAATAATACATAATGTTTGCATTTAATACAATGCATATATACTTAATTCAGTAAGATGTGCCAAAGTTTTTGCAGGAAATTGCCATAAATCTCACAAGGACAATCTCATGCAATTCAAGAACTGACGTGAAACTGTTACCAAGAGAGACAGACCCTGTGGAAAGGACCTGAAGTACTTTAATCCTATCAGGGTCTCAGTATGGAAGATGGGTGACTGCCTAGTAAAGTAAGAACATAAGTACGTATAAGAACATAAGAATGGCCCTACTGGGTCAGACCAAAGGTCCATCTAGCCCAGTATCCTGTCTTCTGACAGTGTCCGGTGTCAGGTGCCCCAGAGGGAATGAACAGAACAGGTAATCATCAAGTGATCCATCCACTGTTGCTCATTCCCAGCTTCTGGCAAACAGAAGGTAGGGACACCATCCCTGCCCATCCTGGCTAATAGCCATTGATCGACCTATCCTCCATGAATTTATCTAGTTCTTTTTTGAACCCTCTTATGGTCTTGGCCTTCGCAACATCCTCTGGCAAGGGGTTCCATAGGTTGACTGTGCGTTGTGTGAAGAAATACTTCCTTTTATTTGTTTTAAACCTGCTGCCTATTAATTTCATTTGGTGACCCCTAGTTCTTGTGTTATGAGAAGTAGTAAATAACACTTCCTTTCTCTAAACCAGTCATGATTTTATAGACCTCAATCATATCTCCCCGTAGCCGTCTCTTTTCCAAGCTGAAAAGTCCCAGTCTTATTAATCTCTCCTCATATGGAAGCCGTTCCATACCCCAATAAGTTTTGTTGCCCTTTTCTGAGCCTTTTCCAATTCCAGTATATCTTTTTTGAGATGGGGTGACCACATCTGCACACAGTATTCAAGATGTGGGCGTACCATGGATTTATATAGAGGGTAAAAAGATATTTTCTGTCCTATTATCTATCTCTTTCTTAATTATTCCCAGCATTCTGTTCCCTTTTTTGAATGCCGCTGCACATTGGGGATGTTTTCAGAGAACTATCCACAATGACTCCAAGATCCCTTTCTTAAGAGGTAGCAGCTAATTTACGCCCCATCATTTTATATGCATAGGTAGGATTAAGCTTTCCAATGTGCATTACTTTGCATTATCAACATTAAATTTCATGTACCATTTTGTTGCCCAGTCACCCAGTTTTGAGAGATCCTTTTGTATCTCTTCGTAGTCTGCCTGGATCTTAACTATCTTTAGTAATTTTGTATCATTTGCAAATTTTGCCACCTCACTGTTTACCCCTTTTTCCAGATCATTTATGAATATGTTGAATAGGATTGGACCCAGAACAGACCCCTGGGGCATACTACTATTTCCTTTTCCCCATTCTGAGAAATGATCATTTATATCTACCCTTTGTTTCCTATCTTTTAACCAGTTACCAGTCCATGAGAGCACCTTCTCTCTTATCCCATGGCAGCTTACTTTGCATAAGAGTCTTTGGTGAGGGACCTTGTCAAAGGCTTTTTGAAAATCTAAGTACACTATATACACTGGATCCCCTTGGTCCACATGCTTGTTGACCCCCTCAAAGAATTCTAATAGATTGGTGAGACATGATTTCCCTTTACTAAAACCATGTTGACTCTTCCTCAACAAATTATGTTAATCTATATGTCTGACAATATTCTTTATTATAGTTTCAACCAGTTTGTCCGGTACTGAAGTCAGGCTTACAGGCCTGTAATTGCTGGGATCACCTCTGGAGCCCTTTTTAAAAATTGGCGTCACATTAGCTATCCTCCAATCATCTGGTACAGAAGCCGATTTAAATGATAGGTTACAGACTACAGTTAGAAGTTTTGCAGTTTCACATTTGAGTTCCTTCAGAACTCTTGGGTAAATACCATCTGGTCCTGGTGACTTATTGCTGTTTAATTTATCAGTCTGTTCCAAAACCTCCTCTAATGTTACCTCAATCTGGGACAGTTCCTCAGATCTGTCACCTAAAAAGAATGGCTCATGTTTGGGAATCTCCCTCACATCCTCAGCCGTGAAGACAGAGGCAAAGAATTCATTTAGTTTCTCCTCAATGGCCTTATCATCCTTGAGTGGTCTTTTAGCACCTCTATTGTCCAATGGCCCCACTGGTTGTTTAGCAGGCTTCCTGCTTCTGATGTACTTAAAAAATTTTGCTGTTACTTTTTGAATCTTTGGCTAGCTGTGCCTCAAATTCTTTTTTGGCCTTCCTAATTGTATTTTTACACTTCATTTGCCAGTGTTTATGCTCCTTTCAATTTTCCTCACTAGGATTTAACTTCTACTTTTTGAAGGATGCCTTTTTGCCTCTCACTGCTTCTTTTACTTTGTTGTTTAGCCACGGTGGCTCTTTTTGGTTCTCTTACTACGTATTTTAATTTGGGCTTGTCATAAATATAAAGGGAAGGGTAACCACCTTTCTGTATACAGTGCTATAAAATCCCTCCTGCCAGAGGCAAAATCCTTTCACCTGTAAAGGGTTAAGACGCTAAGATAACCCTGTTGGCACCTGACCAAAATGACCAATGAGGAGACAAGATACTTTCAAAGTTGGAGTGGGGGAAACAAAGGGTCTGTCTGTCTGTGTGATGCTTTTGCCGGGAACAGAGCAGGAATGCAGCCTTACAACTGTTAGTTAGTAAGTAATCTAGCTAGAAATGCGTTAGATTTTCTTTTATTTAATGGCTGGTAAAATAAGATGTGATGAATGGAATGTATATTCCTGTTTTTGTGTCTTTTTGTAACTTAAGCTTTTGCCTAGAGGGGTACTCTATGTTTTGAATCTGATTACCCTGTAAGGTATTTACCATTCTGATTTTACAGAGGTGATTCTTTTACCTTTTCTTTAGTTAAAATTCTTCTTTTAAGATCCTGATTGATTTTTCATTGTTCTTAAGATCCAAGGGTTTGAGTCTGTGTTCACCTATGCAAATTGGTGAGGATTTTTATCAAGCCTTTCCCAGGAAAGGAGGGTGTAGGGTTTGGGGGGATATTTTGCAGGAAGATGTCTCCAAGTGGTCTCTTTCCCTGTTTTTTGTTTAACATGCTTGGTGGTGGCAGCATAGGGTTCAAGGACAAGGCAAAGTTTGTACCTTGGGGAAGTTTTTAACCTAAGCAGGTAAGAATAAGCTTGGGGGGTCTTTCATGCAGGTCCCCACATCTGTACCCTAGAGTTCAGAGGGGGAAGGAATCTTGACAGGGGTATACATTGAAGTTGAGCCTCTATTATGGTGTCTTTAAAAAGTTTCAATGCAGCTTGCAGAGATTTCACTTTTGGCTCCCTACCCTTTAATTTCTGTTTAACTAACCTCCTCATTTTTGTGTAGTTCCCCTTTCTGAATTAAATGCTACAATGTTGGGCTACTGTGGTGTTTTTCCTGCCACAGGGATATTAAATTTAATTATATTATGGTCACTATTACCAAGCGGTCCAGGTATATTCACTTCTTGGACCAGATCCTGTGTTCCACTTAGGACTAAATCAAGAATTGCCTCTCCTCTGGTGGGTTCCAGGACCAGCTGCTCCAAGAAGCAGTCATTTAAGGTGTCTAGAAACTTTATCTCTGCATCCCGTCCTGAGGTGACATGTAGCCAGTCAATATGGGGATAATTGAAACCCCCATTATTATTATTGAGTTTTTTATTTTACTAGTCTCTCTAATCTGCCTAAGCATTTCACAGTCAATATCACTATCCTGGTCAGGTGGTCGGTAATATATCCCTGCCTCTATATTCTTTTTATTAGAGCATGGAATTTCTATCCATAGAGATTCTATGGTACAGTTTGATTCATTTAAGATTTTTACTTCATTTGATTCTATGCTTTCTTTTGCATATAATGCCACTCCCCCACCAGCACAACCTGTTCTGTCCTTCCTATATATTTTGTACCCTGGTATTACTGTATCTCATGGATTATCCTCATTCCACCAAGTTTCTGTGATGCCTGTTATTTCAATATCCTCATTTAATACGAGGCACTCTAGTTCACCCATTTTATTACTTAGACTTCTAGCATTGGTATATAAGCACTTTAAAAACTTATCTCCTTTTAGTTGTGTTGCATTACACGATGTAATTGAATGGGACTCTTTTTTTATTTGACCGTTTCTGATCAGACCCTGCCTGTATTTTATCATTTTCCATCCTCTTGTCCTCACTAGGACATAGAGATTCTCTATTAATAGATCCTCTCCTAAGGGATGTCCAAACCATTTGCTCTTCCGACCTTTCGGCTTTCCCCCAGCCCTTAGTTTAAAAACTGCTCTACAACCTTTTTAATGTTGAGTGCCAGCAATCTGGTTCCATTTTGGTTTAGGTGGAGCCCATCCTTCCTGCATAGGCTCCCCCTTTCCCAAAAGTTTTCCCAGTTCCTAATAAATCTAAACCTCTCCTCCCTACACCATCATCTCATCCACACATTAAGACTCTGGAGTTCTGCCTGTCTAACTGTCTCTGCGCGTGGAACTTGGAGTATCTCAGAGAATGCTATCATGGAGGTCGTGAACTTCAATCTCTTACCTAGCATCCTAAATTTGGCCTCCAGGACCTCTCTTATATCCTTGCCTATGTCATTGGTACCTACATGTACCACTACTACCGGCTCCTCCCCAGCACTACACATAAGTCTATCTAGATGTGTCGAGAAATCCGCAACCTTCGCACCAGGCAGGCAAGTCACCATGCGGTTCTTGCCATGGGGGTGGGACCGTTCTACTGTGTCCCGGAAAGTCTCATCTGTGTACCTCTCCGTCTCCCTCAGCTCCTCCAGTTCAGCCACTCTGGTCTCCAAAGCCCGTACACGGTCTCTGAGGGCCAGGAGCTCCTTGCACCGAATGCACATATACGCCACCTGCCCATAGGGCAAGCAATCATACATGCTGCATTGGGTGCAATAAACTGGGTAGCAACCACTCTGTTGCGGGCCTTCTGCCTGCATTCTCTTTTTCCTCCTGCAGCTGGTTCCTTCGTTGTTGTTTTGTTTGTATCAAGGGGCTTTTAAGTGTAAAGAATGTTGAGTTTTAGCCCCTGCTCACACTCCCCCTGGAGAACTCCCTCGCAAAACGCCCCTGTTAGCCGCTCCCGTTCGCTAGAACCGGAATATAAGCCGTTTATTGCCTTTAAAATAAGATTTCAGAGTCTGCTTTTGTTCTGAATAAATAGTACTCTACTGTATGGGAGACAGTTGGTCACTAGTTAATCCTGTCATTGCCCATGAGAGAACAGGACTAAAGGCAGACCTGCTAAAATAATCAAGATGAATTGCAAAAGTCTGTAGCCTAGGTCTAGCGGGAGAGCATCACAGAGTTCCCTCAAAGAGACCACGAAGGGATCAGAGGTGCAGTTACCTTGGGATTAATTAACTCAATTAAATCCTGCTGAAAATCTATTTTGACCCTATTAATTGAGATTTAAGTTGTTCATAGGTCTTTTATTGGCCCTCTGCCCTGCAACTCCATGTGACAACAAAAAGTTTTGGGATCCCTTCCCATGAGTATTGGGATAATTTTCCACATTCCATAAAGAAAGGGAGGGAGGTTGCGCACCCCCTTAAGGTGTTCCTGCCCCTCCCCCCTTTGCCCCCAAGAAGGTGGCAACGTCCACAATTGATCATCTTTGCCACAGAGGAGTAGCTCCAGCATTATAAATACATCAAATCATTCAGATGGGAAGAAGAGCACTAAATCCTGTACTGCTCTAAAAGCAAAGAGTGGGAATTGAGGGCATGAAAATGATAATATGTGTGCTTCATGTAAGCTCACTATCAAATCTGAATATTTGAATCAAATGAATCTACTTCGTAAGAGTAAATTTCTTTTTCTGGGGGCCTGTGTGCACATAATGAATTTGATGTAATCTACGTCTCTCTTCTTAAATATATCTGTGTGTGAAGTGCTGTGTGCACACCAGTAATTACTTTGTGCCCAACTATCAGTCAGGTGAAACTGCTTAGCTGCTTTTTTTCATCTCTGATATCTTATGCTTTGTCTTCACTGCTAAAAGAAAGTTGCATGTTTACTAGGGCTGTCATTTAGTCACAGTTAACTCACGCGATTAACTCAAAAAATGAATCATGATTAATCGCAGTTTTAATCAAACTGTTAAACAGTAAAATACCAATTGAAACTTATTAAATATTTTGGATGTTTTTCTACATTTTCAAATATACTGATTTAAATTACAATACAGAATACAAAGAGTACAGTGCTCACTTCATATTATTCTTTTTATTGCAAAGATTTGCACTGTGAAAATGATAAACAAAAGAAATCGTATTTTTCAATTCACCTCATACAAGTACCATAATGCAATCTCTCTATCGTGAAAGTGCAATTTACAAATGTAGATTTTTTTTGTTACATAACTTCACTCAAAACCAAAACAGCGTAAAGCTTTAGAGCCTACTAGTCCGCTCAGTCCTACTTATTGTTCAGCCAATCACTAAGACAAACAAGTTTGTTTATATTTACACAAGATAATGCTGCCCACTTCTTATTTACTATGTCACCTGAAAGTGAGAACAGCCATTCACATGTCACTTTTGTAGCCAGCATTGTAAGGTATTTTTCGTGCCAGATATGCTAAGCCCTTCATGCTTCGGCCACCATTCCAGAGGACATGCTTCCATGCTGATGATGCTCATTAGAAAAAAATGTGTTAATTAAATTTTGACAGAACTCCTTGGGGGAGAATAGTTTGTCTTCTTCTCTGTTTTACCCACATTCGATGATGTATTTCATATTATACCTGTCTTGGATGATTACCCAACATATGTTGTTCATTTTAAGAACACTTTCACTGCAGATTTAAAAAAACGCGAAGAAGATACCAATGTTAGATTTCTAAAGATAGCTACAGCACTCAACCCAAGAATCTGAAGTGCCTTCCAAAATCTGAGAGGAATGAGGTGTGCAGCATGCTTTCAGAAGTCTTAAAAGAGCAACACTCCGATGTGGAAACTACAGAACCCGAACCACCAAAAACGAAAATCAACCTTCTGCTGGTGGCATCTGACTAAGATGATTAAAGTGAACATGCATCGGTCTGCACTGCTTTGGATTGTTATTGAGCAGAACCCATTATCAACATGGACGCATGTCCTCTGGAATGGTGGTTGAAGACGAAGATTAAGATATGAATCTTTAGCATATCTGGCACGTAAATATCTTGTGATGCCAGCTTCAACAGTGCCATGCAAAAGTCTGTTCTCACTTTCAGGTGACATTGTAAACAAGAAGCGGGCAGCATTATCTCCTGAAAATGTAAACAAACTTGTTTGTCTGAGTGATTGGCTGAACAAATAGGACTGAGTAGACTTGTAGGCTCTAAAGTTTTACATTGTTTTGTTTTTGTATGCAGTTATTTTTTGTACACAATTCTACATTTGTAAGTTCAACTTTCATGATAAAGAGATAGCACTATAGTACTGGTATGAAGTGAATTGAAAAATACTATTGTTTTTTTTTTACAGCACAAATATTTGTAATAAAAAATAAATATAAAGTGATCACTATACACTTCGTGTTCCGTGTTGTAACTGAAATCAATATATTTTAAAATATAGAAAACATCCAAAAATATTTAAATAAATGGTATTCTATTATTGTTTAACAGTGCGATTAATCGTGATTAATCTTTTTAATTGCATGACAGCCCTCATGTTTACCTCAGGTAAACTGACACATGTGAACTGTCCTGGGGGAAATACTCAGTAGTAATGACGAGGCACTTTAGTTTTACTGAAAGTAAAACTGAGTTTGATCTCGGTGACTTTACTTCGAGGTAAAACTGAAGTGCTTTGTCATTACTGTGTCTTTACCTGGGGATAGTGCATGAGTGTGAGTTACCTTGGGGTAAAATCATACCTTTCCTTAGCAGTGAAGACAAGGTTACAGAAGGTGTCCCCTGAAACAGCTGTTGACCTGACTATCAACTAAAGCGGAACACTAAAGTGCATTTCCCATTCTGGTTAAGATGCTGATTTGTGACAGTTTATATTAGATATCATACTGAAAATGTTCCAGACATCAGCAACTGGTTTTCAATAACTATATACACTTGTGTTAATTCTTTAAAGAGATGCTATGGTAGATACAGAGAGCATTTTCTCCTAGCATATATACTGTAAAACCCAACTTATTTATTCATTTGTTTTTGTATGTTGTATTCAATTCCAAACTTGCATTAATCTACCTCAGATTTAAACTATGTATAAAATTAAATACATTATCCCATCAGTTCATTTTTAATTATATATTAACTAAGTTCTGAGCTACTGTAGTGGGGGCTTGTAATTAACTATGTCTGTGTGGTGCAGTGGTATAGTAAAAGCAGCCATTTTGATTTTCCCAGTTAGGAATCCTGCCTTCCACAAACACCCTTTTGATGCTCGTAGAGTGTATTCTACCAACACTGGTGCCTGTTTGTTAGAACTGCATAGTTGTCAATGTGCTTGCTGGAAATGTGGCAAGATAGTTTCACTGGGGCACAGATGCCAAACAAAAAATCATTTAGATGGGCAACCCATAAAAGTGAAGTAAGTGCTGCTTTATGCCACATTCTTCTATACACTTACCGTAAAACACCTATTCATTTTTGTGTGCCTAAAATGGAGTATCTGAACAGGGAAAGAAGGCAAAACGTGGAAGTCAAAGGTACATGTGTTTTACCAAGAAAACAAAACAATGCTACAGGGTTTCAAGGACATGTCAAAGCTCGGGGCTGTTTTTGCAAGGGTTAGCAATCTTTGTGAAGATTTTGACATTCACATAGATCTTTCCAAATTGTGCAGAGCACGTGGTGGATTTTGCTAGCTTCACCAGTGTCTTGTTGACTTTGAGCCAGATTCTCCAGGACAATCAGTGCAGAGGGGCTGGATGCTATCTGTAAATAGAGAGCAGAGAATGCTCCTTGTGAAGAGAAACTCTCTGCAGGCATAAACCCTGACCTCAACCCCCTCTTCCTTCAGCATGGGGAGAGAGATGGTGGTATGGGGGCATGCTGAAAGGTATGCTCTGCTTTACTGATTCTCAACAAGTGTAAGGTCGATTAGGACTTCATGCCAGTGGCATACTTAGAGCAGCTACTAAACTGCACTCACTGACTGCTACTTGAGCTGGCCTGGCACAGAATGAAGGAGATATAATTGGCTTCTAACAGTTTCTCTTATACCTAGTGGAACTCAATGCACAGAATCAAGCCTTTTGAATCTTGCAGTTGGATGGGACAGCAGTTTGACCTTTTATTTGGCTCACTGGTCTTCGTTGACATACACTGAAGGATATTCCAGGAACCATTTGGGGGACTTTTACTATGTGGTGCTTTCTTCCTCCTCCTGCTATTTTTCATCTCTGTGAGTTTGAAACATGGCTATTATCAGGATAGCGGTCAGAATTATTCCATGCTTCTGACTGATCACTCTGCAGTGGTCTTAGTACTGCTGTCTTGAATAAATGAAGTTTAATTATGGATGGCACATCCAAAAAAACACAGGCGTTCAGTGTTTTTCCTCATTTATTCCAACTCATGCATTTTCTGTTAACACTGACTTGATTGATTTTTTTCAGTTTCAAACAAGATCTCTTATGGTTGGATTACAGCAGAGTTCGCTCTATCTGGGACTATAATCATCTTCTAGTGCTACCACTTCCGAATTACTTTCCAGATTTCAGAAAGTACTTTCAGAGTAATATGGGGACTATAGAGCTCACTTTGATAACCGCTCAGTTAGACTACAGCAATGACTTGTCCTATGGTCTCCCTGAAGAAGTTTTGCATGGGCTCCAACTTGTGCGCAATGATATTACTCTTATTTTAACTCACTCACAATAGACTGAAGGAGTAACTGCAGCTATAAAGAAATTTTACAGCCTCTCTGGGAAATATTAAATCACTTTGAAATTGGTTAATGCCTTATAAAGCAGAGTACAATTTAGGTCAGATGTCTGATGCTCTGCATTCTGTGTTATGCTCTCAACTAAAGGCATTTTTAGACTGATAATGAACACCCCCTTTTGTTATATTCTTACATTTTCTTTCATAAGAAAGCTGTCCCATCCTACATGACAAACCATCAAGTTTTCTTAAAGATTTCATTTTGTCCTAACCACTAAAGAATACCACAGTCTTCTCTAATTAAGGTTTACTCCAAAAAAGTTGAATGAAAGTGGAGCTTATATTGTTAAATGTTCAATAAGCATTGGGATAGAGTGTCAAATTGTATATGTGATAAACCAGATATATGGGGTCAAATTGAATTCTGTGGAGTTACATCAAAGATACAGTTGACTTAGGTTTTTGGTTTGAGAAGGTTTGGATGCTTCCTTGAGAGGATTTTATAAGATGTTCACAGCACTAGAAGTTTATTTTGCCCAGTAAGGGATGTAAGGCTTTTCATGAGTCTTATTCTTACACAACTCCGACTGGGGCCACAAAAGTAGAGACTAAGGCACAAGCCAGACTCTATATCGCTGGTTCTGATCTACTTCCTTATGAGCTGTCTGGACCCAGCTACTATTTCTGAACGAAAGCTAAAATGTGTATTGCGTGCTAAGAAAATAGTCCTGGTTGGGATTTATAATTCTGGTTAATAGACTCAATCCAATCTAATATCTTTATTTTCTTAGTCCTGTTCTGATTCACGTTTGTTTGTACTTTGGATTTTTAAAGTACATCTTGATTGCTTTATATGAAAGGTGCTTTTAGTCTTACCTTGTAGTGCCTTGCATTATACAAGGATACAACCGACAAACACTGTGTACAAAGACATAGTTAAAACAGACAGTGACACTGGGAATCAATTCAACTAATTAAGGAGTCTAGATGAACAAACCCAAACAACAAGGAGTCCGGTGGCACCTTAAAGACTATCAGATTTATTTGGGCATAAGCTTTCGTGGGTAAAAAACCACTTCTTCAGATGCATGGAGTGAAAATTACAGATGCAGGCATTATATAATGACACATGAAGAGAAGGAAGTTACCTCACAAGTGGAGAACCAGTGTTGACAGGGCCAATTTGATCAGGGTGGATGTAGTCCACTCCCAATAATAGATGAGGAGGTTTTATGTAGGGACTGTCTGGTTTGGCCAGTGTGCATGGCAGAGGGGCCTTACTTGCACATGATGGTGTGGCTGATTTGGTTGGAGCCTCTGATGATGTTGCTAGAGTAGATATGGGGACAGAGTAGGCAATGAGGTTTGCTACAGGGATTGGTTCCTGGGTTAGTGTTTCTGTAATGTGATTTCTGGGTACCTGTCTCACTCTGTCAATCTGTTTCCTCACTTCCCCAGGTGGGTACTGTAGTTTTAAAAATGCTTGATAAAGATCTTGTAGGTGTTTGTCTCTGTCTCAGGGATTGGAGCAAATTTGGTTGTATCTTAGGGCTTGGCTGTAGACAATGGATTGTGTGATGTGTCCTGGATGGAAGCTGGAGGCAAGTATAGCGGTCAGTAGGTTTCCGGTATAGGGTGGTGTTTATGTGACCATCACTTATTTGCACTGTAGTGTCCAGGAAGTGGATCTCTTGTGTGGACTGGTCCAGGCTGAGGTTGATGGTGGGGTGGAAATTGTTGAAAGCCAGGTGGAATTCTTCAAGGGCCTCCTTCCGGTGGGTCCATATGATGAAGATGTCATCAATGTAGCGCGAGTAGAGGAGGGATGCTAGGGGACAAGAGCTGAGGAAGCATTGTACTAAGTCAGCCATAAAGATGTTGGCATACTGTGAGGCCGTGCAGTATCCAGAAATCACCTACTACAGGACAGACCCAACAAGGAAAATAACAGAACACCACTGGCCATCACATACAGCCCCCAGCTAAAACCTCTCCAGCACATTATCAGTGATCTACAACGTATCCTGGAAAACGATCCCTCATTTTCACAGACCTTGGGAGGCAGGCCAGTCCTCGCTTACAGACAGCCCCCCAACCTGAAGCAAATATTCACCAGCAACCACAGACCACACTACAGAAACACTAACCCAGGAACCAATCCCTGTAGCAAACCTCGTTGCCTACTCTGTCCCCATATCTACTCTAGCAACACCATCAGAGGACCCAACCACATCAGCAACACCATCAGAGGCTCATTCACCTGCACATCTACTAATGTTATATATGCCATCATGTGCCAGCAATGCCCCTCTGCCATGTACATTGGCCAAACCGGACAGTCCTTATGTAAAAGAATAAATGGACACAAATCAGACATCAGGAATGATAACATACAAAAGCCAGTAGGAGAACACTTCAATCTTCCTGGATGTTCTATAACAGATTTGAAAGTAGCTATACTTGAACAAAAAAACTTCAGAATCAGACTTCAAAGAGAAACAGCAGAACTAAAATTCGCTTGCAAATTTAACACCATTAATTTGGGCTTGAATGGGGACTGGGAGTGGCTGGCTCATTACAAAAGCAGCTTTGCCTCTTCTGGAATTGACACCTCCTCATCTATTATTGGGAGTGGACTACATCCACCCTGATCGAATTGGCCCTGTCAGCACTGGTTCCCCACTAGTGAGGTTACTCCCTTCTCTTCATGTGTCAGTATATAATGCTTGCATCTGTAATTTTCACTCCATGCATCTGAAGAAGTGGTTTTTTTACCAATGAAAGCTTATGCCCAAATAAATCTGTTACTCTTTAAGGTGCCACTGGACTCCCTGTTGGTTTTGGGGATACAGACTAACATGGCTACTCCCTGATACTTAAACCCAAACAAGTTTGTGGATGATACCAAGCAGAGAGATTTGCAAGCGCTGTGAGGGGCTGAATTAGAATTCAAAATGATCTTGACAAACTGGAGAAATCGTCTGAAATAAACAGGATGAAAGTAAATAAGGAAAAATGCAAAATACTGCACTTAGGAAAGAATAATCATTTGCACAAATAGAAAATGGGAAATGACTGCATAGGGAGGAGTACTGCAGAAAAGGACCTGGGGGTTATAGTAGATTACAAACTAACTATGAGCCATCAGTGTAATGCTGTTGCAAAAAAGTGAACATCATTCTGGGATGTATTAACGAGTGTTGTGATCAAGATTCGAGAAGTAATTCTACTCTTTCAGCACTTATAAGGCCTCAGCAAGAGTACTATGTCTACTTCTGGGTACCATGCTTTGCGGAAAAGGTGGACAAATTGGAGAGAGTTTAGAAGACAGCAACAATAATGATTAAAGATAGAAAAGAATAGTTTTCTTTAGTCTGGAGAAGAGATGACTGGGGGTGGGTGAGACATATAATAGTCTTTAAGTATGTAAAAGTTTTTTATAAAGAGTACAGTGTAGATTTTTAAGAAGAGGTAAGACAAACATCTGTCAGAGATGGTGTCAGGGTTCCTTCCCCACTCTGAACTCTAGAGTACAGATGTGGGGACCCGCATGAAAGACCCCCTAAGCTTATTCTTACCAGTTTAGGTTACAAACTTCCCCAAGATACAAACTTTGCCTTGTCCTTGAACAGTATGCTGCCCCCACCAAGCGTTTTAAACAAAGAACAGGGAAGAGACCACTTGGAGACATCTTCCCCCAAATATTTCCCCAAGCCCTACACACCTCCTTAACTGGGGAGGCTTGAGAATAATATCCTAACCAATTTGTTACAAAATCATCAAAGACCCAAACCCCTGGATCTTGGAACAATGGAAAAATCAGTCTGGTTCTTAAAAGAAGGATTTTATTAAAAGAAAAAAAAAGAAAGGTAAAGATCATCTCTGTAAAATCAGGATAGAAAATACTTTACAGGGTATTCAGATTCAAAACACAGAGGATCCCCCTCTTAAAGTTACAGAAAACAGGAATAAACCTCCTTCTTAACACAGGGAAAATTGAGGTGAGGCTGACTGGCCTGTAGTTCCCAGGATCCTCCTTCTTCCCTTTTTTGAAGATGGGCACTGCATTGGCCTTTTTCCAGTCGTCCGGGACTTCCCCCCAATCGCCATGAGTTTTCAAAGATAATGGCCAATGGCTCTGCAATCACATCCGCCAACTCCTTTAGCACTCTCTGATGCTGTGCATCCGGCCCCATGGACTTGTGCTCGTCCAGCTTTTCTAAATAGTCCCGAACCACTTCTTTCTCTACAGAGGGATGGTCACCTCCTCCCCATGCTGTGCTGCCCAGTGCAGTAGTCTGGGAGCCGACCTTATTCGTGAAGACAGAGGCAAGAAAAGCATTGAGTACATTAGCTTTTTCCACATCCTCTGTCACTAGGTTGCCTCCCTCATTCAGTAAGGGGCCCACATAGTAAGGTTGCTAACATACCTGAAGAAACCCTTCTTGTTACTCTTACCATCTCTTGCTAGCTGCAACTCCAGGTGTGATTTGGCCTTCCTGATTTCACTCCTGCATGCCCGAGCAATATTTTTATACTCTTCCCTGGTCATTTGTCCAATCTTCCACTTCTTGTAAGCTTCTTTTTTGTGTTTAAGATCAGCAAGAATTTCACTGTTAAGCCAAGCTGGTCGCCTGCCATATTTACCATTCTTTCTACACATCGGGATGATTTGTAACCTCAATAAGGATTCTTTAAAATACAGCCAGCTCTCCTGGACTCCTTTCCCGCTCATGTTATTCTCCCAGGGGATCCTCCCCATCAGTTCCCTGAAGGAGTCAAAGTCTGCTTTTCTGAAGTCCAGGGTCCATATTCTGCTGCTCTCCTTTCTTGCAAAGTACTCCTCTTAGGAAGGAACAATCAGTTGCACACATACAAAATGGGAAATGACTGCCTAGGAAGGAGTACTGTGGAAAAGGATCTGGGGGTCATAGTGGATCACAAACTAAATATGAGTCAACTGTGTAACGCTATTGCAAAAGAAGGAAACATCCTTCTGGGATGTATTAGCAGGAGTATTGTAAGCAAGACACGAGAAGTAATTCTTCTGCTCTACTCTGCGCTGATTAGGCCTCAAGTGGAGGGAATATTGTGTCCAGTTCTGGGTGTCAGATTTCAGGAAAGATGTGGACAAATTGGAGAAAGTCCAGAGAAGAGCAACAAAAATGATTAAAGGTCTAGAAAACATGACCTATTGAGGGAAGATTGAAAAAATTGGGTTTGTTTAGTCTGGAGAAGAGAAGACTGAGTGGGGACATATTAATAGTTTTCAAGTACATAAAAGGTACAAGGAGGAGGGAGAAAAATTATTGTTCTTAACCTCTGAGGATAAGACAAGAAGCAATGGGCTTAAATTGCAGCGAGGGCGGTTTAGGTTGGACATTAGGAAAAACTTCCTAACTGTCAGAGTGGTTAAGCACTGGAATAAATTGCCTAGGGAAATGGTGGAATCTCCATCATTGGGGACTTTTAAGAGCAGGTTGGACAAACACCTGTCAGGGATGGTCTAGGTAATACTTAGTCCTGCCTTGAGTGCAGGGGACTGGACTAGATGCCTCTCAAGGTCCCTTCCAGTTCTATGATTCTATGAAATTCTATGAAAAGATAAACTAATCCGCCTTGCCTGGCTTACCTATACTGACTGCAATATTGGAAACTTGGATTAGGATGGGTTGGAGAAGATGGATTTCTATCTGGCCTCTCTCAGTCCCAAGAGAGAACAACCATGTAAACAAAGAGCACAAACAAAAGCCTTCCTCCCAAGATTTGAAAGTATCTTGTCCCCTTATTGGTCCTTTGGGTCAGGTGCCAGCCAGGTTAGAATCATAGACTATCAGGGTTGGAAGGGACCTCAGGAGGTCATCTAGTCCAACCCCCTGCTCAAAGCAGGACCAATCCCCAATTTTTGCCCCAGATCCCTAAATGGCCCCCTCAAGGATTGAACTCACAACCCTGGGTTTAGCAGGCCAGTGCTCAAACCACTGAACTATCACCCCCGCCCCCAAGTTAGCTGAGCTTCTTAACCCTTTACAGGTAACAGGATGTTGTCTCTGGCCAGGAGGGATTTTATAGCACTGTATACAGAAAGGTGGTTACCCTTCCCTTTACATTTCTGACAGATGGTCTAGATAATAATTAGTCCTGTCACAGTCCAGGGGATAGGACCTGATGACCTATCAAGGTACCTTCCAGTCCTCCACTTCTATGATTCTGTATAGCCACTTCCTCATCTCTGTGCACCACTGGAGCAGTGCAATGTGGTCAGAACCCCCAGAGAAAGCAGCCTCTAGATACTGTTCCAAGCTCACCTGTGTATTACCAGGAGCAAATCAGTTAACTCCATTTCTCAGTTACTTAGTTTATAAAAAGAAAAGGAGTACTTGTGGCACCTTAGAGACTAACCAGTAATAAATTGGTTAGTCTCTAAAGTGCCACAAGTACTCCTTTTCTTTTTGCGAATACAGACTAACACGGCTGCTACTCTGAAACCTTAGTTTATAAAATAAGGATCATAGTGGTTATTCACCTGAACAATGTCCTTGTGGATTCAAAGTATTAATATTGATACCAGGCATGAAATGCGTAATTGATGCACAAGTGATGATTGTGGGCATCATTTAAAAAGTTAACAATTTTCTGTAGCCATGTAGTGGCAGAGTTACTTTTCATTCTAAGGATAGGGAAATACTGCAATCCCTAGCAAGCCTTGTACCCTCCTTGGAGTGGTCAGATTGAAAAGGAAAACAAAATATAGAATTAACATGACATCTGCTGAACATCACCATTTGCTCATTCGCTTGCTTTTGTCACATCCCATCTGATGCTACTCCTTGTCTATTTAGATTATAAGGTCCTTGGGAAGAGCCTTGTCTTATTTGTCTTTAAAATGCCTAGCACTTTTGGGCACTAAATAAATAATATCTCAACTATGTATCAGAGTTCCTGATTCAGGGAAGTACTTAAGCAAGTACGTAAGTCCATCCCTGTTTTGGAAACCACATAAGCATGTTCTTAATAGAGCTGTCCGGAAAACAACAGTCCCATTTTGTGGCAATTTTTGAGGTTGCAAAATAAATGTCTTAGTTTGCTAGGGCTGTAAAAGCACAGTTTTGTCCAGTCTAGCAACAAAAGTTAGAAACTCACTTATGGTGTCTTATTATGCCAAAATACCTCCCTTTGAGATGTATGTTTCTCTGTGCTGCACTTCCTAGTGCCTCTCAGCCTTCTTTCCATTTGTGACTTGAGCAAGAGATGCCAAGAGGATGACTTAGTGTAAAAAGACATTTGAAAATGAAGGGTAAGTGACAGCCTTTGAAGTGCTTTCTCAGACTCGCTGCAATCTTACCACGGGCAGGCAAGAGCACACTTGAGACACACTAGGATCACACCTGGCAAATGCCTGAGAGATCTGGGGGAAAAAAATCTTAATTTTGAAAGGGGTAGGTTTCTATGAGTCTCTTTGGAAAGAGAGCTGAAGTGATTGAGCATCATGTTTAGCTTTTAAATGGGTCCAGGCCATTTAAAAGCTAAACATGATGCTCTATACAGTGACATTTGAGTTTTGCTGTACCCTTGCAAATTCTTCCAGAAGTTTGCAAATTAAGATGATTTAAAGTGTTCTGTGACAATTTTCAGCTTTTTGCAAAAACAGATCACTTTAAACTTTGTAGTACAGATGATGAGTGAAGTGTTTTTAGCATGCATAGAAACATATTCATGAAATCCAGAAACAAAGGTTCTTTCCATATTATATTTGGAAATGGAGATAAATTAAGAAACTAATTAAAGTGCTGCTATGTTGGCCATGGTTCAGTAGGTTCTCTAGGAGAAAAGCCTTTTCTATATTTTTTAAAAAAGCGATCTTAAACAGGAGAGATGCATTTTAACCAGTTTGTAAGTAAAAACATACTGCAATAATTAAATGCATGAAATTATTCCCTTGATTTTCCAACTTATTTTATTACATTAATTAAGTTCAAACACATAGCCTTTGGAAATTCTTGTTCATTTTGAATACTTGAAAACTGATAATAACTGGAGAATTTATTCAGTGACCTTTATGTGAAACTTGCCCTTATGCAAAGACCCAGCATAAGACTTAAGCAGTACTTAAAACCCACTAAGGCCTCAGTGGAAAATCAGGAGCTAGATGCCCAAGATTAATGCACAAATTGAATTTTTCATGGTCATGTTTATAATTAATCTGATTTGTATAAGATGAATGGATCTGATATTGATAAAAAACTACATTTTAAAAAACCCTCACATCATTGGCCTTAGATTTCATTTTGTCTTTGGATTGAAGACTGTCTTCTCTTTTTGTTGGGGCTCTAGCTGAGTTCCCTTTTGTCCCTGATCCTAGCGAGTGGTCCCTCATGGCCATCCACTAGGACTGCTGTAAGCCTTTGTGCTCTGGATCCCCTGGGGTGTGTTAGGTTTCTAGAGTCTCAGCAGGCTACAGCACTGGTTCCTCCCTTGGCCTCTCTGGCACAGTTCCTCGCACACTGTCAGTCTGCTACTCCTGTTCAGAAATGGTGCTCCTCAGCTCACCTGCCCTAGGCCCTCAGGACCCAGCACTGACCCCCGAGATACTCAAACACACCCTTCTCTCAGAACGCCATCCAAAAGCATAAATCTTCTGGTTTCCAGAACTCCCCAAGGAGCACACAGTAGGATGCTACATACTAGGTGACTTCTCTCTCTTGGACTGGACCCCTATCTAACAAACCAGCTTCTGCCCTTCTAAAACCTTCAGCCTTGTCTCAGGTGATAACTTTGCCAACTTCCCCATAGGAGCACAAATCCCTGCCAGGTGAATTTGTTGCCAAGGTGACTCCCTCCCTGCTAAACCAGTTTTTCTGCACAGGGAACAGTTTTTTATCTAGATAATTGCCTTTTGGGTCTTATATCCAACAACCTTGTTAATATACCCCAGAATGATATTAGCAATTTTTTGCAATTGCATCAGATTGTTGTCTCATATTCAATCTGTAATTCACTATAAGCCCCGGAACCTTTTGAGCAGTACTGCCACCTAGGCGGTAATTTCCCACTGTGTAGCTGTGCATTTGATTTTTCCTTCCTTAGTGTAGTACTTTTCACTTATCTTTATTCAATTTCACCTGCAGGAGATCTCATGACCCAGTCATGCTGTTTTCCCATGTAGGACAACCTTTGTTTCAGGGGCGTGGTGAAACTGATAAAAGTCATTAGCAAGTGAATGGCCCTTGGCTGGTAGTCTCCATTGTCCTGCTTGCCCAAGATTATTCATTTGATGATGATCCTCATCAACTGTCCGATTCAGGAAGTGTCATTGTAGCCCTGTCAGTCCCAGGATATGAGAGAGACGAGGTGGGTGAGGTAATATCTTTCATTGGACCAACTTCTGTTGGTGAGAGAGACGAGACAGAAGTTGGTCCAATAAAAGATATTACCTCATCCACCTAGTCCCCCCATTCAGGAACAGACGGTGCTTGTCAGTCCCCTTTTCCATAACACAAGAGGGATGATGCGAGGATACACTGCAAGACAACAATAAAACAGAGAGGTCATAAAATCAAAATGGATTTCGTAACTTCATAGTCATAGACAGATCCCCAAACCACCACATTTGGTGTCTCTCAAGCAGCCCTGTTAGAACAGTATGTTAGGTCAGAGGCCTTCCCTGGGACTGCACCTTGGCATGGTGGGAAGGCTTGTGTGTTCCAGTGACCATGAGAGCTATGCCAGTGGGAATTTTAACACCTGGAAGGGGCACTAAAGCTGTACAAAGCAAAAGGTGGGGACCAAATTAAAAACAATCCACTGGTACTCTAGATTAGGGGTTAAGTGACAGGCAACCTATCCTCAACAGTGACAACCTATCCTCGAACAAAAGTTAAGTTACAGAAACACAACAAGGTAGTCATTCCAGCAAACAGCGTGATGGACAGGAATGATAGAACCTTATTGTGCCCTAAGTGAACACCTGACAGTGTGGAAAAGATTCAGATTCGGATGAATAGTGGGAATAGCTGGAATATGCAGTGTAGTCTGTTGGAAATCTATAGGCCATGATAAAATAACGAAGACTACTTTCACTTCATATTTTGTACATTTTTTGTATAAACATTATGAATACCTTGTTTTGGTAAAATAAATGTTTATTTGTACCGAAATTTAAAACCAGCCTTTAAAATACATATTTTTATGTTGGCAGTGCTTTGTAAGAATACTGAATACAAAGCTATGCTCCTTAAATATTTTGTAGCTACTCATGTCCACCAAACGTACGTGTGTCAGAGCTTTCCATTTTTTATTTTGCTTTCTTTTTTGTGTGATGTAGTGTAAGGTTTCTTAGTCATCAACTGATTTTATTTTCCCCATATACTGATGTAAACATTTTCTTTCCTCTGAGTTCTCAAATACCTTTTTGGCAGGTGCCTATTCTATTATTTTGACCAACCTTCACACTCACAGTTAATGAAGAGATAATGTCAATGGAATAGAAAGCTGTCACAAGAGAATGGTCTCCCACAGTTACAGTGCTGTACTTAATGCTGAGGCATTTATTAAAAATAAACATAGAAGAGAAGCCAAGACATTTCTTTCTGAGCCTGAGACATTTATCCTGTGACAGTACTGGGATCCAGTGACCCTATTCCTGCTAATCCAAGTATGTTGATTTTTTCCCTGTTTCATGCATATTGCTACAGCAGAGATAGAGCTTCTTGCTACAGGGTTAATGAAAGGCTGCATTGTGTGTGTCTTATGGAGGGACTTTGCATCTCAATTGCCCCTAATCACTGCCTGAATATGGGAGTTGCATTAACTCTCCATCTGCTGGAAGAGATGGACCCTAAATACCTATCCTGCTGACAGCTATAAAATACATTTCCTTACTCTTTTTAATGTAATCTACAATTTCTTTTAGAATTTTAGTATCAAATCCAAATTATGGAGCAGTTTAGATGATATGGTGATGGGTGCAAGAGGACAGGTGCTACAGAAATCTCTAATGTAGATAGATAATTCTGTTTTACTCACTGATTTATTTATTTTTTGACTTGCTCTTGTGTGACCTTCAACTACAATAATGTTTCCTCTTTCCTACCCTGGGAACATAGGAACTGCCATACTGCTTCAGAGGAAGATATAAAACTTCCACACTGCATAACTGCAAAGTGGTATGCCCACAGGGGAAATTTTCCTTTAACCCCAAACTCTAGTGATTAGTTTAAAAGGCATATTAACCTGATAGATTTCAGAGTAACAGCCGTGTTAGTCTGTATTCGCAAAAAAAAAAGGAGTACTTGTGGCACCTTAGAGACTAACCAATTTATTTGAGCATGAGCTTTCGTGAACATCCGATGAAGTGAGCTGTAGCTCACGAAAGCTCATGCTCAAATAAATTGGTTAGTCTCTAAGGTGCCACAAGTACTCCTTTTCTTTTAACCTGATAGAGAAGGCTGTATATTCTTTGTAACTTTTCTCTGTCTAATATAGCTACAAATATTCGTATAAATCAATAGTCCTTTTTCCTCTGTGTAATCATTGTGTTTTCTTACTTTACCTGATAAACACTGAATCATAGAACTGGAAGGGACCTCGAGAGGTCATCTAGTCCAAACATTGGGTGAGCAGGGTTGTAATTTACTACTGAGCATACACTAGATCCACATTTTCATACCATCTGTTTAAAAACATACTGAGCAAAACACTAGAAAGTATCCAGAAGGAAACTCCTTTGCCCTGACAGGGTGATATACGAGGTAGCCAAATAAGATTTTTCTATCTATAGACTCAACCTTGTTGTTTCAAGGCCTTTTCACATATGACACTACCCACTTATATTCCAATTTCTTTTTTAATTTGGCTTTCCATATTAATTCTCCATTGATTTCATGTGTCACTCATTTCTAATTCTCTGCATACACTCACTCCTCTAGCTCTCCTATTTTTTGGATTTGTGTAGCAGGATTTCATACCTCTTTACCACAGGAAGTTATCCAATCCTTTTGATTACCTCTTGTATTCTTCTCTGTTTGTTTTCTTGTCTCTGGCGCATAATCTTACTGCGTATGCTCTTTCATCAGTTTTTACTTGTATTTTAAATACGCTAATCTCTGTAAACCCTCTTGGTTTCCTTTTAGTTTAAACATTATTGTGTATATTTTTTGTTCCTGTCGATACTCACTACTGCATCTGGTGGAAGTATATGTTGCAAATAACATAACTTGATTGATTCAGCTCTTTTTCTCTGTTCGTGAATCATTCACAAGAAATGATCCTGATCTTTGACAGTTTTGTATAAGACTTCCCTGAATAGTTTAGAGTCTAGACAAACATTTTCTAGCCTGTCGGCTCTTCACAAACTGTTTACTTTGACTGTCAGAAATTCACAGGGTGTGATTAGTCATCTAAATCATTGCCAGCCAGCCTGTACCCTTCAAAAATCAGCCCCCCCCCCAAATTCATGAAACTAGTTTAAAAATGATGATTTAAAAAATAACAATTCATTTTGAATTCTTTTTTATTTGCCTTCTAGTTTCTGAGCCTGTTGGTTGCACTCACTTCACATTTTCAACCTTTCCTTCACAGCCCTGAGGGCTAGAAACTTTTTTTGAAATGCAAACTTATATATTCTTGCAATTTTTTGATTCCAGGAGGAGGGGCTTTAATAAGCACACTGGCCACAGGGCCTGCCCAAGCAGTGGCCAGTGCAGCTGGCCCCAGGGACCAGCGGTCCTGGGGGCAGCGGGAGCGGTGGCAGGGAGAAGGCCAGAGCAGCTGCTGCTTGTACCCCCCCAGGCCTCTCCCAGAGCAGTGGCCCCCCCAGGTCCCTCCCAGAGCAGCAGCCCTCCAGACACCCTCCCCCAGAGCAATGTCCCCCCACCGCCCACTATTCCCTGAGTAGCAGTCCCCCAGAGCAGCGCCCCCTGAGCAGCAGTGCCCTGGGGGCTTCCCAGCTAAGGTTTAGTCAGGGTATTTATAGTACAGGTCATGGACAGGTAATGGGGCTATGAATTTTTGCTTATTGCCTGTAACCTGTCCATGACTTTTATTAAAAATACCCATGACTAAATTGTAGCCTTACTTGTGTGTACTTTTCTTAATGTAGTTGAGATATTGCTACTTCTGGCCCAGTTCTAGCCTGACCAACACCCAGGGTAACTCATTGTATTGAATGGAGTTGGACCATGTTTAGGCCATGCTAGAATTCGGCACTTAGTTACTTGAACTATAATTATTCACTTCTCTCTCTCCTCCCAAACCCCATCCCTTTGTGTGCATATATTTGTACAGGGATCTTTTGGTTTGCAATGTGTGACCAACACCCTTACCAGCTCTTCTCTCCTGCTTGATCCTTCAGCGTCTCCCTTTGTGTTCCCTTGCCATACTTCGATGGCAACACAAGTTACTGGAAGCACCACTTCTGTCCATGCACCTTGAATGAGACTATAGATTCTAGAATCTCTTTACACTTCAGCATCTCTCCTTGGGTTGTGGGTTTTTTTTTTTGTGGGAGATGTCTGAGCAAAATTACCCATTGCAGCAAAATTTATTAAAAATAGCAAGAACATGGAATAAATAGTTTGCTTAACATATCTAGGTTGACAGTTCTCAAAAGATAAGGCATTTTAGTTACAGAGACAAAAAGAAAAGTGTCAGAGTAACAACCATGTTAGTCTGTATTCGCAAAAAGAAAAGGAGTACTTGTGGCACCTTAGAGACTAACCAATTTATTTGAGCATGAGCTTTCGTGAGCTACAGCTCACTTCATCGGATGCTCACGAAAGCTCATGCTCAAATAAATTGGTTAGTCTCTAAGGTGCCACAAGTACTCCTTTTTTTTAAAGAAAAGTGTGTAGCTCACACCCCTTGAAAGCAAATTGCTCTCCAAACTGCCTGCCCAGAGCAGCACAACTCTCTGCTCTGTCTGCAAAGATCTTTCTTATAAAGTCCTCCCCCATCCTGGGCCACTATCCCTGCTTTAAAAAAACAGTTTTCTGCACCTCCCACAATAGGATTTATTTAGGAAATGGACCACTGAAGATAGGAAGACCCTTAATGATGATTAATGGCTGCCTTTCAAAGGCTTAATTGCCTAATTTAGATACCACTATTTACAAACCACCTTGGCTGCTTGTACCCAGTTTTGGTCAAGCCTATTGTATCTAAGCCAGGCCATTAAGCAAGTTTTTTTTCTTTTGTCACGAACTATGAATTATGGGAAGGTCCCCAGATGTGTTGTTCACACTGTTCTGACTTCTGCTCTCTCTTGTTTCCGCTTTGTTCCTCATCTAATCTTCATTTGTTTTAACCCTCTTCTCCATAGAACAGACATTTCCCCCTGGCTTATTGCTGCCAGCTTCGCACTCCTTCAGTCCACACTCCCTCTAGCCAATCTCTCTTTCCACCCACCTCTCCATTTGCTCTGTGTTTTCACCGAACAGCCTCCCACATGTCTTGTATAAGCAGCTTCCACAGTTCATTCAGCTAAGTGCAAAGCAGCAGTAATGTTCACAATACCTTGCCAAAATGCTTGTTTCTATCCAAACTATGTTGAAATGTATCAGAGGGGTAGCCGTGTTAGTCTGGATCTGTAAAAGCAGCAAAGAGTCCTGTGGCACCTTATAAACTAACAGACATATTGGAGCATAAGCTTTCGTGGGTGAATACCAACGTCGTTGGATGCATGTAATGGAAATTCCCAGAGGCAGGTATAAATATGCAAGCACGAATCAGGCTGGGGATAATGAGGTTAGTTCAATCAGGGAGGATGAGGCCCTCTTCTAGCAGTTGAGGTGAGAACAGCAAGGGAGGAGAAACTGCTTTTGTAGTTGGCTAGCCATTCACAGTCTTTTTGTTTAATCCTGAGCTGATAGTGTCAAATTTGCAAATGAACTGAAGCTCAGCATACATACAGCCTGGTAAAGCTCCCCCTGCTGGGAGACTGCTGTTTGGGTCCCACTGAACTGGGCCCTTGTGCTTTTCAGCTTTCTGTGGTTTGAGTAGGCTGTGGCACTGTCTCTTTTCTTGGCCTCTCTGAAACCCTAGTGAGGCACAGATTCTTGTGAGGCACAGACCACAGCCCAGCTTCCCTAGGCTCAGGGACCAGGATTAACATCTCAGACTCCCCTGCAGCTTAAGCGCACACCCTTTTCCAGAGCTCCAGTCTTGTGGCTGCGTTGGGTTTACAGTTCCTCTTTAGGGACACGTGATAGCGAATGCAAGCAAACACACAAGCTTTCTCAGGGTTCCCCTCATAAATCACTCTTTATTGAGATAGCACAAGAAATATGGAGATCTAGACAAAATAATAAACACCAGTACACATTTCCCTGCCTTAATTTCCTCACCACCTCTAAAGGGGACTGGATCCCTTTTCCTGCATGTAGCTTCTCCTCCCAATCACGGAATCTCTCTCAGTCTTATGAAGCTAGTTTAATAGATAAAGCCGGAAGGGACCACTATGATCATTGGCTCTGGCCTCATGTAAAACACAGGGCATAGTGCTTCTCTGAATTAGTTTCTGTCTGAACTAGAGCGCAACCTTCAGGAAAACATCCAACCCTGATTTTAAAATTTCCAGTGCTGGAGAATCCACCAAAACCCTTGATAAGTTATTTCAATGGTTAATTACTTTGACTGTTACAATTGTACACTTCATTTCTAGTCTGAATTTGCATAGCTTCAACTTCCAGCCATGGACCATAGTCTGCTAGTTTGAAGATCCCAGAATTAAAGCTTTGTTTTCCCTTTTAGGTACAAAGACTTGTTAAGAAAAACAGATTGAGCTCCTGGAATCTCTCATTGTAAAGCAGATTTTCTAATCCTTTAATCATTCTTGTTCTTCTTGTTCTTCTTTTCTGAACCCTCTCCATTTTTTCAGCATTCTTCAGTTGTGGACTCCAGAAGCAGACATATTAGGAATACTTTAGGAAAGATTGGACAATTTGAAGAGAATGCAGAGGAGAGCAACAAATGATGAAAGGTTTAGAAAACCTGACCTCTGAGAAAAGCTTAAAAAAACAAGGCATCTTTAGTATTGAGAAAAGAAGACTGAGGGGGGACCTAATAAGTCTTAAAATATGTTAGGCTGTTATAAAGATGATGGTGATCAATTGTTCTCCAAAAAGAAAAGGAGTACTTGTGGCACCTTAGAGACTAACCAATTTATTTGAGCATGAGCTTTCGTGAGCTACAGCTCACTTCATCAGTTTGGGGCTGGCTGGGACATGGAGTGAAGTGCAGACGTGGTTGTCTGGCTCACTGCCCCCCAGAATGGACCCAGCTGAGGGGTCCCGTTCTCTGCACCTGCAAGCTCTGTTTTAGACCATGTTCCTGTAGTCTAATAAACCTTCTGTTTTACTGGCTGGCTGAGAGTCACGTCTGACTGCGAAGTTGGGGTGCAGGACCCTCTGGCTTCCCCAGGAGCCCCGCCTGAGCGGACTCGCTGGGGGAAAGCGCACGGAGGGGCAGAGGATGCTGAATGCTCTGAGGTCAGACCCAGGAAGGTGGAAGCTGTGTGAGCTGTGTGTCCTGAAGACAGGCTGCTCACAGAAAGGCGACTACCCCAGAGTCCTGACTGACTTTATGGGGAGCAGTTCCAGAGCATCGCCCAGGGACTCCGTGACAACTGGTGGCAGCGGTGGGATGTACTGCACCCCGTGGATGGCGCTTCCTGCAGTAAGTGACTGGGGAGCAGTAACACGAAGGGGGATTGCCGAGGACCAGGCCTGCTGAAGGCTCAGAGAGGAGCGGTTTCAGGGGGCGGTTAACCCCTGGGAGTGTGTGACCAGCGAGAAGGACTGTGCAGTAATGGGGTCCCCCTGGGGACTGCAGTGAGCAGTCTCAGGGGCGGAGGAGCCTGCAGCTTGGCCCGGGGAGAGAGAAGGACTTTTGCAGTAACAGGGTTCCCCTGGGGATTGCAGCGAGCAGTCCAAGGGGCGGAGGAGTCTGCAGCTCGACCCTGGGAAAGAGGTGGTGACCTCGAGAAGGGCTGGCACACTAGGGGTTCTCCCTGGAAACCGTGGGGAGCTGAGAACACACGGGCCTGTGAGTCCACAACAACTTGGGAGGAGCGGAGTGATGGCCTGTCACCGTCTCCTTAAGAAGGACATTGTAACCCTGTGCAAAAAAAGAGGGTTGAGCATTGGAAAGCTCACCAAAGCAGAGTTAATCGTGCAGCTGGAGGAGGATGACCGCTCTAAGGAACAGATTCCTGATCCCAAATGGGGCTATAGCAGGATCTGGGAGCAGCTGGAGCGGGAGCCAGGCATCGCCAAGACTCCAGCTGTAGCTCACGAAAGCTCATGCTCAAATAAATTGGTTAGTCTCTAAGGTGCCACAAGTACTCCTTTTCTTTTTGCGAATACAGACGAACACGGCTGTTCCTCTGAAACCTGTCAATTGTTCTCCATGTCCAATGATGGTAGGACAAGAAGTTATGGGATTAATCTGCAGCAAGGGAGATTTACATTAGATATTAGGGAAAAAAATTCTAACTGTAAGGATAGTGAAGCTCTGGAATAGGTTTCCCAGGGAAAATGTGGACTCTCCATCGCTGGAGGTTTATAAGAAAAGGTTGGTCCTGCCTTAGTCCAGGGGGTTGGACTAGATGACTTGGAGATCCCTTCCAGACACTAAATTTTTATTATTCTGTGACTACAGCAGCTGTTGCACCATTGCCAAATACAGCAGTAATATATTCGTACTCAAGATTCCCAGGTTTATACATCCTTGGATCACAATAGCCCCTTTGTCCACAGGATCACACTGGAAGCCCATGTTCAGCTGATTACCCACTGCGACCCCCAAGTATTTTTCAAAGTCACTGCTTCCCAGGATAGAGTCCCCCATCCTGTAGGTATGCCCTGCATTCTTTGTTCCTACATGTATAACTTTACATTTGATTCTATTAAGACATTATTTGCCTGCACCCATCTTACCAAGCAATCCAGATTGCTTTTTATCAGTGTCCTGTCCTCTCCATTATTTACCACTCCCCCCATCTGTGTGTCATCCACAAAGTTTATCTTTGTGAACTGGTCCTGCAGTTTAAAAAAAGAGGCCCCCTGCTGCAAAAACATGTCCCTCTCTTCCTTTCTCCTGCCCAAGCATCCATGTCTGAGTCCCACGAAGTTTCTCTTGAGGCTCTCAGGCTCAGTGGCATTTGAGATTCACTGTTAACACCTCTTCCGTTCTATATAGCTTTTTATACCATGCTTATCACCATAGTATCTGAGCGTCTTCCAGTTGTGCAGTAGGCAAATGTTACTACACATCTGTCAGGTGTCGTTTGTTCGGTCATCCTCACCTCAGAAGGAGAAGCATATGGAGTGGAGTGTCTTGTTTGGGAAGTATTTTTTAAAGAAAATTATTAAATATACCTGTTGCTGTGTGTTCATATTAGAGAAGGCAAAGTCAAAGAAATGTGCCTTGCACTTGGAACAGAAAGTGGTGTGATTTGTGATGGTCCCTCAGTTCTTCGGGGAGTTCATACCACAGTCTCAGACCATGTCCAGAGCAGTTTGTCTCCTGCACAAACAAGCTTTGTTCTTACTGCTGAGAGTTCCCAGAGAAGTTGGGCCAGAGAAGCAAAGTTGACAACCACAGCCTTTGTCCTAGAGCTTTAGATGGTCTTTTTGGTATCCAGGGCTGAAGCCACGGAGCACTTTGAAGATAAGGACCAAGACCATGAATCCGAGTTCTGTGGAAAGCCAGTGTAGAAAATGCAGAAGCAGTATGATGTGGTCACTGTAGCCTATGTTGCTGAGGAGTCATGCTGCAGTGTCGTGTACCAGCGGGACTTTCCTGAGTGCTGAAGGTTCATGCCCAATTATACCGCACTGCTGTAGTCCATCTGAGAGGTGACAAAGGCATGAATAAATGAGTCCAGGTCTCCATCTGCCAGTATGGGATGCAGTTTACCAGCCAAGTAGACATGGTAGAAAGCATTACTCCCTGATGCTGCTGTGAGAGCTCAGCATCAGTGAGGAACCAAGAGTTTGCCTAGACTACCGACTGAACTGACCTATTATGGATGTAAATCTTCAATCAAAGGAAACTGCACTATGGCTACAAACTCCTTAGAAACTTTCCTCTGCCCACCAACATCACCTCTCTTTTGCTTCAGCCACCAGTTTTTCATCCATGAGCTACTCTCATCCAAGCACTGGGCCATCTTGGTGGAAGTGGTGTGGTCATATGCGATGAAGAATAGATAGAGCTGTGTATCATCTGCATATTGCTGGCACTTGAGTCTATGTTCTCTGGCCAGTTCATGTAGTGGTTGCAGTAGATTTTGTAAAGGGCCAGAGAACTGATCCTTGTGGAACTCCACAGTTGAGGGGTCTAGTGGTGGAAGTGCAGTTTCTTATCACGATGCTTTGGGTGCATCCCTCCTGAAAGTGCTCAAACCATTTTAGTGCATCAGCATGGTATCCTGCCTCCTCTTTCAGATGAGACAGCAGTGTCAGACAATGGTGTCAGACACTGCAGAGGTCCAAGAGGATGAGAATGGACGTGAATCCTCTGTCCATTGACAGGAGGAGATCATCCATCAGTGCCATTAAAGCAGTTTCAGTTCTTTGTCCTGGCCTGAATCCAGATTGTGCTTGTTATACCAATAAAATAAAAATCAGCAGGATCTTATTAAAGGGGTTAAGGCAAAATGCCACATTTATTGTGACTCATATCAGAAAGAATCATAGTAGGCAGTTAGTTATAGCTATAACATTCCATTCAATTTCATATTTATTCACACATTCATTCATACACACACACAGGTTCTGCAAGATTGTTATCATAGTTACCAGCCTTAGAGTTGCTCGTGCCAAGCCACTGGCCAGGTGGCCTGGACATGAGGAGGGAGCAGGGTCTTGTCAGATACACATCTGATGCTCCTGGAAGTTGGTTTGCAGAATCAGACCCCAAAGTTCTCAGTTTCTAGAGTCCATTTTTCTAGGAATTTATTCCTATGCCAGTCTATGGGAATTGCTTCATCATGCTGTTGCTGAATCAATCAGCAGATGGCACATTCCTGACGGCACCATGCTGCCAGATGTTATCTTGTTCTTCAGTTCTCCCATCCTTGAGGCTGTTGGGTGGATTCCAGTCTGCCCTCCGGGGGTCCTCTGGTTGTTTCCACTTGATGCCTTCTTCGGCCGATCGACACTGGATTCTTAGGCTGGCACCTCCCTGATCATTCATTTATTATTCACACCAAGCATCCATCCACATACATCCTCTATCTCTATTTTAATCACAATTGTTAACAAAGCAAGATAAATACAACAAAAGGGCGGGGAATCTCTGTGTGCTGTTTCTGTTGTTACAAAGTATCGCTTTGAGTTTCTCTCTGTGTGAGTCGTTGTTGTTACAAAGTATTGCTTTGAGAACAGATTCTGTCTTAGGATGTACCAACACAATTAGCAGCTTGCAAGTTTCACACAGAGAGGGAGAGAAATGGTAAAACCAAGAGACCAAAAACCAAGAGACTTCTTAATTAGTAATACCCTGGAATTTAAACTATGGGGAATCAAACTCATTTGTGATTTTAATACAGAACTTCTTTAATATGATCCAACATGCTGGGTCTAGAATGTTGGCGTTAGTTAGATGAGCTTGCATTTGACCTTTCCCTAGCTTCTTTATGAACTTGTTCAGGAATAGGAGGTTTGACATTGGATGGTAGTTAGCTAGGACTGAAGTATCCATGTTGGATTTCTTCAGTGTTGTTTGGACTACTAAGTGTTTGAAAGAGGAAGGGAAGATTCCATCTCTGCATGAGGAACTGGCTATTTCTTAAGAACAATGAAAAATCAATCAGGTTATTAAAAGAAGAATTTTATTTAAAGAAAAGGTAAAAGAATCACCTCTGTAAAATCAGGATGGTAAATGCTTTATAGGGTAATCAGATTCAAAACACAGAGAATCCCTCTAGGCAAAAGCTTAAGTTACAAAAAGACACAAAACCAGGAATATACATTCCATCCAGCACAGCTTATTTTACAAGCCATTAAACAAAAGAAAATCTAACGCATTTTCTAGCTAGATTACTTACTATCTTTACAGGAGTTGTAAGGCTTGCATTCCTGATCTGTTCCCAGCAAAAGCATCACACAGACAGACAAAACCCTTTGTCTCCCCCCGCTCCAGATTTGAAAGTATTTTGTCCCCTCATTGGTCATTTTGGGTCAGGTGCCAGTGAGGTTACCTTAGCTTCTTACCCCTTTACAGGTGAAAGGGTTTTGCGTCTGGTCAGGAGGGATTTTATAGCACTGTATACAGACAGGTGGTTACCCTTCCCTTTACATTTCTGACAGCAGGTTTGGGTATTTCCCACTCTCCAAACCCCAGCTCCTTCAAGCAAACTTGGTGAGACAGACCATCCAGTCCCAAGGGGCTTCTGTTTGAATGGGCACCATTAAGGTTTAATGACCCTCCATTGTTCCTGGTCTGGGAGACAGCCCTGACAACATATGGATGAACTCCAAATACACTGAAACAGCAAATTCTCAAAATTGTCAAACCTTGTACCTAAGCAGGGGTGATGGATTCCTCCTAAAACTGGGGAAGGGGCACAAGGCCCCCACCCCCAGCATGGCCCTTCCCCCTGGCAAAGCTGGATCCAGGCCGGGGAACCCAGGCCCTCCACCTGCCCAGAATGGGAGGGCCTTGAGAGTGGCTCCCCTATTCAGGGTAGGTGGAGGGTCCGCAGCTCCCCACAGCTGCCCAGGCATCTCGTTGGCCCCCAAGGACCTGCCCCCAGGCCAGGCCAGAATCTGGAGCCAGGTTGGGTCAAGAGCCATGCAGGCAGCTCTGGGGAGCCATGGACCCTCCACTTGCCCTGGGAGGGGAGCGGGGACACGAGCCAGGGGCAGCTCTCTGCCCCCTTGACCGCAGGCAGGTGGAACGTCTGTGGCTCCCTCTATCTGCCAGGGCTACTTTTCCCCTGGCTGTCAGGGGTGGCCTAAGGGCAGGGCAATGTGGGCCCCTGCCCAGGGAGCTGTAGCTAGGGGCCTCTGTGGTGCAGAGGCCAAGGGCTTGGGCTTCCTGTTGCTGCCTGCGGGGTGCAGCCTGGCGCGGCAGGAGTGTCTGCTTCCCTGCTCCTTAGCAAAGGCCCCCTGCTCACCGCCCCACGTGGTTTCCCAGCCCGGCTCCAAGTCCTGCCTCTTCACTCTGCAACTAGGAGCTGGGCTCTTTCCCCTTCCTCCCCCAAGACTGTCCCAGCCCTGCCATTCCTCTGTCCACGGGCAGCCTGAATGAAAGCCATGCTGCCCAATGGACGGTGAGTGTGGCATCTTGGCCAGCCAATGGGAGTTGGAAGTTGCTGGCCTCTTCCAGGTTGGGAAGGGAAGGGACTGGGAACTAAAACTGCAGGGCAAAGAGACTAGTAAGTCTTAGGGGGTCCTGACCCTGTTCTCCAGATCCCAGCTCCCTCTCCCCCCAGCTCCCAGGGACCCCTCCCTGTGCCCACATCTCCCAGCCCCCGGGGACTCCTCTCTGTGCCCCCAGCTCCCAGGTACGCCTCCCTGTGCCTACAGCTCCCAGCTCCCTCCATGCCCACCCAGCTCCCAGGGACCCCTCCCTGTGCCTACAGCTCCCATCTCCCTCCATGCCCACCCAGCTCCCAGGGGCCTCTCCCTGTGCCCACAGCTCCCAGTCCCTCTCCATGCCCATACAGCTCCCAGGTGGCCTGTTCTCTGCCCCACAGGCCCCAGCCTCCCAGTTTTCAGGGTGTCTCTCACATCTTTGAGGTCCCTCTCCTGCATGGCACACTCTGACCCCACAGTTCCCCATGCTGCCCAGCTCTCAGGGGCTCCCCCTTTTTCTTACTCATCCCAAAGGGAGGTGTTAGTGCAGGGGGTTGGGGATATTTCCGGAGCCAACCTTCCATCCTCACCACCCACTCTAGCTACCTTCAGTGCGCTGGAGCATTTTAACCTCCCCCTCTCCCAATAACCCTCTTCCCTGCAGAGGGGCACTTGAATATTGGGGATGCTCAGTATTGGGGTGGGGAGAGATCTGCCCTTCTGGAGAACCACTGCCCCCCTGGTATCCCCACACCAATGTGATTCTATCTGTACACCTCTGGTTCCCTCCCCCATTTCTGGGGCTCTCGGGTCACCAGGCTTCTCTGCTGCCACCGCCCTGTGATGCCCTACTGTCACTGTGCCTCCACTTGGGCTGCTGACCCCCTGGGGCTCTGGCAGAGGAGCTAGATGCCATGCTGAGTGGGAGAGTTTCAGAGGTGCAGGAGAGATAGGACTCTGCCCCAAAGGCCACTCACCCCGTCAGAGTGCAGAAGACCACCTACTACATTGTCTTGGCTATCCCGCTCAATGACCAGATGAGGGGTCCCTGTAGCACTGGCTGGGAATAAATGAGATTGCTGTTGGGTTTCCTATGATGCTCATCACCGTGGCATCCAGATGTGAGTCACTGGAGGGCAAGACCGGCTCTAAGTGGGGAGACGTGGTCAGGGGGTGCTGTGATTAAGAGGCAAGAAGCAGGGTGGGCCTGGAGTGTGAGGTCATGGAAGGATGTTTGGGGCAATGAAGGGTGGAGGGAGAGGCAGCGTGGGCTGGGGCGACGGCGGTGGGGAGCCTGGGAAGACAGCTGGGGCCAGGGTTCTCCAAAATACAAATTTGCCAAGGGTGCTATTTTCCCTAAGGCTGTCCCTGCAGGCTGGGCTCCAGCTTCTGGCCTGGCAGAGGGGTGGGATCTCAGGGAGAAGAGGAAGGGCAGGAGGCCAAGCCCATAGCAAAAAGTGGGAGGGCCATGGCCCCTTGGGCCCCCCATTCCGGGGCTCCTGTACCTAAAATCTCCTTTGCAAGTGAATAAAATAAGCAATTGTAGGGGGAATTGTTTGTTCAATTCTATGCTCCAGATAACAACATAATAGACAATAACATTTCAGCTGGCTTCAGTGCTTTCATGGTTTAGACAATCAGCTGATCCACAGAGAACTGCTGACAATTCTGTAAGGAACTGCTGCTCATTTACCCTCTGGGTCAATTATCCACCTAATAAGAAGGGTAGAAAGAAATGCAGCCTTGTGTAGCTCTGATTTTAATTATATTTTTTCTGTCATCCACTGCCACATTATGCAGGGATGTTGTGTCATAAAAGACCAATTACATCAGATTGTCTCAACTACAGACCTGGATTTATGGGAAAAGGAGAAAAGGCCTCAGGAAAGGACAGAGACACTAATACATGATTAGACTGAGAATGTGGAGATGTGATCCTGTTGTTATGTACTTAGAAGCTTGAGAAAAATGTATCTAACGCATAAATGAGTCCAGTAAATTGCTGGTCATATCTTTGCAGATTATCATTTTGGTCTTAAAGCATTAGTGTAAGACATCTTCTTCATTGACTTCAATATTTGAACATTTAAATCTAGTAAATATGGAGACATCATTTTTGGAGCCAATGAGCAGACAGCAGGGTGTTATTGCATTGCCAGCATTTCATAAAATTAACTCACATGCATGGGTCCATATGCTATTGCACAGAAAATTAAATTCAAGGCAACTTCCTGAGCTACACTGGTTTTCATAGGCACTGTTGAAAAGAGAGAGAGTTGGAAAAACCTGACTCATGAGAAATGTTAGGTAAAGCATATTCAGGAAATTGTTGTTAAGACTCTTGCTTAACAATGGATTGATGCTCTGTTCTGATCAAACTCTGCTCAGCCCGGGAATGGGGATGTCTAAAGAGGAGTGAAGGTAGCACCACACCGCTTTTGTGCTCCCCACATTCTAGGTCCAGCTGGTTTGACACCTGGTGCAAGTTATAGTAGCCAAGGGGTTGTTCAGCCAGAGTGCTGTAGCACTTTGACCATACCCCTTTTCCTGGCCACACCCTCTGCCAGAAACTGCAGGGGGTAGCATAGATCTGCAATGCCAAATACACACTACAAGGAGATTCCCACCTAGCCAGATATATGGCCGTTCAGCTCCTTTGCACCCACAGAGAATTGTGCAACAGAGCAGTTTTTGTCCTCTTGGGAAATTTGAAATAAGTGCAGGGTGAAGCTAAGTTTATTGAGGGAAACCAATACTCCCAAACATGAGAAAAGAAGACAATATCTATAAAATGCCAAAGAACTGGCCAAACCTAACTCATGGCACACTTGTTTGAGTTTGTGATCTTATTTTGAATTGTTTTTTATCATCAGATTTTGGTTCATTCAGAAGTGAGGAATAGCCCTACATATAGCTGTAGACTAAGAGAATAGAGCTCTGTTTTCAAAAGGTTAGGCAGCTTAATATCCACTTCAGCAAGATGCATACGTGTGGTCCACAGCACTCTGCCAACTCGACTGAAGAAGCAGTTAATGTTACAACGGTAAACCTAACTTACTTTCTATGCCATGCAAGGAACTTTAAGAATTTAATTAAATTGGATATTTTGAATAGATATGATTCTCCTTCAGATGATGATAGAATTCTAACATCTTCCTTATGTATTTCTTTTGAGGCCTCAAAAGAACTAAACTATGTTTGTGTGGAAATAGTGTTAGAAAGTTCAGTTTTATGAAGAGTCTGTGCATGCAATAGGAAAATGTGTTACTAAAGATGAATGATGGGGCTTAGTCTCATACAGATACTGAAGGTGACTTACTAGATAAGTTCCCTTTTATTTCATAGGGGGAAAACAGTTGCACCTTTTGGCCCCCTTGCTCCCATTTTAACAGCTTACAAGCCTGATTTTTCACACTGGAGGAGTATCAACTTCTTCTTTGAGTAATGTCCCTATGGGTGCTCCACTGTAGATGTGTCTGTGCTCCCGGTGCTGCTGAGTGGAGAATTTTGGTAGCAGTCTGTCCTGCCGGGAGACTAGCCAGAGGCTGTGTGGGCATTCCCTCCTCAGTTGCTTCTCAATCACTCCTAGCTAGAGACAGAGCTAATAGCTGGCCATTCACGGATTGTTAGTTCCGTTTGTAAATTTTTGCTTCCCTTGAAGCCCTTTTCCTTTGTTACCTCCTTTGTTTTTTTGTTGGCCATGCTGGAAAAAAAGAAAAAAAAAGAAACACCCCCACACTCCCCTCCCACCACACAAAGGTATGCCTGGCTCTCCAGACTTCAAAAAGTGCCTCAGTTGCAAGAGATCTATCCTAGAGACTGATGGACACTCACAGTGCCTTTGCTGCCTGGGAGAAAAGCACAATCCACAAAAGTGTGGTTGGTGCCAGCAATTAAAACCCAGGTCCAGGAAAGACAGAGACAAGGCTCAAACTCCTGCTCATGGAGTTGGCTCTTCAGCCTCTGGAGCCCTGGCGAGAACTCTCACTGCAGCCTTCTATTTCAAAGGCAGGTGATCCCAAGGAGACGAGACACTCACTTAAGACCACTAAGGAAAGGTTTGAGAGTCCTTGTAGCAAACCCTGATTAAGCTTTAAATGATCTCCAGCTCCATCGGTATCATTGGTACTGATGGCGCCAAAGCCACCTGAAGCTGGTACCCAGGGTATGAACAGTCCTGAGAGGACAAATCAAGTCGTCTGCCCGAAGACTTGATGGGCACGGGTAAAGAAGTACTGGTGTGGGGCATGAGAGGTATGGAAGATCCACCCCGGGAAAGGCTATGTCAGCACACATATCGGCTCTGGCCCCGGTACGCATGGCACTGATGGACCGTACGGTCAGGTCTGATTCTCTGACTCATTGGTAAAAGCCTCTCAGCACTGACAACCACCACCGGTACTGACACCATTCACACCGCTGGATTTCCAGTGCGTGACAGATCTGTGTCCGATGCACCAGACTCGCCCCTACTCAGTACAGGGGCCCCAGTACTGAGTTCTCCCAGAGCACTGGGCTCGCTGGCATATCCCTGCCTCACACCACCTTTCTCATCATCTGAGTTGGAAAGTGAGGAGAGGATTTGGGTTTCCACTGCTCTTCAAACCCACCATATGGAACCCAATCTCACTATGGGCACCAGGCATATCGTCCATCTGACCCTCAGCCTCCATAGCTTAGCCAACCATGGTACCAGCTGCCAGCCTCCTCAATGGCCATGCTGGGACCCTTGGCAGGCCCAGAGGCAGCACGTCTTCCAGGCTCCTAGTGTGGCATACCGACAGGCAAGGAGGCATCCTCCTTCAGCTGCGACTTTGAAAGCTTCAGAACCTCCTAAGCAGCTGGGGGAGGAAGTTGGGGCGGAGGCAGAGGAGAAGACACTCCTTGAGCTCATTTCTCGTTTGTTCTCACCAAATGAGGTGATGGCTCCTCTGCCATCCATAGCTGATGATTCCAGAACCTAGGTCAGAGCGTGGCAGAAGCCCTGCAAATACACTTACAGGAAGTGATTGAGCCTCACCACAAATTGGTGGATATTTTACACTCCTACACCTCTTATAGAGTGGCCCTCTCAGTTAATGAGTCACTTCTGGATCCTCCCAAAGTCATATAGTATACACCTGAATCCATCCCACCAGCATGTAAGCAGGCGGACAAAAAGTATTATGTGCCAGCAAAAGACATGACATTTTTATTTTCCCACCCACCTCCCAATTCCATCATTATAGATGCGGTTAATTCTAGGGGCCTCCAGCACCAGTTTAAATCTACCCTGTATGACTGACATGGGAAACATCTGGACCTGTTTGGCATCAGCCACCCTCCAGTCCCATGTGGCAAGTTACCAGGCCTTGCTGGCAAAATGCAACTACAAGAATTATACAAAAATAGGTTCCTTTATTGAACAGCTTCTGGACTCCCATAAAGATCAATTCAAGGCCATAATCAACGAGGGCCAACTGTTGGCTAAAATGTCCCTCCAGTCCACATTAGACGTGGCTGACACGGTGGCCTCTCAATTTCCACGGTCATCGTTATGAGAAAGGTTCTGTGGTTGCATTTGTCCAGCTTCCCTAAAGAGGTCCAAACCAAAGGATCTTCCTTGTGAGGGGACGAAGTTATTCCCTGAAAAGACCAACACATCTCTTCACATGTTGAAGGATTTGTGGGCGACTCTTCAATCCCAAGCGATATACATATTGGCTCACAAGTGAAAATAAGCCCTAAGCCACTGTTTAAATCTTGATCACCACAATACATGTCTCAGTACTTGTCACAAAGAGTTTATGAGCCACAGAGGAAGAAGCCGACATCAGTTTTGATGGGTTGGTTGTGGCACCTGTAAACTTCTCTCCTTGCCACCTCAAGCTGGAAGACCTCGTTTGTCCTTTCGGAGACTGCCTTACCCCGTTCCACAGCACCTGGGATATGCTATCCATTTCTCCTCCCTCCCCAAACACCTTTCCCTCCTCCCTCGTCAGGGACCGTCTACTCAGCGTTGGAGCTATAGAGTCTGTGCCCGTATATCTGAGGCAAAGGCTTCTACTCTCGCTAGTTCCTGATACCAAAGAAAAAGTGAGGTTGGAGACCCATACTGGACCTCAGAGTGCTCAACAAATACATCAAAGCACATACATTCAAGATAGTCACTCTATCAATGATTATTCCAGCATTAGAGGACCTGGTAAACGTATGCATGGGAATCCCGTTTGCTCAGTCTTCCCCATCTCTACTCCTGACCACTGATGCATTCCCTCATATGATGGGGTGTACATCTCAGTAGTAGCACAATACAGGGCAAATGGTCTCCAGCAGATATATGTCTCTACATCAATCTGCTCGAGCTTAGAGCAGTCAGAAATGCTTGTGCTCACTTCCTCTCACTAATCAAAGACATGCACACAAGGGTAATGAAAGACAATATAGCCTGCATTTATTACATAAACTGACAGGGAGGTGCCAGGTCTCATTCCTTGTGCGTAGAGGCATTAAAACTATGAAACTGTTGCATCTCCCTCAATGTCTTAATATTAGCAGCTATCTACTGGGAATACACAATACGATGTCCAACAGTCTCAGCCACAAATTCCCACACAACCACGAATGGGAGCTCATCAGTGATACTACACAACATGTTCCGATAATGGAGGATGCTGGTAATAGACTTATTTGCTGCTTACCAGAACAAGAAATGTCAACAGTACTGCTCATAGGCACCAACTCCGTGGGTGCTCTGGGGCTGGAACACCCACAGGAAAAAAAAATGGTGGGTGCTCAGCACCCACCAGCAGCCCCCCAACCAGAATGTCCCCTCCCCACAGTGCCTCCTGCCCGCTGGTGGGCCCTGCCTATCAGCACCTCCCCCACCCTTCCAGCGCCTACCATGTGCCGCGGATCAGATGTTTTGCGGCGTCTGGAGGTGCTGGAGGGAGGAGGGAGGAGTTGGGGCACAGCATGCTCGGGGGAGGAGTCGGAGTGGGAAGAGGCAGGGTGGGGGTGGAGCAGGGGTGGGAAGGAGCAGGGTATGGGTGGGGTCTTGGGGGAATGGTGGGGTGGGGGCAGGGCCTGGGCAGAGTCAGGAGGGTGCACCCCCCGGGCAGATTAGAAACTCAGTGCCTATGGTACTGTTCCATGGTGGGGATCAGATGACACTCCATCTGAGATGCTCTCCTCCTTCCTTGGGACAAGGGACTTCTTTACACCTTTCCCCCATTCCCTTTATTACTGAAGGTCCAGTTGAAAATAAGAAGAGAGAAAGCAAATGTCATACTGATTGCTCCCACCTGGCCCAGGCAGATGTGGTACCCTTACCTGTCACAGTTGGCATTTGGTCCACCAATAAGTCTCCCAACACGACTGACCTCCTGTTGCAGATTGAGAGACATACCGTCCATCTCAGTCTGTGGATTCTGCGACTAGAGCATGGCTCCTTCATGATTCAACACATGGAGACTTCTTGCTTTGAGGAGGTACAAGAGGTGCTGTTACACAGTAGAAAGGGACCTAATCATACCTACCTTCAGAAATGGAAGAGGTTGGTGCCAGCCCAAGGGTGTCACCCCTATTGTGACCATCCTACCAGTTGTCCTAGACTAGCAGTTGACTTTAAAGAAATTGGGTCTCTCTGTTAGCTTGCTGAAGGTTCATCTAGCAGCAATTGCAACCTTCCACCAAGAGGTAGAAGGATACTCAATCTGCTCCCACCTGGATAGGAAGAGGTTCCTTAAGGGCATAGCAAACCTTTCCCCACAACCCAAGCTCCCAACTCCCCTATGGGACCTCAACCTAGTATTAAGGACTGACTAGACTGCCATTTGAACTAGTGGCCACTTGTTCACTAACTCACCTTTCCACGAAGATGGTGTTCCTCATCGCCACCACCTCTGCCAGAAGGAGAGGGGAGATAATGGCTTTGATGGGGCATCCCCCTTTTACTGTGTTCTTCCCTGACAAGGTCACACTTAGGCCACATCTCAAAGTTCACCCCCCAGGTGACTTCTGCATTTCACATGAATCAGCTTATTCAGCTTCCAGCCTTTTATCCCAGACCTTATGAGGATAACAGGGAAGCCATCCTCCATATGCTTGACATGAGAACAGCCTTGACCTTCTATTTGGACAGGACAAAGGCTTTTAGGAAATCTCCAAGACTTTTCTTCTTGGTTGCAGATAAGTCAAAAAGGTACTGCGATCTCAGCTCAGGGGCTAAGTGGGTCTCTGGCTGTATTAAATTCTGTTACCAATTGTGTAATGTAGCACCCCCATCTTCACTATGAACACATTCTACAAGATCAGTCTTCTCGTCCGTCACCATCTCCATGGGTATCCCTATATTGGAAATCTGTAGAGCAGCCACGGGGGCATCTGCGCATACCTTTGCGGAACATTATGCCATCCTGGGGGATTTGGCTGCAGATGCCAAATTCGGTGCCACAGTACTATATCTATATCAGACTTGATTCCCAAGTCCCAGCCTCCAGTGGTTGCCTACAGTAGAGCACCGATAGGGACACTGCTCAAAGAAGAAGTTACTCACCTTGTGCAGTAACAATGGTTCTTCGAGATGTGTGTCCCTATAAGCACTCCACAACCCACCTTCCTCCGCCTGTACTTTGGAGTTCTAGTAGTTGATTTAGCGGTAGAGAAGGAACTGAGGAGGGAATGCCCAGGCATACTGGCTAGCCAGTGTGCACGGCGAGGAGCAGTGCATACACAGGCGGGACAGACTCTAACCAAAATTCTCTGATGAGCAGTGTGGGGATGCAGACATACCTGCAGTGGATCTCTCAAAGGGGGACACAGCTCGAAGAACCATTGTTACTGCACAAGGTAAGTAACTTCTTCTCCAGTTGGGGTTTTGGATGCACAACACCTTTGCAAATCAGGCTTCTCCTGTTCATCTCATAAGACAGTTATCAATCATGGCTAAAAGAACAGTTATCTCTGGGTTTGCTATCAAACTGGGAGGAGGTATCTAGTGGGGTCCCACAGAGGTCTGTCTTTGGTGTAGTATTTGATATTTTCATTACTTGATAATGGAGCGGGGATTGTGTTTATACAATTTGTGAATGATAACTGGAGGGGTTGCTGGCATTTTGGAGGACAGGACTAGAATTCAAAAGGACCTACACAAATTGGATACGTGGTCTGAAATCAACAAATCAAAGCCAAGTGCAAAGTACTACACCTAGGAAGAAAAACAACTCAAACGCACAACTAGAAAATGGAGAATAGCAGCTAGATTAGGGGTCGGCAGCTTTTCAGAAGTGGTGTGCGGAGTCTTCATTTCTTCACTCTAATTTAAGGTTTTGCTTGCCAGTAATACATTTTAACGTTTTTAGAAGGTCTCTTTCTATAAGTCTATAATATATAACTAAACTATTGTTGTATGTAAAGTAAATAAGGTTTTTAAAATGTTTAAGAAGCTTCATTAAAAATTAAATTAAAATGCAGATCTTATCAGTTTAGTGTGATCCTTGCCCTTGCTTTTCCTTGCTGAGTTTCCAATGTCTGGTACATATTTGGATACTTTAAGCTGCACACAGGCTTCTGAGTGATCAGTTGTTAACCAGCTCTGAGAGGGACAGAGGACAGATTTCATGTGTGAAAATAACTGTTCACACAGGTATGTGGATCCAAATGCTGAAAGCATTGCAAGCGCAATTTTCTTCAAAGAGTTAAAATTTCACTGGCTGGGACGTCCAGCAGGTCAGAATAGAGGCTCCATGATCTCTCTCAGTAGCTTCAAGTGCAATCTGCAGATCTCCAAACTTTGATGCCCACAATTCTGAGCTTTTTAACTGAACACCCATCCACTGAAATACAGACAAATCCAAGTTGCTTTCGTTGAACTTTTCAGGTTTAATTAGAAAAGAAAGCATTGGACCAAATTGCTGGAAATCTTGAAATCGTTCAGAAAATTCTGATTCCAGTTCTTGCATGTACATTCTAATCTCAACATCAAATGCAGCGCGCTGTTCCACGTGGCGTGATAGTGATGTAAGAAGCAAATCAGAACTTAAAAATATCCAAGAACAGTGGTGCTGGAACATTTTTTAAGGTGGGGGTGCTGAGCTGCGCCCCCTCTTGCCCCTGTCTGCACCCCTCACTGCTCCAGGCTGGGGCCAGTGGGCCACAGCTGGGGGTGGCTGCAGAGCCCCGGGCCGGTGGCCAGAACCCCAAGCCCGCAGCAGAACCCCCCGGACTGGTGGCTGGGACCAGCAGCGGGCTGAGTGGGGCCAGCGGACGGAACCCTGGTTGGCAGAGGGCTGGGGGCTGGTATCCCAGGCCGGCAGCGGAGCCCCCAGGACTGGTGGCCGGGACCCGGGCAGTGTGAGTGCCACTGAAAATCAGCTCACTTGCCGCCTTTGGCATGCATGCCATAGGTTGCCTACCCCTGAGCTAGATGGTAGTACTGCTAAAATTATGTGGGAACAAATGGGAATGAGAATATTGAGGTAGATATTACCATATCAGAGGTAGAAGCCAAACCCAAACAGCTTAATGGGACTAAATTGGGGGGCCCAGATAATCTTCATCCGAGAATATTAAAGGAACTGGCACATGAAATTGCAAGCCCATTAGCAAGAATTTTTAATGAATCTTTAAACTCAGGGGTTGTACCGTATGACTGGAGAATTGCTAACATAGTTCCTATTTTTAAGAAAGGAAAAAAAGTGATCCGGGTAACTACAGGCCTGTTAGTTTGACATCTGTACTATGCAAGGTCTTGGAAAAAATTTTGAAGGAGAAAGTAGTTAAAGGACATTGAGGTCAATGGTAAATGGGACAAAATACAACATGGTTTTACAAAAGGTAGATTGTGTCAAACCAACCTGATCTCCTTCTTTGAGAAGGTAACAGATTTTTTAGACAAAGGAAATGCAGTGGATCTAATTTACCTCGATTTTAATAAGGCATTTGATACGGTTCCACATGGAGAATTATTAGTTAAATTGGAAAAGATGGGGATCAATATGAAAATTGAAAGGTGGATAAGGAACTGGATAAAGGGGAGACTACAGTGGGTCATACTGAAAGGTGAACTGTCAGACTGGAGGGAGGTCACCAGTGGAGTTCCTCAGAGATCGGTTTTGAGACCAATCTTTTTATTGCTGACTTCGGCACAAAAAGTGGGAGTGTGCTAATAAAGTTTGTGGATGACACAAAGCTGGGAGGTATTGCCTATTCAGAGAAGGACCAGGATATCATACAGGAAGATCTGGATGACCTTGTAAACTGGAGTAATAGTAATAAGATGAAATTTAATAGTGAGAAGTGTAAGGTCATGCATTTAGGGATTAATAACAAAAATATTAGTTATAAGCTGGGGATGCATCAATTAGAAGTAATGGGGGAGGTTGGAGTATTGGTTGATCATAGGATGACTATGAGCCGCCAATGTGATATGGCCGTGAAAAAAGCTAATGCGGTCTTGAGATGCATCAGGTGAGGTATTTCTACTAAGGTAAGGAGGTGTTAGTACTGTTATACAAGGCACTGGTGAGACCTCACCTGGAATACTGTGTGCAGTTCTGGTCTCCCATGTTTAACAAGGATGAATTCAAACTGGAACAGGTACAGAGAAGGGCTACTAGGATGATTCGAGGAATGGAAAACCTGTCTTATGGAAGGAGACTCAAGGAGCCTGGCTTGTTTAGCCTAACCAAAAGAAGGCTGAGGGGAGATATGATTGCTCTCTATAAATATATCAGAGGGATAAATACCAGGGAGGGAGAGGAATTATTTAAGTTCAGTATCAATGTGGACACAAGAACAAATGGATATAAACTGGTCATTGGGAAGTTTAGACTTGAAATTAGATGAAGGTTTCTAACCATCAGAGGAGTGAAGTTCTGGAACAGCCTTCCAAGGGAAGCAGTGGGGGCAAAAGACCTATCTGGCTTCAAGATTTAGCTCAATAAGTTTATGGAGGAGATGGTGTGATGGGATAACATGATTTTGGCAATTAATTGATCTTTGACTATTAGTGGTAAATAGGCCCAATGGCCCGTGATGGAATGTTAGATGGGGTGGGATCTGAGTTACTACAGAGAATTCTTTCCTGGGTGTCTGGCTGTTGAGTCTTGCCCACATGCTCAGGGTTCAGCTGATTGCCATATTTGGGGTTGGGAAGGAATTTTCCTCCAGGGCAGATTGGCGGAGGCCCTGGGGTTTTTTCACCTTCCCCTGCAGCGTGGGGCACGGGTCACTTGCTGGAGGATTCTCTGCACCTCAAAGTCTTTAAACCAGGATTTGAGGACTTCAATAGCTCAAACATAGGTGAGAGGTTTATTGCAGGAGTGGGTGGGTGAGATTCTGTGACCTACGTTGTGCCCGAGGTCAGACTAGATGATCATAATGGTCCCTTTTGACCTTAAAGTCTATGAGTCTATGTGGGGGGTTAGCGTGGATCACAAATGAATATGAATCAGCAGTGTGATGCAGTTGCAAAAAAGGCTAATATCATTCTGGGGTATGTTAACAGGAATGTTGCATGTAGGACATGGAGGTAATTTTCCCAGTTTAGTTGGTACATGTGAGGCTTCAGCTGAAGTACAGTGTCCAGTTTTGGGAATCACACCTTAAGAAAGATGAGGCCAAATTGGAGAGAGTCCAGAGGCAAGCCACAAAAATGATAAAAGGCTTAAAAAGTCTGATCTAGGAGGAAAGGTTAAAAAAAAAACTGGGTGTATTTAGTCTTGAGAAAAGAAGACCGAGTGGGGACTTGGTAAGTCTTCAGATATGTTAAGGGCTGTTATAAAGAGGATGGTGATCAATTGTTCTCCATGTCCACTGAAGGCAGGACAAGAAGTAATGGGCTTAATCTGCAGGAAGGGAGATTTAGGCTAGATATTCGGAAATAACTTCCTAATTATGAGGATAGTTGAGCCCTGAAATAGGCGTCCATGAGAGGCTGTAGACTCTCCATCACTGGAGATTTATAAGAACAGGTTAGCCAAACACCTGTCAGGGATTGTCTAGGAGGTTTACTTGGTCCTGCTTCAGCATGGAAGGGCGAGGGCAGGGGAAAAATACATGTCCTCTCAAGGTCCCTTCCAGCTCTACATTTCTATAAGAACAATGATGTGCTCTGGGAAGTGCAGCTGCCCTTGTCACAGTATAGCTTATCCCATAAGGATTCCAAGGTCTTATCTGGATTCCTTCAGGAACTATTGGAGTTCTATTAATTGTAGAGGTTGCTGGTGCTGCTGAGTGGAGTAAATGGGATTCCGGCCAAAATGGAGTTCCTGCTCTTTGCAGCGTAATTAGAAGGTGCGGGGGAGGAGAAGCAGGGGGTGCTCAGAGAATTCTTTCCTGGGTGTCTGGCTGGTGAATCTTGCCCATATGCTCAGGGTTTAGCTGATCGCCATATTTGGGGTCGGGAAGGAATTTTCCTCCAGGGCAGATTGGAAGAGGCCCTGCAGGTTTTTCACCTTCCTCTGTAGCATGGGGCACGGGTCACTTGCTGGAGGATTCTCTGCTCCTTGAAGTCTTTAAACCACGATTTGAGGACTTCAATAGCTCAGACATAGGTGAGAGGTTTTTCACAGGAGTGGGTGGGTGAGATTCTGCGGCCTGCGTTGTGCAGGAGGTCGGACTAGATGATCATAATGGTCCCTTCTGATCTTCATATCTATGAATCTACCATATAATTATTACACTCCTCTTTTTTCCTTCACCGTAGCTTAACTCTTTGCTGAAGCACTGGCCAGAATTCTGACTTTTCAAAAAGTAGTACACAGAGTTAAACCTTGGGGCTATTGTGTGTAAAACCCTGATAAATGGATGTTAATAGTTCCTAGTCAATTTTCATAACATTTTCTATACTTTAGCACACATCAAAACACATTCCCCTCTCATCTTCTCTCAGAGAGGATTTCTCAGTCTTTATGGTGTGACTGTAGTATGCAGGATCACCTGTCTCTTCAAAGCTTGAGAAATGGCAGTGTCTCAGTCCTTTCAAACACTTCAGAACCCTGTCAACTAGCAAACACTCTGGGGATCTCCACAACTTGCAGCATTCCAGCCCTGGGTTAATAGCTTAGGTCCTCTTAGTTGCTGGTGAAACCAAGGTCTCTAGCCTGTGTTCAAAGTGGTACAGTTATTGGAATCATCATATAAAATATCCACTTCCTGGATCTCTCTAAGGCTCTCATTTGATAGCACACCATAGTCTCCCTATAATCCCAGCTAAATTGGGCAAGAATTAAAAACCCTTACTTAGTCAACTGCTGCCCCATTCTTTCTCTTTAACTGAGCCAGATACTGACTTTTTAAGGGAAATCATGCCTCACCAGTCTACTAGAATTCTTTGAGGGTGTCAACAAGCATGTGGACAAGGGTGATCCAGATCATGTAACGTACTTGGACTTTCAGTAGGCCTTTGACAAGGTCCACACCAACGACTCTTAAGCAAGGTAGTGGGATAAGGGGGAAGGTCCTCTTATGGATCAGGAATACATGGTCAGTTTTACAATGGAGACAGGTAAGTAGTGGGGTCCCCCAAGGATCCATACTGGGACTTGTGCTGTTCACTATATACAGAAATGATCTGGAAGAAGGAGGTAAACAGTGAATTGAAAAGTACGCAGATGATACTAAATTACTCAAGGTAAGTCTAAAGCTGACTGCTAAGAGTTACAAAGGGTTCTCATAAAACTAGGTGACAGGGCAATAAAACAGGGCAATAAAATGGCAGATGAAATTCAATGTCGGTAAGTGCAAAATAATGCTTATTGGAAAATGTAATACCAACAATACATAAAAAACGATGGGTTCTAAATTGGCTGTTACCACTCAAGAAAGATCTTGGAGTCATTCTGAATAGTTCTCTGAAAACATCTGCTAAATGTGTGGTGGCAGTCTTAAAAGCTAACAGAATGTTAGGAAAGGGATTTATATTAAGACAAAAAATATCACAGTGCCACTATATAAATCCATGGTATGCCCACCCCTGGAATGCTGTGTGCTGTTTTGGTTGCCTCATCGCAAAAAAGATATATTAGAATTGGAAAAGGTACAGAAAAGGGCAACAAAAATGATGTAGGGTATGGAACAGTTTCCATACAAGGAGAGATTAGTAAGACTGAAACTGTTCATCTTGGAAGAGATGACTGAAGGGGGGATATGAGATAGGTCTATAAAATGATGAATAGTGTGGAGAAAGTGAAAAAAGTAGTGTTTACCCCTGAATATAACAGAAGGGCCAGGGGTCACCCAATGAAATTAATAGGGAACAGGTTTAAAACAAACATAAGGATGTCCTTCTTCACACAACACACAATCAACGTGTGGAACTCATTGCCGGGGATGTAGCGAAGGCCAAAAGTATAACTGGGTTCAAAAAAAGAATTAGATGAGTTCATGGACGATTGGTCCATCAGTGGATATAGCCAAGATGGACAGGGACACAACCCCATATTCTGGGTGTCCCTAAACCTCTGACAGAAGCTTGGACTGGACAATGTCACTCAATATTTGTCCTGTTCTGTTAATTTCTGCTGAAGCATTTGGCACTGGCCATTGTTGGAAGACAGGATACTGGGTTAGATGGACCACTGGTCTGACCCAGTATTGCCATTCCATGTTTTTAGTCCTGTGTCAGCCAGCCACTGAGTCCATTGCAGTTTTTAACTCCTCTATTTATAAACTTCTCTCTCTCTGCTCTCCCGCTTTTCTCTTTGGTTGGCTCAGATGGTGAATAGAGTATGACTTGCCGTGGGGGTGCCCCCAATAAAGGCTTCCTATACAGCCTCAGAACAGCTACTGAACATATCTAGTAGCTACCACAGCCTGTTCTGGGTCTTTCTGAGTTGTCCTGCTGTGCCCTCTGTACAGATGCAGAGGCAGAGTATCCAACAAAGGCCAAGTTAAGTTGACCCAGGTATGTCACTCAGGGGTATGAAAATTCCACCCAGAACAAATTAGTTAAGATGACCTAACCCCCCCCCAGTGGAAACAGTGCTAAGTCAACGGAAGAATTCTTCTGTCAACCTAGCTACTACCTCTCAGGGAGATGGATTAACTACACTGATGGGAGAACCCATCCCTCCCTGGAATGAGTGTCTACGCTGAAGCATTACAGCAGCGCAAGAGTAGACTAGCCCTAACATCCATGTCCCCTCCTCGCTGCTTTGCTTCCACTCCCCTAGAGAAACAAAGTCAAATGCTGCAGTATAAAGCATATGGGTTACAATAGCACTGACCTCATGCTAAACATTTCTAGTGAAGATTCTCTTCTGCAATCACCCCCATTCTCACAAAGCAATTATTTTCTCTTGACTACTATTTCTATATGAAATTTGAAATGTAAAATTTCAGCTATTTGGGGGATATTTATGCACAAAAATGCCTTAGGTTATTTTTTTCCTAGAAAGAAGCAGTACATTTTATCCTACACACTAAACTCAGAGAGCTGAACAGATTTCATTCAAACTTCCCAAAAAGAACGGGAACAAAAAATAAATACGTAAATAAAAACACCTGAACTCAAACCAAATAACCCAGCTACCTTTTGGCTGAAGTCAGCTATGGAAAGGTAATTTGGGAGAAGGGAATGGGCACATTATTATAACTTCTATTTTTTATGAGAGTCAATTATAGTTTTGGCTGATGTGAAAGATATAAAGTCACCTCATCAGTTTACAGATATAGAAAGATTAGGAGTTACAGATTTGTCCCTCTTAATTTACATTCTCATTTTAGGGGTTTTTAACTAGCAAATCTGTGATGCTACAATAGATGATGTATGTATAAACAAGTACACAAACTGGTTACATGCATGTGACTGATTGACACCAAATACTTTAGGCAAGCAATAATCTGAGATCCTGTCTCTCTTGCAAAGTGGTCAGCTTCATTTTCTGTCTTTCTGACTGAAGGGTCATCTCTGAATGATGAAACAACAATGTTAGCCCATTGTAACATCCTCCATTCATTCTAGTATAGCAGTTGTTTCCCAGGTAAACTAGAAAGAACAACAGTTTATCAAAAAGAAACCAATTTATTTGAGCATGAGCTTTCATGATTTGAGGACTTCACGATGATGTAGACTTCAGGTCTTCTGCAGTTTCCACGGTATGCATCCGATGAAGTGAGCTGTAGCTCACGAAAGCTCATGCTCAAATAAATTGGTTAGTCTCTAAGGTGCCACAAGTACTCCTTTTCTTTTTGCGAATACAGACTAACACGGCTGTTACTCTGAAACAGTTTATCAGTGACCCTAATCTCAGGTGCAACTAGGGTTGCCTGGAGTCTCCAGGAGTTAAAGATTAATCTTTAATTAAATATTATATCATATGATGAAACCTCCAGGAATACATCCAACCAAAAATTGGCAACCCTAGGTGCATCACATACCCTTCATACGTGGATATTGTGAAAGAATATTGTCTCACGCTGATGCATAAGGCCAGATTCACCATTACGGACTGGCTGCTTTGTGCCACTCTGGTGAGGCAAGCTACTGATCACTCTGCACAGCAACTAGTTAAGTCAGCAGTGTGGCTTCTTTACCTTGCTTAGGAGCACAAATCAGCCAAAGCATACCAGTGAATCTGTCTCAGAGTTTCAGTAACTGCACTGGCTAGGACCTGCTTTCTTTGCCAGTATTTCCTCCATTCCTAGTGATTGCTAGAGACTGGAGATCAGAATTAGGCCCCATTTACACCAGTGTAAACTGCACTTACACTTGTGTATGTGAAATCAAGAACAGATCCCTGAATTTATAAGATAATCCAGTAAATAAATTAAATTCACTGTGATTGTATTTTCTGAAATGTACCGGGCTAGATTTTTGACTTGGATTATATGTGTGAGCTGCCCAGAACATGAATCTGGGTAGGTTGGAGTAAGCAGGTACTGCCTGCCCACATACTCCCCACCCATATGCTCCAGAGCAAGCTGAGCCAGCACAGGGGGTGTTGTAGTTTGCTATTAGCAGAATGCAAATTGTGACTCAGAGTCACAATGCCTCCTGGGGCTACTTCTGCCATGATGCAGTTCATATACCACCCCTTGCTTAGAGCTGCGCCTGGTGACCTACCCCATAGACACTATAATTAGAAGAAATGTTACTTTAAGGTTCAAAATGTATTGCTTATCTATGTCATAAAGCATCCATAAATGGAAGGAAAGAAATCATCGTTTGTAATATTGCTGGGCATTGCCTGATGTTATATTATGCTGATTATGTCATCACTTGATAGTATGAGACATTAACAATTCTGGGTCAACAGGACTTTGTTTTGCTTTTGCAAATAATTTGTTAAATTCATCCTTATTTTGAAGCTAATCCTAAATCTGTTTCACCATTTAAAAATGTCTATTAGCCCCAGCTAGTCAGTTGGAATGCACTGTAGTCCAGCAGGACCCTTTTCTCTCTCAGAAAGCTGCTTCAGGAATGTTAAGTGACATGACGAACTACATCCGGCAAAGTGTAAAGGGGACTATTTGCATCTCCTGGTGTGTTGCAGTCTTTTATGCCCTCCAGATATCCAAAATATATAAAGTTTGTGGGAAATAATCACAGCATTAAGTCATTCCAATAGTTGTAAGTCTGCCGAGAGGTATCATCTCAGACATTTTTTTACATGATGTTCTAGTAAGGTCACTTTTTTGAGGGGTGAGGGTGCTGAAATACTATGATGTTGTTTTTGTAGTTGTGCTCTGTAGAAGAGTGACTCACCAGCTTGTGGCTGGACACAGCATTGCAGGACCTTCCTTCCTGTCAGTGGCTTCATCTCTCAGCTATTCAGGCCTTGCGGTGGGCCAGTTCTCCTCATAGCTTGGCTGTCTGGCCAAGTCATGTGAAGACTCATCCTCTCCAAGTGAAACTGTCTCAAATAAACAGTGTCCAGCACAATGCTGGTTATCAATACCATATCTTCTGCCCCTCCTAGACTCTTCTTCAGTCCCACTCATCTTTCTGAGTAGCAGGCTCTCAGGTTCCTCCCTGCATCCCCCAGCGGGAGACACAACCCCAAATGAAACTAAACACATTTTAAGGTACCTCTGTCTGACCTGGGCTTGAGCTTGTAGTCCCTCTGGGTTCTCCACAGCTTACTGTTCCTCTTCAGAAACACCGACCCACAGGGCTACCTCCCTGGAGCCTTGTGCCCATCTCATAGACCACCACGGGACTAGTTCCAACTCCATAACTTTCCTGTAGTCATTTTCCTACAGAAAGGGAATTCTGGGCCCCTTTCGTCTCAAATCTCTCCTTCCCTCATCAGTCACCCATTCGCTCCCTAGAGCACCACAACTCTTTTTCTGAAACAGTCCCAGCCCTTCCCCTCCTGCATCTCATAAATAATTGAGTCTGACATCCCTCCAGGTGCAATGAAGTGAGCTAATTGAGGTTTCAGACTCCTGTTAACCCTTGTCTACCAATGTGAGGTTTATACATCCCATCACATGCACTAACATACAAGAACTGCAGGAATCTCAGTGGATGTACTGACACCAAAGTCAAGAATGCAGTTCAGCAAAGCACCTAAGCACATGGTTAAAGTTAAGCATGGAGTTGGACTGCTGAATCAGAGCTCTTGATAGTGATTTGCACAATGGAAATGCAGCTGAGTACTAACTGCAAATGAGTTCCTGAGTGCCAGTACAACATCCATTCATTATACTAGCTCCGTCAAAGCCCAAACACACAAGTCCCTTGAGATCTACTCTTGCATTTGCAGCTTAATTAATACCTTTTTCGCTATGCCTCTTTCAGTTCTATTGATTTCTGTAAATCCTCCTCCCTGAAGTCCTCTAAGATGACGTTATTGTGCAAATAGTTTAAGCAGAGGGTTTGTTCCTTCCGTTTCTTTAGGGTCAGTTGTTTAAATCTGCAACTACATTCACAAACTTGGAATTGCTGATGTATTTCATAAGTATCTTATTTCTTGCCAAGAACACTAGGTAAGCTAACTATGCACTGTGTGTTTCCAGGATAACAGTTTAGATGATTCCAGCTTCTTGTCACTAATGGTGACAAGCGCACAGCATATTTTCCACAGGATTCCATCACTCTGAGGTGGATGATCCTTAGTTTAAACAGAGCTCCCTCTCTTTATCAAAGAATCAACTGCACCACATCCATGAGCAAGAACAGCCTGTATAATGAGTAGATCGCCAATAGATCCAGAGGGACTTTCATAACTACCTTTCCTTTGTTTGTGGTTACATGGGAGGGAGCCCTTGAAATATTTTTCTGTTGTAACATGGCATCATGGCATAGGAGAGATTGAGAACCATAGCCCTATATAATCTTATACAGAATCTTGCTGTTCTTCCTAACCTTATTATGCCAAATCTGATGCAGTGGACTTCAAATATCAGGCTCCCAGTCACAGAGTGAAACACACATGAAAGACTAAGGGCTGCCTGACTGTCATGACTCAGCAAGGGATTGAAGGAGCAGGGGCATTTTGTCTTTTTCCAGCTGAAAGACACAAGAAAGAGGAAAGGTTTCTGGGGTCTGCAGCTGGTGTTCATCAGGGGAACTGCTTTGTGTTACACTTCATGTGTTTTTGTGTTTGAGTAATAAATTGTACCCTCAGATTAGGGCCTGAAACAGATGTGGGCATGACACTAGTTCTTCTTAGGGCTGATAAGAGAGTCCCCATGTATACTCCCTCTTAACCCCCACCAGAAAGTTCTATATAAAATTTTGTTTTGCTGTGATTCAAGATTATAGCTAGTATTTTATGGAGGTCCATGAAGGACTTTTTCACAAAAAACCTCAAGTTTGTGAACCATGTTTCTGTTGCCCACGGTAATTGTTTAAAACCCCTTGTTAGGGGGCTTATTCCTTCACTCACTTCCTTCCCTGGTCCTTCTCGCATGAACAGAGAGCAATAATACCCGAAGTCCAAAGGTGCAAACAATTCAATGTTTATTGGGGTGAACTTCCAGCAAGCATGATTCCAGTTTCCTTCCTTAGTATCCTCCTTCCCAGCCCTGACAGCACAGAGCCTTACACCTGTGTCCCTGTTCCCATTCCTGCCCTTAGCAAAACATGATTCCAATTTCCTTACCCCCATTCCTTGTTCCCATTTCCCCCTTTAGCAAAACATGATTCCAATTTCCTTACCCCCAATCCCATCTCCCCCTTTAGCAAAACATGATTCCAATTTCCTTACCCCCATTCCCTGTTCCCATTTTCCTCACACACACACACACCCTCACTTCCTGATTGACTGCAGACTATATAGTAAAACTTGAGTTCGGCTTAGCTATACCTTAACCAATCATTTTCCTGAAATTTAACTAACCAATCCTAACATATTGTAACATGATTATGTAACCAATTATATCCCACCACCTTAATTAGTTTACACCCAGCAAAATTAATTATACAGCAGACAGAAACAATCAGAGAACCAGTCAGAGATTATACAGACAAACAATAGCAAAGTGGGAACTATAATGACAAAACAATACAGAAGTGAGGATTTCACATCCCAGTATTGATAAGTGAGTTCTTGCCAGACAGGATGCTATCAAACTAAGTTTCCTTTTACATCTTCTAGGCACTTCCCTTTCTCTGGGGGTGATAGGCATTATCAGGACAGGATTGTATTCCTAACAGCCCAATAGCACCTTCTTTCAATGTGACTAGTTTGGAATGTGAGGATGTGACCGTTCGCTGCTTCCCAGCTTATGGCTGCCTCTGATGCTTAGCCAAAGGCCTTAGCCTAAGAACAGGGCCTCAGACTGTCACAGTAAGAGAAGGCCCTTACACTGGCAGACAGTGATTTTGATTCTTTCTTTTATACCTCTGACTAGCCAAGTGATAAGAATACACCCTAAATTCTTAAAGTACAGGCCTTTGCAGACAGACCTGAATATCTGTATCCTAACACCCCTTCTGAACATTTGAATAAATAAACTGTCTGGTCATGCTTTGGAACATGCTTGTGATGAAAATACCATTTTCCCGTAATCTTTTGGATAACGTTTGTGATGCAGTGAAGCATAATATGGCTGCAACCTGGCACAGGTGTACATAGCAGAACACCCTAGTGTTAAGGTTGCTATTCAAAAATAGTCCAGCATCCTTTGCAAATAATTCTTGATGGGGCAGGTTGAAGCCGTTTCATTAGTGATTATGGAGCACGTATGTTTGGGAGGTGAGAAGTAGAGATTTCAGTTGCTGAAAACAGAGAAGGGGCTGGATTAGACAAATGACAAGGTAATATAAGTGCAGAAGCATCTGAAAATGGGATGACCCAAGAGGATAATTGAAGTGCTAAAACAGGAGCACATGTCAATGGAAACAGCTTGTCTGGTAGTCCTGATGCTGATTCTTTAGTATGTTTCAATGGGATGGACTTATCAGTTAGCCTGATTGTATAGTTCAGCATTGCTTGTCTTTTAACCTTTTCTTTTGGGGAGGTAACATTTTCCTGAAGGCAGCATGAATTGAAGAATTAAAAATAAGTAGGCTGAAATCAGCCAAATATCTATTCCAAAGCCATGCTGGTAAAAATTTCCCCTTTAACAAAGTTTGCTTATTTGGATTTATAAAATAAAATAATAATAATAATTAATATAATAAATAAAGCACCTTTCTAAAAGCTCTGGACTGCCTGCCATTATGTAGATACACATACAAGGAGAAATTCTCCTGCCACCCCAGTCTCCATATGCTCCCCGGTTGGTGTATGGGGAATGTAAACACTGCTCAGCTTGGAAGCCTCTTTAAAGAGGACAGGGGGAATCTAGGGATGAAAAGGCACATCTTCAATAGCACATTACATTAGGGAGATTCTGGGTCATTACCCAAGAGGCTGCTTTAAATTAGAGCAAGCCCTGGGACTGCTGTAATTTACACTGAGGTCTCGTCAGTTCCCAGCTAGCCTAGAATCCAGACAGTGGAAAGGTGACTTAAAACCATCCTTGCCCTCCTGCCTCTTGGACTACTTTTTCTATGCTATGCTTTCAAGAGAGGCATTGACAATAGTCCCCACAAATTATATAATCTGCCTCCCCAAAGAATATAGCCATAAGCAAATCAGTCCAATCATAATAGCCAGCTGATGCCTCACTCTGTCTCAGAACCTATCCTTCAATAAATCCACCTTCCCAAAGCCCTGAAAAAGAGCCAGGCTTTGCCACAAGCTGCAATATTGTTCAATTTCAGACAAAGCTCAGGTGGGCAGTAAAACCAAAGTTATTGTTTTAAGGGAAAGGCATTCATTAAAAAAGTATGTGTTTGCGCTAGAGGAAAAAAAATCAAACCATGTTATGAATGCGAATCCTTCCTTCACCGTCAAACATTGCTTAAGGCGCGAACAAGGCTCTACCTGTCCTTTGCATGCAAGATTTGTGAAACCTAAATTTAAGTAATGACTGTTCTTAAAAATAAACCTTATGTGTTCTTTCTTTCATTCTTCCTTTGCTGTCATTTACTCTTGTCTGGATGGGGTGATTTGCTTGAAGACCTCTGTTCCTTTCTCTATAATCTTGAATCCTTGGGGGGGCACTGCTACTTCAGGTAGTATTATGGGCAAAAGGATGATCACATTGGGTGGCAGTGTAGCTTAGTGGATGTAACTCTGAACTGGGACTTGGAAGGATAGGTTCTGCTACTGGCCTGCCTGGTGATTTTGGGGGAGTCACTTTGCAGCTCTGTGCCTCAGTTTCCCCATCTGTAAAATAGAGATAATGATACTGCCCTCCTTTTCAAAGGTCTTTCAGGTCTACTGATGAAAAGTGCTACATAAGAACAAGATGTTGTTTATTATTAATTATTATTATTTTATGTATTATTAATAAAGATGCTATCTCTGGAAATGCCAAGGCTGGTGTCCTGTTCTCAACCTGGCCAGTGAAATGAATAGTTAATAGTGCTGACAGTTAACTCTTCAGAGTAAATACCTCATTGAGATGAAGGTGAGGAATTTACACTTCTGGCTACAGCTGTTGTTTTACACTCTTAGCCTGTTACTCCTGATTACATTCGAAAATTTATTTTTGGAACCATAAGGGATAAATACTTTTATAATGCTCAGATTCTGATAGAGAGAGGAGTTCTCTTGTCCTAATTTTCCTTTTTCTACACCCGATCCCACTCCAGATCTACTACTTCTTAATTACTAAAATGTGCCCTGGGCATACGAGAGTAACTTTAAAAAGCAATCATGTATACTAGTTAACTGTCTATTCATTACATGATTCATAAAGTGTCTGAGGACTTCCCTACTAATTCAGGGTATCATCCTGCATACAATCCTGACAAAAGTGAGTAGCCCCTCTATCCACAGTGAAACTATTCACATGGAACCAAGCCCTTAAATGCTAGTGAACTTTCCATAGTTTGGGATGCTTTTTAAACTATATCACTGTATTTGTAGTCAAAGGACATTCTCAAAGGTCTTTCTCTTGATCTCCTATAAAAGGATGGATTGTTTTGCATTTTCACACTTTGACCTCACTCATCACTTTTCAGATGGATTTTTCTTACACACCTGTGGCTTTAGGCAATAAACCAAAGCATGCTATAGGGACAGTTTTATATCTCCATGTCCTAGCTCTAAACTATCCATTTTAAATTTTAATGAGGATCAGCTTGTTTCTACTTGAGATTCAGTGGATGATTATAATTCTACTCTTACCATTTAATCGATTTGCTTGTCTGGTTGCACTGCATAGAGTTATCAAAACCTTTTAGCCTGTCAAGCTTTAGTATAAATCTCATATGCAGTATTACATTCCACACAAAGGGGAATAACACCCAAAGCTTTTGACACCAGCACTCAGGTTGCTTGCATTTTTCTTAAAACATACACCCATCCTCTCTGTGTACTTGTGTAAATTCAAATAATATACTATTTAATTGCACAACCGTAAATTAAATAGATGTCTCACTTGACAAACCAGAGTATAAACGTATCCCAATGTGGTTTTCCAGACAAAAGCCTGCAGGACAGCTGCATGTGGGTGGGGTTGGGAGAGAGACTGCATGGAGCCTTCCATTTGACGTTGCAATCCTATTTAGGGGTTACCTACAGTATGGCGAAGCAGCAAAGGAATGGTGCACAGCTGAGGCCATCAGTCCCAGTACAACCCTCAGTGGGCAGGCAACAAGAAGAGTACATGCTCTATCCACTGCAGCATGCATTTCTGGGAGCTCCCAGGAGGGAATCTCATAGATTCCAACGTCAGAAGGGGGACCACTATGATCAAGTTATCTGACCTCCTGTATAATACAGGCAATAGAACTTCCCCAGAACAATTCCTCTTTGAACTACAGCATATACTTTAGAAAAACATTCAATCTTGATTTAAAAATTGACAGTGATTGACAGAATTCACCATCAACCTTGGTAAGTTGTTCCAATGGTTAATTACCCTCCCCAAATCAGTCAGAATTACTGTGGACTTCTGCTGAGCTCATGTTTTGTGGGATTGGGTTTTAAGCCTTGAGTAAACAGATGAGTTTTACTGTTTGTCCTAAAGGTCAAGTAATTCCAGACATGTCATATCAATAGAGGAAGCAATTCTGAGTCAGGGGTCATCTACTACAGAGGCCCTGTATCTGGTCCTACTCCTGTTAAGGTATGATATATAGCAAGAGTGCACCAGCTGACCTTTCTTTTGCAGCACGGCACTGGAAAGAGATGTGTGCTTTGCAGTGGCCATGATCCACCTGTTTATTGTAGGGTTTAAAGTTCAGTGGGCTGAGAAGATTTAACTATGCTTGCTGTCCATATTGTATCAGTACAAACCAAACAAGCATTGCATGTGGAACAGTGTGATATAACGGTGATAAGTGTCATACCAAACAGCCGTTTCTGAAGGACCTTTGTGACTGCCTTGTGATTTATTTATATTACGGCCCCAACGAAGATCAGGGCCCCATTGTGCTAAGCCTAGTACAGATCCATAGGAAGAGGCAACCTGTCCTCTGTTCATGTTATAATCTAACTAGAGAAGACTGAAAAGGATGGGAGAAAAGGAGTGATAGCTCTGTTTTCTAGGTACAAATAGATTTAAGGGCTAGATTTACAAAAGGACTTAGGCACCTAACTGCCCCTTTAGGTACCTAGATCCCAGAATCAGGCCCCACTGGAATTCACAGAGTCCCCGCTCAGCTGCCCCTAAACCTTGTAGGTGTCTAAATTTGTTCAGTCCCTAAATTTTGCAGTAAAAGGTCCCGAGGCACCTATCTATTTGCCTGTGTGCATGTGTGTCAGGGCTCCTAAAGCCCAGAGTGATGCACAAAGATAGGCATTCCTCCACTTAACTCACCAGCAGGGCCTGATCCAGTAAGAGTGCTCTGAGCATCATAACTGGGCCTCTATAGATGAGCTCACACAAAACAGGGGGTGGACTTCTCTAATAACTTCTAGACCAGGATTAGGGTACTCACTGTGGGATGTGGAAGACTCCACTTCAAGTCTTCCCCTCTTCACCTGGGGGGGGGGGGAGAGGGGGGAGAAGGGATTTGAACATGGATCAGCCTCTGTTTAGGTGAGTGCCCTAACCATGGGCTTATGGGATATTTTGATGTAGAGTTACCTCATTCTCTCCTGTTGAACCTGTTCCACTGTGAATAAATAATTTTAAAAAGTCACTGAAGTAAGGGGCCTGGATCCTGGTCTCCCACCTCTCACATGACAGAGTCATTCTCATGCTTGTGTCCTCTCTCTGGCACGGTGATGCTTTCAGTATTTATTCAGAGTGCAACAGCTTCACCAGGAGAGATTGAAGGCGTCCCCCATCCCCCGTTAGAATGTCCCATAGTTTAGTGCCGTGGTTCTCAACCTTTCCAGACTACTGTACCCTTTTCAGGAGTCTGACTTGTCTTGCATACCCCAAGTTTCATCTCAATTAAAAATTCTCTGGCCACCCAGCTCTGAAGGCAGCACTGCCGTCAGCAGCAGCACAGAAGTAAGGGTGGCATGATATGGTATTGCTATCCTTACTTCTGAGTTGCTGCTGGCCAGGGCATTCATATTGTTTGCAGCGTGGGAGGATTATTTTTTTTAATCCTGCTACAATCCTGTCCCGCCCTGCAATACCCACTCCCATCCGCTCCTGCAATGTTGAATTTTTAATCCCTCTCCTGCTGTTATGGCAGTGAGTCCAGTAGGTTCCCAGTCCTGCTGCAGGGCTCTGGAGTCTGTTGTAAAACTAGGCAAATAAAAGGAGTTGATGTACCCTGGAAGACCTCTGCATATCCCCAGGAGTGCACATACCCCTAGTTGAGAATGACTGGCTTAGTGGTGACAGGTGGCAGATCCCTCTTCAAATCTTTTCACTCCACTCAGGCAGAGGGGGGACTTGAATTGAGGGGCTCCCACATTCTGGGTGAGTACTCTCACCATTGGGCTAAAAATTATGAGGGAGGGCTGCTGCCCTGACCTCTTGCAGAAACATCATAGGCGCCTACTGCCAAGAGCAGGTTTGCAGCTGAGAATCCCAAGCAGAGGGAAGAGCCTCCCTGTAACCCAGACATAGGTGCCTACCTTGGAGAGGGGTGGGGCTTCGGACATACCCTTCGGTTGGGCATCTCCTATTGTGCTGGCTTTTGTGAATCCCATTCTGAGATGCCATTTTCCTCCATTCATTGTACAGGCAGCTAGGCACCAAACTCAAGCTTTGTGAATTCTAGTGATTTTCTGGACACTAAAGCATCACCATGCCCAAGTTATTTGTGAATTTAGCCCTACGTGACTTGCTAATTAGAATACAAAATGTCTGCAACAGATCCTGGAATCATCCCAAATTCCACAGTCAAGTTCCTAAACACACATGGTCTTCAACAACTGTCTCCAATGAAAAGTTGGCTTTTTATAAGAACTTTTTTCCCCACATGCCCTTCTAGGGCTGGCCCTTTAAATTTCATGGAGTTAAACCTCTACAGCCCTAGAATAGGTATTTGTAACTAGCAGCTTCTGGCTGAATCTTGTTCTCTCACTTTCTTCCAGTTGGTGAGTACCTATTATATTTCTCTCAGTTTTCCTTTGCTAGTTGCAGCAAATTCCTGCATTATTCAAACTTAATAATCCGCTAGCAGGAAATTGAAATGGGAATTCCATATGGCTGTGTTTGTTTGAAATTGCTTTTTTGGTAGCAACATCATTTTGGTTTTCACCTACTTCTGTAGCTGGAGGGTTTTTATTAATACTATGCCTCTCACTATGGCGTTGAACACCTTAAAGAATTAAATATGCTATGTGAATGCTCTACATGGAACCTAATTTTTTCATTTCCTCCCGTTACACCCTGTAGCGGGGTGGTCACCCCACTCCAGGGCTGAAGGAGTTAAAATAGCCCTGGAGAGGGCTACAGCTGGGGGAAGCTGAGTGAGTAGCCTTATAAGAGGGCTGTGGGCCAGAAGCAGGGGAGTCTCACTCTAGCCCTAGAGTGGGAAGGGCTAGCTGCCTAGGAGCAAGGTACCTGAAGCGGAGCAGTACTGGGGAAGGGCAAAGGGAGCTGGGGAGTTCCAGCCTGGTAAGCCCCCAGGCTGCAGGCCTTGTTAAAGGCCCAAGAGGTACTGGGGCTGCCTGAGGATAGGCAAAGGCAGCAGGTCCTAACCCCTTGCCAATGATGAGTGGCCATTACAGACTGCAATCTACCCCCGTGAGTGGGGGGCTAGATGATGACTGGCAGTAGTCACTGAGACAAGGTGGGTTTAGAGAGTTGGGGGTTCCCTAGAAGGGGAGACCCAGAGTATGGGGACACTGCCAGGGGGCAGCACACCCAAGTAAAGGGGCACTGGGGTCCGGGAGGGACACCAGCTTGCAGATGGTGCTCCGAAGGCTGGAAAGAACTAATTCCCAAGATGACCAGCAGGAGATGCTGCACCGGTGAATCATCACCTTGCTACACACACACACACACCCCTTTCCCCTGGTGTTAATAGGCAAGTAGGAGTAGCTAAAATGTCTTCTCTCTTTTCCTGCCCTTCCTTGTATTTGAGTGCCCTATTCTGAGTGCATGCAAATTCATTGGTGTGTGTAAATAGCTACTGGATTGTGTGAGAGCACAGGTGGTAGGGGAGGTTACACTGAACCACTGGGGGTTGCACTTTGTCCTGAACGTTGTCAGGTTTGTCCTTGTATTCCGGAAGGAAGAACTGTAGTGTCAGCTGAAAAGTCTCTGTCTGCTGTTCCCAATCGCTTTATTAATTGAGGAAATTCATCATCTTTGAGAATCACAGCTGCTTCAGGAGATTGTACTCATGGTCTTTGTATGAGCTGGGACCAAGCTATCTCAGATTGTGAAGATAAGGACTCGAAATTCAGTGGGCAGCCAGTACAACTGTCTGAGAATTAGCTAGACATGCTCCCACTGACCTGCATTTTTCATGCTGTGTTTTGCACTTACTTGAGGGATGGGGTATTTTTAGTAGCTGTGGATTCCTTCATAAGTACAGTCAATTACAATAATTGAATCTGAAGGTCACAAGTGTATAGAGCTCCATAGCCAGGTCTGGATCTGACAGAATAGGTTGTAACCTTCTGACCAGTCAAAGGGGGAAGAAGTGTTGTTTTTGTTGCTCTTGCTATTTGGGTGCCTAATATTAGAGGAATCCAGGAGGGACAGGCTTGAGGTTGTTGTTGCTGCCAACTCTTATTTTCAAATATTATCAAATAGAAAAAAGGCTACCTTCTAGCATTATTTTAAGTAATTTAAAAACAGGAAGTGGTGCAGTCTTCCTCAATCCTTTTTGAGATGTTTGTTTTTTAGTATTTTTTCCCCCCAAAATAAATGTTTGCTCTTCAAAGGCTGTGTTCAGAAAATGTGTATGATATATGATGGCTGTGTGAGGATTTGGTGATTAAAAGTAACAGTGGTCTTCAAGTTTGGGACTATTGTAACTGCTCTTATTGGTATTGACAAGAATCTGCGGTAGAGCTAACTCATGTTTTCTTTCCTGGGACATCGGGAAGTGATGTTTTAAAAACCGAGTTGGGCTTCATTTTGCTTTGTGACATTGATGGCCAGATCATAAGCTGGTATAAACTGAAGCCAATGAGTTGCATCCATTTACACCAGTTGAAAATCTATCCCTTATGAGATTTTATCTTTTTGTTGGGAGAAGGGTCTCTGTCCTTCGTTTTAATTTGATTTTGATACAACATATACTATACATTCATTGGGTTTGCCATTACTGAAATCCTCTCCCATTAATCCTTAATTTTGGAGGTAGAAGGAAACAACCTTTATTGCTTTTGCCCACAATGTCTTTTCAAATTACAGCCCTGTGTTACTTCTTCCAGATCTCTTTTTAATCATGGAGAAGGTTTTAGAAAATTTCCCTCTGGTTGCAGATTTGCTACCAACTGAAAGAGAATTCTAAATTAATACAACTCTTAACACATGTACATGAAGAAAATGAAATAAGGCTATATAAAAGTCTTATTTGATGGCTTCATTTCATTAAGAAGAACAAAGTTCTGATCCCAGAATATAGATTATACATTCACATATAAAATATTTTTCAGCAGACTTCTGATTATTGCTGAGTATTTCCTTTTGTAACCTTAGAGATTTTGTTTTAGTGGGCAAAAAAAGGAAAACTGTATGTAATTTAAATCTGATTTCTCTGTATTTCCTCTAAATTGTTCAACAAAGGTTGTCCTTCGTGACAAAATATCCTGGACCTGTTTCATGTATCCTCCTGCTATCTAGATCAGTGGTTTTCAATCCTTTTTTTTTTTTTCATTTGTGAACCCCTAAAAATTTTTGAATAAAGGTGTGTGCAGACAAATTTGGAAATCTTAGACATAGTCTGCGAACTCTCCAGGGGTCTGCGTACCGCAGATTGAAAACCTCTGATCTAGATGGAAAGGTGGAATTTTGCAGAGACTGATAGTAGAGCGGCATCGGGGGAGAGGGGAGAAATGCTTTTTCCCCACTCACGAAGTGAATCTCTAGCAAGTGCTTTTTGACAGTAATTTGATATGAAAGCTGACCAATATGAAACTGAGAATTGGACAACAGCAGTCTCGTAGAATTTTGAAGAAACATAATTGGACAAGTCCAGGACATATCATCACAATACAGTGAAATGCAACTAACAAGATAGACTTTTTATTGGAATCCCTCTGGGTGGGAGAAGTTTTGTACAGCCTGCCTTTGCCAACAGATGGGAGCTAATAAAGAGCTACTATGCAAGATTGTTTCTTTAGGATGGCAGAGATGCTGACAATTAACAGAGAATGATTGAGAGGTATTGCAAATGCTTTGCCAATTTCAGCAGCACTTAATGCCCAAGTTTTAGTGCTTCAATATTTCCGGCACTAGTACTGAGTTTCTGAGATAGTCCATTCATAATGGCAAGGCCAGTGTTGCTTTGACATAGATCTCTTAGGTAAATTTTTGCTGTAGAGTATATGCAGGTCTGGATTAGAAGTGGAAAGCAATATCACTCTATTTATGCTTGGTCGTCTTAAACAAGATATTCCACAGAGCAATTTCACAAATTATCTGGTAACCTGTTGCTAATCCCTGTGGATATGGCACATAATAGCATGGCATAAAGTAATACTTAGAATGGAGTTGCTGGCTATTTTAGATCACCTTTGAATAGTTATGGGAATTGTAGTGAAACCAAAGATCTCACTGATATTATCAAGACTAGTCTCCCCTAAAAAGCATAGTGAAATGTAATACTCTTGATGATAGAAAACTGGTCACATTGGCTCCATAATAAGCTTCATCTGCTGAGCATTGTCTAGGCCGCAAACACAACTTTTCTATGCAGCATTTCAGCACTTCTATTGACACTAGTGTTTGTATGTTCTGAAAAATGAAATATAGTAATGCTATAAAGGAAAACATTTGATTTATAAGAATTTGCAGCTCACAACAGCTTGCAAATAGAAGAGCTATTTTTTTTCCCCCCTAGAGAAGAAGTATCCCTTCGGAAGTCTGGTAGAAAGCTGGTGATTATAAGAGGCTCAGTCCTACATACCTCATTTGTCCTAAGTAAGGAGTGGGGAATAGCTCCCAAAAGCAGCAAGAGTTTCATCCTGCAAGATACTGAATGTCCTCCACTCCCAATGAATCACTTGGAGTTGGGGTTCTCAACATCTCACGTGATGCTCAGCATCTCACAGTATGATATCCAAAAAGAAAGGAATAAAGGAAAAACAGAATAAATCTCCAAATGCAAAAAAACCCAAATCAGTAGAGGCAAAAATAGAAAATACGTCTATAATAACAGGAGGAAGCAAAGGACAATTCTTAGTGAAATTTCAGCACAGTTATAGAAGTCACTAGCATTACAAATTCTGCAGTGGTACATACAAGGACACTTTGGGATAAGTTGTATCTGATTATGAAGAAATCTTGCACTAAACATGAGCCTCATTTGAAAAATATGAAAAAGCAAACAAAATGTAATGAAATATGATCTGTAATCTGAAAAACAAGTAAGACTGATCCCACTAGGTTTGGGAAAGAAGAAACCAACAATATTTAGCACAGAGAAGCTGCAAATAACACAAGCTTAAAGCTTCAGAGGGGTAGCCGTGTTAGTCTGGATCTGTAAAAGCAGCAAAGAGTCCTGCGGCACCTTATAGACTAACAGACTTATTGGAGCATGAACTTTCGTGGGTGAACTGTCACCCACAAAAGTTCATGCTCTCATGGGTGACAGTTCACCCACGAAAGTTCATGCTCCAATAAGTCTGTTAGTCTATAAGGTGCCGCAGGACTCTGCCACTTTTACAAGTGTAAAGGTGTGCCTCTTGTTAAGGAAAAGTTAGCATATGTGACTCCATTTTGGTTTGGGGCCCACCATTGTCTAAAAGCAAACACATCATGCACCGGGAGGATTGTTCCTTAGATACTGCATTCCTGTGAAAACCCTCCCCCTTGTTTCCAGCCTGTCTCGACTCCCGGTTTCTGTTCTTTGTCTGTTCCTAACTCCCTGCCTCCTGGCCTTGATGTGAGCCTCCCATCCTGATAAGAAAGGCTACTGGTGCATTGCTTTAGGACCATGTTGTGTAGTTGAAGTAATGGTCTAGCACGGGGAATGTACCTAGCAGGGATAGGTGGTAGATAAGGGAAGGGTTTGTCTATTGGCTAAGGTTTCCGATGCATGAGGGCAACATGCTTTGCTAAAAGATATATAATCTCTGTATAACCTGCATTTGGGGTCCCCTCCTGACTAGTGGGGGGCACCATGCTTGAGCATAACTTAGTGTCTCTGGAAACTCTACAGTTGTGGACTTTGTTGGTGTGCCTCAGCCTAGACTCGAACTGTGCGTGACCTAGCAGGTATAATTCGTAGCAGTTCTTGTGCGTGACCTATCAGGTGTAATTTGTAACACTCTTAAGAAAAAAGAGAGGATTTGCCTTACTGGATCAAACTAGATCATCTAGTCCAGTATCTTGCCTCCAACTCACCTGTACCAAGATGCTTCAGATAAAGGGGAAAAAGCTCATTAGTGGATATTTGTGGAATAACCACTGCATAGGAGAAGTTTCTTCTTAATGTTCAGCAGTTAGCTGCTGTCTTAATGTCATGAAGAATGAGTTCATATCCTATTATTTTTAATTTGTGATATAATTGTGGATGTTTATCCATATAAATGTCTAATCTTTTAAATCCTACTGAGCTCTTGTAATCCAGTCTGTTTTTATGACCATGTGTTCCACAAGTTACTTTTAACCATATAAAGTAAACTTGCCGGCTTTTCTGGGGGCATGTCAGGGCATGGCCTTTGGAGGTGGTTGCAGGCAGCTGTAATTTATAGCAGCTCTGAGGCTACTCCAGTTTATGCCAGGGGCTGAACTGGCTCCAGGGAATCGGGTATACTGGATGCATATAAGGTATAGACCTGCTGCTCAGTCAGATGTGACTTATCAGGGATTCACCATGGGATCTTAAAATCAAGATGGGTTCTTTTTTCTCTCATATCTACTATAATAAAAGTTTTCTAGGTCAAATTCTGTCTTGAGTTACACCTATACAAAACCATTAGGCCCTCAGTAACCTAGGACCTATGCAACCTTTTCATCTTCAGTTGATTTGCACAGTGGTAATTGTTTGTAACTTAGTAAACAACTATGTTGATGGACAAGGAAAAAAATAGAATCCAGCTCACTCTTACAGCATACTAGCTGTGTAGTGCTAACAGGAGTAATGAGCATTAAAACATGCTTCTCACTACAGACATAGGGATGGCTGAAGACACACACTGACCAGAACTGCTGAGTAAATTGCTATAATTTTTACATAGTCACTTGAAAGAATAATTCTACTACAAAAAGTTTAGATTCTCTGTTTGTGAAAGGAGGTAAAGGGGACTGGGGTTTAATAATTTCCAACCTCTAAGAGGTTTTGTAGGATTTAAGTAATGAAGTTAAAGAACTTCAAAGATTGCTTGCTCAGAATTCACAAAGCACTCATTTGTATTTTCTTAACAAAATATTTTATTGGCTGAGCTTATAATGCATTCCTCTCAACTTGATGGCATTATTGTCTGTCTGGCTGTCAAACTGTAACTTCTCAATTCTGCAGCCAATTAATTCCAAAATTTCAGGGAATATTCTAGGCATCAATGGACAAAAATCTATTGATGGGGAGGGGGTGGGAAATGGGGAATACATGGAAGCCCTGCCATCCATTTAGCACAGCCACAGGTTCAAGTGCCCCTGCAATTGACTTATCGATCAATCAACTGGTTTGATGCTTTCCAGTATAACAGTACTTTTGCTCATCCTCCTAATAGGAGGATACCCTGAATGATTTATCTCCCAGTCAGTTAGTTAATAAGGTGGGCAGGGAGACGGGGTATGCCATAGCCCCTGGCATGCGGATGAGTGGGTACAGAGCATGGGGAATGTGGAGATGGAGGAATGGGGGTGCACAGATCCCCTGTTGGGAGAGAATCTGGGAGCCCTGCTATGCTGAGGGGTTGGCACAGTGTTCCTAGCATGGGAAGAGTGGGGATGAGGGACAGAAAGAGACCCAGGGAAGGGGTGAATTCAGGAAAGGAGTACTCCTAGAACCCCCGGAGGGGGGAGATCACACAGAACCACTGGAGGGTGGGTGAGAGAGACCCTTGGGTGGGGGGAGGAAAAACTTTTTTCAGTTCAGGTGTGGGAAAGATGAAACAGAGTAAAAGGGGAAAATATAAAAGAAGCAAAATGCCAGGTCTTGTTAGTGACTCTGTCCCAAGTTATGGCAGTATGAGTGAACATGCTTTTGCAGATGAAGTTATCTGAATGCTAGACCTTGGCAAGTGACATGGCTCAACTTGCTCTGCCCTATCACACCTAAAATGAATAATTTTTTTTTTTTAAATTGGAAAAATAGGATTTAAAGTGTCGGCATTAAAACACATGATACTCTACTTCTTCATTTCACATTGCGAGAAACTTTGGCTCTGATTTGGGTACATAAGCACATTTGTAACTAAGCATGTGAGCAGTTGTCTTTTCCTTCAAGCTAGGAATATGCTGAAGTATCTTAGCATTAAGTATTCTGTGCAGCAAGAGAATTTTTGAAAGGGATCTTAAACCTTATTCTTTGGCATTTGTTAGTCTCTAAAGTGGGGGAACAGGTTACCCTACATCTGCTTATGGTGATATTCTTCCACCTTTCTTTGAAGCATCTGATGCTGGGCACAGTCAGAGATGGAATTCTGGACTAAGTGTCCGATATCCAGTATGGGAATTCCTGAGTTGCTCACCGGGGGTCTATCACACAACTGAAGGTAAACCCTGCTGGCTTTGTCTTGCGAACTTGTATTTCTACCTTTGCTGCGGAAAGGGGGCATTATATAAAACAGCATTCCATTCTGTGTCTGCATTTTTATATTTCTCTATCTACAACATACTACAATTGTGCTTACTGCTGTTCCAGTCACTCCAGATCTGATCTAATTTGGATGAGGATTACCTGTTCAGGTAGAGATGCAAACAATTAAAACATAAATCCAAGACTTCTCTATGTAATTAAAGAAAAATAAGGCATTTTAAGAAATAGGATTGCAGTATGTAAGTTAATTTAAAGGAAGAAAGCAGGAGAGAGGAGAAAGTGGAGAGAAGGGAGATAATTTGCTAAAGAATTCTGACTCCCTCTACTGAGTAAAGAAATGGAGGGGAGAAAGTGGGAGGAGAGCCGTGAGAAGAGGCATTCGGATGCCATGGAGATGGGTACAGTATAAAAATCAGTATGTGGAGGTTGATATTAAATTCCTGCCAGCCAGAAATTGGTTTTATACAGGGCAGCAGTGTAAAGAAAAGACCGCAAGAGTTGTGGTAGTCTTTTCTACAATATTTCTAGTCCTGATGTAGGAAATGGGCAATAAAATGCCCTAAGGGCCTGGTTCTCCATTCTTCTACACTAGTTTTACATGGGAGCAAATAATTGAGTTCTAAAGCTTTAGCCTGTCTCCCGTACATTTGCTTTTTCTTTAATGTCTGCTTTTGTTTTTCTTAATTTCACTCTAATCTGATTGAAAAAAAAAATCAAGCTCTCCTAAGAAATACGTTATGCTGCTTCATGGGTTTGGGATTTTGCAGAAAAAAAAATTGTGCCTGAGTGGGAAGGAACTAAATGTTCAGCTGTGGTACAAGATAACTCAATAAGACTGTGTTTTCTAATCTCCATGTCTGTGTAACACTGCTTTGAAAGATTGTCCCTTTTCATTTTAGGATTTTCTTTGTTCTCTGCTTTTAATTTTTCACTCTTAGTACCTAAGCGCTGATGCTGTTATTTATATCCACAGGTATAAAGAATGTCAGTTCAGATGTATTACATGGTACTTAAAAAAAAAAAAAAAAAACCCCTTCCATGAAATGTAATAGAACAATTTTAGTTTTCTGAAAATTATGGTGGTAATAATGCTATTCTTTTAAAACTCAAGTTTCCAGCTGATTTATGAATTGGTATAAGAACACTTGGCTACTTGAGTCCAAATCCTGCTCTCCTTACTTATTTAAGTAGTCTCATTGGCTTCAGTGGGACTATTTCTATGATTAGGTTAAGTAGGATTTGGCCTCTGGTCTGCAGGTCTCTTACAATAATAAGTAGTGCCATAGGAAAATACTTACTGTAACTTAACTACTCAGAAGTATATTGCATACAAAAGTGTATTAAATGACGTGATTTTAGCTTGCCAAGGCAATCACTCAAAAGTCCAGAAATGGCAGCTTTGCAGTTGCCTGTTCAACCTTAATTCTGTCCCCTTGTGTCCTATGTCCAATGAAGCACATTAGGCAGGGGCCCTGTGGGGGTGGGGGGAGGGGGAATAGTTTGCAATCATGTAGTTAGAGACCATATCCTTATGCATAAAGGAGCAGCATCAAGGTTGCACAGGCAACAACAGTAAATCTTTTAAAAAAGAACAAAGAGTACTTGTAGCACCTTAGATACTAACCAATTTATTTGAGCATAAGCTTTCGTGGGTAAAACCCACTTCATTGGATGCATGCAGTGGAAAATACAGTAGACAGACACACACACAACATGAAAAAATGGGTGTTGCCATACCAACTCTTTTTTTCATGGTGGGTGTGTGTCTGTCTACTGTATTTTCCACTGCATGCATCCAATGAAGTGGGTTTTAGCCCACGAAAGTTTATGCCCAGATAAATTTGTGGCACCTTAGAGATTAACAAGTACTCCTAGTTTTTTTTTGTTTTTTTTTTGCTGATACAGACTAACACGGCTACCACTCTGTAAAGTAAATCTGTTGTGTCTCGGTTTCAGGGTAACTGATCCTCCACAAGCCATTGAGGGCACCCACAAGGTTTCTGGCTCCTAGCTGTCATCTCTCTTGGGTGTAAACCCAAGGAAGCCAATTAAAAACTATTAAAGTACTTGGCAGACTTATTTATATCTATCCCTGAAGTATCTAGGTGCTGATCCCTTAAGACCCACTGAAGTCCTTTCAAATATCACAAAAAACGGCTTTTGAACTGAAAGGAGACCAACACTGCCACTCTCAGCCTTGAATTAGAAGATTAACTACGTTAGCTGGCAGCACTGTTACCATAGGAGGGTGGAGATGAGCAGGAGGAGTGGACTCCTGGGGCATGTGCTGGGTCTGGGGAACGGTTAGGGGGAAACCAACCTGCCCCTCTTTCTTCCCTCAAATGCACTGAAAGTTGGGGAAGCTCCTCTCACATGTCCCCCAGAGTGGGGAATGGGCTATATGGTAGCTCCCAGGCATTCCCCGTGTAGTATTGTGGGGCTGCTGCTGTTTTGGGGGCAGTGCAGGCCTGGGTCTTGGAGTTGTTTTTGTTCAGCTATTCTTTTGGCACACGGCCAAAAGTTTCCTCAAACGATAAATAACAAATTGCAAGAACTTTTTCTAGTAGAAAGTATTATGCAAAACTAACCACAGTGGTAATGCCAGCTCCCCCATGATGCTATTTTGCCAAAACAAAAATAAACCCCCCAACAGTTATAGATTGACTGACTGGTATGTTCTGAGAGTGGCAGTATTCTCTTTTCAGTCAGAGCTTAATCAGGCTTTTCTGATACTTGCAAGGAGTTCAGTCAGTCTTAAGTGATCAGCACCTAGGTATTGCAGGGATAGATATAAAGAAGTCTGTCCAATACCTTAATAGTTTCTAATTGGCTTCCCTTTGGAGTAGCCACGGCAGATATAAGTTTTCAGCCACAGTTACATTTAGGTTGATAGCACTTTTATAGTCACCTTTCTTTCTAAGGATATTAGAGTGCTTTGTAATGATGGATTAAGCCTGCTGACCCCATGAAAGAGCTACCTATTGTCCCCATTTTTATAATAGAGGTTTTGTGATTTACACAGGTCATGCAAAGGTGAGAAGAGCCTAATTCCTAACACTCAAGTTCTCGGCTCTAATCATTAGCCATGCCCCTTCTGTCACTTACACCAATGGGACATAGAGTGCCAAAGTCCCTGCTGAGCATTTTGGGATCTTGGTATTTGCCAGCTCATGTCTTTTACAATAAGACAGGTTTCAGAGTAACAGCCGTGTTAGTCTGTATTCGCAAAAAGAAAAGGAGTACTTGTGGCACCTTAGAGACTAACCAATTTATTTGAGCATGAGCTTTCGTGAGCTACAGCTCACTTCATCGGATGCATACCGTGGAAACTGCAGCAGACTTTATATATACACAGAGAATATGAAACAATACCTCCTCCCACCCCACTGTCCTGCTGGTAATAGCTTATCTAAAGTGATCATCAGGTTGGGCCATTTCCAGCACAAATCCAGGTTTTCTCACCCTCCACCCCCCCACACAAATTCACTCTCCTGCTGGTGCTAGCCCATCCAAAGTGACAACTCTTTACACAATGTGCATGATAATCAAGTCGGGCCATTTCCTGATTTCTGATAGGGCCTAATAACATCAGCCACACTATCAGAGGCTCGTTCACCTGCACATCCACCAATGTGATATATGCCATCATGTGCCAGCAATGCCCCTCTGCCATGTACATTGGTCAAACTGGACAGTCTCTACGTAAAAGAATATAAATGGACACAAATCAGATGTCAAGAATTATAACATTCATAAACCAGTCAGAGAACACTTCAATCTCTCTGGTCATGCAATCACAGACATGAAGGTCGCTATCTTAAAACAAAAAAACTTCAAATCCAGACTCCAGCGAGAAACTGCTGAATTGGAATTCATTTGCAAATTGGATACTATTAATTTAGGCTTAAATAGAGACTGGGAGTGGCTAAGTCATTATGCAAGGTAGCCTATTTCCTCTTGTTTTTTCCTACCCCCCCCCCCAGATGTTCTGGTTTAACTTGGATTTAAACTTGGAGAGTGGTCAGTTTGGATGAGCTATTACCAGCAGGAGAGTGAGTTTGTGTGTGTATGGGGGTGGGGGGGATGTGAGAAAACCTGGATTTGTGCTGGAAATGGCCCAACCTGATGATCACTTTAGATAAGCTATTACCAGCAGGACAGTGGGGTGGGAGGAGGTATTCTTTCATATTCTCTGTGTATATATAAAGTCTGCTGCAGTTTCCACGGTATGCATCCGATGAAGTGAGCTGTAGCTCACGAAAGCTCATGCTCAAATAAATTGGTTAGTCTCTAAGGTGCCACAAGTACTCCTTTTCTTTTTACAATAAGACAGGAGATGCAACTAGTAGTCTCACACGTGACATGTGACATTTGATGTTCCTGTATCTTCAGTTTATAAGAAATCTTGTCCATCTTTAAACAAGTAAAGGTATTTTCTCTCTCCATATGAGGTAATAGTGTACCAGAGTGTCCTGTCCTTTGCAAACAGTGTAGTGTGGTGGCAGTCATTCCTCCCCCTCTGGCTCAGAGGGAGGCCAGAACTCCTCACTAAACAGACAATCTTTATTATGAAATCTTTATTATGTGTCGTCTTGGGGATTGTATGCATCCGATGAAGTGAGCTGTAGCTCACAAAAGCTTATGCTCAAATAAACTTCTTAGTCTCTAAGGTGCCACAAGTACTCCTTTTCTTTTTGCAGATACAGACTAACACGGCTGCTACTCTGAAACCTGTCATCTTGGGGATTTGTGACAAGCTTTCTGTGCTAGCCAAAAGAGGGCAGAGATGTTGAATCAGATGGCTTTTGGGGTTCATCTCAGCAATGTCAGGGATAAATTGAGAGACCCAATATTACATCTTTTAGATTATGCAGATCCCCTCTACATCCAAACAATTAGAAAAAAATGTCTTTCCCTTGGTGACCTTTCAGATTCTCAGTTTTAAAGAAAAGGCAGTTTTTTACTGAAACCACTTCAGTGTATAACAGCTCTTCAGAAGATTCTATATTAGGGGAAGTTCCAGAACACAGCACCACTGAGTTTATAACTTGCTGTACCAGATGACTGGAAGATAGCTAATGTAACACTGATTTTTTTTAAAAAGCGCTCCAAAGGCAACCCTGTCAATTACAGGCCAGTAAGCCTAACTTCAGTACCAAGCAAATTGGTAGAAACTATATTAGGGAACAGAATGATCAGGTTCATAGATAAACATGATTTGTTGGGGAAAGAGGCAACACACTTTTGTAAAGGAAATTCATGTTTCACCAGTCTGTTAGAATCCTTCAAAGGATTCTACAAGACTATGGATAAGGCTAACAAAGTATTGTAATGCCCCTATATATAAATCCATAGTATGCCACACCTTGAATGTTATGTCCAGTTCTGTTTGCCCCATCTCAGAAATGATATAGTGGAACTGGAAAAGATTCAGAGAAGGGCAACAAAGTTGATCAAGGGTAGACAATGGCTTTCATATGAGGAAAGACTAGAAAGATTAGGGCTGTTCATCTTAGAAAAGAGATGACTAAGGGGGGTTATGGTAGAGTTCTCTATTCATGATTTTATAGAAGTTTTTATCCACACAATACAAAAACAAGGGATCAACCGATGAAATTACTAGGCAGCAGGTTTAATACAAACAAGGGAAGTACCTTTTCACATAAAACACTGACCTGTGGAACTCATTGCCACAGGATGTTGTGATAGCCTCACGTATAACTGGCTTAAAAAAAGAAGTGAAGTTCCTGGAGGATAGGTTTGTCAATGACTGCTAGCCAAGATGGTAAGGAACACAACCCCAAGCTCGTTGCATCCCTAAACCACTGACTACCAGAAGCCAAGAGTGGAAGACAAGGGGGTTAATCATTTTGTAATGGTCCTGTTTGGTATGCTCTCTGCCAGAGACGTGATACTGGGCAAGATAGACCATTGCCGGCCCCAGTATGGCAGCTCTTACGTTCTTAAGTGTATGTATGGGAAAACCAAGGCACAAGGATAAGTCAACATTTTCAAAAGTGATCTCTAATTCTGACCATGATTTTTTGGTTCTTGTATCAGGCTGGCAAATGTGGGTAGCCCAAAGTGCAGCAAAGTATGGGATGGTCTAAGGCAGTGTTTCCTAAACTTGGGACGCCGCTTGTTCAGGGAAAGCCCCTGGTGGGCTGGGCCGGTTTGTTTACCTGCCGTGTCTGCAGGTTCGGCCGATCACAGCTCCCACTGGCTGCGGTTCGCTGTGCCCGGCCAATGGGGGCTGCAGGAAGCTGCATCCAGTACGTCCCTCCCTTCCTGCAATGGGTGCCCAAAGTTAGCACCTCAGCAAATCAAGCCTTAGGTATCTAAAGTCCTATGTCCAGAAAAAAGGCCTCTAAAATAAGAGGCCATTTCTTACTGTGGGCATCAGTGGTTTGCCAAAGGTAGGGTTGCCAACGTTGTATTTTTAAAACAAAAAATAAGGGACTGTTTTCTTAGCACCCCTGCCTCACCTCTCCTTCTGATATCATCATCATCCTCCTCCTCATCATTATTAATTATAAATACTACTACAGTAGAACCTCCGAGTTACAAACACCTCGGGAATGGAGGTTGGTTGTAACTGAAATGTTTAACTCTGAACAAATATTATGGCTGTCCTTGCAAAAGTTTAAAACTGAACAATCTTAATTTAAATGAAACAAGCACAGAAACAGTTGCCTTTCCTTGTCAAATCTGTGTTTTTGTTTTTTTTTTAGTGGTTTACGTTTAACACAGTATTGTACATTATTTGCTTTTTTTCTTTCTGCTGCCTGATTGCATACTTCCAGTTCCAGATGAGGTGTGTGGGTGACCAGTCAGCTTGTAACTCAGGTGCTCATAACGCTGAGCTTTACTGTACTAATAAGCAATACTCACCAACATTCACCAGGGGCATTTCTTGCTGCTGCTTGCAGCACTCATCAGCTCCCAATCTTGTTGTACAGAGATGAAAAAATAAGGAATGTCCCTTGTAATAAGGGACTGTTGTCAACCCTAATTCAAGGTCACATAGTGAATCAGTATCTAAGGGGTGATTAGAATCCACACATCTTCTGGTGCCCAGTCCTTTGCTTTATCCATTCATCATATTACCTCTTCAGAGGTGTCAGAGTAATAGGAGCTGAAGGGGGAATGATTGCCCATTGAGAGAAGATTATACTCTATCTATTGATCTGAGTGTTGTTTTTTAGTTGAGTATATTTCTCATATCATCTTTGCTGCAGTTTGTTAGATGACCTTGAAGACAAGCTATGCAAAATTTTTATGGAGACATACCAGCTCAGGCACTTAATGTTCTTGTCTGTCAATACTTGATGATAAACCCAATATTAAACTCATGGGGAGGTGGGGGAGTATAGTTTTGCAAGGAAGTTGTTGCTGACAGGAGACTACTATCCTCATTGTGGCCATCAGGCGTTTAAAACTCCTATTGACTTCAGCTTTTATACAGCTGAACTTCCACTGAACCGCTGGATTCGCAGAGCATTATAAGAACTATTTACTTTATGTTGAATAATAAACGTCACCTTTCCCTCAAATAGTAGTAACTCTTTTTTTTATGTTGCAATAGGTTCTGCCTGGCATTTTGCAGAAGCATTGCTGTATTTTACCAGACAGGAATACAGGTAAACCTCTTCTTCTTTTTTAATTTTTTGATCTGTTAATGTGCCTTTCTTGTGAGATGCAGAGAAACATGAAAGCACAATTGTATAAGATTGAGAAGATTTCTTGTTTCTAGAATTGGACTGAAAAGTGAAAAATGAGATATTTATTTCAAACAGTAAGTTGATTCCTCTGTTTAAGTGATCCGTTTTCAGGTGAAATAGGTTTACAAGTTACGTTCTATTTTTGGCTATTATCTTTGTAGGAAATTGCTAACAGATCTTGCTTTATAAAGTTGAATATGTTAACTCCCGAACTACTTTGCTAGCCAGAAAAATAATTATTATTAATAATACAAAGAGGTTTAACACTGGAGTCCATTTGTGGCTGGGTCCCTGTGGTTCTTAACTTTTCATACTGACATTTGAGTTATAAATACTTGTACTGTATTTATTTAAAGTGTGTTTCTCAATGCATAAAAGAATAGAGTGGAAGATGATGTGAAATTACTAGTTTAGGTAAGTTCTTACTCTTTTGTGTATAGATTATGATGTGGTAAGTTTGACTTTTGAAGAATTATATGGAAGGAAAATCTCAAGGTGAGTGAGAAGAGATATTTGTATCTACCCTGAAAAACAAAATATCAATTTGAAATACATTTATTTCATCAGAAGCCCTTGCTTGAAACCTGGAGTCTTCGTAAAACAAGAAGATTTATAAAACATATTAATCCTCATAAATATGGTGAAATTTGGTTGTGTGACAAATTGTGTGAACATTTTAAAATACTTGGAAGTAGTTGTGCATTAATTTCATAGAGTTCGAGAAAATACACAACAACTCATTTGTGTGATCAGTTGAACATATATCAATGCACAAAGCACTTCCATTTTCTCAAAAAAATAAATTAAAATCTGATTTCTTTCCCTCAGCCTATTTGCATGTAGAACTTGACCCATACATCATGTGACTCATGGGTATATTATTGTAATTAAAGATAAGTTGAAATTTCATTTATATATTTCTTAAACTGCAAGACCTAAAATAATAAAACAATTGTCTTGCCTATCAAATTTGGACATCATTAATAACGTGAGCACAGACTGAGTGTAAAAGCCAAAGTTTGTTCATTCCTTTCTTCCTGTTTTCAAACTATCTTGAAAAATTCTGTCAAGATAATGGCTATAATGACAACATTCCATTTGGTGTTTGTTCATTAGTGTATTCTGTATTACTCTGCTTACTCATAGGGCTTGATCCCGATCCTATTGAAGTCAATGGTGACATTCACACTGATTTCATTGGTACATAATTGTGTCCTGCAGATATTAAGGCCAAAATTTTCAAAAGTTGATGCCTAAAATTAGGCTTTTGAATTCATCCACTTGGATAAATGGCCCAACTTTCAAAAATGCTGAACACCCACCACTCATTGACCTTTCAAAGTCAAGCCCCTTATTTAGGTGCCTTAATGCACCTAGTTTTGAAAAATCTTGGTCTGTGTTTTAGGCGAGAGACACCTGTTTATATTTGGTGACGGGTTTCAGAGTGGTAGCCGTGTTAGTCTGTGTTAGCAAAAAGAAAGAGTACTTGTGACACCTTAGACTAACAAATTTATTTGAGCATAAGTTTTCGTGGGCTAAAATCCACTTCATTAGATGCATGCAGTGGAAAATACAGTAGGAAGATAGATATTGTGACAAAGTTCCTCCTCTACCTTGGTGGGTCCCACACTCATTGGCGGATTTGCTCGCCTCCGAGATTCACAACAGCCCTCAGTTTGGCCACTTCCATGGCTCAAATCTGCCATTCACTCAGATAACCTCATCGCTGGCCCGCGTGGGGAAAAAGAGAACAACAACACCTGCAGTCTCTGCTGATCCACCACGTAGGTCAGGGAACAGCCCAAAGACCTCCCCTCTGGTGGAACCCACAGTCCAGGTCAACTCTTGTGTCTGATCACGAGTTGAGAGGTTTGTGGGGAACCTGGTCCCACCCTCTACTCTGGGTTCCAGCCCAGGGCCCTGTGGAATGCAGCTGTCTAGAGTGCCTCCTGTAACAGCTGCATGACAGCTACAACTCCCTAGGCTACTTCCCCATGGCCTCTTCCCAACACCTTCTTTATCCTCCCCACAGGACCTTCCTCCTGGTGTCTGATAACCCTTGTACTCCTTAGTCCTCCAGCAGCACGTCCTCTCACTCCCAGCTCCTTACATGCCTCTCCCTAACAGAAGTGAGGTCCTTTTTTAAACCCAGGTGCCCTGATTAGCCAGCCTGTCCTAATTGATTCTAGCAGCTTCTTAATTGGCTCCAGGTGTCCTAATTAGCCTGCCTGGCTTAACTGGTTCCAGCAAGTTCCTGCTTGTTCTGGAACTGCCCCGTCACCTTACCCAGGGAAAAGGGATAGACTTAATCTGGGACTAATATATGCCTTCTATTACTCTTCTGTAGCCATCTAGCCTGACCCTGTCACATCACACATGCTCTCACTCTCTACAAAAAGGAGGATTCTGCGTGGACTCCTCCTGAAGGTCAAAACAACAGACTGGACTTCTACATAGTGCTTCCGCTGACGTGCACAGGCTGAAATTGTGGAAAAGCAGCATCACTTGCTCCATAACCTCAGCCATGCAGAACACACTGCCATCCACAGCCTCAGAAACAACTCCTTTGTCAGCCTTTTTGATTATGTCAGAGGTGCTGTCGTCCCCATGAATAGGTCAGAATATGAACAAGAGGCTGCTCGGCAGCTCTCCAACACCACATTCTACAAGCCATTACCCTCTGATCCCACTGAGGGTTACCAAAAGAAACTATACCATCTGATCAAGAAATTCCCTGAAAAAGCACAAGAACAAATCCACCCAGACACACCCCTAGAACCCCAACCAGGGGTATTCTGTCTGCTACCCAAGATCCATAAACCTGGAAATCCTGGACGCCCCATCATCTCAGGCATTGGCATCCTGATAGCAGGATTGTCTGGCTATGTAGACTCCCTCCTCAGGCCCTACGCTACCAGCACTCCCAGCTATCTTCGAGACACCACTGACTTCCTGAGGAAACTACAATCCATGGGTGATCTTCCAGAAAACACCATCCTGGCCACTATGGACGCAGAAGCCCTCTACACCAACATTCCACACAAAGATGGACTACAAGCCATCAGGAACAGTATCCCCGATAATGTCACGGCAACCCTGGTGGCTGAACTTTGTGACTTTGTCCTCACCCATAACTGTTTCACATTTGGGGACAATGTATACCTTCAAGTCAGCGGCACTGCTATTGGGTACCCACATGGCCCCACGGTATGCCAACATTTTTATGGCTGACTTAGAACAACGCTTCCTCAGCTCTCGTTCCCTAATGCCCCTACTCTACTTGTGGTACATTGATGACTTCTTCATCATCTGGACCCATGGAAAAGAAGCCCTTGAGGAATTCCACCATGATTTCAACAATTTCCATCCCACCATCAACTTCAGCCTGGACCAATCTACATGGGATGTCCTATACCGGAAATCTACTGACCACTATACTTACCTACATGCCTCCCAGCTTTCATCCAGACCACAAGATCCACTGTCTACAGCCAAGCACTAAGATACAACCACATTTGCTCCAACCCCTCAGACAGAGACAAACACCTACAAGGGTGATGTCATGGTGGGAGTCTGCTATAGACCACCGGATCAGGCGGATGAGGTGGACGAGGCTTTCTTCCGGCAACTCATGGAAGTTACTAGATCGCAGGCCCTGGTTCTCATGGGAGACTTCAATCACCCTGATATCTGCTGGGAGAGCAATACAGTGGTGCACAGACAATCCAGGAACTTTTTAGAAAGTGTAGGGCACAATTTCTTGGTGCAAGTGCTGGAGGAACCAACTAGGGGTAGAGCCCTTCTTGACCTGCTGCTCACAAACCAGGAAGAATTAGTAGGGAAAGCAAAAGTGGGTGGGAACCTGGGAGGCAGTGACCATGAGATGGTTGAGGTCAGGATCCTGACACAGGGAAGAGCGAGCAACAGAATACAGACCCTGGACTTCAGGAAAGCAGACTTCGACTCCCTCAGGGAACTGATGGGCAGGATCCCCTGGGAGAATAACATGAGGGGGAAAGGAATCCAGGAGAGCTGGCTGTATTTCAAAGAATCCTTATTGAGGTTACAGGGACAAACCATCCCGATGTGTAGAAAGAAATGATAAATATGGCAGGCGACCAGCTTGGCTTAACAGTGAAATCCTTGCGGATCTTAAACTTAAAAAAGAAGCTTACAAGAAGTGGAAGATTGGACAAATGGCCAGGGAAGAGAATAAAAATATTGCTCAGGCATGCAGGAGTGAAATCAGGAAGGCCAAATAACACCTGGAGTTTCAGCTAGCAAGAGATGTTAAGAGTAACAAGAAGGGTTTCTTCAGGTATGTTGGTAACAAGAAGAAAGTCAAGGAACGTGTGGGCCCCTTACTGAATGAGGGAGGCAACCTAGTGACAGAGGATGTGGAAAAAGCGAATGTACTCAATGCTTTTTTTGCCTCTGTCTTCACGAACAAGGTCAGCTCCCAGACTACTGCACTGGGCAGCACAGCATGGGGAGTAGGGACCAGCCCTCTGTGGAGAAAGAAGTGGTTCAGGACTATTTAGAAAAGCTGGACAAGCACAAGTCCATGGGGCCGGATGCACTGCATCCGAGAGTGCTAAAGGAGTTGGCGGCTGTGATTGCAGAGCCATTGGCCATTATCTTTGAAAACTCATGGTGATCGGGGGAAGTCCCGGATGACTGGAAAAAGGCTAATGTAGTGCCCATCTTTAAGAAAGGGAAGGAGGAGGATCCTGGGAACTACAGTCAGCCTCACTTCGGTCCCTGGAAAATCATGGAGCAGGTCCTCAAGGTATCAATTTTGAAGCACTTCGAGGAGAGGAAAGTGATCAGGAAGAGTCATCATGGATTCACCAAGGGCAAGTCATGCTTGACTAATCTAATTGCCTTCTATGACGAGATAACTGGCTCTGTGGATGAGGGAAAAGTGGTGGACGTGTTGTTCCTTGACTTTAACTTGCTGGCAAGAATACTGTGGGAGACCGTGTCAAAAGCTTTGCTAAAGATGTATGGGCTGGATGAATGGACTATAAGGTGGATAGAAAGTTAGCTAGATTGTCAGGCTCAAAGGTAGTGATCAACGGCTCCAGGTCCAGTTGGCAGCCAGTATCAAGCAGAGTGCCCCAAAGGTCGGTCCTCAGGCCAGTTTTGTTCAATATCTTCCTTAATGATCTGGAGGATCGTGTGGACTGAACCCTCAGCAACTTTGCCGATGACACTAAACTGGGAGGAGAGGTAGATATGCTGGAGGGTAGGGATAGGATAAAGAGGGACCTAGAAAAATTGGAGGATTGGGCCAAAAGAAATCTTATGAGGTTCAACAAGGACAGAAGAATCCCAAGCACCGCTACAGACTAGGGACCGAATGGCTCGGCAGCAGTTCTGCAGAAAAGGACCTAGGGGTGACAGTGGACAAGAAGCTGGATATGAGTCAACAGTGTGCCCTAGTTGCCAAGAAGGCCAATGTCATTTTGGGATGTATAAGTAGGGGCATTGCCAGCAGATCGAGGGATGTGATCGTTCCCCTCTATTCGACATTGGTGAGGCCTCATCTGGAGTACTGTGTCCAGTTTTGGGCCCCACACTACAAGGTAGGATGTGGAAAAATTGGAAAGCGTCCAGAGGAGGGCAACAAAAATGATTAGGGGACTGGAACACATACTTATGAGGAGAGGCTGAGGGAACTGGGATTGTTTAGTCTGCGGAAGAGAAGAATGAGGGGGGATTTGACAGCTGCTTTCAACTACCTGAAAGGGGGTTCTAAAGAGGATGGATCTAGACTGTTTTCAGTGGTAGCAGACGACAGAACAAGGAGTGCTGCTGAAGTGAAGAAAGATTGACAGAGCTGGAAGAGTACCCAGACGTCACCTACTGCAGGACAAGCCCAACAAAAAGTAACAGAACGCCACTAGCCGTCACCTTCAGCCCCCAACTAAAACGTCTCCAGTGCATCATCAAGGATCTACAACCGATCCTGAAGGACGACCCATCACTCTCACAGATCTTGGGAGACAGGCCAGTCCCTGCTTACTGACAGCCCCCCAACCTGAAACAAACACTCACCAGCAACCACACAACAGAAATACTAACCCAGTAACCTATCCTTGCAACAAAGCCCGTTGCCAACTGTGTCCACGTATCTATTCAGGGGACGCCATCATAGGACCTAATCGCATCAGCCACACTATCAGAGGCTTGTTCACCTGCACATCTACTAATGTGATATACGTCATCATGTGCCAGCAATGCCCCTCTGCCATGTACATTGGCCAAACCGGACAGTCTCTACATAAAAGAATAAATGGACACAAATCAGACATCAAGAATTATAACATTCAAAAACCAGCCGGAGAACACGTCAATTTCCCTGGTCACTCGATTACAGACCTAAAATTTGTAATACTACAACAAAAAAACTTCAAAAACAGACTCCAACGAGAAACTGCTGAATTGGAATTAATTTGCAAACTGGACATCATTAAATTAGGCTTGAATAAAGACTGGGAGTGGATTGGTCATTACACTAAGGAAAACTATTTCCCCATGCTTATTTTTTCCCCACTACTGTTACTCAAAACTTGTCAACTGATGGAAATGGGCTATCCTGATTGTCACTACAAGAGGGTGTGTGTGTGGTTCCCCTCCTCCTCCCCCCCGCTGATAGCTCACCTCATGGATCACTCTTGTTAAAGTGGGTATGGCAACACCCATTTTTTTCATGTTCTGTGTGTGTACGTGCGCGCGCACACACGCTCCTCTTCCTACTGTATTTTTCCACTGCATGCATCCGATGAAGTGGGTTTTAGCCCATGAAAGCTTATGCTCAAATAAATTCGCTAGTCTCTAAGGTGCCACAAGTACTCCTCCATTCTTTTTGTTTATATTTGGTGCATCTCATTCATTGTACAGTGTCATTCACATGAAATTTGTATATAACTCCAGTCTTCTGTAATTGCCTTGTGACACTGCTGTACAAACTGCATGCATGTGTGTGGCTGGTATGTCACAATATGCCCAGCTGGTAATTTTTTACACCATTCAGAGCTGCCAGCAGTGCCGAAAGTAAATTTGTGTTCCTAGCTCCCATAACAATGCATAGTATATTTGGAAAACAAAATATGGCGGCAAGCATAATTTTTCTTGCATTTGCTTTCAGGAGGCAATCAAATAGTAAGCAAAGAGGCTGCATGTGCAGCAGCTGGACTCCAGTGAATAAGGGGCTAACGAAAACTCAGGGGAAGACCTATATATTGCCTTGATTCGACTCTAGCCAGAGCTGTGGGGTATAGACTGCAGGGCTCATAGAAGGAGAAATTGAGCCTTTGCTAAGCTCTGAATAAAGGTTTCCAGTCAGATACACCAGCAAGGAGAAGTCTTCCCACTCTCACTGGCTCAACTCTGTTGGCTGGCCCTTGGCAGAGAGTGGAGTTAAGGTTTTCCTTGTTCCACCCTGTCCACTTCCCACACCCTTGCTATCAGTGGAGAACCTGTGTTCTCTCTCTGCTACTGGACTCCTGGTCCTGGCAGACTGTGCTGAGGTAGGGATGTGACTATGAAGCATAGGAGCTGACTTTTGTTTTTTTTGCCAGTGGGTGCCTCTTCAGAGGCGTGTGTGTGTTGGGGGGGCACTCTACCAGTTTTGGGGGGAGGCTATTTTCAGCATATTTATAAACTTCTTTCATATTCTACTTATTGAATGTGTTTATCATTGCTATCTTTACTATTTTAATGATTCAATTATGAACTACATAATTACATAATCATGAATTACAGAATATTAAGATCATTGCAATCACCTACAAGCTGTGTTCACTAACCTCCCAGTTTAAAGACATTTATGGCTCACTGTACCTTTTTGGATGAAAGTTTCAGCAATCTTATTTACATCTAGGTTCCCTGGTATTATTTTGATGCATGTTAAGGACAGCTACATTATTCAGTTGCATCTGTCCCATTGATGACTGGAGATAATTTTTAAGTCTTCTGAAGCAGGAGAATGAGCATTCCGCAGTTCAGGATGATACAAGCACAGTGAGAAGGATTCTTACAAATTTGCAGTACTCGGGAAAACATAGTGCTTCCAGAATACTGCAAATGACTCCAAGTTCTTTCTTGATGGGTAACAGCTAATTTAGGCACCATCATTTTGTATGTATTGTTGGAAGTATATTTTGCCATGTGCATTACTTTGCATTTAACACTGAATTTCATCTGCCATTTTGTTGCCAAGTCACCCAGTTTTGTGAGATCCCTTTGTAACTCTTTGCAGTCTGTTTTGGACTTAACTATCTTGAATAATTTTGTACCATCTGCAGACTTTGCCACCTCACTGTTTACTCCTTTTGCAGATCATTGATGAATATGTTGAACAGCACTGATTCCAGACCAGTACAAGCCGCTAGTGGGACACCATTATATACCTCTTTCCATTCTGAAAATGGACCATTTGTTCCTACCCTTTGTTTCCTATCTTTTAACTGGAGTGCCTGGCAATGCTTTCAGGATCATCCAACAACCATTAATTTAATGACAAGCCTTTTGTTATCTTAATCATCCTGTCTCTGATTATAAACAAACCTTCTGCCCCAAGGGCAGAAGATATTAGCAGCAGCACAGAACTCATCAATTCCACACTTTAAGCTCTGATTCCTGGGTACTGAACACCCACTATCTCCCTCCCACCCCCCCATGGGTGTTTCAGCCTTGGAGCATCCACAGAGTTGGCGCCTTTGCTATGAAGGGCTTGGTGACAATGGAGCCCTGAGAAATACCTTACTGGCAAACTTTAGATGCAGGTTTGGGTCCAGATTTTAAACTCCTCCAAAATTTTGAGGGTGCTTGGATTTAGGATGGTCAGGCCTTTGCGGCAGAGTGTTGTTTTGTTCTGTTTGTACAGCACTTTGCATGTTGGAGTCTGTGACTGTTGCTCCTTGGCACTATGATGATCCTAATAAATAATAGCGGGGTCCATTTCTATATAAAAAACAAAGGGAGGGATGGAGGGACAAAGTGTGTGGGGTAGGGAAGGCATGAAATGAAACACACAAATGTTAAAGGGAAAAAAAGTTGTTTTTTTTTTTTTAAATGCAGGTACTAGAAAGAGAAGACAAACTAGAGGCTTGGGCTAAAAGAAATCTGATGAGGTTCAACAAGGACAAGTGCAGAGTACTGCATTTAGGACAGAAGAATCCCATGCACCCCTACACACTAGGGACTGGCTGGATAAGCAGCAGTTCTGCCAAAAAGGACCTGTGGATTACAGTGAATGGGAAGCTGGATATGAGTCAACAGTGTAGCCTTCTTGCCAAGAAGGCTACAACAGCATATTGGGCTGTATTAGGAGCATTGCCAGCAGATTGAGGGAAGTGATTATTCCCCTGTATTCAGCACTGATGAGGCCACATCTGGAGTATTGCATCCAGTTTTGGGCCCCCACTGCAGAAAGGATGTGGACAAATTGGAGAGAGTCCAGCAGAGGGCGATGGAAATTATTAGGAGGCTGGGGCACATGACTTACGAGGAGAGGCTGAGGGAACAGGGGTTATTTAGTCCGCAGAAGAGAAGAGTGAGGGGGGAATTTGATAGCAGCCTTCAACCACCTGAAGCGGGATTCCAAAGAGGATGGAGGTAGGCTGTTCTCAGTGGTGGCAGGTGACAGAACAAGGAGTAATGGTCTCAAGTTACAGTGGGGGAGGTCCAGGTTGGATATTAGGAAAAACTATTTCCCTAGGAGGGTGGTGAAGCCCTGGAATGGGTTACCTAGGGAGGTGGTGGAACCTCCATCCTTAGAAGTTTTTAAGGCCTGGCTCAAGAAAGCCCTGGCTGGGATGATTTAGTTGGGATTGGTCCTGCTTTGAGCAGGGGGTTGGAGTAGATGACCTCTTACTATTTGCTCTCCCCAAAGCAGTGCAACATGATCAATCTATTACTTTTGTCTCATCAACAAGGGTACATTTATGAAATGCAACAATGGTGGTAGGGTAACTGACCTCTGTGTGTATTTTGTGCCGGTTTGATCTGTCAAACTGTGAATTGCTGACATAGATCTAGAACAGATTAAACCAAATCATACAGTCCTCGATGCTCTGTACTACCCTTTCTCATTCCACCTGAGTGGAATACACTGTTCATCTGAGTCCCTCTTATGTAGTTCCACATTTGCTAAGATTGAAACCTGTAATGGAAACAGTCATTCCAGAGTAACAGCCGTGTTAGTCTGTATTCGCAAAAAAAAAAGGAGTACATGTGGCACCTTAGAGACTGTCAAGGTTCCTCCCCCACTCTGAACTCTAGGGTACAGATGTGGGGACCTGCATGAAAAACCTCCTAAGCTTATCTTTACCAGCTTAGGTCAAAACTTCCCCAAGGTACAAAATATTCCACCCGTTGTCCTTGGACTGGCCGCTACCACCACCAAACTAATACTGGTTACTGGGGAAGAGCTGTTTGGACGCGTCTTTCCCCCCAAAATACTTCCCAAAACCTTGCACCCCACTTCCTGGACAAGGTTTGGTAAAAAGCCTCACCAATTTGCCTAGGTGACTACAGACCCAGACCCTTGGATCTTAAGAACAATGAACAATCCTCCCAACACTTGCACCCCCCCTTTCCTAGGAAATGTTGGATAAAAAGCCTCACCAATTTGCATAGGTGACCACAGACCCAAACCCTTGGATCTGAGACCAATGAAAAAGCATTCAGTTTTCTTACAAGAAGACTTTTAATAAAAAATAGAAGTAAATAGAAATAAAGAAATCCCCCCTATAAAATCAGGATGGTAGATATCTTACAGGGTAATTAGATTCAAAAACATAGAGAACCCCTCTAGGCAAAACCTTAAGTTACAAAAAAGATACACAGACAGAAATAGTTATTCTATTCAGCACAATTCTTTTCTCAGCCATTTAAAGAAATCATAATCTAACACATACCTAGCTAGATTACTTATTAAAAGTTCTAAGACTCCATTCCTGGTCTATCCCCGGCAGAAACCAGCATATAGACCGACACACAGACCCTTTGTTTCTCTCCCTCCTCCCAGCTTTTGAAAGTATCTTGTCTCCTCATTGGTCATTTTGGTCAGGTGCCAGCGAGGTTACCTTTAGCTTCTTAACCCTTTACAGGTGAGAGGAGCTTTCCCCTGGCCAGGAGGGATTTCAAAGGGGTTTACCCTTCCCTTTATATTTATGACAGAGACTAACAAATTTATTTGAGCATGAGCTTTCGTGAGCTACAGCTCACTTCATCAGATGCATTCAGTGGAAAATACAGTGGGGAGATTTATATACACAGATAACATGAAACAATGGGTGTTATCATACACACTGTAAGGAGAGTGATCACTAAAGATGACCTAATACCAGCAGGAGAGCGGGAGCAGGGATTGGGGAAGAAAACCTTTTGTAGTGATACGTTGTTTCCATTACAGCCTCCTTAAGAAATATTAATATCTGCTAAACCTTAAACGGGTTGACACCATGCTATGGTGAGCCTTGCTCTCCTCTCCACCTGGTTTAAAACTAGTGATGTCCTCCTGCCCTTTTAAAACCTTGCGGGGAAGTTTATACCTGATTTTGAAGTAAAACATAGGTTTGAAACAGTGTATTGAACTTTATGTGGCTAATTTGAGTTTGATAAAGAGTTTGGTTAAAAAAGTTATACAGAAACTCTAGCGAAATATGGATTTATGTGGTGTCATTCTTCATCAATTCAATTTCCAGCTTTTGCTATTCATTATTGTATTTTCACAGAACAGTAAAACTCTCATTATTCTGTGTTTATGTCCACTTTCACTTTCATGTGGCCATTACATGGGCTAAAATCACATCAGTCATACTCTGTTTGGATGTTCTTTGTTTTACAAAACTGATGATTTCTACCTGATAAACTGGCACAGATGTAGTATTAGGGACACCACAGTGGTGACCATCTACTTCTTTAGCCAAAGTAGTTAGCTAAGAAAATGCTATTTCACTTCCTTCCCCCTGCCCCCCCCAATTTATTTGAACAGCAAATACTTGCTAGGAGAAAATCTAAGGTAGATTTTTAAAATAATTCCTATATTCAGATGTAATTTTGTTTATACTTGACTTAACTAAAGAAATTAAACTTGTGCACTTGCCTCTGAAAAGTAGATCTACATTCATTTATCATTTGGTTTAGCTGCTTTTGTTAGAGTTTTGGATCAGGATTCGGGAAAGTGTGCAGGTTTTGCCATTATTAACCAGTGGTTTATTATTAATTTATTATTATTTATTTTTAAATGAGTGATCTGAATGGCTGGTAAATGTTCCAAATCCATGGACTTGATAGGGTTGCCACCTATCGGGTTTTACCCGGACAGTCTGGTTTTGGCTTCTGTGACCAGGTGTACTTGACTTGTGTAGCAGCCAGTACGACTTCTCAGAGAGCATAACACTACAGAGTTTAGGAACCAAAACACTATACCAATAACAAAATAGGCTTTTACTTGTATATTTAAATGCATGGCTAATCATAGTGGATTTTGCCCAGTGCCCTCTTTAAGAGGGAATCATAGAAACAATACATCCACTGCTTTCCCTCCATAGAAGGCGATTAGATTAGTCAGGCATGACCTTCCCTTGGTGAATCCATGCTGACTGTTCCTGATCACTTTCCTCTAGTGTAAGTGCTTCAGGATTGATTCCTTGAGGACCTGCTCCATGATTTTTCCGGGGACTGAGGTGAGGCTGATTGACCTGTCGTTCCCAGGATCCTCCTTCTTCCCTTTTTTAAAGATGGGCACTACATTAGCCTTTTTCAAGTCATCCGGGACTTCCCCCAATCGCCATGAGTTTTCAAAGATAATGACAGCTGTGACTGCAGAGCCATTGGCCAACTCCTTTAGCACTCTTGGATGCAACAATCCGGCCCCATGGACTTGTGCACGTCCAGCTTTTCTAAATAGTCCCTAACCACTTCTTTCGCCACAGATGGCTGGCCCCCTACTCCTCATGCTGTGTTGCCCAGCGCAGCAGTCTGGGAGCTGACCTTGTTCATGAAGACAGAGGGAAAAAAAGCATTGAGTACATTAGCTTTTTCCACATCCTCTGTCACTAGGTTGCCTCCCTCATTCAGTAAGGGGCCCACACGTTCCTTGGCTTTCTTCTTGTGGCCAGCATACCTGAAGAAACCCTTCTTGTTACTCTTGACATCTCTTGCTAGCTGCAGCTCCAGGTGCGATTTGGCCCTCCTGATTTCATTCCTACATGCCCGAGCAACATTTTTATACTCTTCCCTGCTCATTTGTCCAATCTTCCACTTCTTGTAAGCTTCTTTTTTATGTTTAAGATCCGCAAGGATTTCACTGTTAAGCCAAGCTGGTTGCCTGCCATATTTACTATTCTTTCTACACATCAGGATGGTTTGTCCCTGTAACCTCAATAGGGATTCTTTGAAATACAGCCAGCTCTCCTGGACTCCTTTCCCCCTCATATTGTTCTCCCAGGGGATCCTGCCCATCAGTTCCCTGAGGGAGTCGAAGTCTGCTTTCCTGAAGTTCAGGGTCCATATTCTGCTGCTTACCTTTCTTCCCTGTGTCAGGATCCTGAACTCGACCAACTCATGGTCACTGCCTCCCAGATTCCCATCCACTTTTGCTTCCCCTACTAATTCTTCCCGGTTTGTGAGCAGCAGGTCAAGAAAAGCTCTCCCCCTAGTTGGCTCCTCCAGCACTTGCACCAGGAAATTGTCCCCTACATTTTCCCAAAAACTTCCTGGATTGTCTGTGCACCGCTGTATTGCTCTCCCAGCAGGTATCAGGGTGATTGAAGTCGCCCATAAGAACCAGGGCGTGCGATCTAGTAGCTTCTGCAAGTTGCCGGAAGAAAGCCTCATCCCCCTGGTCCGGTGGTCTATAGTAGACTCCCACCACTACATCACTCTTGTTGCTCACACTTCTAAACTTAATCCAGAGACACTCAGGTTTTTCTGCAGTTTCATACCGGAGCTCTGAGGAGTCATACTGCTCCCTTACATACAGTGCTACTCCCCCACCTTTTCTGTCCTGCCTGTCCTTTCTGAACAGTTTATAACCATCCATGACAGTACTCCAGTCATGTGAATAATACTTTTCTGCCTCAATTTTACATATGAGGAAATGGAGGAAGTTAAATTCCCTGCCAGTTTCAGACAGAAATCTGTGACAGGGCTAAGGACAGAACCCAGACCTATTGACAAGTGCTTTTTTGCTTTAGTCATAATACTTCCCTTTGCTTAAAATCTATAGCTGGGTTTTGAAACCAGATCTTGTAGACTTCTCCTGCTGTCTGCCTGCTGAGTTCTACAAGTGTTCTCATTCAGCTGCTCAGCTGTAGACTGCCTGCTGGTACTTTCCAGCCCTGTTTCCATGGAAATGGGAATTAGAGGGGTGAAAACAAAGCAAGGATAAGTACTTTCTTAATCTTCTATCTAATCCAGAAGTTCCCAAACCATGGTCTCTAGATTGCTTTGCTCTGCTCTTTATTTCCTCCTGTCAAATTTCATTAATAGAAGCTAAAAATACATGAAATATATCCTCCATATTATTGTCATGAAAGTAATTGCTGTATTTGGCCTAGGTATGTATGGGATCATCACTGGGACAGGAAAAGGATTGTGTAGCCATGAAGGGGAGGGGGAGTAGGCAGTAGTGAATGGGAGGGGTGGTGCTCAGTAAAACAATTGCTTTGTCAAGATGTACGGTTATGAAAAACTTTGAGATGCATGGATTCCTGCATGGTGGTCTGTGGTGTACTGGCTTTAATTGAAGCCACATATGCCCTTCTGAAGGCTCAGAAGGGCAGAATTCAGCCTCTATATGGATTTATTTTCTTTTGAGTTTGATAAATATGCATTTCATAATTTACATGGAGTCCATCTCAACTGCATTTAAAAAAAACACATTGCTGTACAAGAAACAATTTTTGGAAAAATGCTATTTTTTTTTTGTCTGAAGAGACCTATACCAAAATTCCTTAAATTGTGACATCAGTGAATTTTGGCACTTTGAGAATCTAATGCAAGATCCTTTTGAAACCTAAAGATCCATTATTTTTTCTCCTTTCCACTCCTGCTCTCTTTGAATTGTTTTATATTGCTTTTCCACTATTGGGGAAACACAGGGAGACACAAATAAATCTGTTAGCCTTCAAGGTGCCACCGGACTCCTTGTTGTTTTTTGTGGATACAGACTAACAGAACTACCCCCTGATACAAAGAGGCTAGCCATTAAGAGAGACATGTCCTCCTCATTCCCCACAGTTGTTGCACCTGGTTCCCCAAGCTGTGCATCGCATCAACCCTTCTTTTAGTGGAGGAGGGCTGGGGACAGCAGGCTCTGAAGCTGAGTGTTTCTTGATTAGCCAAAAGGGATTACTGAAGCATCCACCTAGGGACTGACTGTGCTTCCTGTATAAAAACTCCTTATTCTAGCAACCTTCAATCTTGGGGGGGGGGGGAACTCAGGTAAAGATTTTAGTCCATGTTAAACTTCCTATAAAAGCTGTTTATTTTGGTCGATCAGGGATCCTCACTACTTCTGTTTCCAGATGTACTATGCTACAACACAGCCATCTTTATTATAAATGCACACTTTTACAAAATAAACATCCTTATTTTCAAATATATGCTACCCCCTCAACCTCTTTATAGTAGGCTAAGTTGCCTATTTAGTAGCATGGAAAAGACACAAAGTGTGGCAAGAGACCACTCTGACTTAATCAGGAGATCTTCAATGATCTGAAACTCAAAAAACTCCTCTGACAACCAAGTTCCTGTTTCTCTGCCCCCTCCCCTCCAGAGCCCAGCAGGAGGGTCATTCACCCACAACCCTTCTCCTCCCCAGCCAATACACCTGAACTCCCTACCCTCCTGACCAGCCCTGGGGGCCCCCTTGCCCAGATACCTACCCCCTCCCCCAAGAGCCCAGCTGCAGGGCCCCCCTTGCCCAGATACTCTCTCCCCTCCCCCAAAAAGCCCCTTCCTCCCAGAGCCCAGCCATGGCTCCCTCAGCCGAGACAAAGGCTCCCTCTCCCCCCAGAGCCCAGGCATGCCCCCCCATCCTATGATTCTGTATCTTCTCAGCACTACACTTGCAGAGGAAGCAGTACTCTCCTAAGGACCAATTCACTTTTTAAAGGAAATGCAACCTAAGAAGTGGGAATACAATGATCTTTTTAAAATAAAAAAAGGGAGCAGAAAATTGAGGTATGTGGTAAAGATGGTATAATAGGATTTTAACTCTCCTGATCAGTGGGTTTCATATGAGTTAAAGCATGTCTTTTTTCAAAAAGCTGTATGAAGGCACCTGGTTACTGTATTGACAATGTTGCCAGAGTACTAGCTTGGTTCGACATTCTCTTCTTCACCATCTGCATGAAATCATTGGTTAGCTGCTGAGACAACATGGGCTGAATTACCAGCAGTATGCAGACTAGACCAGGCTCTAAATTTCCTATGTGAATAACGTCATCCTGAGTTTTCCCAATGTCTACATAAGAACAGCACCTGGATAAAGTGCAGCTGGCAAAGCCCAAAATCTGGCATGATGAAAGTGATGCTGGTAGGAAGGGGGGAAAGTTTATTACTTCTATTAGTGTGGCACCTAGGCTCTCTAGCCTCTATTTGTAATATGCTGATTGTAAAGTGCATTTGCATCATCAAGGTCCCTTTGGACTCCTCCGTGCTGCTGGATGTCAAAATAGTCATCGCTGTGAACATTTGAAGTTCCATCTGTGACTGGTCAGAAGACTACTGCGGTCCCCACGTGAACCCAGAGTGGCTTTTTGACCTCCTGTAGTGTGAAGATATAGAGGTTTATTAGTCTGCTATTGCCTTCAAGCTAAGGGACCAGATCCATTTTCTCAAGCAGCAGCAGTTCATGTCTTCAGATCTATAGCTTCAGAATTCAATCCACACAGACAGACTTAACCAAGGTGGTGGTTGTGCATATATTCATGACCTCTAGGCCTAAATATTGTAATTTTATTACATCTAGGAATGAAATCTATCACCCTGGAAAACCTCAAACTGGTACAAACCCCAGATGCCCATTTGCTAAGTAACACAGGTGTGCTTTGAACACATCACCCCACTGCCAAGTCTTTGTACAGGCGCCCTGTTGAATGCAGAGTCCAGTCCAAGGTTTCTCACATGACAGTCAAATCCCTCCATGTGACTGGTACTAGTTATACTTCCCCATCTGTGACCATGACCTTCCCCACAAAAGTTATGTTTCCCCAAACCCATAAGTCTGTGGATGTATAGGGGGAGTTTTTTGTGTATGGGAGACAGCCATCTCTGGATTACAGCACTCACTCTCACAAGAGACCAGAATGTGCACTAGCTTCACCCCTTTCTGCATTAAAAATAAAACCCATATCTCTGACTCAGCTTTCCCACAATAATCTTAGCATATACACAATTAGACCCAGATGCAAAAGGGGAAAAAATCTACTAGTTTACTCAAGATTAATCCTACAGGCAGAATGGGAGGGAGGGAGTGTTGTTGTTGTCTTCTTTCAGGCAGTGATGGAGGCTACTTAATTATGTAGCTAGGAAAGTCTATCCAAAACATAGCATCTCCGGGGAGGAGGAAGATGAGAAGAAGGAAAAGAAGAAAAGAAAACACTACCTTGCTCTATATTTCTGACATAATTAAGAGAGAATTCCTAATGTATACAAGTAAGCACCTCAAAAAAGAGCAAAAAAATATATACAATAAGTAACACAAACTGCACACAACTGCTAATAGTTATAATATAGTTAGAGGGTAACTATTAAGCTAAATGAAAACAGCAGGTTAAAAAGAATGATTGATTTCAATAAGCCAGAGATTTGTTTATTGACTGGTTCAGTTTATTTGCTAAATAAGTATTCAGGCAGTACCTATATCACATTAGAAGAAGTTTACTTTATGAGGTCATTCTTTTGAGTGGGAGTTGTGTGGATAAAGCGTTGAAGTCCAGGGCCAAAATGCATGGCATGCCAACACAGTGCAGTATGTGGGCAGAGTCAAAGGAAGCATGTAACTGAGAACAGAAAATCAAACAATGGAAATTCCTTGTCAATTTCAAGTCAATAAGGTAAAATTCTTGTGTATATACATGGTAAAATATTAGTCCTTACCATATTGTGGAATAGCTACCAATTAATGGCAAGGAGAAAAGAGTTTTCATAGGTCTCAAGGAATCAGAATAGGTAATGCCAAAGGAGACTTAGGGCTCATTGATTCTGCATAGGTGCAGAAGTCTGTGCTGGCATTTTCTTCCCACTGCCAAGATCCGGGTCCCATTATAAGCAAACCAGAAATGATCTTCTGACCTATGTAAGACAACAGGAAATGTTCAAGTGAGATCTGCATTTCCTGTTTCAATATTATCTGATTGCATGCCAGATGTGAAGAGGTGACTTGGAAGTACTTTCAAGATACTGTGTCTGCAAACACAGGTGCAGAGTGAGAATGTGCTAACAGCTCCTATTTCATCAATAAGAAGCAAAAGAAACAAGTGAAGGCGAGAAGGAACCATTACTCTCCTGATCCTCTACTGCTTTTCTAGCACCTGGGTTCTAGTCTGTGACTTCTTTCTTTTGCCAGTGTTTTTATGTATGTTTTGAAGAGCCGGAAGATACATTCTTAAGGCAAAGAATAAGATGGGGAGAACCCAAGTATGCAGGGAAAGGGAAACACAAGCTCAACTTCTGAAGGGAACTTGCAAGTCTCTCTGTCACCAAAGAAGCATGGGAGCTTTCCTCTAATTATACCCATTTTCTAGAGGATCTGAGAAGTCCTCCTTCATCCAAAGAATACATACAAGGGGCCCTCAGAGCGTGGGGACATTTTTCTGATTATATTTTTTTTCTAGCTTATTCCTTTTACATAAATTTCCCTTCACTTCCCATTTCATCTCCTATTACTAAAAACTGTAGAATTATATTGTTATTAATCAAAATGTGAGGATTAAAAAAACAAACAAGCTATAGTTACCCTATAAGTTTAAAAGGACTTTGCTAAATTTGCATAGCTTTACTTGTAACCTTGGCTGGCTTGGTTTTACAGTCCTTTTGGATACTATTGTATAATAATACAATAATAGTCACCAGTGCCTGCAGTCATCTACCATAGGTAGTACTGTAATTTGTCTCCTTTTCATTGTGATAGGAAATGGCAGATGTTTCTGCATTATAATGTGTGTCATGATAGATATTGTTACTGGTGGTTATTGTATAGCCCATGTTGGTGCACTATGTATGATATGAAACCCTGTGATAGTTTGCACAGATGATGGTTAGTTCTTTCAGTAGAGGTTTGTCAGTAATGAGGACCTGCAGCTGCACCTGCCTGGTCATTGGGCAGCCCATGAGTGCACCTGGGCCACAGCAAAACCACTTCATTGGCTAAGGCAGTAAGGTGGCTTGCTCTTGAACCCAGCAGCTGCGGAGGACCAGGGGCTGCTTAACACATATACTTGCAGATTCCAAGCCTTCTTATGTTGGCCTCACTCCAAGCCCTGCACCCAGCCTTGCTCTTGCCTAGACCCTGCCTTGCACCTGGCCTTGTTCCAGTCTTATCCCAGCCTTGCTCCTGCTTGAAACCAGCCCTGCTCCTGTCTTCCCTGACTCCAGATAACCCAGTTCTGACCTTCAGCTCCAATTCCTGGCTGACTCTGCCTTGATCATGGGCTCTGGCATTCAGACTCTGACCACTAGGCTGACTCCTACTCTAACCAGTAGGCCTTACTCCTGCTCTGACAGTTAGGCCTGACTGCTTAAGACCCAGTCTCCTGACAGTCTCCAAACAATCTCCTAAGTAGCTGAAGAGCCAAGAGGGAGCAGAAAATGTATTCATTCCCTCATAACATTCTCCCTCCTGTAAAATCAGTAAAGAAAAACATCTGGCAAAAGACATCTTTTATGGTGAAATATTCAAAATTTAACCTTTAGATGGGCAAGCATAACAATTTGCACAGAATCACGTGCACACTTGCTAGTGCATGCAGGTGATAACATATATTGTTTACTCCATTTAATTCAAACAAGCAAAAAACTATATTAGAAGAATATTAAAACTGTGTGGTTAAACATTCAAATCAGGAAGTGCCAGTGAGTGTCAACAGCTGGAGCAGCTATGAGAGAAAAACAGCTGAGAGCTGTGTGGCTCACTCCCCTGCCTGCCCAATCCAAACATCACTGGGATTGTAGCTATAGCTCATAACTATGTTCCGCTGATAGCAGCCTCAGTGGGTGAACCAGCTGTGGCTTGAGGGCTGCATATTGTAGATGGTTTGTCAGACCAGATTTCGGAGCCCTGATGGCATTTGTGGACAGTTTTAAACTATATTATCTCAGTGCCTCCTTTTAAAATCTATAAGGGCCAGTCCTTCTTACTCTGTCATTAAAATTTTACATGAGCCTGGAATTTCCATGTCAAATATAGCCTGAACAATGCAGGAGGTTCCGGTTGATAGAATTCTAATTCATGAACGACCTTCACAAATATATTTGGAGGTGGTGAGTCACTGAAGTCTGCCCACAGTGCATAAGAAATTACGTCACAATTAAACTGTAGGTGATATAAATATAAGGGTAAAAAAATATCAAAATCTGCCTCAAACTAAACGGGAATGAATTTTGAAAATAAAATTCTTCAGGCTGTGTTCAGTCTATACCACTCTCGCGTCCCCAGTTGATTTTCTTGTATTTTAAATAACTTCACAGCTGATGATGCTCTCCCATTTAATGGGAAAAAAATCCTTCTTTAAAATGTTTTTAAAGAGATTAAATGTACCCCTTTTTCATGTTTCAACTCAATCTTTAGTGACTGTGAAGACTTAGAAATAATGTACAGTAATAAGCACTTACATATTAGGACTAGTGAACCATGTATTGTGGCATAAATGCCTACAACAAATTTATATGCCAGGTGTGTGTATATATACATATATGCACTAACTATATACTATAATGATTCATTTAAAAAAAAATCATTTGAATTTGTTGCCCACTACTGAAATTTTCTAACTCCATCTTGTTTCTATGGAAACTGTTATAGTAAGAAGATACAGTAAACATGTACTGCATTATATGAGTCTTCTTTATAGTGTATTCATTTGATTAATATCCATCCAAATTGTTCCAATGACAGGTGCTATATGTGTTACTGTGCTGCCATCCAACATGCAGTATTCTTTTTTTCTTTCCACTGTGGCTAAATCCATGCTAACATATGTGGTGCTTTCACTTTGGTGGTTGATCACCCTCACAAGTAAGTGATGGGATTGTATATACCAGTGGTTTATACTAGTGATAATCAGAATTTTTTTCCAGAATCTGTGACAGAAAATACCATTTTCATCAAAATAAATATATTTTACAAAATGTCGATTTCAGTGAAAATTCCCACAATTTTTTAAAAATGAAAAATGTTCATTTTTGGGAGCTGTTTGTTCACTTCCCCACATGTTCATTTTCTTCCTATACTGTGCTAACAGAAGACACTTTCATCTGGAAAAGGAAAGATATGTTTCAATCAGTACTAAGTAGCAATGGTCCTTAATGGTTTTTAAATAGAATATTTCAACTATTATATTGTCATATTATGACATGTCAATAGTAGTGCATGTTATACACTAATACGGTTATGTCATGATAGAATGTAAAAATAATATTTATAAAAATAAAAACCTCCACAAAATAACATCCAAAATGAAACCTCAATTCTGAAACAAAATTTTTCCAAAGCTGAATATTTTTCAGAAATTCTAGTTTGTGGTAAATTTCAAAAATGATTTGATTTGTTCCAAGTCAAAATGCAAAGAAATGTGGAAACTTCCTGCAAACCGGACATTCTAAGTTTCACCTAACTCTAGTTTACACATTACTTCTAATAATACATACCTAGTTCACAGGAGTGCAGTGAGGATTTATTTGTTAATGTTTGTAAAGTGCTTCAAAGATTAATAACTTCATAAAAATCACAAACCCTGCTCTTTTCTTTTGTGAATATTTGGCACCTGTGTGTTGCCTTGGCTGTTTATGTATGACTTTCCAGGGGCATAGCTCTTAAAGATGTGGTTCAGTTGCTAAGAGTGCATGAGATGAAATAGCTTTCGTGGGCCAGATTATGGCTGTCAGTAGTGGAGAGTGTAAACAGCATTTTCACTTTGAGCCAGGTGCTGCTGCAGGCCTTCCACTACTCTCAGCACAGGCATTGCTCCCACCTAGCACTTCCTGGAGTACTATGCACACCAAGGGAGGAGAAAGGTGCTGGCCATGCCCCTTCTTCCCGCTCCCCCTGCCACCTCCATACTGACTAGCAGAGCTGGCTGACTGCAGAGAGGAGTATGTGCTGCACGGTCCAAAGGGGTTTGAGAACATTCCCCCCCATCTGCCTAGCAGATGCAATGCCTCATGGAGTTCCAGCCTGTGTTGGCAGAGCTCCGCAGTGCCCCAGTGCAGGCCTGAGCTATAGTGGAGTCAGGCTGTGGTTAGTGACTGACTTTTAGGGGATGTCTACGTTGCACCATAAACCCATGCTTGAGCCCAGGCTCAAGCCTAATGTCCCTTGCACCTACAAGGCAATTGGACTCACCTCGGGCTCTGACACAGACTCTACAGAGTAGAGTGGTAGATACGCTGGAGGGCAGTGATAGGATACAGAGGGACCTAGACAAATTGGAGGATTGGGCCAAAAGAAATCTGATGAGGTTCAATAAGGATAAGTGCAGGGTCCTGCACTTAGGACGGAAGAACCCAATGCACAGCTACAGACTAGGGACCAAATGGCTAGGCAGCAGTTCTGCGGAAAAGGACCTAGGGGTGACAGTGGATGAGAAGCTGGATATGAGTCAGCAGTGTGCCCTTGTTGCCAAGAAGGCCAGTGGCATTTTGGGATATATAAGTAGGGGCATAGCCAGCAGATCGAGGGACGTGATCGTCCCCCTCTATTCGACATTGGTGAGGCCTCATCTGGAGTACTGTGTCCAGTTTTGGGCCCCACACTACAAGAAGGATGTGGATAAATTCGAGAGAGTTCAGCGAAGGGCAACAAAAATGATTAGGGGTCTGGAACACATGACTTATGAGGAGAGGCTGAGGGAACTGGGATTGTTTAGTCTGCAGAAGAGAAGAATGAGGGGGGATTTGATAGCTGCTTTCAACTACCTGAGAGGTGGTTCCAGAGAGGATGGTTCTAGACTATTCTCAGTGGTAGAAGAGGACAGGACAAGGAGTAATGGTCTCAAGTTGCAGTGGGGGAGGTTTAGGTTGGATATTAGGAAAAACGTTTTCACTAGGAGGGTGGTGAAACACTGGAATGCGTTACCTAGGGAGGTGGTAGAATCTCCTTCCTTAGAAGTTTTTAAGGTCAGGCTTGACAAAGCCCTGGCTGGGATGATTTAATTGGGGATTGGTCCTGCTTTGAGCAGGGGGTTGGACTAGATGACCTCCTGAGGTCCCTTCCAACCCTGATATTCTATGATTCTATGATTCCCAGGACCATGCAGAGGCTGGACTGTCCAAGCTCAAGTTAAACTGGGACCCAGGGTCCAAGTCTTGTTGCTTTGCAGTGTAGACGCAGTTTCACTGGACTCGGGTTCTGGGAGTCATCTGGGAGTATCCCAAATTCCACTGATCAACTTCTAGTCCTCTCTATCCTAACAATCTGCAATCCACTCTATTGAAAATGGAAGCCACCCCACCCGTTGCAAATGGCAGTAGCTTAGGTCAGTGTCAACTCATTCTGTTCTGATCACCAATCTGCAAGCACATGATCAGAGAGCCTCCCGGTTTTGCAATGGAGAGCGAACCTATCAAACGTCTGCACAGCGAGCTGCTTCCTGGTCTTCTCACAGTGCACCATGGTCCTAGGGCTAGATTGGTCACATTTTGGGGGGCTGAGAGAGATGCTAGGGACTCTGTGATATGGTTATTTTGACTCAGGTCTGTACACTGCAGAGTGAACTCCAGAGCCCAAGATTCAAGCACAGATTAGAAAAGTCTTAACGTAGGGTTAAAATGCAATGTAGATGCTCAAGCCCATGGGTCCCTAATATGGGTCAACTGACCCTGGGCTTACATTGCAGCACAGAATTATGTTTGTTTTTTCTTAAAAAAAAACAAAAAAACGCAAGCTCAGTTGGCTTCAGGGCCAACAACTGCTGCTGAAGGACAGCCAGATTTTGGTCGGGTAAGATTGCTGAGGGAAGGAGGCCAAGTGGTCCAGGGAACAGTACAATGAGAGTATTAGAATAAATTAACAATCAGTAAATATACTTGTCCAGGAATCTACTTTTCATAATGGGCTGAAACGACACCTAACCCCTTAGAAAAAATATTTCATATATTCTATTTAGATTAAATGAAAAATGAACAAACCACATAGATAGCAATAAACTATTCCAGCTTGTGCATTTGGCCCATTGATTTCAACGGGAAATTTTCCTTTAGCTTTAATGGGCATTGGACTGGGCCCTCACAGGTTATGGTGATGGCTTCTTGGACGGCTGATGCTATGAGGTTGAACTCACCTGAGGCATATATCTATCACTTATTAATGTGTTATTTCCTGTAGCCCATTGATGTAATGGCACAATCTGTCCACAAAGAAAAGCATCTTTCAAATGAAGAAATGTTCTGAGGGGAGTGGCTTACTTAAAAAGGGATGGAACTGGGAAAAGTGTCAATAAACTTAGGAATGTTTGGAAACAAGGACAGTCTCCATTTGTTTTTGTCCTAGTGGATAGAGCAGGAGAGCTGGGCCTGCAAGGTGACCTTGGGCAAGTCACTCTACATCTGTGCCTCAGTTTCTGCATCTGTAAAATGGGTTAATGATACTGACCTCCTTTGTAAAGTACTTGGAGATCTACTAATGAAAAAGTTCTGTATAAGATGCAGGTATTATTTATTATTATTTTGGGTACTAATTGACTCATGTGCTTGTCACTTAATGTCTGTTCTGTTAAGTATTAGGTTAGATCAATTGATTATAATTTTATTTGGTGATAGCTGCCTTTATAAATACCCTAGGAAGATGCACAAATCTCAGGGAAAGTGAGTGGGAGAGATGTTGGCTCTCTCACCAGAAGCAGAAGTGACAGCTGTAGGGCCCTGCTGCTTGTGCTGCATTTAAACTGAAATCAGTCTATAGTGCTCCCTTTCTGTTTATCTTGCAGTGCATTGCATATCATGGAAGCTTTAGATGATGTGGGATATGGACGGGACTGATTCAGAACTTTTAAACTGGCACACGTAATGCAGCAACCTGCTTACTGAGCAGGCCTTCTTGGTAGCAGCACACATCACCAGTTCAGAGCGATCTGCACTGGCTGAAGGCTACTGGACTGAATTTAAGATGTCTGTTGTGATCTATAAAACCTTAAGTGACTTGATATTTTCCTACCTCTCTTCCTGTTCCACACTGTGATGGTTACAATTAGGCAGTCAAAATGGATCCCCTTGGCTTAAAAAAAGAGAAGGGCGGCAGTGGAGTCTTCTGTATGAGGAGAGTCCCTCAGGACTCGAACAAGAGTCACAGACCACACCGGTTCTTTTTTCATGTTTCAGTGTCGTCAATAATTTCAATCTTTCCCCTTTGTTGGTAGTTTTATTTTTTCCCCCCATCCTTTTTTTTTTTTAACTCAGCAGCTTTTTCTTGTTTAGATATTCTGCTGATTTCCTTACCTAATAGCTGGCTGTTCCCTGGAGGGTTTCTTGCATTCACTGTTGTCTCTCTATAGGTGTGGCATTTTAATTTGGTTCTTGGAATATTTCTGTTTAAAAGTCACCATCTATTTTTTGTTTGGATTGATCACTTCCCTTTTTGGTGACATTTTAAAGTTAATATTTAGTATTGTCTATTGAGCAATTTACTTTTTCCAGCTAGCATATTTTTATTACTCTAACATTGTATGGTTCAACTGGTTATTGTATTGGGGCTCAATCCTACAAGTTGCTCAGAGACTCCTGTAAAGTGCTGAGCATCCTCAACTCACATCAACTTCTGTGCTCAGCAATTTAAAAAACACATCCCCTGTCAAACCATTGACATGATGGTCATCGTGTTATTTGCTATAGTTTTCCTGCTTTTCTTTATGCACTCTCAGACTCCTTAATTTGGGAAGATAAGTGGTTATGGACCTGTGTTCAGATGATAACTATTTAAGGGATAGATTCTGAAATTAGCTGCAGTCAAGCTACACCATTCCAGGAGTAGCCCTGGGAAGCATTGTCTCTTAGAAACACTCTTCTGTATCATGTCACAGTGCCTTTCTGCTTACTCCTGAGAGAACCAGCCAACTGTACAAAGTAATATAGACACCATCTTAAAGACCTTATGCAAAGCTCCTAGTAAAATCAAAGTGATTATTTCTCAAAGTAAAAGAGAATTCAAGGACACTAGGAATATGCCTGGTCGTGCCTAACATCACACTCAAAGCACAGAATCATTGAAGTGTCAGGCTGGAAGAGGACTTTAAGAGGTCATTTGGTCCAGCCCCCTGTGCTGAGGCAGGACCAAGAACACCTAGACCATCCCTGACAAGTGTTTGCCCAACCTGTTCTTAAAAACCTCTAATGATGGGGATTCCCTTGGAAGCCTATTTCAGGACTTAACTATCCTTATAGTAAGAAAGCTTTTCCTAATATCTAACCTAAATCTCCTATGCTGCTGATTAAGCCCATTACTACTTGTCCTGCCTTCAGTGACATGGAGAACAGTGGATCACCATCCTCTTCATAACAGCCCTTAACATATCTGAAGACTGTTGTCATGTCCTCTCCATCCCCAGTCTTCCTTTCTGGAGACTAAACAAGCTCAGGTTTCAGAGTGGTAGCCGTGTTAGTCTGTATCAGCAAAAACAATGAGGAGTCCTTGTGGCACCTTAGAGACCAACACATTTATTTGGGCATAAGCTTTTGTGGGCTAGAACCCACTTCATCAGATGCATGGACTGGAAAATACAGGTGCAGGTATAAATACATGAAAAGATGGGAGTTGCCTTACCAAGTGTGAGGTCAGTCTAACGAGACAATTCAATTAACAGCAGGATACCAAGGGAGGAAAAATAACTTTTGTTGTGGTTAACTTTTCCTCATAGGTCATTGTGACAGGTTTCAGTTGGTCCACCAAGCTGCTGGGGGGCAGTGGGGAGCTACTGCCCTACCGGCAGGCCCTGCTCACACCTTTCTGTCACTAGGGAATTAGCAGGGGAAGGTGTGCCAGCCAGAGCCCGTGGCATTGTTGGATTCTGCTACCCGAGGCGGGTTGGCCAGGGTAGGGGAACGCAGGCCCACCCAACTCCACTGCATTCTAGCCCAGGGCCCTGACCATGGCAGGAGGAGAAGGTCCCACCACTGGGTCAGCAGGGAGCCATCTGCAACACACTGACCAATATTGACTCACTGCACTGTGCAGTTCTGGCCTTGGGCTACTTCCTACCCGGTCTCTCGAGCGGGTCCCTCTGGTCCCTCCAGCTCATCAGGGTATTCCACTGCTGGCAGCTCCAACTCCCCCTCCGCATCAGGCTCACACTGGCCCGGGTTACTGCCTGGCTCCTCCAGTTCTCCGGGTACTTGGCGGCTAGCAGTCCTGGTAGCCCCAGTCCTTCATCCAGGTCAGGTGTCTCCTGGCCCAGGGCCTCCCCTGGCTCAGCAGCAGGGTCTGGAGGGAACAGCCTGTGTCTTTCTCCCTCCCTAGTGCTGCCCTAACTGGGCTAAGGGCCCTGCCCTTTATACTTCCTGTCCCACCCCTCCCCTTCCGGGGGTTGGAGTAAGCTTGGTCTGGCCCCGCCCACTCAGGCTGAGAGAGTGGCTCTTTACCCTCTGGTTCGGAGGGAAACCACCCTGGCTTCCTACAGTCATATTTTCTAAACTCTTTATCCTTTCTATTGGTCTCCTGTGGACTATCTCCAATTTCTCCATATTTTCTTAAAGTGTGATGCCCAAAGCTGGACACTGTACTCCAGCTGAGGCCTCACCAGTGCTGAGGAGAGCAGGACAGTTACCTCCCACACCTTACATATGATGATCCTGTTAATAGACCCCCCAGAATATTAGCCTTTTTTACAACTGCTTCATATTGTTGGCTCATACGCAATTTGTGATTCTCTGTAACTCCAGATCCTTTGCAGCAGTACTACTGCCTAGCCAGTTATTCCTCATTTTGTGGTTGTGCATTTGATTTTTTCCTTCCTGAGTGTTTGCCCTTGTCTTTATTAAATTTCATCTTGTTGATTTCAAAGAAATTCTCCAGTTTGTCCAGTTTGTTTTCAGTTCTAATCCTATGGGCCACAGTGTTAACAACCCCTCCCAGTTTGGTGTCATCTGCAGATTATATAACCATAATTTCCACTCCATTATCCAGGTCATTCATGTAAATATTGAATAGTACTAAACTAGACCCCTCCGAGACCCAATAGGTATGTCCTCCCAGTTTGATAGCAAACCATTGATAACTACTCTTTCAGAACGATCTTTCAACCAGTTATTCAACCACCTTTTAGTAATTTCGTCTATACCATCTTTTCCCTAATTTGCTTTTGAGAAAGTCATGTGGGACTCTGTCTAAAGCCTTACTAAAATCAAGATGAGACATATGCATCTTTTAAATTAAACAGAAGATGCTGCAGGGCACAGCATGTCTGGCTGAATTAAATGTGAAATTAAGAAGTGTATTAAGAATGTGTAGTATTCTAAAGTTGTGTGTCTAATAGATAATGTTATTAGGTGTGAATACCTATTAAGTAAACACATTTTTAGATAAACTTCTTATCCTTTGCATGCGATGTTAAGTTATGAATCTCAAACCATATTCCATGCTTCTTCTCTCATTACATTTAATATGTTTAAACATTAGAACTCTTCTTCAACCTTTATGCATTCAAATTTTGTCCATTATTAGAATAGAAATTATGTATGTGCCTAAGTGCTTTTCTGATTAGAGATGATTCTAAGCATGTGCTTAATCGCCTTGCTGAATCTGGCCTACTTCTGTTTGCAAAACTCCCTATTTCTGAAATGAAAAACTTACATACAGTTTGAAAAATTGTTGCCTACATTTTGAAGTAATCAGTCAAATTTTCATTTAAAAATGAAGATGTTTTAAACATCACAGCATCAAACGCATTTTAAAATTATTTGTATCTCTGGAAATATTGAAGTCCAATAGTTCTGACGCATGCAAATATATTTAATCTTAGGGGTATGATAGTACAGAATGCATGAATGTTAAAAAATCAATTATTACACGCGTTAGCAATTGGGACATCAATTCTGCAAGTCATTCCTCGTGGACAGGTCCTTTGTCCACATGGAACCCTATTGATTTTAGTGGGTCTTTGATTGGGTGCAGGTTCCTTTTGTGCAGAACAACTTGCAGGGGTGACTTGCAGACACTTTCTGTGGGACACCCTTATCCTAAATTCACACTTGAGAATGGTAATCTGAAGGGGAAACAAATCTATCTACCTTTAACTTCTGATTTTCCTTGTAGATTCATATTCAGTGTCATGGTCACTAAAGGGTATTTGACTTTTTCCTTCTCGCCTATATTCATGATCATTACCTATATTTTGTAAACCTAATGAACATAATGTTTAACTCATAACAGTAAACTCAGACATCCTTGTCTTAATTTAAAATTATAAAGCTTTCCCAATAGCAGAATAATAGTGATGTCCACTGTTGGATAACTGGGAAAATAAATACACCAGGCTTCTGGTTAAGTGTTTTAAAAGAGTTTCTCTCATACTCATGTGAAAACAGTCCTGCCATGAATTTTTATAAATTGGTAAGTCTGTTTATTATACAGTACAGTGATTAATGGTGAATCCCCTTTTGAAAGCTTGAGTAGGCTTGCCAACTTTCTAATCACACAAAACTGAACACTCCTGCCCCACCCCTTCCTTGAAGCCCTGCCCCACCCCTTCTCCGGGGCCCCACCCTGCTCACTCCATCCCCCCTCCCTCCATTGCTTGCTCTCCCCCATCCTCGCTCACTTTCACCAGGCCGGGGGAGGGGGAGAGGGTCAGAACTCTGGCTGGGGGTGCGGGCTCTGGGTGGGGATGAGGGGTTTGGGGTGCGGGAGGGGGCTACAGGCTGGTACAGGCAGTTGAAGTGTGGGAGGGGGAGGGCTCTGTCTGGCGCTGTGGGCTCTGGGGTGGGGCCAGGTATGAGGGGTTTGGGGTGCAGGAGGGAGTTGTGGTATTGTGGGGGTGCAGGGTCCAGGAGGGAGTTTGGGTGAGGGAGGGGACTCTGGGCTGGGGCAGGGGTTGAGGTGTGTGCGGGAGGTGAGGGCCCTGGCTGCAGATGTGGGTTCCAGGGTGGGGCCAGGGATGACGGGTTTGGGGTGCAGGAGGAGGCTCCGGCCTGGGGCAGGAGGTTGGGATGTGTGGGGGGTGAGGACTCTGGCTGGGAGTGTGGGCTCTGGGGTGGGGACAAGGGGTTGGGATGTGGAGAAGGCAGGGTGCGGGCTCCGGGAGGGAGTTTGGGTGTGGGAGGGGACTTTGGACTGGGGCAGGAGGTTGGACTGCGGGGTCCTGGTGACGCTTCCCGTGGCTCCCAGGAAGTGGCCTCCAGGTCCCTGCAGCCCCTAGACGCATGGGCAGCCAGGGAGGCTCTTCACGCTGTCCTTGTCCCCACAGGCACCGCCCCCGCAGTTCTCATTGGTCACGGTTCCTGGCCAATGGAAGCTGCGAAGCTGGCCCTGGGGGCTGAGAGAGCGCGCAGAGCTTCCCTGGCCACCCATGCGTCTAAGAGCCACAGGGACCTGGCAGCCACTTCCAGGAGCTGCGTGGAGCTAGGGCAGGCAGGGAGCCTGCCTTAGCCCTGGGGCCCCACTGTGCCACTAACGGGACATTTAATGGCCCTGTTGATGGTGTCGACTGGAGCTTCCGGTTGAAAACTGGACCCCTGGCAACCCTAAACTTGAGTCATTGGCCAGGGCATGCTCCAGGTATCACACACTGCAAAAGATTACTTATTGTGTAATCCAAGAGTCAGTGACAACCCCTTAACTGAATTTTATAATTGGAAAGATGATGCCTGTTCAGAGTCGAGAAGTTTTAAACATTATTAAAAACTTAAAGCAATTACAATGACTCAGGAAAAATAAATATAATAATTGAAACTGGTACAGACTGTAATGAGATTATAATGGTATAATAATAAAAAACAAATAATAAGCAAATGAAGATTACACTATCAAATATATAAAGCTCCTGACAATAGCTTGCAAAGAGTTAGCCTAAAATAGATGAGGAACATATATGAAACCAGATGAGGCAGTAATTGACTGTGTGCCTGCCCTGCAAAGGATTGTGTAATACGGGGACTTGGCTCCCTGTGAATTGATGACTCTACAAAAAATGAGGTTTATCTATGGATAATATATGAAAAAAATTGGGGGAAGAGGAGGGGAATGCAGAGGGATGCATACAATCCATCTCTCTTCCTTAGGAGCCAAATTCGGATACTTTTACTCATGCTGAGTAATGCCTTGCTTCACAAATGGTCCTATTCATTTCAGCTGCACCACTGGTACTATACAGTGTGAATAAGAGTATCAAACTCTGGAACTTGGGCATTGAGTAGTAAGAAGTAGAACTAGGCATTGTTATTTGTATTTGGTAGCACCAAAGGCCTCAGTCAGGACCCCACAATCTCATTGTGCTAGGTGCTGTACAAATATCAGTATTGTCAATGTTAATCATGTGCACTATTAATTTGGATGCAAATTCGTGCTGCCCTGAATAATGGCACAATAATCCCCACACAGACACTTGTAGAGAGATTTTCAGGTTTTTTTAAGATTACTTGCCTTTGTGTGTTTGTTGTAAATTGGAAACATTATTGTTCTTATTTATTTGTAATATGTATTTGAAATAGATCTTTGATTTGTTGAATATGTAAAAGCACTCCTTTTCCAGACGGAGTGCATTCATGTCACATCTCATCCATGTTTACAAGTCAGAGGAGAACTTGTTTAAAAATGAAAAATATGTATTTATCCTCTAGGTTCACAATATTTCTGTCTGCTTACCTGCACATCCTGGGAAGTGCGCTCTCTCTCTCTCTCTCTCTCTCTCTCTCTCTCTCATTTAATATTCGTGAATCACTCAGACCCTATAGTGATGAGTACCATAGAAAAGCCCATACAAAATGAATAATTCTGCCTTCAGATCAAGGTTTGAATAGCATTCAGTAAATAAGGAATGAGGCCTCACAAGGAGTTCATTAGTGAGTACAGTCCAACCACTGTGCACTGAGTGATGCAGGGGTCCTGTGGAAGAAATAGTATATGATCATGTTACTAAAGACTGTATCATAATACATACATATGCACGAGTAGACTGAATAAAGGTTGCACAAACTACCTTAATTCTGGCATTTCCTAATTTTTAGTGCTTTACTTTGTAACCTCAAGAATGTTCTTTTAATGTCGTTGGTGTGTGTGCAATTTTCTAGATTTTTGAAAAACAAACTGAAAAAACAGAAAATCCGTCATGAGGCACCATATTGGCATCCACATGGGCCATCATTAGGTTTAGAACTCTTAGATCCACTGCACAGACCCCTGTTGCTTAAGCTAATGGAGTAACATAGCAGGAGTAGGTTGCCATCCTCCATGTGGATCCACACTATAGGGGGAATGGGACTTAGGATCATAGAATAACAGGGTTGGAAGGGACCTCAGCAGGTCATCTAGTCCAACCCCTTGCTCAAAGCAGGACCAATCCCTAGTTTTTGCTCCAGATGCCTAAATGGCCCCCTTAAGGATTGAACCCACAACCCTGGGTTTAGCAAGCCAATGCTCAAACCACTAAGCTATCCCTCCTCCGGACTTGCTTCTGGGTTTCCCAGGTATTTGCTGACAGAAAAGGAATAATGAGACTCAGGGGAGTGTACTCTAGTGGGTGCAGACTCTGTCTGTTCCCCCTTCAAGCTTCATCCTTCCTGCCCCATCTCCTCCAAACTATCCCTGTCCCAGTCCTGTTTTTTCTCCATCTCTGGCTCCTCGTCTCAGTCTCATTTGTCTCACCTACCAAGTCCCCGTATTGACTCATCAGGTTTCTCATCCCAGTGCCAGTCTCCTTGCCAGCAAGTCCTAGTCTTACCCCTCTGGACTCTCCATCCCTGTCCCCCCACTTCCTTGTCCTCAATTTCCTTGCCTAGCCAATCCCAGTTTCCTGCCCCCCAGCTCTTCATCCAATCTTTCTTCTCTAGCCTGGCTTCCATGGTCCCAGTCCCAATATCCCTCCTACCACTTCTCATCCAGTCTCATTATCCCCCACTGCACCTACTGGTTCCCTGTCTCCCTGTGCTAGCTCCAGTCTCCTTGACTGGCCAGCCTTTCCTCCCACCCAGGTTCCTGCCCCGTTTTATTTCCCACACTACCTGCAAGTCTGTCTCTCATTCCTTTTGCTTTCAGATCAGCTGGCTTCTCCCTCCATGCTGCATGGGTCTAGCAGGGAGGTCGCTGAGGGTATGTCTGCAAATAAAAACCCGCTACTGGTCTGTTTCAGCTGACTTGGGCTCCTGGGTCTTGGGCTGCTGGGCTGTTTCATTGCAATGTAGATGTTGAGGTTCAGATTGAAGCCCGAGCACTGGAACCCTCTCATCTCACAGGGTCCTGGAGCCCGGACTGCAGCGCAAGCCTGGAAGTCTACTGTGCAATTAAACAGGCCCTTAGTCCAAGCCCCTGGCACAAGTCAGCTGCCATGGGCCAGACACCGGTGTCTAAATGCACTGTAAATATACCCCAAGAGCACAGGAAAAACAGGCTCCCTTCTCTCAGTTCACTTAGTGAGTTCCAGCCCAGAACTGCAATTGCAATGAAAGTCCTGCTGAACCCCAGGCTGGAGTTTACTCTGTGGACAGACTCTTTGGGGAATCGAGCTGCTAAAATCTAAGTTGTCTCTATCCAGCATGTGCAAGTGTGATGTTTTTGCAAATTGGCCAAATTTTGGCAGACTTTCATGGGGACAGCACAAGCCATATCCCCACCACAAAGGCCACCCCCTTCCAAATTCCAAGTCTATTCTCCAATGTATGGGGTGTCTACAGATTTTCAAGGAAAAGGCCACTAGAATTTATTTAACATGGGCCAAACATATTTTCCCCAAACCTTGTTCTCAATAACAACTGAACTGTTTTGTCTGAAATTTTACAGAAAAATTCAGCCTGAGGCAGACATCTAGCATGGAAAATGTCAACCCATTTACCCAGTTTGGTAAAGTTTTAAGCAGGGTGTTATCATGGGACCTGTCAGGCAACCTTAATCGATGGTGATACCAGCCCCACCTATAACTGATGCAGAGAGAGCAAGCAGGGTTCCGCTTATAACATTTTTGGTACCCAATGCAGACCAAAGAAAACAGAATGTGCTTTCTTGGAGAAAAACTGTTCCAGATCCTGCTGAAGTCAGTGGAAAGACTCATTCATTTCAGTGGCTTTGGATCAGGCAACAGGAGATCTACATTTTACGCTTTTTTAGTTTCTGGGTGTTCTTAAGGTGCATTGTTGAAATTCAGTCTGGAGGTGACAAGTTGTGGATTATTGTAGGAAAGTAAGCATCTGAAAGAAAAGGTCACAGCCCTGTCACCAGAAATATAGAGTAAAAAGCATTCCTGGCCACTGCTCATATTTGGACCTCTGGAAACAGCTGAGGAGCACATAATCCCCCTACAGTGCAAACCTGAGAAATGAAAGGTGGGCACACACTCTGAGCTGGAAGAAGTTATTATTATCTCTGCCATTTTTTTCTGGTTTCTCTCTTAGCTGAAGAGCATTACCTCAGTCTTCTTAGGCTTGGGTCTCTGCCACCTTGTCCTCATCCAAGCCCCAGTTCAGATCAGACACTAGGTAAACCAGTTAATGACACTATCCAGTCTGATGGAGTGGCACTATAGAGCTGGGTGTCACCTGCACATTGAATACAGTGCAGCCCAAACCTAATGGCCATCATGCATCTGAGATATAGATATCTACTAGAGATAGGATAGAGATTAAAAGATAAGTGAAGCTTTATAGTTAAGGCTGCAGAAAGGATCATTTGAAGGGGTCATTTTCAATTGTTAACTTTTATTAATCTCATATCTTTCATGCTAATATTTGCTAATTTTGTTCTCAGCTCAAACAATGTTTTGAGGGTTTTGGAAAAAGTAGTTCAGCCATTTTCAAGAGAGAGGAAGCGTGGGGGGAAAATACCCTTTTGCCATTATAAAACATTTTGCAATCTTCTCATGAACAGCTTTAGTGTCTCAGCAGGAAGTGGAAGGACTTGGAATTTGGCAGGGACAGAGTTCCTGATTCACAAATATGCCTTTTGGTGCCCTGGTGAAAAGTGGAGTTGATTTGATTATCTTAATGATCTTAAAAACTGCTCTCTCACATAAAGGTTTCTCTTAAATGTTAAAATTAACAATCTGTCAAAGTGCCATTGGCCACACATGAGACAAGACAGGCAGAACAGTGGAATTACATTTCCGTGCATTAGGCAGGTCAGTGCGAATTTGTATTTTAATATGTAGGTGTGTCTGGCATTCTCTGTAACCGTCACCACGAACAACAGCTGCTTTCCATTCGTTCAATAGTTTGGTTGTTCCAGTGTGGAGAAGATTGAGTATACAGGAGACAGAACTTTCCTGGGAGCTGGCACTAAACCATGGAATACCGGATAAGATAAGAATGACTACTGACGCTCCAAACTGCACACAAAACTCACTTCTTTGGACACGTACATATGCATGAAAAAGTGATTTACTTCTTGTCACGGAGTCCCTGGGCGATGCTCTGGAACTGCTCCCCATGAAGCCAGTCAGGACTCTGGGGCAGTCGCCTTTCTGTGAGCAGCCTGTCTTCAGGACACACAGCTCACACAGCTTCCACCTTCCTGGGTCTGACCTCGGAGCATTCAGCATCCTCTGCCCCTCCGTGCGCTTCCCCCCAGTGAGTCCGCTCAGGCGGGGCTCCTGGGGAAGCCAGAGGGTCCTGCACCCCAACTTCGCAGTCAGACGTGACTCTCAGCCAGCCAGTAAAACAGAAGGTTTATTAGACGACAGGAACATGGTCTAAAACAGAGCTTGCAGGTGCAGAGAACGGGACCCCTCAGCTGGGTCCATTTTGGGGGGCAGTGAGCCAGACAACCACGTCTGCACTTCACTCCATGTCCCAGCCAGCCCCAAACTGAAAACTCCCTCCAGCCCCTCCTCCTCTGGGCTTTGTTCCTTTCCCGGGCCAGGTGGTCACCTGATTCCTTTGTTCTCCAACCCTTCAGCTCTCACCTTGCAGGGGGGGAAGGGCCCAGGCCATCAGTTGCCAGGAAACAGGGTGTTGGCCATTCTCTGTGTCCAGACTCCTGCACACACATGCCCTCTAGGGCTCTGCAATGATCATACACCCTTACTCCACCCCCTAGATACTTAAGAACTGCCTAGGGGAAACTGAGGCACCCCCACACTATTCAGAGGAAACATTAAGAACAGTCCCACTTCGTCACACTTCTATATGCTGAAAAGGGCAGAGGAGAGATTATTGTTCCTGTAACTACTTTGGAGCTGCTCAGACACTCTGGGGGCAGACCATTTAGGAAACTTGATAGGTAGATAGTGTCTGTGGTCATCTGAGACAAAGATGGAAGGTGGTGGGGCTCTGTCTTATAATATGTAAAGATGCATGTGAAATGAGGCAAGGGTTCCTGCTCCAATTACTGCATGTATTATGGAAGACAGAGCATTGTGCTGTTGTCTAGTAAATAGTTGCACATTGATAGAATTTCTCTACTTTTGATTTTCTTTTAAAACAAAATCTAGAAAACAGCAAAGGTTGTCTGCTACCATAAATTCACCTCCTCTTGCACATGCAGTATGGATTGATGTTTTATTACATGTTCTCATGCTACTACTGAAAAAAATACAATACTTTTTTTCTAAAATATTATACATTTGTTGAATGTTGAACAATGATAATGATTGTTTGTAGGCTATAAAGTGGCAATGAAATGAAATGAATAAACAGTCTAATTGAGTTGGAGCAGATGTTGACTAGGTATTGGCCATTCTGCAATTACTGGTGTGGAGGTTCTTGATTCTCTTCTCATGCTGATTTCACTCATAAAAGCACAATGTTTAGGTTTTGATATAAGATAAGTGTATCTGTACAGTAATTTTGTGGCATATCTTGTATTTTCCCTCAGTTAATAATGAAGTTAGATTGTGTGAATTGTATTTTAATTAATATCCAAATGGGAAATTAGCTTTTCAAATTCTGTTAATGACAATTACCAGTGCACTAAGTCTTTTAGTAGTATTAGTATTAACATAAGAATGCTTTTCTTCGTCTCTCTGGCATTGTTTCTATGCTATCTTTGCACATAAGAGAAAGGAATAATTATTTGTTGCTCCTATTCAGGTCCCACACACATTCTATATGGAAACATGTATCTGATACTTTTATTGAATATCTAAAGGAGACCACATAATTTGAGAGAGACGAGGTGGGTGAGGTAATGTCTTTTATTGAATCAGCTTCTGCTGGTGAAAGAGACAAGCTTTTGAGCTTACACAGAGCTCTTCTTCAGATCTGTCTTGGATGGATATTCTCATCCACCTTGTGTGTCTCATATCCTGGTATCAGCACAAGTACCAAACTCTGCAAACTATATAATTTAGCAGTTTTAACCTCTCTGCTGTTGGATCCTTGCCCAGAAGCCAAATCCAAGTAAATGGACCACCAAGCACAGATTTTGTTATGCACTAAAATCTGTTGTTTCATTCCACTGAAGCTGGAAGAAAAAGGAATTTCCCCAAATTTCTATTAGACTTCTATCACTAGATACAAACACACAAGTGTATTGACCCTTTGTTTTTTAAAAAGTCTGAATTATGTTGTGATATTATATTCACAGTCTAAAAGTGTTTTTTGACTTTATTCAAAATAAAATGACAGATAGTAACCTTGAGCAGAGTCTTTGTCATCAGTGATTTAATTGTAGCCAAAGATAGGACCCATTCCTCCTCCTCTTCTTGCCAGTTTTTGTCCATGTCCCATTACCCAACTATCCAAGACTGATGGCTTCTCACCCAGGGCATATTGAATACCGTTCTGTTGCTCAGTTGCCATGAAAGGTGATAAAATTTCATTATCCCTACTTCCAATATTTAAATTTTAAACAAAATAACTAGAATTTTCACACTGGAATGACAATAACAAACATGCAGACAGTTCGACTCATTCTTTCTCTTCCTCCAGTTCACCAATAGATGGTGACAGAGAGCTCCTTCTCTGTGGATATTCAGACCACAGCCTTACGTGTAGATCTTTGATACTGATTTATTACAGAATCTGGCCTAAGTTATGAAACACAACAGCAGTTTTATAATTAATAAAATATAATTAAAATAAATTAAAATGCCTTGAATAAACCAGGTGGGGGAGGAAGAAAAAGACTTCCCAGTCTTCTGTCATTCTTTGGTGCCCTAGCATTTAAAAAAAATGGAATATATTATTGTAGACAGCTGTTTGGTAGGAGGAAGTGGGGGTGTCTTCAGTAGAAACACAGCAGTTTCACACACAAGCTACTATTTTTGTGGCATATTAATATTCAGATTTTTTAAAGTTAAATTAAATCCAGAAGAAACAAGTGTTATGCAGAACAGTTTCTTGTCAGTTATCAATTAGTTGTACAGTAGTTTTGTAACTAAATGTCCTTGTATCTTTGAAAAATGTGCCAAATTAGTAACAGTGTGTACCTCACAGATTAAAATAAACTCAGTATGGGCCAGTGACTGCTTCATTACACTGTATGTTCACATACTTTATTATACGTAATGAACATGTCTCTTACATGAGATGTGATTCAGGACATGATTCTCACATTGTGTTTGGGGGCATTAAATGGGAATAAGATGTTATTTATGATAACTGTAAGGCCTATTTACAAGGCAAGTGTGGTGGAAAGGGACCTCAGTTTAAATGACCATCAGGATCACAGAGCAGCATTTACATATCATGAACTCAGATACATAAAACTTCTTTTATAGTGAAACATAATAAAATTGTCATGCTTATTTCAGAGTGTTGCAATTTCCAAAATGCATTTGCATGTACAGGCTCAGATTCAGAAAGGCACTTAAGAATATGAGTAGTGTCACTGACTTCAATGAAACTAAAGACATATTTAGTGAGATATCATTTGAAAAATCATAATCTGCTGAATATCATTGTACTGCTATGATGTGTGTAACAACACTATATGTGAAATTGAAATTTTACTGTATAGTATTACTAAAATGGGTTATGGTTCTGGGGAACGCCCTCAGACTAGCGCCTCAGAAACATACAAAAAGCACAGGTGTTAAGAAACTGTTAATTGCTTAATCAGAGATTCGTCATCAGGGGAGTTGTAAAGAAGAAATTTACAGGAGGCAGCTCACGAACACCATGGAACTGCCTGACCCCATAACCCAGCAAAGACTTTTCCATCACAAGGAGCTAGAGCAGTGGTGGTCAATCTACGGCCCGCAGGCTGCATGTGGCCCATTAGGGTAATCCGCTGGTGGGCTGCAAGACAGTCTGTTTACATTGACAGTCTGCAGGCACGGCAGCCCGCAGCCACCAGTGGCTGCAGTTTGCCATTTCCAGTCAATGGGAGCTGCGGGACACAGTGCGGTTGTCCACGACTGAGTTAGAGTACGAAAAGTTGGGGGGGGGGGAGGAGAAATGCCTCTAGACACCTCTCCTCCCCCATCTCTATTCACAGCAGTAAAATCATTTGAAAGACAAAGAACCATCATTGCACTGGGGGGAGTGGTCCAAAATGGAAGGCTTTTCAGTTGGTATGAACTGCTGAAAGTTTTAGGTGAGAGAAATCCTTTTGTTTTCAAATTTTATTTAGCTTGGTAACATTTAGGAAATAGCTTGCATGTTAATCTTTTATTTCTTTTGTAACCAATTCTGACTTTTTATGCTTTTACCAGTTTTAATCACTTAAAATTTGTCTTTCTTTAGTTAATAAACTATTTTTTAATCAAACCAGTGTGTTTTGATTGAAGTGTTTGTTAACCTGAGTAAAGATTCCTCAAAGTCTGGTGCATAATCATTTCATTTGAGGTAATGATGGATTTTAATGAGCTTACACCAGTGGTAGGCAACCTGTGGCTGCATGCGGCCCATCAGGGTAATCTGATTGCGGGTCTTCCCACACCTCCCATTGGCTGGGAATGGCGAACCGCAGCCACTGGCAGCTGCGGAGGGCCGTGCCTGTGGACGGTCAATGTCAGCAAAATGTCTCTCAGCCCACAGTCAGATTACCCTGATGGGCTGCATGTGGCCTGTGGGCTGCAGGTTGCCCACCACTGGTTTACACTATTCAGGGTGGGGTGGGGGTCCTAAGCAGTGTAAGATGTACATTTCTGGGTGAAAGGCTGGGACTGGGGGATTTGCAGGTGTCACCCTATATATAGTTCATGAGTGGCTGGGAAAGCATTCATGTATGCAGCTGGGTGTCATTTTGCATGCTGAAGGCTGTGTGAGCAGGCCAGGAGTGGCTATTCTGACAGCAAAGCAGAGTAAAAGGCACCCCAGGCTAGAGAATTAAGGGGACACAGTGGTTCCACAGTCCAGATTGTACCCTAGGGGATGTCACAATAATGTGGACTCATCAGCCTTGTATAAGATATCTTTATAAGGTACCTTTTTATATTTTCATAATTAAAAGCTATGACAGTTACTTATTTGTATTATCAAAATTGTCTTGCTGATACCTTCCCTCATCTATTCATTGTGTCAGGCTGTTGTTGGCTGTCTGAATCAGGGATTGGCTTTATATACGTACAGTACCTCACACAGTGGATCCCTGATCTTTGATTGGTGGCCTCTAAGTACTACTTTAAATACAAGCAATAATAATAACAGTGGTTCCAGGGGCTGTGGAGTTTGAACATATCACTTACACTTTGGTAGGGTTTCACAATCTCTTTTTGCTTAATTTCAAACTCACTCAGAAAGTGTAGGTAGGTTTGGAAGTTCAGTTAGAACTGATATGTAGTTGGGCTTGCATTCAGCTCAGGGACTGAAAAAATGAGTGAAACTGAGAGAAAAATGAACAAAAATGGAGAAAAGAAACACTGAAAAAAGAAAAGGAGGAGATAAATTCCAATAGAACAGTAGATTCAGAATGTATACTATATTTACCTGGGGTGTTCTAACCCTAAGGTATGGTTCATCTTTCCCCCCCTTTGCCCCCATTAAAAATATCCCCCTTCAAACTGAAGTGAAATAACCCATTGTTGGAGTCCAAATCTCTCCTGACTGCTTGGAATCCAGGACAGTCCTGTGTTAGTTTACTCATGCGTCAATCTTTTAAGCTGTTCAGAGCAGGAACTTGGTGATTGTTTTGCCACTTGCACAGAGCCTTGTAAATGCATGGTACTAGAACAATAAAGAATGAGGAATTTCAGAAAGTTAATATCTGCCCTTTTCACTCAGCCATAGGCAATTGTGACTCCCCACAACTAACTGTCATCAGGGAAGAAAACCAAGACTTTTTTTTACACACTATATATATGTGTAAAAAAAATCTATATATAAAAATCTATATATATGCACAAACAATCCGACACTGAATATAGTCATGAACCAGAATCACGACTGAGGACAGATTTTGTCCCTAGTTCTAAATCATAATCTGAATGCTTTTTGCCATTCCATTTGCACACCGTGCCCCAAAGCAGGCAGATCCTGCTCCTGGAAGATCTGTCCTGCATCAGGAGAAACAGAGACATCCTAGCAAACTCCCCCTGTGTTGTGGTGATCCCTGACTCAAAACAACTCTTTTGGGGTCATTGCTGTTCAAGTCTGTATTGTGGGAGCAGTAAGGGGGAACACTATTAGATAGTGATATCAGTCAACTTCTGTCTCACTTGATGTTCTCTGCTGAAATCCAAAAAAGGGCAATGGATTCTTCAAATCACAATACCAGAATAGGCTAATTTGGAAGCCCTCCTATATTGCTTTTCCTTTCAATCCAGGATCCACTTAATTAACTTTTCCCCCCTAGTGATCTTTGAAGAAACAGGTTTCAATTGGTTGCAACTGTGTTTTGATAAAATGCAGTATTGCTTTAGTGATGTATTATAACTTTGTAGATATGTGTTTCAATTCAGACTTCTACACAGTTACTCACTTGACTCCCTATAAAATGTTGATATCAAGATGAAGTAGGAAGACAGAAACAGCCAAATTTCAAGAGAAACAGGTTGAATAAGAAAACTTCCCCTTCATCTGTGTTCTGATCCATGTCAACTCCACAGTGTGACTTACTTTACTAGAAGAAAAAAGAAAGGTTCCAGGGATTGAAATGACACTGTGAAAGACTCCCTACAGATAGTACAGCATATTCCAGAGACCTTGTTCAGTAAATACTCAGGACTCAGCTAAAGTCAAATTGGATTCATTTCTTGCTTTCAAGTTCTGTAGCGTAAGACATAGTGCTGAGAAAACTTGTACTGCTGCTACTTTCTTCATATATTTGCATTAATCAAGAATGGCCTCAAATTCCACTAACAGCATTTTATTTTCCAAAAGAATGCAGTCCACAACAAAAACATTAACAGGTTCCAGGCTACATTTACAATTTTTTTATATTGTAAAATGCAAAACATTAGATTTCCCATATTGTATGCCATTAGAGGGAGAAATTTTGGCTAATATAGGCTTGAGATATAAAGCTCCAGTTGAGTAGCATAAATCAAGTTCAGTATTTTCCCAGTAAAATAGACTTTATTTGTTGTTCTCTGTAAGGCCTTCTTCCACCTCCACACTAATAAGCATTCTTCTCTGCCTCAGCTAGCTACCCACACACTTTCTTCGTTTAAAGACACAACTGTCCTCAATTACCATTCAGAATTTTTCAGTCTCTCATTAAATTAGAAACAGTAGGCAATTTAATCAGGTGGTGAACAGTGAAATGGTGCTAAAAATGAACTTCAGGAAACAGATCTAATAAAAACATGGAATACTTCTGGTGCTAGTTTTGGAGATCTATTTAACCAGATTAAATTATAACATTTTAGACACTAGATTGCATTTTTTTTAAATTGCACCATTATTACAAATTAGTAGGCTTCCATAAATATTGTTTTAGTTCATTTCAGCATGGTCTCTTGCATATCAAATATGAAACTCTTATGCCCCAGTATCCAAAACTACTGCACATAGGTTTAGGCGCTAACCATTAAAATGAAACTGTTTGCAGAATTGGGGCCTTAGTTCTCATTTACCAGACAATGGGAAAAATACTCCAAAATTATATCTTATTAAAAGTGTCATATTCATTTTCTCATATCAAAATTTCTTTTACAAATAAAAAGGCAGTTTTCCTAACTGTCAGACCTGCAATCTGAACCCGGAATCAGGGAGTCAAGATGGATTATTTTTGTTCATGCATCATCACCTCTATTGAAGGGGAGAGCACCTTGCCCCTTTACAGATGTACATTCCCTTTTACTGCTCGGACAGCAACAGTGGCCAGGGCTGGGAACTGTTGCACCGAAGCAGTTCAGACCAGCTCCTGTCCAACAGTGGAGTGAGCACTGTAGGATTCTTTCCCTTTAAGGACTTCCCCATGAACTACCATCTAGCAACAGCCCAAGACATCAAAGTGTGTGGCACTGGCCACGTTTCCATGCATTCTTTCCGCTGTACTGATCTTTCTGTAGAGGGGCATCAGATGTGTATGTATATGGATGAGTATCCTGTATAGATGTCTTTGAAATCTGTACTGTCAGCATACTTGAAAAGTTGTTCTGCTTCCATGACTGTTTTTCTAGGCTATAAAATGCTCCCCAGTGTAGTTTAGGGTCCTGGTCTTCTCTGGTGGGTGGGTTTGGGACTAAACGGCTTCCTCCTTGGCTCTAAGAAAAGGAGTACTTGTGGCACCTTAGAGACTAACTAGTAGCTGCTGCATTGCCCTCTAATGGAGCTCTCTGGAGCCTCATGGCTTGTGCATGCTAAGAAAATATGCACTTAGACTGGTGCAGCCCCCTAAATAAGATGAGATGCCCTGGATTGAAGAGGGACTTACACCCATGTAGCTTAGCTCAGCAACTTACTAAAGTAAACTGCATCCCACCCTGTGCTGATTTAAATCAGAACTAACTTGAAGGGGAAAGGAGTCCAGGAGAGCTGGCTGTATTTCAAGGGATCCCTGTTGAGGTTACAGGGACAAACCATCCCGATGAGTCGAAAGAATAGTAAATATGGCAGGCGACCAGCTTGGCTTAATGGTGAAATCCTAGCGGATCTTAAACATAAAAAAGAAGCTTACAAGAAGTGGAAGGTTGGACATATGACCAGGGAAGAGTATAAAAATATTGCTCGGGCATGTAGGAATGATATCAGGAGGGCCAAATCGCACCTGGAGCTGCAGCTAGCCAGAGATGTTAAAAGTAACAAGAAGGGTTTCTTCAGGTATGTTGGCAACAAGAAGAAAGCCAAGGAAAGTGTGGGCCCCTTACTGAATGAGGGAGGCAACCTAGTGACAGAGGATGTGGAAAAAGCTAATGTACTCAGTGCTTTTTTTGCCTCTGTTTTCACTAACAAGGTCAGCTCCCAGACTGCTGCACTGGGCATCACAAAATGGGGAAGAGATGGCCAGCCCTCTGTGGAGATAGAGGTGGTTAGGGACTATTTAGAAAAGCTGGACGTGCACAAGTCCATGGGGCCGGACGAGTTGCATCCGAGAGTGCTAAAGGAATTGGTGGCTGTGATTGCAGAGTCATTGGCCATTATCTTTGAAAACTCGTGGCGAACGGGGGAAGTCCCGGATGACTGGAAAAAGGCTAATGTAGTGCCAATCTTTAAAAAAGGGAAGAAGGAGGATCCTGGGAACTATAGGCCAGTCAGCCTCACCTCAGTCCCTGGAAAAATCATGGAGCAGGCCCTCAAAGAATCAATCCTGAAGCACTTGCATGAGAGGAAAGTGATCAGGAACAGCCAGCATGGATTCACCAAGGGAAGGTCATGCCTGACTAATCTAATTGCCTTTTATGATGAGATTACTGGTTCTGTGGATGAAGGGAAAGCAGTGGATGTATTGTTTCTTGACTTTAGCAAAGCTTTTGACACGGTCTCCCACAGTATTCTTGTCAGCAAGTTAAGGAAGTATGGGCTGGATGAATGCACTATAAGGTGGGTAGAAAGCTGGCTAGATTGTCGGGCTCAACGGGTAGTAATCAATGTCTCCATGTCTAGTTGGCAGCCGGTATCAAGTGGAGTGCCCCAAGGGTCGGTCCTGGGGCCGGTTTTGTTCAATATCTTCATAAATGATCTGGAGGATGGTGTGGATTGCACTCTCAGCAAATTTGCGGATGATACTAAACTGGGAGGAGTGGTAGATACGCTGGAGGGGAGGGATAGGATACAGAAGGACCTAGACAAATTGGAGGATTGGGCCAAAAGAAATCTGATGAGGTTCAATAAGGATAAGTGCAGGGTCCTGCACTTAGGACGGAAGAACCCAATGCACAGCTACAGACTAGGGACCGAATGGCTAGGCAGCAGTTCTGCGGAAAAGGACCGAGGGGTGACAGTGGACGAGAAGCTGGATATGAGTCAGCAGTGTGCCCTTGTTGCCAAGAAGGCCAATGGCATTTTGGGATGTATAAGTAGGGGCATAGCGAGCAGATCGAGGGACGTGATTGTTCCCCTCTATTCCACATTGGTGAGGCCTCATCTGGAGTACTGTGTCCAGTTTTGGGCCCCACACTACAAGAAGGATGTGGATAAATTGGAGAGAGTCCAGCGAAGGGCAACAAAAATGATTAGGGGTCTGGAACACATGACTTATGAGGAGAGGCTGAGGGAGCTGGGATTGTTTAGCCTGCAGAAGAGAAGAATGAGGGGGGATTTGATAGCTGCTTTCAACTACCTGAAAGGGGGTTCCAAAGAGGATGGCTCTAGACTGTTCTCAATGGTAGCAGATGACAGAACGAGGAGTAATGGTCTCAAGTTGCAGTGGGGGAGGTTTAGATTGGATATTAGGAAAAACTTTTTCACTAAGAGGGTGGTGAAACACTGGAATGCGTTACCTAGGGAGGTGGTAGAATCTCCTTCCTTAGAGGTTTTTAAGGTCAGGCTTGACAAAGCCCTGACTGGGATGATTTAACTGGGAATTGGTCCTGCTTCGAGCAGGGGGTTGGACTAGATGACCTTCTGGGGTCCCTTCCAACCCTGATATTCTATGATTCTATGCCCTGGTGTGCCCAATATATCTTGGTGTATTTCTCAAACATCACTGCTGTCTGCAGATCTGAAAAAGACTGTACCACCATTGGGTACAATAAGAGCTGTGTAAAACAGCAGCACCTAGTATCAGAATGCAGTTTTTTAAAGATGGAGAGAATGAGAGAGTACATCGCAGTTGTTGAATCTTGACCTCTGAATCCCTTTAAATATCATCTCCATAGGTTTGCTTCGGGTAGGTCAATCCTACATCTCTCATTTCACCAGAGCGGTGTGTGATGTCTGTACCAGTTATCATTGTCAAGAATGTGGAACTTGCTATGTGCAATAAGATAGTCATCTTAAAATTCATTCTTGTCTTAGCGTATCTTCAGTTGCTGATCCATAGGCACGAATTCAGTATTAAAAAACAAAGAGGATGACTTTTTCATGAGATTTGGGATAATATTATAAAGATTCCCCTGGTTCTTGTGCTACATGAAATAAGGAAATGAGCAACTGCCAGCATGCAAAAAGTTAGTGACTGAATTTTATCATCTGATGATCTTAAGGGGAGCCGTGACGACATCTAAGGGGAAAATTTGGCAATATAGTAGCATCTAATATACTTCCTTTCACAGTCATTGAATAGAGAAAATGTCAAGCAAACGGAACTCGAGAGAGACCAAGATCAACAGTCAGTTAAGCAGAAATTTTTAAAAAGGAAAAAAAAATGCTTTGAATTCCTGTTCTGCCTACAGAAGACAGGCATCGAGATTCCAATTCTGAATTCAAGATACATTTCTGCCAAATAGAGAAATAAATAAAGCAGTAACCACTAAAATGAACAAGATTTTGTAAATTATTGACCATTTTTGGAATCTGCTTTGAGCGGTAGTCTTTAAGCATCACACTGAATGGTACTGCACCAGCTAACATAACTATGTAGCACATCTTTTTCACTCAGATAGTGAGGTTGATAAGACCATTGAAGACATGTCTGAAGGGGACAAGTTGCTAGAAGCCAGCAGGTCTTTGTCCAGTTGCTTCAGCATGATGACATCAGAATGTCAGACTAAATTGGAAAAGATGTTCATCAAAAATTCAGTCTGAAAGATGGAAATATAAAGTAAGATCACTATATAACATGGTATTTGCTTACAGTGTTTTATAGCACCCAAATCTATTGATAAAGCTGCAAAATTTTATTCAAAAATAGTATATAATAATACTTATTTGCTTTTCTAGGACAAACCCATACTCATGATCAGAGACCTAAATTCTTAAAGTGTACGGCAAGTGAGGAATTGGAAAGAGTTGGAGGGAATTTTACAGATGTCTTATTTATCCATGAGAGAGCTTGCGAACTTGAGATGTCTTCAAATTGAAGCCAGATTTCTCATGGCTGTACAGTATCATGGAAGTGTTGAGAGCTACTTGTAGTTTTGGAGGTTGATGTACACATCTGCATAGCTTTTACTCTAGTTTTCCTTCTGTTGTGGCAGGAGTTATGAACCACACTTATTTCCAAGTGTATATCATGAAAGATTCTGTTCCATTTGTGAAAGCATTTGGTATTTATCAGTGCTTCTAAGGCACAACCCACTGCACTGTACTACCACACAGAAAATCATATTGTGCATAATAGAGTATCACATTGTACAACTAACTACATTTTACCACTTGTATATCCCATTAGTATTTCAGATTTGGTTTTGGTTGGGTTGGTTTGTTGATTTTTTTCCCTCTTCATATTCAAACATTATTTTATCATAAATGCTTTGTCTATCTGTAATGCAAACAAAAACCCATAGAATATCCCATCTGACCCCATCATTATATCAGAAACTGAGTGCAGGCTTCCTCCCACCAAGTAAATACTCTTTTTTGAGGGAAATTTAATCTTCTTGAATGTTAAAATGTTTCTGATGTTTTTTTTCTATAGGTCTCCTGATCTATCTGCAGCTGACCTAATTTTGGAATTAATCCCGACAAAGGCAAATAAAACATGAAAGGAATTAGTATCATGATTTTAGTTCTGATGGACTACTCTTTGAATCTCTTGAAGAGTTCTAAATTCAAGACAGCCATGAAAGTGCTGTATCTTGCTTCTCTCTTGTCATAGAAAGGTTAGAGGAAGCACTGATTTCATAGCAGATGAGGCAAATTTGAATACTTTTGCCTGGGCATGCAGAATTTTAAGTCTCATGGACCACTGAAAGTTTGTGTGTGTTCTTCTTTGTCATGTCATGTCATGCTGATGTAAGATCGTGGAATCAGAAGTTAGACCTCTTTCAGTGAAATATGGCTTGAGGATCTCTCTACAAGAAGATAAGATTACACTAATTTATTATCATAGTTCAGAGAGCTATTGGTCTCAGACCTGAATTATCCCTCGTGTCTCATAATTTCAATCCTGCATGCTTGAACTTGTATTGAAATACAAGTGGCGAATCTTGATCACATGCTTTGGGTTGGATTGGCTGCAAGCTTCAGGATCAGGATGGAATTTTCCTCTATCATGATCAGAGCAAAGATGGAAGATACAATTTTAAACTTAAGGGTGCCAAGTCTTGTCTGTGTAGGAGCCCACAGTCCTATTTGCAGAAGTGCCTAAGTCCCATTTGTTTTCAATGTGTGTTAGAATCGTAAGTGTGCTAGGCTCCAGGTCAGTTCAGTGCTTTTGAAAATGTTGTCCCTTGTGGTGTTTTTACCCTCTCTGAAGCATTGTGGATGAAGCTTTCCCCACATCCACATTACAAGTACAGAACAAAGACTCCAGGACTGAGTTATTGAAGTCTCACTGTACTGCCCTTCTTTCCTCTGAGACACTACATTATGTAAACTTGCAATATTTCCTGCAACCAAATCCACATCTAATAAGTCTTTTCCTGGAAGGCTTTGGTTCCTAGTTAGAAGAATCCCAACAAGAAAAACCATGTTGATTGATCTTCAGATCCTTGGAGAATTGCTGTTTTCACCATGATAGTGCTCAGATCTAATAATAAACAAGATCTTTCCTTGTTTTGTATCATGAAGACAGAGCAATAATAAGATATATTCAAATCTAATAGCTAATAAATAGATCACACAAAAGTGAGAATGAAGGAGGTGAAGAATGCAGTGGGGAGTAAAGGATGTTAGGAGGGTTGCCTGGTGATAGATATGTTGGACAAGCAACCATTGGGCAATGGGACAGTTGGTTGTTTCCAAATGGTGGTTCTCAATTTAAAAGTGACTACTTTAAAATATTTTATCTGTTTGGGTTCGTTTGAGTTAACCAACTGTGGGAAAAAAATCTTTTATCAGTTCAGAAATGTTTCAGATTTTTTTTTACACTCAAATCAATTGAAAATGGCTTTTTAAACCAAACTTCATATTTGGCTTGGACTTGATCTTCAGTGATGAATATAAAGACATTAGAGTTAGAAATTAAGTTCTCCAGCTTACATACTGATAGAAAATTATCTTATGTCTCTTAGTGGTCTGTGTGAATTAAGTTTGATCTCAGTCCAGTTCCTGGTGCATAATGAAAATCATCAGCACAATTGGCAAAAATTGTAACAATTTTTACCCATCTCAGAAGAGACAAGAAGGAATGAATAGGCTTGCTGACTCACATGCCTTTCCATCCTGAGAGGTGGTCCCTCCAGTTTAGGATACAGACACATCGGTTAGCGTGTGCTATTAGCCAGGATGGTCAGGGATAGTGTCCCTAGCCTCTGTTTGCCAGAATTTGGGAATGGGCAACAGGGAATTGACCACTTGATGTTAGAAGACAGGATACTGGGCAAGATGGACCTTTGGTCTGACCAGTATGACCGATCTTATGTTCTTATGGGAGAGCAAGAGAAAGCATTTGGTGCTACTACATGAGATGTATCTGATATATAGTTGGAGGGCTTTGGTCTCCAAGGATGGCAGTCGGGCATCTTTTTGTGCTCTGTTTAATGTCCACTTCTAGTTCCTTTGTTTATCTGTTTGACCTTTGCTCCCATTCCCCTATACTTTTCCTATGTCCCCTGCCCTCAGTTGACTCTGTATTTGTGGCCCCCTCCCATCGCCTCACCATCTTGGAGGTCAAATAGACTGACACTAAAATGCACATCCCCAGATGTGAAAGCTAGAAAAGAAAGCTATGGAGAAATAGAAGTAGTAAAGCTGTTGCTGTGTGCCTTAGCAGAGTCCTGCATTTGAGAGTATGATGGCTTGGTAATCCCTCTTTATTTTTCTGCAACCTTAACTTTTACTGCTGGTAATAGCTCATCTTAAGTGATCACTCTCCTTACAGTGTGTATGATCACACCCATTTTTTCATGTTCTGTGTGTATATAAATCTCCTCACTGTATTTTGCACTGAATGCATCCGATGAAGTGAGCTGTAGCTCACGAAAGCTTATGCTCAAATATATTGGTTAGTCTCTAAGGTGCCACAAGTACTCCTTTTCCTTTTGCGAATACAGACTAACCCGGCTGCTACTCTGAAACCTACCTTTATTTAGGCATCCAAGTTTGATAGTGCTGGCCATAATAACTAATACTAATGGAACGTTAATAACAAAATTTGACATGAAAGAGAATGCTCTCATATTTCAGGACTACAAATGCTGAACTTCTTTACCAAGTGATCTTTCATCAAAGCAAAAGGAGATTCGGAGCCTCTCTTATGATCAAATGCATATAACTCAGGAATATCAACTCTAACTCTCCTCCAAATAACCCATCATTCTGCATGCAATAATTAAATGATAGCAACCAAAAATGCAGTTAAATGCAAAGACTGGGCAGTGATGAAACTCAAGTTACTTTCAGCAAGCAAATCCTTGTGACCTCAGTTTGCCTGGGCCCTAAATGGAGACAATGGAAACAAAGATTGTTTCCTGCTGTGCTGTAGACATATCTCTTCTCCCAAATTGAAAAGCTATTGTAACACTGCATTATTGGACTGTGTCTTTGAGCCTCAATGCAGCAAATGCTTAAGCACGTAAGTAACTTTATCAATGGGAAAAAGAAAAGGAGTACTTGTGGCACCTTAGAGACTAACCAATTTATTTGAGCATGAGCTTTCGTGAGCCACAGCTCACTTCATCAGATGTTTACCGTGGAAACTGCAGCAGACTTTATATACACACAGAAATCATGAAACAATACCTCCTCCCACCCCACTGTCCTGCTGGTAATAGCTTATCTAAAGTGATCAACAGGTGGGCCATTTCCAGCACAAATCCAGGTTTTCTCACCCTCCACCCCCCCACACAAATTCACTCTCCTGCTGGTGCTAGCCCATCCAAAGTGACAACTCTTTACATAATCAAGTCGGGCTATTTCCTGCATAGATCAAGGTTTTCTCACATCCCCCCCACCCCCATACACACACAAACTCACTCTCCTGCTGGTAATAGCTCATCTAAACTGACCACTCTCCAGGTTTAAATCCAAGTTAAACCAGAACATCTGGGGGTGGGGGGTAGGAAAAAACGAGAGGAAACAGGCTACCTTGCATAATGACTTAGCCACTCCCAGTCTCTATTTAAGCCTAAATTAATAGTATCCAATTTGCAAATGAATTCCAATTCAGCAGTTTCTCGCTGGAGTCTGGATTTGAAGTTTTTTTGTTTTAAGATAGCGACCTTCATGTCTGTGATTGCGTGACCAGAGAGATTGAAGTGTTCTCCGACTGGTTTATGAATGTTATAATTCTTGACATCTGATTTGTGTCCATTTATTCTTTTACGTAGAGACTGTCCAGTTTGACCAATGTACATGGCAGAGGGGCATTGCTGGCACATGATGGCATATATCACATTGGTGGATGTGCAGGTGAACGAGCCTCTGATAGTGTGGCTGATGTTATTAGGCCCTGTGATGGTGTCCCCTGAATAGATATGTGGGCACAATTGGCAACGGGCTTTGTTGCAAGGATAAGTTCCTGGGTTAGTGGTTCTTTTGTGTGGTATGTGGTTGTTGGTGAGTATTTGCTTCAGGTTGCGGGGCTGTCTGTAGGCAAGGACTGGCCTGTCTCCCAAGACTTGTGAGAGTGTTGGGTCATCCTTTAGGATAGGTTGTAGATCCTTAATAATGCGTTGGAGGGGTTTTAGTTGGGGGCTGAAGGTGACCGCTAGTGGCGTTCTGTTATTTTCTTTGTTAGGCCTGTCCTGTAGTAGGTAACTTCTGGGAACTCTTCTGGCTCTATCAATCTGTTTCTTTACTTCTGCAGGTGGGTATTGTAGTTGTAAGAAAGCTTGACAGAGATCTTGTAGGTGTTTGTCTCTGTCTGAGGGGTTGGAGCAAATGCGGTTGTATCGCAGAGCTTGGCTGTAGACGATGGATCGTGTGGTGTGGTCAGGGTGAAAGCTGGAGGCATGCAGGTAGGAATAGCGGTCAGTAGGTTTCCGGTATAGGGTGGTGTTTATGTGGCCATTGTTTATTAGCACTGTAGTGTCCAGGAAGTGGATCTCTTGTGTGGACTGGACCAGGCTGAGGTTGGTGGTGGGATGGAAATTGTTGAAATCATGGTGGAATTCCTCAAGGGCTTCTTTTCCATGGGTCCAGATGATGAAGATGTCATCAATATAGCGCAAGTAGAGTAGGGGCTTTAGGGGACGAGAGCTGAGGAAGCGTTGTTCTAAATCAGCCATAAAAATGTTGGCATACTGTGGGGCCATGCGGGTACCCATAGCAGTGCCGCTGATCTGAAGGTATACATTGTCCCCAAATGTGAAATAGTTATGGGTAAGGACAAAGTCACAAAGTTCAGCCACCAGGTTAGCCGTGACATTATCGGGGATAGTGTTCTTGACGGCCTGTAGTCCATCTTTGTGTGGAATGTTGGTGTAGAGGGCTTCTACATCCATAGTAGCCAGGATGGTGTTATCAGGAAGATCACCGATGGATTGAAGTTTCCTCAGGAAGTCAGTGGTGTCTCGAAGGTAGCTGGGAGTGCTGGTAGCGTAGGGCCTGAGGAGGGAGTCTACATAGCCAGACAATCCTGCTGTCACTTTGGATGGGCTAGCACCAGCAGGAGAGTGAATTTGTGTGGGGGGGTGGAGGGTGAGAAAACCTGGATTTGTGCTGGAAATGGCCCACCTGTTGATCACTTTAGATAAGCTATTACCAGCAGGACAGTGGGGTGGGAGGAGGTATTGTTTCATGATTTCTGTGTGTATATAAAGTCTGCTGCAGTTTCCACGGTAAACATCTGATGAAGTGAGCTGTGGCTCACGAAAGCTCATGCTCAAATAAATTGGTTAGTCTCTAAGGTGCCACAAGTACTCCTTTTCTTTTTGCGAATACAGACTAACACGGCTGTTCCTCTGAAACCTGTCATTTATCAATGGGAGTAGTCTCACAATGCCTGTAAATCGCTACCATCTAGTATTGGTTAGGCAAGCAGTCACCTGTGGCCATTAGACTACTCATTTATTTAAATACTCAAACTCCGTTTTAATGTTGACTCTTGTCCCCCCCGATTTCTGTAGGTCTGTTTATTCTCTCTCCTCTTAGATTCTGAGCTCTCTGGAGTAAGGACTCCCCCCACCCCCGCCCCATCTGTACAATGCCTAGCATAATTAGGCCTCATCCCTGATTGTGGCTTCTACATGCTACTGCAAACAAATAACATATATTTTTCATAATAATATCATTCTTCATGTTTAAGTACGTAATTTAAATAATGTAAATGCATTAGTACCAATGCATGGTGCAGGGAATGCCAGTAATTGAATGCACTATGCAGAACATACTCTTTGTTGCTTAGCAGTTAAATGTATGCACGTAGCTGCAGTGCTGACAAAAATGCTAAAAAAAGCTGACAAGTTATAGCTCCAGAAAAATTACACAATTAAGAAAACAAATATCTGAAGAACTGCCTGAGCAGCAGAAAATGGCACATACTGGTAGAGATCCCATCCCTTGTGAAGACACTATCTTCAGCTCTGAGCCACTTAAGGGGCTGAAGGGGACGGGAAAGGAGAAGGGTTCACAATTGTAGCATGTGCTGCAGACAAATAAGATCATGGTAAGGATTTTGTTCCTTTTTGAAGATAGAAATGTTTTTCTTGCAAAACTGTCCAGAAAAGTCTTTTTCTTCTCACTGTTCCCTGTTGTCTGCTTCCTGTATTTTTGTAGGTTTTCCATAGCATCTGTCGCAGTCAAATTTGTGACTTTTCTAGCAGATGGTTGTATCACACTATATGGGTTTTATTTATGTAATATGATACAGCTTATACTATTAATATAAAATGAATTGCTTTATCCTCACAGCAGATCCTATAATGACACTTTTCAGAGTAGCAGCCGTGTTAGTCTGTATTCGCAAAAAGAACAGGAGTACTTGTGGCACCTTAGAGACTAACCAATTTATTTGAGCATAAGCTTTCGTGAGCTACAGCTCACTTCATCGGATGCAACTGAGCATCCAATGAAGTGAGCTGTAGCTCACGGAAGCTTACGCTCAAATAAATTTGTTAGTCTCTAAGGTGCCACAAATACTCCTTTTCTTTTTATAATGACACTGAATCATTTCATTGTTTTTAATATGTTTTTTGGTTATGAAAGGAACGAACACAAGGCAGAGGGACAGGGTGGTAGGCTGGGATTTTCAAAGAAGCCAGTGGGATTTAGGGGTCTGAATTCAGTTGTGGTTTTAACCCTTTATTCTCCCTCTCCCCACCTTTAGGCTCTTTAGAAATATCAGCCGTGACATAAAGAACCCAGGAAGCACAATCCGTCTTTTGGAACATGTCATTACTCATTATCCCCTTTTATTAAGGCAGACTTGTAATAAAAAGTTAGCATACTACATCACACATTACTTATTCAGGATCAGGTTAATATTCAAAGAAGCAGGCTAAAGATTCTAGCTTGCTGGTTGGGACAGTCTCCTTCTCTGACTACGCTAAAAAGACCTATCAAATTTCTAAATACCTATCCTCTTTTTTGCATTTTTCTTGTGTACATCTGTGGTATGAAAGCGTTTCCATTACAAGGACAATCCATATTTTACTATACCACAGTTGCATAGAAGGAGAGGAGGGAGGGTCACATTTTTCCAATTATGCGCAGTACAAAGTCTTGCAAATTTGTTATTCTGTTTAAAACATAGATCTTTTAATGGGGCATTAAGTAAGCAGGTCAGAGCATCTCCAGAAAGCCAGCATTTTGTCATGAGATTAATCTTTTTAATAATTTCTTTCACAAACAGTCTTAATTCCTAGATACCACCACCACATGTTTCAGTATGTTCCCCTTTGACCACAACCTGTCCAACCCCTTCCTTGTAGCAAAAATATGATGGATCTTAACTGGAGTCAGATGCCATCTATACAGTAATTTATGCATTGTTTCTTTACGAGCTACACAAATTGAAGATACAGATATCTCCTTTCCCATATAAAGACACACTCATCCAGATAAATATCTTTGTCCAAATCTCTCTCCCATCTTTTCATTATTAACTTTCTTTTCAATCAAAATTGTATATATCTTAGAAACTTTTTGTTCCAGCTTGCTTCTGGGTCAATTTCTTAATTGTGTTTAAAGGTCTAGATAGAGCTGCCTCATGTCCAGATTTCACAATAAAATGTTTGAGTTGTAAATACTGAAAATATAGGATCTTTAAGTTATTTCCATTACTACATATTGGTATGATTTCCAAGGAGCAACTGTCTAAATTGAGTAATCTCAGCGCTTACCCACAACAGATAGTCACTCTGATATTTCCTAGGGATAAATTTCTGATTATTAATTAAAGTAGCTAAGGGAGAGGACCTAGGCGACAGGAATTTAGAAAATTTGTCCAAAGCTGCTAAGTGGGATAAATGAGTAATGTTTTTTTTATTTTTGATGACCTAAATTTCTTTTTAACCCAGCAGTTACAATGAATAGCTCTGTTTGGGTTCCAGTCTTGTTTGAGTTTTCCACAGTGCTTGGATGGTCTGTTGCTAACCCAGTTGATCACATCTTAGAATTGTGATGCCTAATAATAAGCCAAATTAGGGAAAGCTAAACATACCTCTTTGTAGCCTTATACAGAACTTTATAACGCACCCTTTGTCTTTTACATTTCCTTATGAATTTTAATAGTGCATCCTGCCATGTTTTAATGTAATGTTAGGGATATGAAACAAAAATAACAAGTTTGAGAGGAGATTAATCTTTACTGTGGCTAAGCTGCCTAGCAAAGAAATTTATTATTTGTTCCATTACTCCAAGTCTTTTACTATTTTACTTCACAGTAGAGGGTAATTTACCTTAAAAAAGATTTTTATATTTCTCAAAAATATTTATTCCTAAATATTTTAAAGATTACTTTATCCATTTAAATTTATTTAGCTGCCAAACTATTTGTTCTGAGGCTTTGGGGAATATAAATTCCTCAAATTTCAGATTCTTTGTCAAGACAAAGTGGGTGATGTAATATCTTTTATTGGAGCAATTCTCTTGGTGAAATAGACAAGCTTTTGAGCTACACAGAGCTCTTCTTCACCTTGTCTCTCTAATATCCTGGGATCAACATGGCTGCAATGACACTGCAAACCACAGGTGTATTTTGAAACCAGGTACCTGCTCAGATTCCAAAGTTGATTGTTCTATAATTTTTAACAAGGCTTCTATTTCCTTTAATTATAAAAAGACATCAGCATACAAAGCTATTTTGTTTTTTAATCCAGAAGTTTTGATACCCTTTACCAAGGAACTGTTTCTTACATTTATTACAAATGACTCCATTGCTAAAGCAAACAACAGGGGAGAGGGATAATGGGCAACCCTGTCTCATACCCCTAGAAAAATTAAAAGGAGGAGATTGATGACCACTAACTAAAGCAGACACATGAAGATAAGTATATAGGGCCAATACGCCCCTATAAAGTGATTTTCAAAACCAAACGTTACCAAAATCTGTCTACTCTAAGGTATTCCCCCTACAGCCGGTTGGAGGCTTTTTTCAGCATCCAAAGAAAGCAGCACACAGGAAGAATTTGTAGAATTAGCATTTTAGATCAAATCCATAGTTCTTCTGGTATTATGAGATAGAAGCCTGCCAACAACTAACCCACATTGGTCAGGGTGAACATATTCGGACAAGATAACACTCAATCTGTTTGCTAACATCATGGCATACATTTTAGTATCCATATTAATTGAAGAAATTATGATTCCCAATAAGATCTTTTCCTTCTTTGGGAATGACCCAGTTTTCTCCTCTTTCCATGAGTCTGGAATCTTGTTCCCTTGAAATATACCATTAAACAATTCAGTTAAAATAGAGACCACCACTTACTTTAGAGCTTTATAATATTCCCCAGAAAACCCATCAGGACCTGGACCTTTATTGGATTGTAACTTCTTAATTACATCTTCAACTTCCTCAACAGCAATTGGCCTATCAAGGGTGCCTCATCATTCTCTGAGAGCTCAGGTAGTTTCACTCTTCTCAAATATCTACACATTCAGGATTTGGATGTTCTGAAGCACACAAAGTGTGGAAAAAGTTAGCAAACATTTCAGAGATGTTTCTCCATTACTAAATCTTCTTTTTATTTCTAATCAGAGGGATGGCTGATTTATCCTGTTTCTTTTTGAACTGTCTGGCTAAAAGCCTATCAACTTGATTGCCTTTGTCATAATATTTTTGTTTAATATAGCTAATTGTTCAATCAGCCTTGTCTGTGGTAACAGGTTAATCTTCCCTCTTATTTCAATTATTTTCTTATACACTCTTTTAGATCCTGTTGATTTATGTTTACCTTCCAAAAGAGAGAGTTCTTTAACCAAACTCTTTTTTCAAGACTTCTCATCTTTTTGAGGTATGATACTTTATTTATAAGGGTTCCCCTCATTACTGTCTTTCCAGCATCCAAGAGAACACTTTTATTGATCACTTCCTTATAATTTTGTTCTACATATTTCTGAAAATTTTCTTCCAGTTCTTAAATTCTAAGGTCATACAGCAAAGCTCTATGTTACTGCCAGGCCCTTTGTTTTTCCACTGAGTCCCAATCTTTATAACTCCCAGAATAGGTTTGTTGTCCTAATCAACCAATAACCATTTTTATTTCTAATTAACCAAGGTCTTAGAAACAAAAGTCATACAAATCCTAGAATAAAATCCAGGAGTAGCAGAATAATATAGTCTCTGATGTCCAGATTAATTAGCGATGCAACACATTTGCACTTGCTCCTCCCAAATGCCCACTGTGTACATTTGCATTATCCAAAATGGAATTAAGCACTTTGTTGAAGTTCCCCCTAAAATAATATCCCCTTATCTAACATTTTCTAAGTCGCTAACAAACTAATCAAAAAAAGAAGCTTGATCTTCATTGGGAGCATATACGTTGGCTAAGGTATTTCAAGGGCTGCTTAGCTGAAATATATCTGCACTCTTTATTTATGAGTTGTGCTGAAACAACAAAAGGGAAGTGTTTATGAAGGAGCATTGCCACCTCTCTTCTATTAGATTTCCCTGGAGAGACATGTGGTAGCTGTGTCTAAGAAGTATTCCAGTATTTATCTTCAATTTTCTTCAAGTGTGTTTCTTGTATATAGATTAAACTAGGAAAATGCTTTTTCAGCGTGCAGAATACCCTTTTCTAAAAAGCTTTCTTTTATATCTTAGATATTTCTTCTCACCCAAGGTCCTGATCCTGCAGTTGACATAGAGTCTGGGCCCAGTTTTGATCTGTTTATATCCTATCCTATTTCACTGTAACTGATTATAAGTACAGATCTGCTCACAATAGCTTAAAGAGTACCTTAAGCTGTGCCAGATCATCAAGCAGTTCATTTGAAGTTTGGCCCCCAGTGCTGAAACCACAATATTTTTAGTTAAAGTATTTTAGAAAGTATTGTTACTTTTCAGTTAAAAGTGGGCTCTCTGCAACGATCCCTAGTCACTCAATGAAATCAATGGACATTTTGCCTAAGTAAAGAGGGGACCTGAGTCAGTATGGATCAGATTGATTAATTTCATTTATTAAAAATGCTGACTGGTTTAGGCTCCTGTGCAGGGATTTGGAGCAATCAAATTTTTGCATTGCTCCACTCCAGCTGTGCTCCGGCATCAATAGTGACTGCTCCAGGTCCGCTCCGACTCTGCTCCGCGCTCCGACTCAAATTAATTTTTAACTAAATAAAAAAGTGCATACTGTAATTTTGAAAAAAACATTATTTTTATTCAGACTTTTAAAACAATTTAAATGTCATCAACAGTGATACAAACTGGAATCATTCATAATTCATTCTGTAAAAAATTATTGCAGCAATCAAGTTGTCTCTCATAGCCTGCCACAAATGTTTAAGGTTAAAATTAACCTTAAAGCTGAAAACAGTCACTCTACACTAGCTTGAGTTGTTGGCATGCTCAAAGCAATTCTACAGGCAGCCTGAATGCGGTGTGGGTAGCTGTGAATGGCCTCAAAAACAGACTTAACTTTTAGCCTACCAATAGACTCCATCACCTCACAATCTTCCAAAAAGTTTCTCTTGAATAATGCTTCATTGCAATTATGAATCGCAGAAATTCACCGGCGTCTTTCTTGTTTATCCAATTCCTTTTTGAAGGCGTCATCTTCTGAAGAATTGGTGCTTGAATTATCTCCATTTCCCTGTGATGGTTGAAGATGTCTCAGGGATGGACGCTCAAACAATTTCAGAGTGGAGACGGAAGTTTGAGAACAGCCTGCTATTTCTGAAGGATGTGAACTTTCCGAAACCGCAAATTCGATTGTTGATGACTCCTTTTGTTGTGTTTCGTTTTCTTCAACCTCTTTCGTCAAGTTCAAATGTAGCAATCAATTTTGTTTTTCGAGTTGTCTAGCAATATCAAGGAGCCCTTTCTTTGCCTTTGGTATTTCCCTTGAGGTAAGAAGAATCCAATACTGTGGGTCAACATAAACTCCAGCAAGGAAATGAATATTGTCAAAAAGCTTCTCTTCACGTTTCTGCATGGAGGATAGAATTCCTTCTGCAATTTGTCCACCATTTTCTTGCAAGAATTTTGACAGTTTTCACCATTCCTTCTTTAAAATTCCCAGGGTTACATCGACAGCTTGAAGATTCATGGTTGTTTTGTTTGGCTTTGCCAAGAGGTCTTGCAGGTTCTTCACTTCGTCCCACTCAGCTTTTGTCAACTTGAGTTCTCTTGTTCCAGCAGCAGCCACTTGTTCCAGTAAGATTGAAAAAACGAGAAGCCGATCGATCATCGCAAATGTTGAATCCCAGCGAGTCACAGTATCCAATGATTGAGTTACCCCATGTAGATCAAGCAGAACACTTTGAATACTTGGGATTCATAGTTTGAGAATGACTTGTTGAATTTTTGCAAGAAATTTCTTCGCATGTTCTTTGTTCAGTCCATCCCAGATTGCCAACTGAAGAGAGTGTGAATACCACACCTCATCAGTTGGACTTTTGAGTCATCCTCATGAAGCCATGTTGGAAGTATGAGGTTAGGGTCATTAACCTATTGCACAGCAGCATCTATGTTGAGTTCGATTTCATCCATTCCTTTAATTCCTTCATCAGGCAAAATAGCTTCAGTTCTGTCCACATCCCTGTTCTCAGAGGTTGAAATGGTTTCATTGTCCTCGCTGAAATTTTTGATGGCACATGTCATGTTTGCTGCATTGTCAACACAGATGCTCAGCACTTGCATTTCACTGATCCCAATTTTTTCTAAAATAGCTTTTACTTGACCTTAAACGTATGAAGAATTGTGACACCCTTCAGTGTCTATTATATCCAAGGTTTTTACTACAGCTTTATCTTTTCCTTCTTTATAATACTGAGCATTGACTGCAAGGAAATATCTCTTTCCACAGGTTGCCACATCCATTTTCAGGTAGCACAATTTTTGCTCCAAAGCTTTCTTGAGCTCTTCGCGACCAGACTCAGCTGTGCTGACAACTACATGACGAACCTCATCTTGCCCCATCGAAACGCCAAGCTGGTAACCCATTTCACCTGCAATTTTTTGGAATCCTTTGTTCTTTAGCCTGAAGGTAGCAAGCGGTGTTGAACTCAAGCCAACCATTTCCATCAGCCATTCACGGAAAGTATTGGCATCCATGATGACTGTAACCTTTGAGGACGTCAAATGTGAGTCAAGTTTTGTTGCTCAATTTTGGGTTTCTTTTTCAGATGAAGCTCCGCAAAAAATCTTTTCTCCAGGAGTTTTCAAAGAGCCAGATGAACGTCATTGAGCCGCGTCAGCTTTCTGTTTTGCCTTATCTTCCTGGACCTTTTTTGTAACCAGAGCCGCATACTTTTCAGGATGGTTATGTTTTGCATGCTGTCAAACGTTAAAACTTTTTATGGCACTTGCTTCACTTGTCTTGAAGCTACATCGTTTGAGCTTGCCATTCACTTCCTTTTCCACCTTGCACATTGCCGATTTCTTCTTTACTTTTCCCAAAAGCCCAAATTTGGGCTTTTCAAATTCAAAAGTAAAGACGTGGTTGAGATCCTTTTTCTGTAAATTGGCTATCAATCATGGGGGGCAGATTTAATTTTTTTGTTGAAGCCATGGCCAAATCTTCTTGTGCTGCTTCTGCATCCAAATGTTTCTTGTTGTGATCTTTGAAAAGCAATGAGCAGAATAATTACATTTTTTTTATAATGTACCTGCTTGTGATATCTTAACCACTTAAGGTACTTCGAATTTATTTTGGATTTTCTGGACAAAAATGATTGCATTTTCTTTTTACACAAAATTATTATTAAAGTATATTTTAATATTTTAACATGTTTCTTGCAGTCTTGATGAAGTAAGAAGTATTTTTAATATACATAATGTGACAAAGCTCTGTCCTTGCCTCCGTGGGTCCCACATTTCCTGGCGGATTTTGCTAGCCTCAGAGGCTCACTGTGACCCACGTAACCCTTCTCTCTCTAGAGGCAAGGGTCACAGTCTACTGAGCCATTTTCATCATAAGCCAGCAAGGGAGGTGAGGAGAAGTTATCCTTCCTTGCACCATCTCTATTGTCTCCCAGTCTCAGTGATTAATCAGGGGGCAAAGGAAGGGGGGAGCCCGGGCCCACCCTCTGCTCCGGGTTCCAGCCAGTGACCCTAATAGTATCAGCTATGGTAGCTGACCTTTTAGAAACATGACATGTACAATTTCCTGGGCTACTCCCCCCCAACAGCAGCCCTCACTTCCTCAAGATTCACTTCACCCTTACCTCAGGGCCTCCTTCCTTGTGCCTGATATGGTGTGTACTACTCAGTCTCTCCAACAGCGCAATTTCCTCCCACAGCTCCTGACATGCACGCCCACCTGACTAACTGGGAGGCTTTTAATGAGTTTCAGCCAGCCCCTGATTGGCTTCAGGTGTCCCAATCAACCTAGCATTCTCCCTGCCTTCTGGAAAGTTCTTAATTGGCCCCAGGTGTCTTAATTGACCTGGAGCAGCTGCCATTTCACTTATCCGGTACCAGGGATTTGTTTAGCCTGGAGCTAATATATTTATCTCCCACTACTTTTCTATAGCCATCTCGCCTTGCCCCGTCACAATAATTAATATAAAAATTTATTTATAAATTGCAAGTTAGTTTTTCTTATGAAATTTTGCAGTAAAAATATTTGAAATATTTTCCAAGTTTTTAATTAATATCTCAAAAATGCTTTTATATAGATATATCAATGGAATTTGGTATGTGCCATAGCATTAGTACGTGCTATCGCTGTTCTACAACATTAATTGTTGGGAAGTAACGAGGCTACACATTACAAGGTTGAAAATAAACTTTAATGGAAAAGCGGATTCAAATTGCAAGCACAGTCCTTTTAGTAAAGAGAACAAATTTTCAGAAAAAGGTTTTTGCTTCATCAGCCTGAATAGATTATATAAGATAGAGCAAATAACAGGTTCTATCTTTTATAATGTTTCCAGCCTGATGAAAGAAAAACATATTTCTGAAAATTTGTTCTCTTTACTGAAAGGACTGTGCTTGCAGTTTGAATCCGCTTTCCCGTTAAAGTTTATTTCCAATGTTCTATCATACAACATCATTCAAATAAAATTATTTAAACTACAGGCATCGTGAACTGGGGGGACTAGGCCAATTTTATTTAATATTTTTTAAATCTTCAACTATTTAACAGATACAACCCTGGAATATGATTTAATGCTAAAAAAGGCATTAAAATGGTACTCTTAATTTATTTTGTATAATTAACCATTTCTGAGAAAACTGTTTAAAAATTTTAATCTGCTTAGATGCTTAGAATGACACAAACAATTTTACTTATTACTTATTTTTCAACTTTGGAACCATAAATTTTAAATGTAATAATAAATAATAACCAAAAATTATTAACTTATTATGGAACATAATATTACCTCTCGTAGCCAGGGCAGTCGTCAAGCCTTTCTTGAAATTTGAAATAAAAATGACCAACCACCAGTTTGGGACTCCTATGGTTTAAATAATTTTGGATAAAGTAATATGGTAGCACATACTAACGTTAAGACACAGACATAATTTCATTACTTTATATTAAAGCGTTTTTGAGATATTAATCAGAAATTAACTTTTCATCACCTCCTTGAGGGGACTGTAGCTCCCTTAGGAAGAATTTTAGGACACGTGTTCACAGAAACTTTTTTTCTTAAAATGACCTAAGGATTCACCCCCAAAGTTGTGTTGGACATTTTCCAATCACTCTGGATATATCACAAAAATCACTCCTAATTTATGCAAAAATGTTTACTGTATATTTATATGCCTGCTGCATGCGACTTTTTCAGTAAATTAAAAATTACAAACAACGCTACCAAAAGACCGTTGAACAGAAATAAAATAAAATAAAATAAAATAAGTCCGCCAGAATGATAAGGGAACATGTACAAATGAACAAATGTACCGGTAACGGGAAGCCATGTGAGAAATGAGCTTAAGTGGTTAATATCTCTTGCAATATCTTAATATATCAATAAACAAAAACATTTTTTTTGCAATATACCTGTTTGTAATATCTTAAATGTTGCATGTTGCATCACACTTTTCCGAAACCGCAGCACTCAGCGCATGTCGTTGATCAACCCTTACAAAAGAAGTAACAATACATACTAATCTAACTATCTAACTAATCTATGCGAATACGTACTCACCTAACCTTGACACAAGGGTGGGAGCAGTCTGCAGTGTTGCCGGATGTCTGATAATTATTTGATTCTTTAATAAAACATATCTCCAAAAAACTTTGTAATTTTATATCTGTTCATTAAATCTTGATTTCAGCCGAAGCGAGAATAACTGTGACATGTTACGTAAAGTGGTAAAGTAGATGTTAATATCAATTGTTATACAATCTGAAACTTTTTGGCACCTTGACTTTCTTGCTAAATATCATTCATTTTGGATTGAAAATGAAAAAAAAACCTGGAGCAGTGGAGCAGTCAAGATTTTATGTGCTCCAGCTCGGGGCAAAAACCTGCAGCTCCACTGCTCTGCACTCCAGCTCCGGGCTCCGCTCCAAAGCCCTGCTCCTGTGGTATATTTCTTATCAAATTAATGTAAAAATAGTAAAAATAATAATGAAAAATCAGAATAATACTTGCTTACACTTTTTCCAACTCCTTCCCTTCATCAGTGTAGTGATATAAAAATGATGGAGTTAACTATCTGCATGCAGAACAATGATGACATATGACACAAGGGCTGGAATGCTGGGCTATGTAGATCTATGTAGCTTGCTCATTTTACATTCACTTTACTTGTGTTTCCCTCCCCCATCATTAAGAGAACTTTTAGCTTGATTTTAAACAGTGAAGATTTATTTCACCTTGATGAAAACCTACATAGGATCAAGCATCTTTCCAAGCCAAATAGCAAAATATCTTATCTTGTGCAAATTAGAAGTGTGTTAGAAGATGGTAAGAAAAGTGCAGGGTAACATGCTACAAGTTATAGGTTTTGCTTTTAGCTCTTTTTAATGATGAAAGACTGTCTCATACTATAACAAGTGTCCTGGAAAAGGAAAGGACTAGAAGAGGCAAGATTTTAGTCGAATCAGGCTGTATTTAAAACAAAACAAAACAAACAAAAAATCCGGACTGTATCCTTGTAATTCTGATCACTGCAAACATGAACATAAATGTTCTTTGGGGGGATTAAAATTAATTTGCCTTCCTGCCAGTTATTAGAGTGTGAAAGTGTCTCTAACTAAACTTTCCCAAATATTGGATTTTACGAACTATTTCTAAACATAAACTGAAGTGGAAGTAGCTGGCAAAAACACACATCGCAAAACAAGCAAAACTATTTACTTTATGGCCTATAAAGATTTAAGAAATATATAATAGGCTTGCCTGGATGCTTCTCCTGTACACTCTTTTTTAGATATCCTAATAGTTCTACCTTTAGTATTGATCCTCATAAATTCCTTCGTATTGTGCTGTATATTCCCTGCAAAGTGAATAGCAGGAAGGATTATCTGGCATAAAAAGCAAATGACTAATTTAGACCAAGAACATTTGATTTACAGTGAATGGAATAGTCTAATTCTGGTTTCAAGATTTGAAATTGCAGGATTACACTGATGAATGTCATTGTGGTTAAGTTTCACTGAAGATGTTCAGCTGTCCTATTGTTTTTAGATGAAACAGGGAGATAATTAAGTAAAGCAAAGTGCAAATATTATGGGAAATCTAGTATTTTACAGTAAAATCCATCTACCTTACCGTGGCACATACACTGATATATGAATTTAAGGATGTAGTTTCAGACCTAAACTGAGATTTTCTTGGTATACAAGCTATGATATATGGCTTGTATATTTTGCAGGTTTTCTGGGCTGTTCACCATGCACCTAACTGTTCTTCTCTGTGTCATGATATAAACTGATTATTAGGTTTAATAAAGGTACTTCCTCCAAAATTTCCGTGAAAGCCGAGTAGTGTAGTCTACATCATCCTCTGTGTATTCCTGACTTTCTAACCACATATAACTAGGCTGAAGCTGTGGTGGGTGCTTGTGATTATGTAAATAAGTGGCAGTAATAAAGACACCTGTTCATGCATTATATCAGGCCATTAAAACCCAGTGAAATTTGCAGAGTCAAATAGGATGTATTGTCCTCACAGCTAGGGTAGCTATGTGGCTGCAAATGTTGTCAGCAGCATCTTGCAAAGGCTTACACCATATATTTCTAGGCTGTATTAGCCTCACAGTTAGGGTGGCTATGTGGCTGAAAGTGTTGTCAGCAGCATCTTGCAAAGGCTACTATGGCAGTTGCTGATGCCAAGGGCATTTCCAGGCCGGGCTCTTCCTTTACCCCACTGATGGTTCTTCAAGTAGATGCAGACATGTATTCCACTTAGGTGTGTGCATGCCCCTCATGCCAGAGCCAGAGACTTTTGCCTAGCAGTACCCATAGAGAAGCAGCGCTCATGTCTGTAGCTCCTCCCCTGGCTACATGAGGTGGCGGCGGCCTGGCCCCCCTCAGTTCCCTCTCACCGCCTGTTGGCTGGAATTGGAACTTTGTGTGGTTGTAGTGTCACAACCTTGTATTCATGCTTTCTTAGCCTAGTTTATTGTACATAGTTAGTTAGTGTCATTTTATAAAAAGTAAAAGAGTATAGTGTTAGCGGTAGTGCTCACTGGTGATGCCCTAATCGGGGTTCAAACATTGCCCTACGTGTGGAGTGGAGATTCCTAACAGTGACCCACACACGTGGTGCTTGCTCTGCCTTGGAAAAGCCCACCTTAAAGAACGCAGGTTCAGTCTGTAGATCTTTCAGAAAAAGGACTGAGGTGGCGTGGCATCTTCGCCTCAAACAGGCCATGTGGCCTGACCCGGTACTGAGGCCCTTCTTGGGCCACAGATCGCCCTTGGACTCGGAAAGTGCTGCCTCTTCTCTTGTTGGGACAGGTGCCTCTCTGAAGAGGCACAGGAGTCGTTCTCCATTGTCAGCATCAAAGAAGAGATCTCATAAGACCAGTTGTGAGCACAGCAGGTCACGGGAGACTCTTCTGCCTTCCCTAATAAGAGCATGGACCAGCTGGGGACTGGTACCTAGTCCAGTACCAATGGGAGTGATGCCAGTGCCAACTATGTCTGTGACGACAGCATACCAGGCTGTGGCAGACCTACTATGCCTTTCGGTCCCATCCTTACCATTGGTCCAAGACTTTCCAAGACTGGTGGCTTCAGTGGCTCCCCCGATGGAGCGTACCACCAAATTGTCAGGACTTTCAGCACTGTACTCAGGTGCACCCCTCCCAGTGGTAGGGATGGAAATGGCATCAGAATTAATACAAGGACCTTGGTACCAGGACCCTTCTCAGTACCGATGCATTGACACTACAGATGCTTCTGTGGTGGCTGTCCCCACCCTTGATGTCAAGGCATCACAGTGCTCCAGTACAGCTGTTTGCACCTGGATCAATCTCCTTACATAGAGTTGCACTGTCCTTGCACCGACAGTGTGGCCACCTTACATAGAGTTCTTCAAGGACAAGGTAACGCATCGGCCACACCCAAAGTTCTTATCCAAAGTGGTCTCTCAGTTTCGTTTGAATCAAGTTGTGTACTTGGCTGCATTCTTCCCTAAGCTGTGTTCCTCCCTGGAGGAGCAGCACCTCAATATGTTAGATGTTAGACAGTATCTAGCCTTTATCTGAACAGGACTGAACCATTTCGTGCTTCACCACACCTGTTTATGTCATATGTGGACCACATGAAGGGACAAGCAGTCTCTGGTCCGACCGTCTCTAGATGGATAACATATTGTATCAGGACTGCATATGAAAAAGCATCAGCTACGCCTCCTCAGCAGACACAGGCTCATTTGATGAGAGCACAGGCAATGTTGGTAGAATTCCACAATGACATTTCCATATTAGACATTTGTAAGGCAGTCACATGGTCATCCAGCCGTACATTTACCAATTATTATGCTATCACCGCATGTTCCAGAGTGGACGCTAATGTCAGAAGGGTGGTCCTGCAGTCCCTACTCTGATAGGCTCCAAGTCCCACCTTCTACAAGCTGTACTCCTTGTGGGTCACCTAAGTGGAATACACGTCTCCATCTCCTCAAAGAAGAAGAAACAGTTACTTACTGTAAATGTGGTTCTTCGAGATATGATGCAGACAAGTATTCCCCAACCCACCTGCTGTCCCTTCTGCATTAGAGTCTTCCTCTGGACATTCAGTGCAAAGGAACTGAGGGGGTCCAGGGTGGTGCCACCTTATATAGCCAAGGGAGGGGCTACAGACACAAGGTGTGAGCGCTGCCCCTCTACAGGTACTGCTAGGTGAAATCTCTGGTTCCAGCATGTAGGGTGCACACACACTAAGTGGAATACATGTCTGCATCACATCTTGAAGACTCACAGTTACAGTAAGTAACCGTTTCTTCCACTGCATGGGTTTGCATCCTATTGAAGCAGAACAAAATAGCGACCAGAAGAGTGATTACCAGTTGCTGATATTACAATGGGCCTTCTGCTTAATACATTCATTTGCAAAAGTTGGATGCCATTTAACAGTGGCACTGTGACTTCATCATTCTTTCTCAGTATGAATCAAGTCAGCTGACCTCTGTGTCTGTAAAGGTGCGTTGCAGCTGTCTCACTCTCAATGCCATGCAAAAAGACTAAGAAAGTTAGTATGCAGCAAGCCATGGTGTGAATCTAAGTGCAACAACTTGCCATGCACTAACTCCATGCTTCGGAACTTTCTCTGCTGTAGTATGATCCACACAAGTTGGTGTATGACTAACTGGTGCAATGTAGATTCACACCCTAGCTTGCTGTGCACTAACTCGTCGTGTAGACAAGTCCAAAGACAAGGGCAAGGACCTGTTTCAGACATGGTGAGAATAGGTAGCTATAAGATGCACTGGTGCCTCTACCTCTGGAGCTGTTCAGCCTGCCTTACCCAGCAGACCAAGCCTTGACTAAGCCCCGTTAAAACAATTCACAATTCTGTACAGCATGGCCAGAGAAGTACAATGCAAGCAATTTGAGCAAAAAGTCAGTTTATGCCTGTAGGACCTGTGAATTCAAATTAGAATTCATGGCACCATACTGAGTTCACAGCCTGAGAAACTACTTGAGCAAAAACAAAAAGGAGAACTAGTCAATGTCATATAAAGTCAATGTCTGTTTGGCCTATAGACATTCCTTCACATGTGTGTTTACAGATGTTCAACCCCACTGAGTAACATACAGTTTTGCAACTTTGTATGTATAAAACATATGAGAGCATACATAGCAATTGTGTCTAAGCCAGTTAAGCTTGCCCAGCATGAATGACTTCAAAATTCTGTCAGAAGAGATGCCACAAAATTTCAAGTTTCAGAGTAGCCATAAAAATTTCAAGTTTAGTCTGTATCTGCAAAAAGATCAGGATTACTTGTGGCACCTTAGAGACTAACAAATAAATTTGTTAGTCTCTAAGCTGCCACAAGTAATCCTGTTCTTTTTACAAAATTTCAAGAAAACTGTCACAAATTTTGTAGTCAGGCAGCCACTCATTTCTTAATAGTCTCCATTATCACAGAAGGTCCATGTCACTGTGTCATTCCCCAATTAACGAATGGGTAAAAATGAGCCACAGAGAGGTTAAATTTGCTTAAAGTTACAAAGCAAGTTTGTGGTAAATCCAGGAATAGAGTCCTCATCTTCTAATTCTTAGCTCTTTGCTTTAACCACTTTCTAGCCACTGATTTATATCTGCAAAAAGAACAGGAGTACTTGTGGTACCTTAAACACTAACAAATTTATTAGAGCATAAGCCTTCGTAGGCTACAGCCCACTTCATCGGATGCATAGAATGGAACATATAGTAAGAAGATATATATATATATACATACAGAGAAGGTGGAAGTTGCCATACAAACTGTAAAAGGCTAATTAATTAAAATGAGCTATTATCAGCAAGAGAAAAAAACTTTTGTAGTGCTAATCAAGATGGCCCATTTAGAGAGTTGACAAGAAGATGTGAGGGTACTTAAGATGGGGAAATAGATTCAATATGTGTAATGACCCAGCCACTCCCAGTCTCTATTCAAACCCAAGTTAATGGTATCTAGTTTGCATATTAATTCAAGCTCAACCTAATTTACATCTGGATCCTGTAGC